>NC_090410.1:6528872-7181372 GCF_036365525.1 Heterodontus francisci | reverse complement strand
ACACAGATACACACACACACACAGATACACACATACACACACACAGATACACAAATACACACACAGATACACACACACACAGATACACAGATACACACACACAGATACACACACACACAGATACACAGATACACACACACAGATACACACACACAGAGATACACACATACACACACACAGATACACACACAGATACACAAATACACACACAGACACACACACACACACAGATACACACACACAGATACACACATACACACACACATACACACACACTTGCACACAGAATAATTCAGTTTATTCTGCATTACAAACAGTTTTAAAATAGATGGGAAACAGGATTTAAACTTCATTCAGGGACCTCCCCAGAGTCTGTGATAGTCCGTGTGTCAGTGTGTGAAATGTTTCAGACTGCTTTAAATTGCTCTTAAATGAAATTTCAAAGAAATGGCTCTGCCTCCATTCTCCTGTGGTGTGTTGTAGGGCCTGACCTCATACCAGGCGTTGTTATGGCAATGGGACAGGTTGGGAGGGTCCCGAGTTGCTCCATTTCTTTGCTGACCCAGATTCAAGGGAAATGATTAAAGTCCTTGAGTAACGTGGTAACACGAGGGAGCGTGCGGGAGCAGGGGAGGGAGATGTAGAAGAGAGTGGAGGGGCTGTTAAGGGGAGAGAGAGAGAGAGACTGTGTGACAGGGTATCGGAGTGTAGAAATGGGTGAGGTGTGAGGGAGGCAGAAAGAAGGAGTAAAGTGTGAGGAGTGACGTGGTGAGAATAGCTTGGGCTATGGCGCAGCATTGGGCCAACTTGCACGTAATGTTGAGGAGTGTGACTCCAGTCAACGTTTGACCCAATTGTCTTGTTTTCCTGCTTAGTGCTGGGTTGAGGGTAAGGGATGGGCCATTTGGGACTGAGATGAGGAGAAATCTCTTCACTCTTTGGAATTCTCTACTGTAGAGAGGGGTTGATGCTCAGTCCTTGAGTATATTCTAGAGAGAGATCAATGGATTTTTGGACACTGAGGGAAGTAAGGGCTATGCGGAGAATGTGGAAAGGTGGAGTTGAGCTAGAAGATCAGTCATGATCTTATTGAATGGGGGAAGCAGGTGTGAAGGGCCGAATGGCCTACTGCTCCTATTTGTTATGTTCTATTTTGCAGGGCTAATTTGTGGCGAGTCGAAGAGACTTAGTAGTTGGCAGGAAAAAAGACAGAGGCGCAAGGGGAGAGCCAACTGTGCAACAGCCCCGCCAAACAAATTTCTCTGCAGCACCTGTGGAAGAGCCTGTCACTCCAGAATTGGCCTTTATAGCCACTCCAGGCGCTGCTTCACAAACCACTGACCACCTCCAGGCGCGTATCCATTGTCTCTCGAGATAAGGAGGCCCAAAAGAAAAAGATTTTGCAGTACACATGAACAGACCAGGATCATGCAGGAATTGAGTATGAAGCTAACCCTGATCCTAATATTAACAATATGGCTCCAGTTGGTGACAGCAATCATAAAACATGTCAATACATGCTGGGCTGCTCTGATACTTCCATCAAACCAATATTGCTAACGTTCAAGAGCAAAATGCTGCAGATGCTGGAAAGCTGAACTAAAGTTCGAGCCCCACTCTAGAGACTTGAACACAAACCCCAGGCTGACACTCCCAATGCAGCACTGAGGGAGTGCTGCACTGTCGGAGGTGCCATTAAGCTGAACCCCCATCTGCCCTCTCAGCTGGATGTAAATGATCTCATGGTACTATTTTGAAGAAGGGCTGGGGAGATTTCCTGGGTGTCCTGGCCAAGATTTCTCAGAAGATCCAGCCAGTTCTGAAGAAGGGTCACTGACCTGAAGAGTTGACTCCACTTCTCTCTCCACGGATGCTGCTAGACCTGCTGAGTATTTCCAGCATTTCTTGTTTGTATTTCAGATTTCCAGCATCTGCAGTATTTTGCTTTTATTATATTGCATTTATATATCACCATTTACAAGCTCAAAGCACTTTTCAGCCAATTATTGAACCATCGTCACTGTTGTAATGTAGGAAACACAGCAACCAATTTGTGCACAGCAAGCTCCCACAAACAGCAATGCGATAAATGACCTCCTGTATATTGGCCAGGGCTCTAAGGAGAACTAAAATAAAAGCAAAATACAGCAGATGCTGGAAATCTGAAATAAAAATAGGAAGTGCTGGAAATACACAGCAGGTCTGGCAGCATCTGTGGAGAGAAAAACAGATAACGTTTCAGGTCAGTGACTGTTTCCGTCAGTTCTGACAGCCTCTTGACAGCCTTGAGAGTTTAGGACAAGTTAGCAAAGGTGTCGATCCACTTAGAATAACCTTCTCAACTGTCTCATATATATATATATATATAGGGAGAGACACGGCGAAGGGGGATGGAGGGAAAGACTGTGCGAGAGAGTGTGACAGAGACACAGTGTGTACTTGTCCATCCTCTAGTATTAATCGAGCATCTTTCAGCACTTCATACAAGACAAGTTCCCCGTGTTTTTTTAACTTTACATCACATGTATAGAGATAGACTCTGAAAGGAGTTAATTCAGACTGATTTGGTGCTCACCTCCTCTTTCCCCCTCAGTCCTCGATTCCTTCCATAACAAAAATTTAGTTCAGTGACAGGGCAGCTCCACATACAGAGCCTACTTTATCTGGGAGTGAGCCAGCACAGGAGGTAAGACTGTGGGAATCTGCTTGCAAGAGAAGCTGTTGTCAGCTTGTTGCATCTGTAAGATTCCAGGTTTGTACCTGTGTGTGTGTGTTAATGTGCAAAGGAGATTTTATTAGTGGGACAGGAGGGATCCCAGCTGATCATTCATTCCCAGGTTTCATCATCACTCTCTTGTAAAACCCCCCCTACCCCCCATTTTAGATTTTTTCCCCACTTAGAACAGTAGGACCTGAGGCGTTATCCCGAAAACAGGGACAAAATGCTACATGTTTGATCCCCTTTTCCACCAGCTTGTCAAAAAGGAGAGGAATTCTTCTTAACTGATTGCTGCTATTCCCACTCAGCCCCTTCCTGATTTTCCAGCTTTTATCCCCCCCCCACTTCCTCTTGTGAAGAGGTGGAGGCAGGAAACAATTCCTCTTCCGCAGACTAGTTCTCCAAGCTTGAGCTGCACGGGGGCTGATCGACCACAGGTTGCGCCACTTCCCTCCCTGATCCCAGAGCCCACGTATCCGCACTTCTCACTGGGCAGCGCGTCCTGGGAAGGGCGTCCCTGGATAAATTCCCACCCCGTCGCCCCATCCCCACCCATCATCTACCCTAGTCCAGGAGCAGTGGTACCATGAGCCCCCTGAACCGTTCTGTACCCCTTGTCTGAGATTAGGCAGCAAGTTTGCAAGTTGGGCCGGTGAGGTTTTTAAGGGTGTGTGGGGGACAGTGCCTGTGGTTTTCAAGTATCAGTGCTGTCGCTAGGCAACGGAAACACAAACCAGTGCCACCCAAAGCTGCATTGCCTGTGGTTTTCTTTTGCGTGGCTATGTGACAACAGCATCAAGAAGAGTACAGCTCTACCCTCAGGCACGGTCTTTCATTAACCACCTATCAGCTCCATGCTGTACCACAAGCCAAGCTCCAGAACCACAGACTGTGTGAGAAGTGGTGAACTATTCAGGCCATCAGGGCGGCACAGTGGCGCAGTGGTTAGCACCGCAGCCTCACAGCTCCAGCGACCCGGGTTCAATTCTGGGTACTGCCTGTGTGGAGTTTGCAAGTTCTCCCTGTGTCTGCGTGGGTTTCCTCCGGGTGCTCCGGTTTCCTCCCACATGCCAGAAGACTTGCAGGGTGATAGGTTAATTGGCCATGATAAGTTGCCCCTAGTATAGGTAGGGAAATATAGGGACAGGTGGGGATGTGGTAGGAATATGGAATTAGTGTAGGATTAGTATAAATGGGTGGTTGATGGTCGGCACAGACTCGGTGGGCCGAAGGGCCTGTTTCAGTGCTGTATCTCTAAACTAAACTAAATCCTCAAATGTTTGGGAATGAAGTGGACCAGGAATCAAATGTGCAGTCTGCCACACCTAGGGTCCTCAAGTCAAGGTGGGAGCGATTCCCAGAGAGAGAGAGAGGGGGAGAGTGGGAACAGAGGAGAGAGAAAGAGTGAGGGAAAGAGAGGGGAGAGTGAAAGGGAGAGAAAGGGGAGAGAAAGAGTGAGAAAGGGACAAAGAGATAAAGAGAAAGTGGGGAGAGGAAGAAAAAAGAGAAAAGGAGAGAGGGAAAGGGGGAGAGAAAGAGAGAGAGAGAGGGAGATACAAAGAGAGAGAGAGGAGAGAAAGACTATAGTTTTTCCAGAGGGTGACAGTGGGGAGACGGAAAGAGAGAAAAAGAGAGTCTAGAGTACTCTCCTGTCTGGGTGATGAAGAGACAGTGAGAAAGGATGAAACCAGGGATGGGAAGCTATAGTTATGAGGAGAGATTTGACTGGGATTATTTCCACCAAAGCAGATATGTCTAAGGGGCAATTTAACAGAGATTTTTGTTTTTGATAGAGAGAATATAGGGAAAGAATAAAATATTTCCTGTTGTTGGGGAGTCAGTGATGAGGTGTCATCAATTTAAAACTAGGAGTGCGGAGAGAGGTTTGGGGAAGTTTTCCACAGAGTGTTGATCACAGAATGTATTGCCACGAGGAGTGCTTGCACATTTTAAGTCGAAAACTGATAACTACTGGAGGCAGAGAAAGATCTAGGGCTATGGGGAGAGGGTGGGATTACACCAGCAAAGAGCTGGCCATGGACACAATGGGCTGAATGGCCTCCTTCTGTGCTGTGAACTTCTATCATTCTGTAGAAAGTGCTAGGTTCATTTCCCTAGTGTGTGCTGAGCTAACCGATCCACCAGGGGTTGTGGGTTAGGGAAGGGTGTTATAATTAGCCTCAATACCCCTAGTTGTTGTTTTTGTTGTTGCTATTGTAAATACCTCTAGGCTAGGGAAGGAGGGAAGAAAATCAGCCAATGGTGGGATGGGATGATACTCAGCTAGGAGACTCCACACCAATATTCAATCAGGTGGAAATGTTTGTGGGATCTTGCTCTGTGCAAATTGGCTGGCATGGTTCCTGCATTGTACCAGTTACTACATTACACTTCAAAAAGTACTTTGGTGGCTGTAAAGTGTTTTGGGACGTCCTGAGATTGTGAAAGGCGCTATATAAGATCATAAGAACTAGGAGCAGGAGTAGGCCGTCCGGCCCCTCGAGCCTGCTCCGCCATTCAATAAGATCATGGCTGATCTTTTCATGGACTCAGATCCACTTACCCGCGCTCTCACCGTATCCCTTAATTCCTTTATTGTTCAAAAAAGATATCTACCTTAGCTTTAAAAACGTTTACTGAAATGGCGTCAATTACTTCACTGGGCAAGGAATTCCATAGATTAACAACCCTCTGGGTGAAGAAGTTCCTTCTTAATTCAGTCCTAAATCTGCTCCCTCTAATCTTGAGGCTATGCCCTCTTGTTCTAGCTTCACCTGCCAGTGGAAACATCCTCTCTACTTGTATCTTATCTATTCCCTTCATGATTTTATATGTTTCTATAAGATCCCCCTCATTCTTGTGAACTCCAATGAATATAATCCCAATCTACTCAGTCTCTCCTCATAAGCCAACCCCCTCAACTCCGGAATCAACCTAGTGAACCTCCTCTGCACCCTCTCCAGTGCCAGTACATCCTTTCTCAAGTGAGGAGACCAAAACTGCACTCAGTACTCAAGGTGCGGCCTCACCAGTACCTTATACAGCTGCAACATAACCTCTCTGCTTTTAAACTCAATCCCTTTAGCAATGAAGGACAAAATTCCATTTGCCTTCCTAATTACTTGCTGTACCTGCAGACCAACCTTCTGCGATTCATGCACAAGGACACCCAGGTCCCTCTGCATAGCAGCATGCTGCAACTTTTTACCATTCAAGTAATAATCCTTTTTACTGTTACTCCTACCGAAATGAATGACTTCACATTTATTAACATTGTATTCCATCTGCCAGACCTTTGCCCACTCACTCAATGTATCTATGTTCCTCTGCAAAGTTTCACAGTCATCTGCACACTTTGCTCTGCCACTCATCTTAGTGTCATCTGCAAACTTTGACACCCTACACGTGGTCCCCAATTCCAAATCATCTATATAAATTGTAAATAATTGCGGTCCCAACACCGATCCCTGAGGCACACCACTAGTGACTGATTACCAACCAGAATAGCACTCCTTTATCCCCACTCTCTGCTTCCTGTTAGTCAACCAATCCTCCATCCATGCTAATACTTTACCCCTAACGCCATGCATCCTTATCTTATGCAGCAGCCTCTTGTGCGGCACCTTGGCCTTTTGGAAATCTAGGTACACCACATCCACTGGGTCCCCATTGTCCACCTTGCTCGTAATGTCATCATAGAATTCCAAAAGATTTGTCAAGCATGACCTGCCCTTCATGAACCCATGCTGCGTCTGCCCAACGGGACAATTTCTATCGAGATGCCCTGCTATTTCTTCCTTGATAATAGACTCAAGCATCTTCCCCACTACAGAGGTTAAGCTAACCGGTCTATAATTCCCCATCTTTTGTCTACCTCCCTTTTTAAACAGTGGCGTCACATCTGCTGTTTTCCAATCAACTGGGACTACCCCAGAGTCCAGCGAATTTTGGAAAATTACCATCAGTGCACCTGCTATTTCTCCCGCCATCTCTTTTAGTACCCTGGGATGCATTCCATCAGGGCCAGGAGACTTATCAATCCTTAGCTCCATTAGCTTGCCCAACACTACCTCTTCCGTAATAATGATTGTTTCCAGGTCCTCACCTACGTTCGTCTCTTTTTGTCAATTACTGGCATGTTATTAATGTCCTCCACTGTGAAGACCGATACAAAATACCTGTTCAATGCCTCGGCCATTTCATCATATCCCATAACTAAATTCCCCTTCTCATCCTCTAAAGGACCAACGTTTACTTTAGCCACTCTTTTTCGTTTTATATATTTATAGAAACATTTGCTATCTGTCTTTATATTCTGTGCTAGTTTTTTCTCATGTTCTATCTTACTTTTCTTTATAGCTCTTTTTGTAGCTTTCTGTTGACCTTTAAAGTTTTCCCAATCTTCTAGTTTCATGCTGCTTTTGGTCCAATTTGTATGCCTTCTTTTTCAAATTGATAGCCTCCCTTATTTCCTTTGACACCCATGGCAGATTACCCCTTTTCTTCCAGTCCTTCCTTTTCACTGGAATATACTTTTGCTGAGCACTTTGAAAAATTGCTTTGAAAGTCCTCCACTGCTCGTCAACTGTCCCACCGTAAAATCTTTGTTTCCAGTCTACTTTAGCCAAGTCCTCCCTCATTCTATTGTAGTCCCCCTTGTTCAAGCACAGGACCCTGGTATTGGATTTTATCTTCACACTCTCCACCTGTATTCTAAATTCAACCATACTGTGATCACTCCTTCCAAGAGGATCCCTAACTATGAGGTCATTAATTATTCCTGTCTCATTACACAGGACTAGATCTAGGATAGCTTGCTCCCTCGTCGGTTCCATTACATACTGTTCAAGAAAACTATCACGGATACACTCAACGAACTCCTCCTCAAGGCTACCCTGACTGAGCTGGTTCGACCAATCTACATGTAGATTAAAATCCCCCATGATAATTGCCGTACCATTTTTACAGGCATTAGTTATTTCTTTGTTTATTGCCTGCCCCAATGTGATGTTATTATTTGGTGGCCTATAGACTACGCCTATCAATGACTTTTTCTTCTTAGAGTTTCTAATTTCCACCCAAATGGATTCAACCTCATTCTCCATACAACCTATATCATCTCTCAGCACCGCCCTGATGTCGTCCTTGAATATCAGAGCTACACCACCTCCCTTACCTTCCTGTCTGTCCTTCCGAATAGTCTGGTACCCCTGGATATTTAACTCCCAGTCGTGACCAACCTGTAACCATGTCTCCGTAATGGCTACCAAATCATATTCATTCGCGATGATTTGTGCCGTTAACTCATCAACCTTGTTACGAATGCTACGAGCATTCAGGTAAAGTGCCTTTATGCTAGCTTTCTTACCCTCATGATTCCCAACATCTCTAATAATAACTCTTGAGTTATCCTTCCTTTCTGCTTCTTTCATCGTCTGCCTTGAACTTAAACCCTCCTGCACACATGTTAGCCTGCTGCTTACCTTTTTATTTATCATACTCCCTGTCGTTTTCCCTTTCCCTTCCCCCTGAGTCACTAGTTTAAAGTCTTTCTTTTTCCGGGGGTTGGGGGAGGGGGTGGGATTAATGGTGGGGGATGGGAGAAGGGAGAGTGCTGTTAGGGAGGGAGTTCCAGGATTTTGACCCAGTGACAGTGAAGGAACGGCGATATAGTTCCAAGTCAGGATGGTGTGTGGCTTGGAGGGGGACTTGCAGGTGGTGGTGTTCCAATGCATCTGCTGCCCTTGTGCTTCTAGGTGGTAGAGGTCGCGGGTTTGGAAGGTGCTGTCGAAGGAGTCTTGGCGAGTTGCTGCAGTGCATCTTGTAGATGGTACGCACTGCTGCCACTGTGTGTCGGTGGTGGAGGGAATAAATGTTTAAGGTGGTGGGTGAGGTGCCAATCAAGTGGGCTGCTTTGTCCTGGATGGTGTTGAGCTTCTTGAGTTTTATTGGACTCTTCCCCTACTCTCGTCTGCCAACTTAAATACAAACATGGTGATTCAACCAGGTGACTTGAATTCAACCTTGAGAAACCCAAGAACCAGCTTGAAAGTACATTTACCTCAAGGAGATTTAACTCACAAAGAGTAGCAAAATAATCATTTAATAGAGGGTGTGGTTTGCATTTTTTTTTCGGTTTTAATTTATGTCCTTATCTGCCAACAGTCTTATTGTCTCCAGTACCTGTGTGGTCCAATGTACTGTTCGGTATGTTTGGCTAGATTCCCAGCTGGAAATTCCCTATTCACTGACGCCCAGACTTGTCTACAGGAAAACAAAGATCTCCATTACAGGTGTATCGAGTGATAATGCAGCCCCTTCTTATTTCCATGTTTGCAGAAATGATTTGGCAGAAAAAAAATTTAGCCTCTTGCCAATTCACCCTTTAAATTAAAGCTTCCTCTCCGGAATTTTCTCCCCTCCTGGGGGTGGTCAGTCATCCACAAAGTGAATCGTGCACCCACATAAATATCCACCTAGATTACAGACTCACGTCTCTGGACTGGGGCTTGAACTTGTGATCTTTGAGTTCAGAGGTGAGAGTACTACCCACTAAAGCCAAGTTCGGAACGGGAGTCAGTGTCCCTCTGGCTTCCTAATACCAATTGAAAGAACTAGCACTTATATACATGCCATTAACAGCCATGGTAGTGTAGTCACTGTTGTAATGCAGGAAACGTAGCAGCCATGTGTGCACAGAAAGATCCCACGAACAGCAATGAAGATGTAATCTTTTTTTTTTTGAAACAATGCTGGTTGAGGGATGATGCTTAGCCAGGACACCAGGGAGAGCTCCCCTGCTCTTCTTCAGAATTGTGCCATGGGATCTTTTAAACTCACAAGGAGCAGAGATGGGGCCAAGCCATCAGAAAGGCTACATCGCCAATAGTGCGGCACTCATTCTAGTAGCTCCCAGGAGTATCAGTTTAGATTTTGTGCTGGTAGTGGGGCTTGAACTTACAGTCTTCAGGTTCAAATATGAAGGCACTATACACTGAAGCAAGCTGGCAAACTACGCTCTGAATGCCAGATAAATGTGACCTAGATTCGCCTGGCGTCTGGCAGAGAATGTGGTAAAGGGATTTCTCCACTCCCTCCTGGGGAAAGGAAAAAGCCTGGGATTTTCCAGTGAGGATAAAAACAAGCAATAGAATCTGGCTGCTGGAATTTTTGAACAACTTGTGATGTGGGAAAAGGCCAGAGGTGGGAAAGGGCAGAGCAATAAAGAATGCAAAAGATCACAGGGTTGGTTACATTAGGGAACATTTAGTCACATCTCAATGGCAGTTCAACTCCCTTGGAGTGCCTCGATTTTAAAATTCTCATCCTAGTTTTCAAATCTCTCCATGGCCTCACCTCCTCCCTATCTCAGGAATCTCCTCCAACCCTACAACCCTCCGAGATCTCTGCACGCCTCCAATTCTAACCTTGTGAGCATCCCCAATTTTAATCGCTCCACCATTGGCGGCCGTGCCTTCAGCTCCCTGGGCCCCAAACTCTGGAATTCCCTCCCTAAACCTCTCCGCCTCTCTATCTCTCTTTCCTCCTTTAAGACACGGCTTAAAACCTACCTCTTTGAAAAAGTTTTTAGTCATCTAAGCTAATTGCTTCATTTTTAATTCATTTACGCGGTGTGCATTGCTGTTAACTATGTTAAGGCACTATATAAATGTAAGTTGTTGTAGTATCCAGTGGGATTGATGTGTTTTCATTCTCTAAGTTCCTCTCTGATATTTTTCCCTTGTCTCCTGAATGTAAACTGGATGTTCAGATCTGTCATTGTTTTTTTTTCATCCACTACCTCCCCTCCCCCTCCTCCCCCTCCCCTCCTTCTCTCCCCCTCCTCCTCCCCTCCCCCTCCTCCTCCCCCCTCCCCCCTCTCCCCTTCTCTCCTCCTCCCTCTCCCCTCCCCTCCTCCCCTCTCCCCTCCCCTTCCCCATTCTCCCTCCCCCTCCCCTTCCTCCTCCCCTTCCCCCTCACCATCCCCCTTCCCCTCCCCCTCTCTGCTCCCCTCCCCCTCTCCCTCCCACTCCCCTTCCCCTCCCCTCCCCTCTCCCCTCCCCCTCCCCTCCCACTCCCCTTCCCCCTCCTACTCCCCTTCCCCCTTCTCTCCCCGCTCCCCCTTCCCCTTCCCCTCCCCCTCCCCCTCCCCCTTTCCCGCCCCCTCCCACCCCCTCCCCCCTCTCCTCCCCTCCCCCTCCCACTCCCCTTCCCCCTCCTGCTCCCCTTCCCCCTTCTCCTCTCCCCGCTCCCCTTCCCCTCCCCCCATTTGAAGACCTTGACCAGATTCTAAGATCTTGGTGGTGTTGGCTGAGGAAGGGATGTTGGCCAGGAAACCGGGAGATTTCCCTGCTTTTCCGATGCTGCTGTCGGATCCTCTAGATTCATTTGAATGAGCAGGGAGAGGAAAGTTTTAACGTCTCACCTGAAACACAGGAAACCCCAGACAACCCTCTTGATGCAGCACTACAGTTATTTGAACTGCATAAAAGAAATCCTTATTTCAAAAACGTGCAGGGAAGGCTCACTGGAGGATTAGAGATGTAAGGTTACTGTGTTGGTATGGGTGTGGGAGAGCTTTTCTGCCTGAAGACACTCAGTGTAATTCAGCTTGGCACTGTAAACCCCCCACTTTGCTTCCCCAGTCAGTTAGAAATCCACTCCCCTGCGGAAACCGTTCCTCCAATAAGTTTCCATTGATAAATCTTTTTGCAGACCTCACACACACTAAGTAACGCCAGGGTGGTATACAGTATACAGCTGATGTGTTGTTAGCTGTGGCTCAGTGGGTAGCACTCTTGCCTCTAAGTCAGAAGGTTGTGGGTCTGAGTCAGAAGGTTATGAGTTCAAGTTGAACTTGGGCTCCTAATCCAGGCTAATACTCACTGCTAGCACTGAGGGAATGCATCACTGTTGGTGATGCTGTTAAACTGAGGGCCTGTCTGCTCTCTTGGGCAGGTCCAATGACTATTATTTCGACGAAAAGCAGGCTAGTTTTCCCTAGATTCTTGGGGCCAATATTTATCACTCAAAACAGATTATTTTGGCCATTGCTGTTTGTGGGAGCTTGCTGTGTGTGAATGAGACTGCTGTGTTTCCTATGTTACAACAGTGACTATACTAGAAAAAGGACGTTACTGGCTGCGTGTGCTTTGGAACTTCCCAGGTGCTATCTAAATGGAAGTCTTTCTTTCAGGGCAATCACCCACACCTTTCCCGGACACTTTTTTTTGAAAGGTGGCTGAGTCATTACATCTAGTGTAATTCCACAGGGAAAGCAGTGTTCAGGGTCTGTTAATATCACTAACGTGACATCTACAGGAATTGATAGAAACCAGGATTTACACTTTATATCTGACACTTGAGTCTCCAGGATACTCACTGAGGCAGCCCATGAAAGCCTTGGATGATAGACTGTATATTTGGCTTTTGAGTTATTCTGTCAATTTTCCACCAATCCAAACTTGATATTACAAACACAGTGAATATTCTTTTGTCAGTTACATTAATTAACATGACTCCCTATTCCAATAGTTAGTGAGTGAGGGTATTGTCCAGTGTAATACCAAGTCATATGTTACTATGTGTGGCTCCCAGTATTAGCTGACTTCAGCCGCAGTGACGAGTAGGAGTGCCTCACTAACCCCCTGCATTTGTTTTGATCTTTATGTCCTTCCCTCAGGAGGCAGTGGAAGGATCAGGTGGTGTGACCATCTTTACACCAGCCCACAGGATGGACATCACTGGCAAGGCCAGCATTTGTTACCCATCCCCAATTGCCCTAGCTAACTGCTTGGCTATTTTAGAGAGCAGTTAACCACATTGCCAGGGACCAGGACTAACTTACAATTGCAGATTTTTTTTTTTTATTAACTAACTGAGTTGAAATTCTACCAGCTGCCATTTGAACCCATGTCCCCAGGGCATTAGCGTGGGCCTTTTTGTTATTTTTTTTCCAGAGATACAGCACTGAAACAGGCCCTTCAGCCCACCGAGCCTGTGCCGACCATCAACCACCCATTTATACTAATTCTGCATTAATCCCATTACTCTTTCATGTCCCCACAATTCCCCTACCACCTACCTATACTGGTGGCAATTTATAATGGCCAATTTACCTATCAACCTGCAAGTCTTTGGCTGTGGGAGGAAACCGGAGCACCCGGAGGAAAACCCACGCGGTTCACAGGGAGAACTTGCAAACCCCGCACAGGCAGTACCCAGAATTGAACCCGGGTCGCTGGAGCTGTGAGGCTGCGGTGCTAACCACTGCGCCACTGTGCCGTACTAGCTCAGTGATATTATCACTACACCACCATTACCCCCTACACAAAGTGGGGGAAGAGTTCTATGAGATCCCATAACCCATGCACTTAGGTTGGGGGAGGATCACCCACTGGACAGGAATATCTCACTGGATGCCAACCTGGGGCTCAGGATCTCCTTTCACTGGGACTGTCAGGGCTGGAATTCAAATCCTTGCAGCTTCTGCCCCAGGGGTGGCTTTGAAGCCTCACTTCGCTTTGCCCTGTGCTAATAGTTGCTGCTTCTGTTTGTTCTCTGCTTGACTCCCCTGCTGGACTGTCTGTCAATGTGGGAGGAGCGATAGGACAGGAATGGGGGTGTGATGCCTGCTGCAGTCAGTTAGCCAGGTGACACTCACTGTGAGAGCTCACACGTAACCCATCGGGGTGAGGGTGACTGCCACTAGGGAAGGGCACCTGAGCAAACAGCCAACACCTTCCGGGAGGGAGAGGGAGAGAATATTGATAGAAAGAGATTTTTAAAAATTTGCACGACTTGAACGCATTAGCATTTCTGTTTTCCCAACCCTGGGGTGGGCGATTATTTTCAATCTGCTTCCACTTTGATGCTATTTATAATCCTCCTGGTCTGTGACTTATGCAGCCAGCTTCAGGAGGCTTCAGTTAGAGAACGCAGTGGAAACCACCCCACCCTGCACCAACCCCCAGACTAGGAAAGGAACAAACTCGTCAGGATGTTCCAAGGAGTGTTGCAGCTAATGAACTGGAGTCACTGTTGTCATGCAGGAAAATGGGATGGCTATTTTGTGACCAGCAAGGAGACAAATAACAAAAGAATCTGTTTTTGATGATTGTTGTTGAGGGAGGATTTTTGGCCGAGACACTTGGGGAACTCCCCCGGCCCCTTTGATCACTCGTACGCAGAAGCCTACCACGATGCAGCTCAGATGGAGGCCATTCGGCCCATCGTGCCTGTACTGGCTCTTTGAAAGAACTATCCAATTAGACGCACTCCCCCTGCCCTTCCCCCATTGCTCTGCAAATATTTCCTTTCCAACTATTTATCCAATTCCCTTTTGAAAGTTACTATTGAATCTGCTTCCACCCCCCTTTCAGGCAGCGCGTTCCAGATCACAACAACTCACTGCATTAAAAAAAAATCTAATCTCCCCACTGGTTCTTTTACCGATTATCCTAAATTTCATGTCCTCTGATTACCGACTCTCCTGCCACTGGAAACAGTTTCTCCTCCTTTACTGTAACAGAATCCTTCATAATTGTGAACGCCTCTATTAAATCCCCCCCCCCAAACTTCTCTGCTCGAAGGAGAGCAATCCCAGCCTCTCCACCTCCACTTGTTTTAGTGTTTCACGTCAAAGACTCCCTCAGTACTGTCACCCTTGATTATGTGCTAAAGTCCTAGACTGAATGCACGGCCTCCTAATTCAGGAGGTAACTTCTTTGTTGTGACAGAGGCTGTGCCAATCTAGTCTGAACCAGTCTAGCCATAAAACTTTGCCCCTAAAGGTTCATAAGCTTACACAATGAGTAAGCAAGGAGATGTCTTTGAACCTGAATCCACTTCATTGGCTGTCAAGCGCTTTGGGACGTCCTGCGGCCGGGAAAGGCGCTATCGAAATGCAAGCCTTTCTTTTTTTTTGCCCGCCTCTCTGCATCACACAGTTTGTAGGCATGGATGTGTCAGGTGAACTATGACGCCAGCTCCTTCTAAACAAGCAAGATTGGATAAAAGAGTCAGGTAGATTGTGTTCCAGTTGATAGTTTGTTTCAGGTTATGGATGACCAGTGGTCACAATTTTAAGTGAAGTAAGGCCAGATCTTTTTTAGATGCCAGAATGTTGTTCTTTTTCTTGACAATAGTGGATGTCAGGAACAGGCTGTCGTCCCGTGCCGCTTCGCTGAATTCCTTCAGGCGGGAGCTGCTTCTGACTGGGGCGGACGTCACCTCGTACTAAAGACGGGGCCTGGCTGATTTCCTGGACCGGTTTCGATCTCCTGGATGTGTTGGAGAGGAATTACCCAGATTTTCCACACCTTCCCCCCACTCCCTCCGCAAATTGGCCTTGGTTTTTAATCCGTGATTTTGCCTCTCCCAGGGGTTTTTTGAGTGGGGAGTAGGGGGATGTATATATTGTGATGCACAAGGTGTGGGAAAGGCTGGCTGGATGAGATGGTCTTTATCTGTCCGTATGTTTGCAAGTGGAGTCTGTCAGATGGGATTGTACACATGTGTCAGGGACTCAGAAGCTGCTTTGATGTGTGATTGCGCCCAGGGCTGAGGTTAGACGGTCTAGGCCCAGACTGCCTACCCTGTGCAACCCAAACAATAAACAGGAAAGTGATTGGTTTCTTGCTGCGTCTCCCACGCACTGAACCTGCAACACTTTTGTGACTTTCTGTAGTCAAAAATGTGGGTGTAGACCGAATAAGGGAAAGACGAAAAAATTCTACACAAAAGTTTAAAACAATCCATTGTGAGTATGCAGTTGGAAATTCTTGAAAACTGTGAAACATTTTAATAATTTTTTTTTCCATTTTATTTATCACTGATGGTGGTGGGCCAGTGAGCGTTTGGAAAAAAGAACCTAATTTAAGAACGGACAGATGAGTCAATGGAATATGTCAACAGTGAAACTATTACTTCTCGGCCTAGCTAGCCAAGAGCCAGCCCCAGTTGCTGTGGTAACGACCCAACGTGACACATATCTTCCAGGCTTACTGTCCGCCATATCACCACACATACACACACACACACACACACACACAAACCTTCAACAAGAGAAGAGGCTGTACCTGTAGTTAGCTGGCAACAAACCACACAAGTTACTTGTGCCATTAATGTTTTTAACTGCCTGACCGCTTTTGCAAGGGATTCCATTTATTTGCAGAATGGAAAATTGTGTGAAAATAAACAGTGGTTTCTCTTGTCAGGTTCCGGTAGCCTCCAACCTTATTTTCTATGGAAAAATGGAGTGTCGAGGGGGAGGGAGCTGAAAGGTTATTTATTTATTTGGTTTTTAGGCAATAACTATAAGAAAGGGACTGTTGTTGTATTAACCCCAGTTGTCTCCCTCCTCTCCTCTGGAATAGGGTTGCCAACTCTCCAGGATTGGCCTGGAGTCTCCAGGAATTAAAGATTTTTAAAAATTCATTCATGGGATGTGGGTGTCACTGGCTAGGCCAGCATTTATTGCCCATCCCTAATTGCCCTTGAGAAGGTGGTGGTGAGCTGCCTTCTTGAACCGCTGCCGTCCATGTGGTGTAGGTACACCCACAGTGCTGTTGGGAAGGGAGTTCCAGGATTTTGACCCAGCGACAGTGACAGAACGACGATATAGTTCCAAGTCAGGATGGTGTGTGACTTGGAGGGGAACTTGCAGGTGGTGGTGTTCCCATGTATTTGCTGCCCTTGTGCTTCTATTTGTTAGAGGTCGTGGGTTTGGAAGGTGCCGGTGATGGAGACTTGGTGCGTTGCAACTTGGTAGATGGTGCACACTGCTGCCACTGTGCGTCTGTGGTGAAGGAAGTGAATGTTGAAGGTGGTGGCTGAGGTACCAATAAAGCGGGCTGCCTTGTCCTGGATGGTGTTGAGCTTCTTGAGTGTTGTTGGAGCTGCACCCATCCAGGCAAGTGGAGAGTATTCCATCACACTCCTGACTTATGTCTTGTCGATGGTGGACAGGCTTTGGGGAGTCAGGAGGTGAGTTACTTGCCGCAGGATTCCTAGCCTCTGACCTGCTCTTGCAGCCACGGTATTTATATGGCTACTCCAGTTCAGTTTCTGGTCAATGGTAGCCCCTAAGATGTTGATAGTGGGGGATTCAGCGATGGTAATGCCATTGAATATCAAGGGGAGATGGTTAGATTCTCTCTTGTTGGAGATGATCATTGCCTGGCACTTGTGTGGCGTGAATGTGTCTTGCCACTTATCAACCCAAGCCTGGATAAAGATTAATTCCCTGGATTCTGCTGCAAGTAACCCAGGAGAAAAATAGGAACAGCCCCCTCGAGCCCGTTCAGCTCGTCAATGAGATCATGGCTGATCTGTGTGCTAACTCCTTTGCCCTATATTCCGTGGGGAGATGGTGGTGTAGTAGTAATGTCACTGAATTAGTAATCCTAGCTTAATGCCATGGTGACATGGGTTTAAATCCCACCATAGCAGCTAGTGGGATTTCAATTAATTCAAATTTGGAATTGAAAGCTCCTCAAAAATAGTGCTGTGAAACTATCAGTGATTGTCATAAAAGCCCATCTAATTCTCAAATTCCCTTTTGGGAATCCTTACCCGGTCTGGCCTACATGTGACTCCAGACCCACAGCAATGTGATTGACTCTTAACTGCCCTCTGAAATGGCCTAGCAAGCCACTCAGTTGTCAAGGGCAATTAGGGATGGGCAATAAATGCTGGCCTTGCCAGCGACGCCCACATCCCATGAAAGAATAAATGAATACCATTGGTTGACAAAAATCTATCCAACTCAGTTTTAAATTAACAATTGACCCAGCATCTCCAACATCTCCACACAAAAATCATGGAGTTGTTCCTTCAAACACTTGTTCATTATAAACACTTTGAGATAGGGTTGGGGGCGGGGGGGGGATTATGGGGGTGCTGCCTGGGCCCCTACGCTCTGGAATTCCCTCCCTAAACCTCTCCCCCTCTCTCTGCTCCTTTAAGATGTTCCAAAAAAAAACCCTGCCTCTTGAACTAAGATTTTGATCACTGCCCCGACCTCTCAAACCATTTTTGGACATCCTTCTACATCAAAGGCGCTACGTTATCCAGTCCTGTTCTCAGAGGCAACATTGTGAGGCAAATGAGCTGTAATTGGAGGCATATCATAAACCATATGATCAACAGCAAAAACTTGCATTTATATAGCGCCTTAAATGTAGCACAGCATCCCAAGGCACTTAACAAGAGTGCTATCAAACAAAATGTGGCACTGAGCCACACTGGGAGATATTAGGACAAAAGCTTAGTCAAAGAGGTAGAAGATGTGTCTTAAAGGAGGAGAGTGATGTAGAGAGGTAGAGAGGGAATTCCAGAGCTTAGGGCCCAGGCAGCTGAAGGCACGGATGTTAATGGTGGAACAATTAAAATTAGGGTTGCTCAAGACGCTACAATTGAAAGAGCACTGATACCTCGGAAGGTTGTAGGGCTGAAGAGATTTGAATACAAGGTTGAGAATTACAAAATCCAGGCCTCGCCAGCCTGGGAGCCAATGTAGGTCATCAAGCACATAGGAGTGAACAGGACTCGGTGCGAGCTAGGTTGAGCTCAAGTTAATGGAGGGTAGAAAGAAGGAGGCCAGCCAGGAATAGTCGGGTCTATCCAGAAACGATAATTTCAAAACCCAGCAGGGAAGTTTGAGAAACTTGAAGTCAGTTTTAAAAATCTGGAAATAAAAAAGCCGAGATCAGTAGAAGTGGCCATGAAGCTATCAGTTTGTCGTGGAAACCATGAAATGGGAACGAAACCTGCCAGGTCTGGGTCTATATGTTACTCCATTCCCAAGCCAGCATCGCTGTCTCTTTGTTACCTTCCAGAGTGGCCTAGCGAGCCACTCAGTTGTGTCAAAGAAAGAACGCTATTGGTGGTTCAGGAAGAAGGCCCACCACCAACTTGTCAAGGCAACTAGAGATGGGCAATAACTGGCGGCCTTGTCAATGGTGTCCACATCCCGACGATGAATGAAAGAAAAGACACGGAGAGGTGATTTTGCTCCCTGCCTCCTGATTGGGGTTACCAACTCTGGTTGGGCCTATTCCTGCAGATTTCATCACATGACCCCCTGCCTCCATCTGCTCCGCCCACCACACTCCCACCATTGGTCACCTGGCATGTCCATTTTCACAGTGCCCCACCTTCTCATGCCAGTTGGAATGCAAACAGGCTCTAAGTTATCCGATTGGATGATGCTTGACTGTCAGTCAAACAGTCTTTTCTTTATCGCACTAGCAACATATTTAGAACAAGTAAGGGAAAGCATTCAAAGGAAATAATTTTTTTAATGCCCCTCGTAGTTTGCCTCCCACGATTTTACTTGCAGGCGCTGTCCTTTAAATGAGGCGCTAAACCGAAGCCCCGTCTGCCCTCTCAGGTGAATAGAAAGATCCCACGACCACGACTCAAAGAAGAGCAGGGGAGTTCTCCCCAGTGTCCCGGCCAATATTTATCCCTCAGCCAGCATCACTAAAAATACAGATGATCTGGTCATCAAAGCAATGCTGTTTGTGGGATCTTGCTGTGCACAAATCGGATGCCGCGATTGCTACATTAAAACACTGATTTCAAAAGTGCTTAATTGGCTGTAAAGCGCTTTGGGACATCCTGAGGTGGTGTAAGGTGCTATTTAATGCAAGTCTTTTTTCTCTCTACTTTAAACGGCTGGTAAACAAGGGGCTCATAATCGAAAGAAAACTAGAACATATGAGATGTTAGACACTCACTGGGGAAAGCCCAGGATGTAGCCGAGAGCAGAGCTGACATTTCAACTCTGCTCTCAGTCCTCATGACTAAACCATATATATGGCTTGTGGCCTCTGTTGTGGGACTGTGGATCACCATGGGGGTTACCAATAACCTACGAGAGGGGTGTCCAAGCTGCAGTGTGTGGGCAACATACTCCCCCTCCGATCCCGGATACTCCAGCCCTCAAAACCCAGGCAACCCAGTCCTATTTTCTCCACATTAACCTGTGAACACACTTCAAAATTGTTTAACTGACTGGAAGCTGCTTTGGAACATAGGAGCAGGAGGAAGCCATTTAACCCCTCGAACCTGTGCCAGCATCCACTGAGATCATGGCTGATCTGTGCCCTAACTCCATACATTTTTGCCCCATATTCCCTTAATACCTTTGGCTAACAAAAATCCATCAATCTCAGATTTAAAATTAACAATTGATCCAGCATCAATTTCCATTTGTGGAAGAGAGTTCCAAACTTCTACCACCCTTTGCATGAAGAAGTATTGAAGTGTTTCTTAATTTCACTCCCGAAAAGTCTAGCTGTAATTTTTAGACTCTGCCCCCTTGTCCGAGACTCCCTAACCAGCAGAAATAATTTTTCTCTAACTACCTTATCTCTTCCCCTTAATATCTTGGAAACTTTGATCAAATCACCCCTTAACCTTCCAAATTCCAGGAAATACAACCCTAGTAATCTCTCCTCGTAACTTAACTCTTGGAGTCCAGGTATCATGGTAAATCTACACTGCACTCCCTCCAAGGCCAATATATCCTTCCTAAGGTGTGGTGCCCAGAACTGCTCAACAGTAACACCAGGGGCTTTGTATACTGAAGCTTTGGAGCATTCTGATGTTGTGAAAAGTACAAGCTTTTTCTTTCCTTATTTGCACTTGGATAGGGAGCTTCAGGCTTTTGACCCAGCGACAGTGAAGGAACGGCCAATATATGCCTTATGGATGGATGATGTATGACTTGGACGTGATGGTGTTTCCGTGTGTCTGCTGCCCTTGTTTATTTATTTATAGATACAGCACTGAAACAGGCCCTTTGGCCCACCAAGTCTGTACCAACCATCAACCACCCATTTATACCTATCCTACATTCGTGGGCGGCACAGTGGCGCAGTGGTTAGCACCGCAGCCTCACAGCTCCAGCGACCCGGGTTCGATTCTGGGTACTGCCTGTGCGGAGTTTGCAAGTTCTCCCTGTGTCTGCGTGGGTTTTCGCCGGGTGCTCCGGTTTCCTCCCGCATCCAAAAGACTTGCAGGTGATAGGTAAATTGGCCATTGTAAATTGCTCCTAGTATAGGTAGGTGATAGGGAATATGGGATTACCGTAGGGTTAGTATAAATGGGTGGTTGTTGGTCGGCACAGACTCGGTGGGCCGAAGGGCCTGTTTCAGTGCTGTATCTCTAAATAAAAAAATAAAATAAATAAAATAATCCCATATTCCTACCACATCCCCATACTAGGGGCAATTTATAATGGCCAATTTACCTATCAACCTGCAAGTCTTTGGCTGTGGGAGGAAACCAGAGTACCCAACGAAAACCCACGCGGTCACAGGGGGATCTTGCAAACTCCACACAAGCAGCACCCAGAAGTGAACCCGGGTCGCTGGAGCTGTGAGGCTGCGGTGCTAACCACTGCACCACTGTTCTTCCAGATGGTGGAAGATGTGGGTTTGGGAGGTTCGAATTAGAGATATCAATGACTTCAGCCTGGATTCATAGGAGGATGAGAACAGGAGAGGTGGGGTTTCTTGCTTACGTGAAAGGAGATCCACTTGTTAAAAAGCATACAGTACAAGGACAATTCTGTAAAAACTGGATTGGGGCCGTCTGAGAAAGAAATATTTGCATTTATCCCCAAACCAGCCAAAAAAGTACTTGTTGAACTGTTGTAATGTGGGAAATGTGGCAATTTGTGCACAGCAAGCTCCCACAAACAGCAATGTGATAATGACCATTTCATCTATTTTTTCTGAGGGATAAATATTGCTCTTCTCCAAAATAGCATCAATAGGATCTTTTATGTCCACCTGAGAGGGCAGATTGGGCCCTCAGTTTAACATTTCCTCTGAAAGACAGCACCTCCAACAGTGCAGCACTCCCTCAGTACTGCACAGGAAGTATCAGCCTTGTTTTTTGCCCTCCAGAGTGGAACTTGAACCCACAACCTTCTACCTTAGAGGCAAGAGCGCTAGAGCATGAAATTTCATTACTTTGTGCCAGCCAACATCCACAGTTAGTGAAGGAATTCTGAACACATCTTGATATTAGCAGTAGGTCTAAAGAGAATCATCCCCCACACTGTGCGCATATGGAAGCACCTTTAGTCACTGTGATGTGACAATGTGAAGCCGTGATGTACTTTACCAAGAGTCATCCCATTACTGAAACAGTGCGCGCGGATTCCCATATACCTTGCACAAGAGCCACCAACATTTTAGCCCTGTACTCATCGCAAAACCTTTCTTGAAATACCATGAGTCACAACTGCCTGACACCACACCCCCCTCCCCCAACCCCTCACCAAACATCATTTCTTTTGGATAGCTGATTCATATTTTGCCAATTCACGAGTGATAATTTCGGGCTGTGTGGTGACTGAGGAGGAAATCTCGTCATTTGAAGACTCGTCTGGTACCCGAGGCCAAGAATCAAAAGTCCCATCAGAGCGGAGCAGCCCGGTCGCTGAATCAAACACAAGACCAGCCTGTGACTTCCCCACCACCCCCCCTCCCCCTAATACCGTCCGACCACCAGCTTTGTTGGGCACAGTTCTACAAGGCAGTGGCTGCCCCACAGTGACCATTATGTACACATGAGCTTTGAGTGGCATCTGTGCAGGTATAGGCACCTTCATCAGAGTCCTCTCTGTGCAGGAATCCCTGGATGAGTTTTCCTTATTAAGCTACAAGGAGACATTGGCTTTGCCCAGTGTCATCAGCAAACAAAAAACATAAAAATGTCCCCTTAATGAAGAACTTAGCAACATTGGAACTGGAGAAGGCCATTCAGCCCTTTGAGCATGTTCTGCCCCCCCCCCCTCCAGAAGGACTGGATGCTGAGCAGCAGCAGGAATTCTGGCTGATTTTTCCCCTTAGCACAGACAATTGTAGTGTCATCTGCTATCACTACCATCTGGCCGAGCCCAGTTCACCGACTGGGGAGAAAAACCTGGGACTTTCTTTGTCCGTATGGCTGGGAGGTAGAGGTTTTACCTCTGAGCCATCAGGATTTCAGGATTGGCTTCCTACTCAAAATCACCTGCGCACCGAGAACGAAAGTAGACCCAGCACTGACTCCTAGCTGTGTCACGACACCCCCTACTCCAATTCAAGTAATGCCTATTTATCCTGACTCTTAGTTTCCTATCCATCAACTAACCACCTATACTATGCTGTTATCGTTCCTTGTGTACCATATCCCTGAATATTTCTGATGTGTTTCTTGTGAGACACCTTATTGGATGCCTTCTGAAAATCCATATATACTGCATCCGCCGCATTCCCATTCTATCTAACTGAAAACTCTTACAATATTTATCAAACCGGATGTGCCTTTGCTAAATCCATGTTCGGTGTCCTTGAATAACACATGCATTTCTAAAATTTGCCATTTTTCTCAAATTATGGGTCCTAAGAGTTTGCCCAAAATGAACATTGCACTAAGCGTTCCCCACTTTACCCAGGTGTCAGCTGTGCCTCAGTCGGTAGGACTCTTGCCTGTGAGGTTGTGAGTGCAAGTCCTACTCCAGAGACTTGAGCACAAAAAATTAGGTTGATATTCCGGTGCTGCATTGTCATTGGGTGCTGCCTTTAAGATAAGAGTTAAACAGAGACCTGGTGTGCTGCCTCGTAAATGATCCTGTGGTGCTATTCTGAAGAAGAGCAGGGGAGTTCTCCGTAGTGTCCTGGCCAATATTTATGCCTCAATTGACATCACTGGGACAGGACTATTTGGTCATTATTGCATTGCTGCTTGTGGGATCTTGCTGTGTGCGAATTGGCTATGGCGGTTCCTCCATTACAACAGTGGCTATAGTTGTAAAAGTACTTCATTGGCTGTAAAGCGCTTTGGGATACCCTGAGGTTGTGAAAGATGCTATAGAAATGCAAGTCTTTATTTCTTTTCTCCCCTCTCCCTTCTTCACCCAATGAGTTTTATTGGTTATTATCCAATGCTGTGACATAATTTGTATAGTTAACAAGAATTGAAATATTGTAGCCAGAATCCCTGCTCTTTGACTTCTTTCAACATCCGAGCGACCGTGAGGGTTGCTATGTTTTCAGAATAATTCCGCTGTGTATAGTTAGTTTGACTGATTTTTCCATACCTCCTCGAGCACACCTACACTCTCACTTCCATCATCACTTGTAAAACACAAAAATATTTATTTCATATTTCTGCCAAACTTTCATCCTACACAATTAAACTTCATAAGTGCCTCTTGAGACAGGAAGCTTAGACCATGCCAACCTTTGAAAGGTTGTATTTTATGCCAGTTAGTGTTTAATAAGTAGTATCAGACTTATAATTTAAAGAGTGGTTAGCCAGGGAGAACACTTTGATTATCATAGCATCACACAGCACAGAAGGAGGCCATTTGGTCCATTGTCTCTGTGCTGGCTCTTTGCAAGAGCTATTCGATCAGTCCCAGTTCCCTGCTCTTGCCCCTGCAAATTACTTTTCAAGTGTTTATCCAGTTCCCTTTTGAAAGTTACTCTTTGAATCTGCTTTCACCGCCTTTTGAGGCAGTGAATTCCAGATCAGTGTCAATAGGGCAAAGCAGCAATAACAGCAACTTGCATTTATGTAGCACCTTTTAGCAGGAGCGATACGAGACAAGGTTAGACATTGAGCCACAAAAGGAAATGCAGGTAGAAGAGGTAGGTTTTGAGGAGCATCTTAAAGGACGAGTCGGAGAGGTTTAGGGAGGGAATTACAGAGTTTAGGGCCCCAGCAGCTGAAGTCACGGCCACCAATGGTGGAGTGATGAAAATTGGGGATGCTGAAGCAGACATGGTTTCCTGCTTTTGGTCGCTATCCGTTCACTTCCTGCTGGAAAGTGTGCAGAAGTGGATGTCAGAAGAGTGCAGGATTGGGCTAGTCAGCGACACACCTTCCGTTGAATACAAGTGTTTGCCTACTCTAGAGTGAGCCAGTCCAGTCAGGAGAAGAAAGAGCTTGCATTTATATAACGCCTTTAACGTCCTTGGTACATCCCAAAGGGCTTCACAGTCAATTAATTGTTTTTGAAGTATAGTCACTCTTCTTCTTCTTCTTCTTTGGCCTCCTTATCTCGAGAGACAATGGGTAAGCGCCTGGAGGTGGTCAGTGGTTTGTGAAGCAGCGCCTGGAGTGGCTATAAAGGCCAATTCTAGAGTGACAGACTCTTCCACAGGTGCTGCAGATAAAATTGGTTGTCGGGGCTGTTGCACAGTTGGCTCTCTCCTTGCGCTTCTGTCTTTTTTCCTGCCAACTGCTAAGTCTCTTCGACTCGCACGCTTTAGCCCCGCCTTTATGGCTGTCCGCCAGCTCTGGCGATCGCTGGCAACTGACTCCCACGACTTGTGATCAATGTCACAGGACTTCACGTCGCGTTTGCAGATGTCTTTAAAGCGGAGACAAGGACAGCCGATGGGTCTGGTACCAGTGACGAGCTCGCTGTACAATGTGTCCTTGGGGATCCTGCCATCTTCCATGTGGCTCACATGGCCAAGCCATCTCAGGTGCCGCTGGCTTAGTAGGGTGTATATGCTGGGGATGTTGGCTGCCTCGAGGACTTTAGTGTTGGAGATACGGTCCTGCCACCTGATACCAAGGATTCTCCGGAGGCAGCGAAGATGGAATGAATTGAGACGCCGCTCTTGGCTGACGTACGTTGTTCAGGCCTCGCTGCCATAGAGCAAGGTACTGAGGACACAGTCTCGATACACTTGGACTTTTGTGTTCTGTGTCAGTGCGCCATTTTCCCACACTCTCTTGGCCAGTCAATCTTACAATGCAGAAAAACATAGCAGTCCATTTGTGCACAGCAAGCTCCCACAAACCACACTGAGAGATATGACCAGTTTTGATGTTGTTGGCTAAGAGGTAAAATGTTGGTCAGGACACTGGGAAAATTTCTCTTCTCTTTCTTCAATAGCATGTGAGTTCTTTTACCACTTCCAGAGCAGGCTCGAAGGGCCGAATGGCCTACTCCTACTCCTATTTTCTATGTTTCCTGAGAGTGCAGAAGGGTCCTCAGTTTAACTTTTCGTCCAAAAGGTGACACCTTCAACTATGAAGCACTGAAGTGTCAGCCTAGATGACACATTCATGGCCCTGGAGTGGGACTAAAACGCACAACCCTCTGAATTAAAAGTGAGAGTGTTACCCACTGATCTGCATCACTTTCACCCCTCCGCCCTACAGCTGATGACTCTCACTCGGCTATAACTCCACGGACTGAACACACTATCTGTGAAGCAGTTAGTCTGACACCGCAGCACTCCCTCAGTGCAGCGGGCATGTCTGACTGTGATGATGTTCCCCACATCTGGAGTGGGGCTCGAGCCCATAAACTTTCTGATTTCAAGGCAAGAGAGCTCCCAACTGCTTTTAGCTTTGTAAAAGATCCCAAGGCAGGGGAGGTCCCCCCAGTGTCCTGGTATCCGTCAAACAACTGTTTATTATCCCATTGCTGTTTGTGGGAGCTTGCTGTGCGCAAATGCACTGCCGCCTTTCCCTACAGCTAGTACACTTCAAAAAGTCCATCATTGATGATCAAGCAATTTGAGACATTCTGAAGTCATGAAAGAGGCTGCAGTAGAGGAAGGGGAGGTGAAACAAATATTAAAACAGTCGAGAAGGAAACTATGAAGGATTGGAAATTGGGGGAGGGGGAATCGCCATGGTGATATGGTGATGTAACCTTGTTTCTCAGGCCCGATAGTAATTGCATTGACTAGAACTAGAAAGTTCCAGAACTGCTCATATCAGGTAAACAGATGGAAACTTATAGAATAGTTTAAGATGTGATGGAAAAAGACATGGTGTAGTTTGGGGAAGTGATTCTGTACCAAGAAAGGTTAATATAACAATATTTATTGATAGATTAAGGAGAGATTTGATAGAGGTGTTCAAAATCATGAAGGAGTTTTGAGAGAGTAAATAAGGAGAAACCGGTTTCAGTCTGTTTGCAAACCTGAGATGAGCTTCCAACCTCATATTCGTGCCATCACTAAGACCACTTATTTCCACTTCTGTAACATCACCCGACTTCGACACTGTCTCAGCTCATCTGCTGCTGAAACCCTCATCCATGTCTTCGTTACCTCTAGATTTGATTATTCCAACGCACTCCTGGCTGGTCTCCCACATTCTACTCTCCATAAACTTGAGGTCATCCAAAGCTCTGTTACCCATGTCTTCACTCACACTGTCCCGTTCCCCTATCACCCCTTGTGCTCGCTGACCTATATTGGCTCCCAGTCGAGAAACATCTTGATTTTAAAATTCTCATCCTTGTTATGAAATCCCTCCATGGCCTCACCCCTCCCTAGCTCTGTAACCTCCTCCAGCCCCACAACCCTCCGTGATATCTGTCCTCCACTAATCCTAGCCTCTTGTGAATCCCTGATTTTAATCACTCCATCATTGGCAGCCATGTCTTCAGCTGTCTCGGCCTTAATCTCTGGAATTCCCTCCCTAAACCCCTCTGCCTCTCTTTCCTCCTTGAAGACACTCCTTAAAAGCTAACTACTTGATCTTGCGTTTGGTCATCTGACCTAATATTGCCTTTTGTGGCTCGGTGTCCTACTTTGTTTTATAATGCTCCTGTAAAGTGCCTTGGGACGTTTTTATTACATTAAAGGTGCTTATATAAATATGTTTGTTTTTGTTGTTGTGTCAGGTGGATTGGTAACCAGAGACAGATTTAAGATAATTGGCAAAAAGAGAGGGAGATGAGGAGAATTTTCTTTACGCAGAGAGTTGTTGTGATCTGGAACTCGCTGCCTGAAAGGGTGGTGGAAGCAGATTCAATAGTAACTTTCAAAAGGGAATTGGATAAATATTGGGGAAAGAACAGGGGCATTGGGGCTAATTGGCTTTTTCAAAGAGCCAGGACAGGCACGATGGGCCTAATGGCCTCCTTCTGTGTTGTGTAATTCTATTCTGCTAGGAGTGATGTGCAGGGAGATTCATTGTAGTAATCAGACTTTCACCTGTACTGGGTGACTCATATTGAAGCTGTCTCACATACTGAGAGTGCCCAGCCATTCATGTGTGCTGTGGAGCTGTTATGCAATGGTATCGACCTCTGCTCCCCTGTCTAAAATGTTGCTTCTGCAGGGGACAGAAACAGCTCCAGAAAGCACACACACAAACATGCCATTTCAAGGGGTTTACTGTAAATCACATGGGTAACACCGCAGTGCGTTGAAGCTGTGGTACTCTTTCAGAATGACTGACGGTGTGATGCACGACCATTTGTGAACATCTCAGTTTTACAGTCAATAAAGTACTTTTGGATGTGTAATCACAGATGTAGGGTGGAGAGCTATTCTGCGCACAGCAAGTTCCCACAAACAACAAGGTGTTGATGCTCAGATCATCTGTTTTGTGATGTTGATTTGAGAGATAAATATTGACGAGGACACCAGGGTTAACTCCCCTGCTCTTCTCCAAATAGTGGCTGTGGGATCTTTTTTGACCACCTGAGAAGGCAAGCAGGGTCTCAGTGTAACATCTCATTTGAAAGACGGCACCTCTGACGGTGCAGCACTCCCTCAGTACTGCACTGGGAGCGCTAGCCTAGATTATGTGGCTCAAGTCTCTGGAGTGGGTCTCAAACGTTCTAACTCAGAGGCAAGCTGGCTACCCACTGAGCCATGGCTGGCATCGAAAAGGGAAGGGAGATAGAATCAATAGCCAAAGGGAAACAGAATGTCAAGGAGTCATAAAGTCATTATGGCACAGAAGGAGGCCATTTGGCCCATTGAGTCGATGCTGGCATATTCCTCTGCTCTATCCCTGTAGCTCTGCAAATTTATGCTGCTCAACTGCCCATTCAATTTGCTTTTGAAATCATTCATCATCTCCACTTCCACCACCCTCATAGGCAATGGGTTCCAGGTCATTGCTACTCGCTGCATAAAAAAGTTCTTCCTCACATCCCCCACCCCACTGCGTCTCTTGCCCAAAACCTTCACTCTCTGTCCCCTCAGCTAATTTATTTATATTTAGAGATACAGCACTGAAACAGGCCCTTCGGCCCACCAAGTCTGTGCCAACCATTAACCACCCATTTATACTAATCCTACATTAATTCCATATTCCTACCACCTACCTACACTAGGGGCAATTTATAATGGCCAATTTACCTATCAACCTGCAAGTCTTTGGCTGTGGGAGGAAACCAGAGCACCCAGTGGAAAACTCACACAGTCACAGGGAGAACTTGCAAACTCCACACAGGCAGTACCCAGAATCGAACCCCAGTCACTGGAGCTGTGAGGCTGCGGTGCGAACCACTGTGCCACTGTGCTGTTGTTAATAGGGGTAGTTTTTCTTTTTCTACCTTATCTAAACCTGTCATAATCTTGTACACCTCCATCAAATTGCCCCTCAATCTCCTTTGCTGCAAGGCGAACAACCCCAGCTTCTCCAACCTAACCTTGTAACTAAAATCCCTCACCCCTGGAACCATTCTGGTAAATCTCTGCTCCCCTCTCAAGGACCCTCACATCCTTCCTAAAGTGTGGTGACCAGAACTGGAGGCGATACTCTAGTTGAAGCTTTAAAAAAAGGTTCAGCATAACTTCCCTGCTTTTGTACTCACTGCCTCTGTTTATGAAGCCTAAGATCCCATATGCTTTGCCGACTACTCTCTCAACATGTCCTGCCACCTTCACAGATCGATGCACATGCGCCTATGTAGCGGACTTGTTTCGGAATTTGTCCTTTTTGCTCCTTATCTTTGATAGGTGTTATGATAACATTAATTATTTCTGGGAACTGGATATTTGACTGGCCAATAAGCTGGAAATTTCCTGAATTGTGGAGTTTTCCCGACTTTGGGCATGGGACTCAACTTTTGGGCAGTAATTGGCGACATCTGGTGGGCAGGATGTGGTAGTGCAGCTCATTAGATGACACGGAGTAGGAGCAAGAGTAGGCCATTTGGCCCCTTGAATCCTCTCTGTCATTCAATAAGATCTGATTGTGACCTTAGCTCCACTTTCCTGCCTGACATCCCCTCCCCCACCCCCAATAACCCTTGACTCCCTTGTAGATAAAAAATCTGTCTAACTCAGCATTGAATATATCCAATGACCCCAGCCTCCACTGCTCTCTGGGGAAGAGATTTCCATTGACCCTCAGAGAGAAGACATTCCTCTTCACATGCTTCTTAAATGGGAGACCCCCTTATTTTTAGACTCTGCCCCCTAGTTCTAGGTTCCCCGTAAGGGGAAACATCCTCTCAGTGTAGTCGTAATGTCATTGATGGAGTAATCCCGAAGCCCAGGTTATTGCCTCGGGGACAAGGGTTCAATTCCCACTGCAGCAACTGGTAGAATTTAAATTCAATTAATTAATAAACATCTGCAATCAATTAGTGCCATGAAACTATCATCAATTGTTGTAAAAACACATCTGGTTCACTAATGTTTTTTAAGGAAGGAAATCTGCCATCCTTATCCGGTCTGGCCTACATGTGACTCCAGACCCTCAGCAATGTGGATGACTCTTATCTGCCCTCTGAAATGACCTAGCAAGCCACTCAGATGTCAAGGGCAATTCGGGGTGGGCAACAAATGCTGGCCTGTCCAGTGACACCCACATCCCATGAAAGAATTTTTTAAAAGCCCCCTCAGAATCTTGTATGTTTCACTAAGATCACCTCTCATTCTTCTACACTCCAATGAGTATAGGCTCAACCTTTTGTCATAAAACAACCCCTTCACTCAGGAATCAGCCCAGTGAATGTTCTCTGAACAGCTTCCAATGCAAGTATACCCCTTCTTAAGTCGGTGACCAAAACTTTACACAGTACCCTAGGTGCAGTCTCACCAATGCCCTGTATAATTGTAGCAAGACTTCCCTACTTTTATGCTCTAACCCCCTTGCAATAAATGCCAACATTCCATTTATTTTCCTTATTACTTGCTGTACCTGCAACTTTTTTGTGACATATGTATAAGAACACCCAGATCCCTCTGTACCGCAGCATTTTACAGTCGTCCTCCAATTAAATGATATTAAATAACATCCTATTTTTCTAGCTGCAACACAGCCACTGTTGGCACACTCACCAACTCTAGACCAGCTTGCATTTGTATATAGGCCAGGATCTTCCTCTGTATTGGTGCCCAAAGATACATGGAATATGGGTGCAAATGTAAATATGTGGCTTTAAAGCTCGTGGAAGTTTTGGGCATGAACGATTTATGTGCATAACTGCAGCACATCGAATCTCCTCAATTTTTTATGGCAGTTCGTCAATCTTCCGTCCCAATGAATCACATGGGACATTGAACCAGGAGGAGGCCATTCAGCCTCTCAAACCTGTTCCGCCATTCCATGAGATCATGGCTGATCTATGACCTAACTCCATTTACCCGCCTTTGTCTCACATCCCTTAATTCCTTAAGTGTACAAAAATCTATCAATCTCAAAATTAACCATTAATCTAGCATTAATTGTCACTTGTGGAACATAATTCTAAACATCTACCTGTGGCGCAGTGGTTAGCACCGCAGCCTCACAGCTCCAGTGACCTGGGTTTGGTTCTGGGTACTGCCTCTGTGGAGTTTGCAAGCTCTCCCTGTGACCGTGTGGGCTTCCTCCCATCTGCTAAAGACTTGTGGGTTGATAGATAAATTGGCCATTGTAAAAATTGCCCCTAGTGTAGGTAGGTGGTAGGAGAATTGAGGGAAGGTGGAGATGTGAGAGGGAAAAATGGAATGAATGTAGGATTAGTATGAATGGGTGGTTGATGGTCAACACAGACTCGGTGGGCCGAAGGGCCTGTTTTGGTACTGTATTTCTCTATGACTCTTTTGCATGAAGAAGTGTTTCCAAATTTCACTCCTGAAAGGTCTGGCTCTAATTTTTAGACTCTGCCCCCTAGTCCTAGACTCCCCAACCAGTGGAAATAGTTTCTCTCTATTTACCCTATCAGTTCCCCTTAATATCTTGAAATCTTTGATCAAATCACTATCAACCTTTTACAATCCAGGCAATACAATACAAATTTTTGTAATCTCTCCTGGTAATTTAACTCTTGGAGTTTCCAAAAAGTTGACTGTCAGACATTCCGGGGAGTTAATGGTTAATAATAAAACGTCTTTGTCTCATGGAGGAACAGACTTTCCAAGATAAACAGGGAGGCTTTGAAGTGTCGTATGAATTATGGTTTGTCTCCTCGTTATGGTGAGCAGATTGGACTTTGGGCTGGTTTGACAGAACTGGGCTGGACAATCACTTCAAATTGCCACCGTCACTTGTCAATGTTGTCTTGTTTTCTAAGAGTCCCACCAGGTGTCAGGAACCATCAAACAATTTGATTTTCCTGTCAGAGGTTTGCTTTTGAAAACCTATTCATTCCGAACAAAGAAAAATGAAAGACTTGCATTTATAAAGTGCTATTCACAATGACCAGACGTGCCAAAGCAGTTTACAGCCAATTAGGTACTTTTCGAGGTGTAGTCACTGTTGTTAGAAATGCGGCAGCCAATTTGCGCACAGCAAGCTCCCACAAGCAACAATGTGATAATAGTCAGATCATTAGTTTTTGTGATGTTGAGTGAGGGATAGATATTGGCCAGGACAGCTGGGAGAACTCCCCTGCCCTTCTTCGAAATAGTGTCCATGGGATCTTTTACGCCCACCTCAGAGGGCAGACAGGGCCTCGGTTTAACGTCTCATCCGAAAGACGGCACTTCTGAAGGTGTAGCACTTCCTCAGTATTGCTTTGGAGTGCCAGCCTAGGTTTTTGCGCTCAGGTCCTGGAGTGGGAGTGAGCAACGGCCAGAATCAGGGAGGAGAGAGAGGTGGAGAGGTTTAGGGAGGGATTTCCAATGCTTAGGACCTAGGCAAATGAAGGCACAGCCACCAATGGTGGAGTGATGAGAATCTGCCTGTTTGAGCCTTTCTCCTCCCTTCAGATGCTCCTTTAAATGTACTTTGACCAAGCTTTTGGTCACCTGTCTAAATATCTTTTTTATGGCACGAGGTCAGAATTTGAGGAGCACTGAGATCGTGGAGGGTTGTAGGGCTGGAGGCTGTTACAGAGATAAGGAGGGGGTGTGCAATGGTTAGGATTTTGCACACAGAATGAGAATCTGGGATCCACAATGTAGCCAAGTTTCATTTGAAACTTCTTAAGCCGGTTGACAGACTTCTTGATGGTGATGGGGTGGGATGTCTTGAATCTCTGCAACTAGTGCCACATTTTGTTCTAGTTTTCCCTGCAGGGACACTGTTTCCTTTCAAACATTGCCTCAGAATTTACAAAGCCCGTGTGAGCACTGATTAAAATTGAGCATCGGGAGGGGGACTGATGAGATTTGCCAATGAGGATTGCCCTGGAGTCTCCAGGAAGTAAGAGTACGCTTCCAGTGTAGCGCTGTGAATAAAACCTGGGATAAAAATCACTGGGCCAAGAAGCAAAAAGGTGTTATTTCTAAAAAAAAAGTCCTTTGAACACGTTTGTTTATTAGTTATGAAGGTAGTGGAGAGTAGGGAGGAGAGAATCTGACTGGCAAGCAGCCTTGAAGGCGCTATATTAATGCAAGTGGTTGTTCTTGGTGGCAGCACTAGGTGGGGACGCTACAGCTTTAAGGGTTGGGAGCCCGCCCTCCGCTGATGCGATTGGGCGGCGGCGTACGTCAATCAACGACGCACTGACTTCCGGTCCGGGCGCCAGTCGTCGCGACGCCGGCGGAGCGGGAGCGCGCGCCAGAGAAAAGCGGAAAGATTTGAGAGAAAGCTTTTATAATTCTCTTTTCTTATAACCTGAAGAAATTGATGGCGGCGACGGTCGGCCGGTGCCACAGTTTTACTTGCGGAGAAAATCCTCAAGGTAAAAAAAAAACACCGAGGCCTCAATGGCTGAGGACTTTTAAGAAATATTTTAATTCCCCCGTCCGGCCTGTTTTATTTTTGGGCGGATATTCGGCGCTTTTCTGTTCCTTCCTCCGTCCCGAGTGGTTTTTATTTTTGCGCCTTTTACGAGGCGAAAAGTTGTGAATCGGGAGTGGAATGGGCGTGGAAGCCGCCCCGGGACCGGAAGCAGTGCCGCGGCGGATGATCGACGGGGCTTCCAGCCAATGGGAATGCAAGGGGGCCAGGCAATGGCCAATGGGCGGGCGGCGGGGGCGGGATGACGGTTTGATTGACAGCTGTGCAGTGCCCTGGTATGTGTTTGTATGTAAACACCAGTCAGTCTGTTACAAGCGAGCTCAAGGTTACCATCAGGCTGCACTTTACACACTTAACTTTCTGTGCTCCTTTTTCTTTTTCTTCCCTTGTATTACTTTACAATGTTGTGCATTGGCACCAGGAGGCTATTTGGAAGAAAAGCTCCACTAACATTTCAAACTTTTAAAAATAAAGAAAAAACACTTGGGTCTGTCAGCATCCATTGCAGCTAAAGTTTCACGTTTGCACCACTCCTGATGCCTAGGTTACAGCCTGATGCTGGTTTTAAACAAAAGCAAAATACTGCGGGTGCTGGACATTAGAACTAAATAGAGAAAATGCTGCAAATGCTCAGCCGTTTCGACAGCATCTATGGAGAGAGAAAAGCAAGAGTTGCAGTTTCTGGCCAAAAAAAAATCATCCTGAAACATTTCTCTCTCTCTCGCCCCCGATGCTGCCAGACCTGCTGAGTGTTTGCAGTGTTTTCTGTTTTTATTGCTGATTTAAAATAATTGTCAAAAAAGGGTGGGGTGGGAAGAAAGATGATAATTTTTTAAACTCTGTAGTAACAACTTGCATTTATATAAGCATCTTTAACAATTAACATAAAAGGTCCCAATGTGCTCCACCGTAGTGCTATCCAATTGCATTGCATGCCATAAGGAGGTCTTGGGACAGGTAACCAAAAACTTGCTCTGAGTTAGGTTTCTTGGAGGAGAGAGAGGCGAAGGGTTTTTTGGGAAAAATTCCAGAACTTAGGCAGCTGAATGCACAGCCACCAGTGCTGGAATGATTTTTTAAAATCAGGGAGGCCAGAATGGAGTTGTCAGCAAGTTGTCAGAACTCTGTGCCTGAAAGCTTGGGGGAAGTAGATTCAGTAGTAACTTTCAAAAGGGAATTGGATAAATATTTAAAAAGGTAAAGATTGCTGTGCATTCATAGCGTGTAGAAGGAGGCTATTCAGCCCATAGTGCCTATGCTATCTCTTTGAATTAACGCCTCTCTCCTGTCTCCTCAGATGCGCTTCATGTTTGTGGAATTTTCTCTTTTCCTTTTCAGTTCTCCAGCATTTGCAGTTTATTCTGAGTTGGGAGTTGGGCGCTATAAAAGTGTTGACACTCTTGCGGGCACGCCTTCCTCCTCCCCAGCTGACCTAACTTCTGGAAGGTTACCTGTAGCAGCAAAATGGTATTGCAGATTTAATTCTATTGGCGTATATTAATAATACAAAAATTCACTCCTAAATCATGCAATACAGAATCTGAACACTGCACTTTGAAACTCGATGCTTAAAGGTTGTGCCAAAATATATCTTGTGGCGTTGCCGTGTTGCTGCCAAGTTTTTAGTTATGGTGAGTTGGCAGGCATTTTCTGCTGTGCCCCTCTACTGTGGTGAGGGAAACACACCCAGCGATATAGTTTAAAGATTTTTGCCCTTGCACACTCGTGTTTGGAGCTGTATACCACAAAATTGCAAGATGAATGCAGATAAAGAAGGCCTTTGGTCCAGCGGATAAAAACCTACAGTCTTCCCGTTACACCATCCAACTGTGTTTTAAATGATGAAATCTGGTGATGTCTTTTCCCCCAAGAAGCTGTTGAGGCTCAAGGGTATTAAGGGATAGGAACAGGAGGGGGCTATTCAGCCCCTTGAGCCTGTTCCGTGACATTCAGTGCGATCATGGCTGATCTGTGACCGAACTCCATATACCCGCCTTGCCCCATATCCCTAATGCCTTTGATTAACACAGATCTATCTACCTTGGATTTAAAATTTACAATTGATGTAGTACCAACTTTCATTTTGTGCAAGAGAGTTCCAAATTTCTACCACCCTTTTGTGTGTAGAAGTGTTTTCTAATTTCACTTCTGAAAGGTCTGGCTCTAACTTTTAAACTGTACTGTCTAGTCCTGGACTCCCCAACCAGTCGAAATAGGGTAGACAGAGAGAAACTGTCAGTTCCCGTTAATATCTTGAGACCTTCGATTAAATCACTTCTTATGGAATCAAGATGGTTTAAGATACAGCCATGATTAACTGAATGATGAAATAGGCTCTTGGGGTTGAATAATCTCCTATACTTCATGAAACAGTTAAGTATTGATATTTACAGATGTATTATTAGTGGTAGCGATGGGAGCAGTTTGAGGTTCTGCATTGAATATTTAATGAGCTGCAGTGATGAATTGTTTTGGCTTAAGTACTGTTTTTCCCATATGTCTCGATACAAGTTTGCTAAGTAACTTCGGTGCCAATAAGCCAGTGGAGAATCAGACTTAAACAAATACGCTTTAATATTACATCAGTGTGCTTTTTGTACTTAATTTGTCACCTCAAACTGCATCTTCTGCCACCACTGTTATGTTCTAGTGTTCAACTGGGAATAATAACCAGAGCCTTTTTATAAATATAGTGTTGCAGGGGCTTTTAATGTATTTTTGTTTTATTAGTAGGATACATGAAAAACTGTACTTAATTCAATATACTTTAATCTTATATCGACTTGGAGCACCTTTTAATGTAACAAAATGCCCTTTTGATGCATTAATCTCATTTTTCCAGTCAACGTATCACCATTACCCTGGTGTTATATAGCTCCAAAATACTTTCTCCAGATGCAGCTCATGTGAGGGAGCACTGTTTTTATAGAGGAGCATATTTTAATATAAGTTGAGATACATTATGAAGATTTAATGTGCCCACCTTTGTACGTGTCTCTCTGCCTGTGCCTCGTTCCAAAATGCTTGTGAGTGGAGAAAGCCCATCAAACATATGCACAGCAGGGGGTTAGATGCTTTTAGAAAAGTACCCACCACCCGACTCCAGCAGTGTGCAGTAACATTAACCTAAAAGGAACATCTGCTACAGTATCAATGTAAAGTTTCCCACACTAGCCAGAGTGTCTGAGTTAGACTGCCAATTTGTGCAGTAATCCAGTGGTTTAAGACCGCCCAAACTCATTTATGTTGCAGCCTTGCAGCCAGCAGTGAGAGAAAAGTGAGCTGCATTCAGACTTATTTCTCTGCAACATGGAGTGAAATACTACAAATGGCTTTGTTTTAAGCAGGGCTTGTAAAATTGTTGTTTTGAGATGGGTTAATGATTTGCTGTTTTACCTGGAGTTATCAACTTGACAGTCGATCAGCTTTGAAAAAGCAGAGTGAAAGGCCAGGGCTGTTAGTGCACGACACCAAGTATAAAAGAGGTGAGATTCATCATAAAACAATGACTAGATGACAGCAGGCTTCAGTTTTTTAAGCCTTTAGAAAGTAGGAAAAATTGAGCAATACCGAAAGTTGCACAGCTTTGATGCTCTGTGGAGACTGTATGACAAGTCTTGTTCTCAGCACAATAGGGAGGAGGAAAAGTGTGTAGGATGATTTATTTATAGATTAGAAGGACCAGAAGAGGAAAGATGAGCACAGTCCTGACTGCAGCGGTGATGCGAGGGAGAGAAGGTGGAGGTTAAAGGGGCTGGAGGAATTGAAAAACTGTTTCCTGTATCCTTTCTGTGAGAAGTGCAACAAGAACGTCCTTAGAGAGTTCTCGAGACTCCATCCAAAGTCAAATCCGTGTGGTAGCCTTGAGGCTGCAAACAGATGAGACTTGTATCCCATCGGACTAGGCTGAATTCAGACCCGGTTTGCAAGAGAGTGAATGGTCTGGTGCATTTTTATGCTCGTCAGTGTGAGGGACATCACTGCTAGCAAATGGAGGACGCTGTAGGTATTCCGTCTCTTCCTATCGCATCCAACTATGTAACATAACCTTAATTCAGAGAAAGATGTGCTTCAGTTTCTGATAAAATGCCTGGGGGTGGGCGCACTTGTCGCAGCTGTTGGCAGTGAAGACTGAGGGGTATAGGATGTAAACCATTGCGTTACAATAATATAGAAAAATTATCCAGATTTGCAGTATACAGGGTTGCTGTTTCTGGCAGCTTCCCCTGTCCGACACAGTGACCGACACATGTTTATCATTCAGCTAAGTCCAGGGATGAGGTAGGGTAAGTCGCTTTGACTAGGGGATTGATACCTTACTCTTAATAAAAGTAACTTATATTCTATTTAAAGAAAGACATGCATTTATATAGCGCCTTACAAGATCCCCGTACATCCCAAAGCAATTTACAGCAGTGGAGTGTTTTTTTTTTGAAGTGTAATCACTGTTATTTAGGAAATGCAGCAGACAATTTGTACACAGCAAGGTCCTATAAAAAGCAATGTGATAATGAGCAGATTATCTGTTTTTGTGATGTTGGCTGAGGAATTAATATTGATCAGGACACCCGGGATAACTCCCCTGCTCCTCTTCGAAATAGTGCCATGGGATCTTTTATGCCCACCTGAGAGGGCAGGCAGGGTCTCCGTTTAACATCATCCTCTGAAAGATGGCACCTCTGAAAGCACAGTACTCCCTCGCAGGAGTGTCGGCCTAGATTTTGTGCTTGTCTCTGGAGTGGAACTTGAATCCACAAGCTCTGACTCAGGCCAGAGCGATAGCACTTGAGCCACGGCTGACACTGCACATGAAGACTTCTTTATTTAAAGAACTCTAATGAAAGAAGAGGGTAGATTGCACTTGAAACAAATTACATCTCTTAAGTTCCCGGTTCCTGTTTGAGTAACAATTTCATAATGGCAGTTTTGAATCCAGTATACCAGAAAGATCCATTGCTGAGCCAGACTCTGTCTAGATGACTGCCCCCTTCCCCCATCCTGCAGCATTATGGATGGTCAGCAGTCAGTAATCAGACAGCAGTTTAATCAAAGGGTTTCAGATGATATTGCAAAACAGATGACATCATAAAACAGGAGAAGCTGGATTTATTGAATGCTATTAAATGCCTAAAATTAAATTGCTTCCTCTTCCTTGGAGTCTGTAGAGTCTCTAGTGCTTTTCGGTAATGTGCGTTGCTATCTCTTCTAAATCATGTGCGCTGTTGCCGTAAAGATTTGTCAGCTGTGCAGATTAAAATCTTTGTCAGGCTGGAATGATGTCGTTGAAAGGTACTGTTATGTGATTCTCAGACAGATTGGTGTAGTCACTGGGCCCTTATGAAAAGTGAAATGATGAGCTCCGGAATTTTTTTTAACTCTCCTGTGAAAGCTGTAAAATGATGGATTTTGTTCCTTCTAAACATCAGTCATGTCCGAGAGATCATTCAGTGCTTCACAAAGCTGGGGTGAAGTGAAGGTGAGGATAGGTCTGTCACTAAAAGTGGGAGCGCTCTGACTCAATCATTTGAGAGCATTAAATGAGGATCGAATAACATTCAAACAATTGACTTGTGTGTTTTCTTTTTCCTATAGGATTTTTGTCAGTGTTGTACATCTAATGTAACAGTGACAGCATCTGATGTGTATGTTGAGTTCATGGTTATGGGCTTTTTCAATTTTGGATCCTATTTACTTACTGGCAGTGACTGTCCTGGAAGGTAGCCAGTGTGCTTTGTTGGCATGTTAGTGATTTATTATTGGACAGTGCTGTCACTTATTGATGTGCTTTCATTTGCTCCTCTCCCAGTGCACATTACAATTAATACGGTTTTAAGATTACTTGATTCTGTTAATTTACCCCGATTGCTCCTCCTGCAAGTGAAACACCTTTTAAACACTAGTGCCTCTCGCTCGTAACATACAGCTCAATACCCTCTTAAGGCACCATTCCTAGTTTTGAAGGAATGGGACGTCTGTAGGTGGTTGTAGTATAAAAGTTTCACATGCATATAATTTCACTTTATTCAAATCATATGCTATTATATTGGCATTATTTGACTTTGGATTCTGGGACACTGCTGACTGTGAATTGGTTCCCAGTATTTAGGCCACTATTTTCTTCTCGCAGAGAATATATTTATTATATGCTAGTAAATTTTCCATGGTGTTGTCAGCTGATCATTAAAAAAAAATAAAGATGGCAGTGGAACTAGGGCACGAGACTCGAGATTTGCCCTGCACAACCACCTAGAGGCCAGAACATGCAGCTACATCGTGACAGTTGACATAGCAAAATTTAATGGACAATGTGGAATTATTAACAGAAAATAATGACAACAGGAAGCAGTGTCCTTTGCAGAGTTTTTAACTGATGTGCATCTACTAAAACCTCTGTCTATATTGTGTTGTGGTAATTAATTTAGAATGAACAAGTGGAACACTGCATTTTTATTGTATGCTGGTTATGTAGTGCAGACTTGTATTGGCACAAGGCCAAACCAGATGTTAAAGCAGACACCTGCATGTTTAAAAACGACCCAGATCAAAGGGATTTTTTTCATGTTTATGTTGTTGTATTTCGGGTTTCTTTTCCCTCTTCTGTAGTACTGACATTAGAGAAGTTCTGTTATAAATTTATCCTGGAAAATATGTGATTAAAATGGATCATGCAGCTTCTCGGCTGTATCGTTGGGTGAAACCAATCCTTTGTTGCTGCTTTTATCTCTCTCTTTTTAATTGTAACAAAAGGAGTCCAGATTTGTCAGGGACGCAGACTCCTTTTCTTGCTTGAAAGATCAGAGCTAGTGGTGTCCAAGTGGCTTTAGTGGTACAGGCATTGTCTCCTTGGGTGCTGAGCTATATGGACCAGAAGACCTTGTGTTGTATGCCGAGTTTGTGATAAGTTACTTGATTCTAGTCAGACAGTGGGACTGAGGAGGGGAAAATCATCCAGCGATCTTATCACTATCCAGTGAAGCTCTGTTGGAAAGCATGAATATGATGAGGACAGGAACATGCTTAATTGTCTCCTCTCTTTTAATAGAATAACCAGCTTTCATTCACTGTTGAGGCTCATGTAGGAGGTCTGGCTGCTTGCCCAAGCTTTTGGAGGGCTGGCTCCTGTGGAACTGCACTCCAGTGCAAGTTCCCTCTGTGAGGGACGGAATGAAATTGGGGAAAATCCAATGTGGTCTGTAATCAGATGAGAGTGATTCATTCCAGGAGTGGGTTTGGTGTTCTGGGTCTTTTTGGGTGCTTACAGCAGTCTTGCTTTTCGTGTAGTGAGAGGCAGACAGCCCTGCCATTACCTCCTGTGCCTCGCCTTGCTTCCCACCACCATTTCACCCTCCCAAGAGCTGGGCTTTTGTCTTTGCAATGGTTTGGTTTCTGTTGGCCAGGCAGAATGTGCATGATACTTGTGTAAAATGCATTTTTTATTTTGTTTCAACTTCAAAGTTAAATCACTGAGTTACAAGGGCAATGGAATGAGTTATTCGAAGCAAAAAATACTTTTAATGGCATAGCAAACCTTTGGAATAGGAAGCGTTAAAGAGAAACCGCTTTCATTCATATAGTTCCTTTTATGTCCTGCTTTGCCCCATGGAATTGATTGATTTTAAAGTGTAAATACTGTGACTCCAAGAGCAGGTCAGAGGCTAGGAATCCTGTGGCGAGTAACTCACCTCCTGACTCCCCAAAGCCTGTCCACCATCTACAAGCACAAGTCAGGAGTGTGATGGAATTCTCTCCACTTGCCTGGATGGGTGCAACTCCACAACACTCAAGAAGCTTGAATACCATCCAGGACAAAGCAGCCCGCTTGATAGGCACACCATCCACAAACATTCACTCCCTCCACCACAGACGCACAGTGGCAGCAGTGTGTACCATCTACAAGATGCACTGCAGCAACGCACCAAGGCTCCTTAGACAGCACCTTCCAAACCCATCACCTCTACCACCTCGAAGGATAAGGGTAGCAAATGCATGGGAACGCCACTGCCTGCAAGTTCCGCTCCAAGCAGCACACCATTCTGATTTGGAACTATATCGCCGTTCCTTCGCTGTTGCTGGGACAAAATCCTGGAACTCCCTTTCTAACAGCACTGTGGGTGTATCTACCCCACAGGGACAGCAATGGTTCAAGAAGGCAGCTCACCACTGCCTTCTCAAGGACAATAAGGGATGGGCAATAAAAGCTGGCCTAGCCTGCAACACCCGCATCCCCATGAATGAATTAAAAAAAAAAACTTGTTACTTTGGCAAACACGGTAGTCAATTTGTGCACAGCTAGGTCCCACAATAGCAAATGATAAATAACCAGTTAATTTGTTTTTTTAATGGTGTTCATTGGTTAAGAGAGAAATGTTGAGCAGAATACCAGTTCCCATATGCTTTTTTTTTTAATAATGCTTGTGGAATGTGCGTTGGTTCCTCTTAATAATTAAAAACATGCTCCAATGTGCAACTTTACGTTAAATATCTCATTCCTGTTCACCCTTCTAAAGAAGGGCATCCATTTGATGATGCGACTTTTGGTGTTTGCACTCTCCGGTCTCGCGGTCACTTGAAGTGGTTGAGCAGAACAAAGGATGGCTATTGTAGATGTAGAGGAAATTGCTAATCTTTTTTAAAAAAAAAAAAAATTCCCCCCCCCCCCTCTCAGGAACTGTTCATCGGGCGGTGTGATGGTCCTCTGTCAGTAGACAACTGAAGTTGCTTGCCAAGTGGAAGAAGACTATCTTAAAGAGATTCTTGCCATGTGTGTACAAAGAAAATGGGTGTTAATGCTTCTACCTACCCGTATCCATCGTGTCAGACAGCTGCGGTGAAAACACAATCTTCACATGCAGTCGGAGGTAAGAATTTTATTACATATTGTAAGACATCAGAAATGATGTAAATGAATGGTGAGACAGGCTCGGTGGGGGAGGGGGGTTGGTGGCGGGAGGGGATGCCGAATGGCCTTCTGTTCCAATGTGACTTCTGATACATGAGCTTTAAGAGAGCGTGCTCTTTATAATTCCTAATTTTTTTTTTAATGGGTAAAGCTTTGAAAAGCTGGGATTGTACTCCTTAGAGCAGAGAAGGTTAAGCGGTTGTTAAAATGGAGGTGTTCAAAATTCATGGGTTTTGATGAGAGTAGATCAGGAGCATCTGTATTGGTGGGAGGGTCGATAACCAGAGAATACAGATTTAAGATCTTTGGCAAAAATCCCGGAGGGATATGAAAATATTTTTTGTTAAGCAGTAGGTTGTTGTGATCTGGAATGCACTGCCTGAAAGGGCAGTGGAGGCAGAATAAATAGTAAGTTTCAAATGCGAAATGGATTAAAAACCTAATGCGAGATATTTTCAGGGCTATGGGGAAAGAGCAGGAGCGGTTAATTGGATTGCTCTTTCAAAGAGCCGGGACAGGCATGATGGACAGAATGGCCTCCTCCTGTGCTGTGCAATTCTATGAAATTTGATGTGGTAATAGGTCTTGGCAGCTAAATAATCGCAAATTCAATTCCTGATATTAAAGAAAGGTAGACACACTTATATCGCAGATTTCATGACCTCGGGACGTCCCAAAGCGCTTTACAGCCAATGAAGTACCTTTTTGTATTGTGGTCATTGTTAATGGAGGAAACGTGGCCGCCAATTATAGCACAGCAAGCTCCCACAATCAGCAATGTGATAATGACCAGGAAATCTGTTCTTCATTGATGTTGAATTGAGGTTTTAAATGTTGGCCAGGACACCAGGGATAATTCCCCTGCTCCTGTTTGCAATCGTGCCATTGGATATTTTTGCATTCAGCTGAGAGGACAGATGGCGCCTTGGTTTAACGTATCATCCAAAATATGTCACCTCTGACATTGCAGCACTCCCTCAGTACTGCATTAGAGTGTCAACCTAATTTTTTTTTTGTGCTCAGGTCTCTGGAGCAGGACTTGCGCCCACAACCTTCTGACTCGGAGGCGAGAGTGCTGCCCAGTGAGCTGCAGCTGGCACATTAGTTAACTTATCCAGGCTAATGGTAGGGACGATAATGTTGCCTTGACAACTATAGGAAAGTCAGCCAGAGTTGTCATTATTGATTGCTATACAGTGATGACACTTTATTTCCCCTCCCCTTTATTGCAAAGTGCACGTGAGGACAGATTTAGGCTTGAGTGTGTTACTACCAGGTGAGAAAGGTATCTAAGGGTTTCTTTCAGCCTTTACCTGGTCTTACTGTAGCAGAATATAATTTTAAACACACTGCTTTTAGCTCCCCCTTGGTGAATCCTTGTTTACCGCTTTCCAATTATAAGGCAAGGAAATGAGCACAAACAGGCTTTCTTGGGCTTAAAGAAGAAAAGTGAAATTTATTAAAACATAAACTCTAATTTGGTTAATGCCTATGGATACATGCCAAACCCCACACTAGCATGCATACGCAATACACACATGCAAATAGAGACAGAAAAGAGCAGAAGAAAAATAAAGTGGTGAGGTTTGAGGCAATATCAGAAGAGTTTCTTGTTACTGTGCTTTGAGCTCACTGTAGAGTCCTTTTGCAGGTAGTTCTTGTTTGTCGGTAATTATTGCTTTTGGTTGGGGCTCAGTATTATTCTTTAAACCTTGTTCACTGTAGGAGACTTTTCTTTCTTGGAGTTCCTGTGTCTTCAATGGATTCCAAAGCTGGTGAGAAAGAAACGGGAGCAGACAGAAGAGAGATATTCTTCCAGGAGCAAAGCTGTCTTCTGTCTTCAAACAGTATTTTCTCTAATTTAAAACTCTCAATTCAAAACTCTGAACAGCCAGTCAGTCATGTGACTAAACTGGTCTCACCACATCCGTTCTGTGTATTGGGAGCAGGGACTGGTTCCTTTGTTCCAACACTGTCTGCTAGTGTGCAGAAATGTCTTTCCAGCTGGGGGCCTGGCAATTCCTTATAATAGGCCCTCTTTTTTTTTTCTTCCCAGCAACAATTTGAAGTTTAATGTCTGTGGCGAAATTAATGTGCCTCACTCTTAGGTGGGGGCCTGCATGACAAGTGTAATGTATTACATGGCTGGCAATCACTGTTGTGATGCTTCAATGAAGAATAGCAAGTACCGTTCTGGTATTGTGGGAGCACCTTCGCATTGGCTACAGTGGTTGAAGAAGAAGGCTTACCACCAACTCAGAGCAACTAGGAATGGGTAATAAATAATCTGCCTTGCCAGCAGCACTGAATCCCAAGAATGTTTTTTAAAAAAAAAGTAACCTGTTCTCATTAATCAGAGTAACTTTACTGTGTACTCTGTGTAAATCTCGCATTTTCAATTCTAGCTGCCAGTAGCATCCAGAGTGCAGGAAACTGGTATCAAAAGATTTCTTCTTTTGGGCCTCCTTATCTCGAGAGACAATGGATACGTGCCTGGAGGTGGTCAGTGGTTTGTGAAGCAGTGCCTGGAGTGGCTATAAAGGCCAATTCTGGAGTGACAGGCTCAGTATCAAAAGATACTGTTGCTTAATTGATCTTCATTTCACCTCTCCAATCTTTTTATTCCCCCCTGCACCTGTTACAGACTCTTGCTGGGATCACAGATCTGTGGGCTTCTGCTGCACTGAGCTAGTGTCCTGGCCAATAATTATCCCTCATCTAACACCATGGAATAGGTTATCTGCTAATTATCACAATGCTGTTTGTGGGATCTTCCAGTATGCAAATTTGCAAGCGTGTTTCCTACATTACAACGGTGACTACGCCTTCAAAAGTACTTCATTGGCTGTAAAGTGCTTTGGGATGTTAAGGTCATGAAAGGCATTATATACATACAAGATCTTTTCTATCTTTGCCTTGTACTAATGGCTGTTCTTCATGTATGAGTCTAGATATTGAGGGTCCTAGGGTAATTCATTGTGTGTAAGGAGAAATGAGGGTCAGTTCTCAGCTGATGTTCACGCAGACAAACATTTTCCTGGCTGTTTATTGATTAAAATTGGCAATTGCTGCACCACGTCTGTTTCTTGGTACCCTTCACACAGTGAATGACTCTTAGTTTAGTTTAGAGATACAGCACTGAAACAGGCCCTTCGGCCCACCGAGTCTGTGCCGACCATCAACCACCAATTTATACTAATCCTACACTAATTCCATATTCCTACCACATCCCCACCTGTCCCTATATTTCCCTACCACCTACCTATACTAGGGGCAATTTATAATGGCCAATTAACCTATCAACCTGCAAGTCTTTAGCATGTGGGAGGAAACCGGAGCACCCGGAGGAAACCCACGCAGACACAGGGAGAACTTGCAAACTCCACACAGGCAGTACCCAGAATTGAACCCGGGTCGCTGGAGCTGTGAGGCTGCGGTGCTAACCACTGCGCCACTTTGCAGCCAAATGCAGGTAGCCTTTCTGCACAAGCAACGCCCCACATAGAGAAATAAGATGAATGACCAGATTATTTTAAAAACAATTATGCACAGTATTGATCCAGTTCATAGCACATACTCTGTCGTGTTAATCTGACATCTAAGTCCACGATTATGTGCAATGTTATCAAAGCAAAAAGTCTACTTGCCGGAAAATAATAGCAGCAGCCGTGCCACAGGTTACACTTGTATATAAATAAAGAGCAATGTTGGAGGTGTTCCAGGGACTGGGTGCATTACTGGATTACATTGAACCTCCTTGTTTCCCTGCTGTGATTTAATACATCTCTCTGATCTTTTGATGTGTTACTGACTTGTAACGTGCTCCAGCTTGTGTATCAAGAGTGTGTACATTCCCCTTTACGTTTTCTGATGTTTCATTTTCCTATTGGGCTTCCCAGCTTGTGAGTTTGATTTTTATTTAGCCTGTAAAAATATATTTTGTGTGTGACTTTTAGTACGAAATAAAACTTGGGGACTGCGTGGTGCCGAGCGTTAGATACTGAACTTGTAAGTCTTGGAACAGGTTTCAAGTCCATTTCAAACCGATGGGAGGGGTCCCATGCAATGTTCTCACTAAGCTGTGTGCCAGCGTGGCTGCATAGCAGCCTGGAAGGTACAGCGAAGGCCTTGTTTCATCTTCGGTATTGTGCCTGCAGTGGCCACGCAAAACAATTGTAAAGGTACCATGCATTGAAAGAAAACTGGCCATGCACAACAAAATTTTACAGGGAACATTGGTCCTATGTGAAATAAGTTTGAGCTGTCTCAGTCTAATGCTCACCCTAATGGTCAGCACAAAACTGCACCTTTAGTTCTACCCTAATAGACCGTTTTACTTGAGGCCATTGAATGGCCAGTTTGGGAACCACACGGGTGGAGAAACACGGACATTGCTGGGGAAAAGTTCCATTAAGCAAATTTTACAATTCTTACATTAGTGCCCAATGAAAAGTTGTCAGCTGTAACTCACCAGGGTCCCTGTCCTGTGTCCAAGAGGAGCTTGGGGAGGGCTGGGGGGGAAATCGACGTGGCAGCAAGTGCTGTGACGATTGATTAACGGCATGCGGAAAATGAGAGCTAATGTTCTTGAGTGCTGAATATAGAAACTGCAGATGGAAGGCTTGACTCTGCGCCAGAAACCTCAGCATGTGTTTGATTACGAATCTAACAGAATTGGGAACTGTGCGCGACAGTGTGGGAAGAACAAAGTTAGGATTTCTTTTCTTTCCAGCTCCTCAAAACTGGAAGAACTTGCAGAGCCAGTGGAGAGAACTTTTGTCTTGCTTTTCTTTTTGTTAATGACAATTTAAGCTGCGCTAACTTTGAATAGTGCAGATCTATTTTTTTTAAATCTCCCCAAGATGATGTAACTTGTTTTAAATTTCAGTTTTCCATCTGAACAAGATTACCTTGCAGGTGCAGCAAGCAATTAGGAAGGCAAATAGTATGTTGGCCTTTAGTACAAAGGGGTTTGAGTACAAGAATAAGGAAGTCTTACTTCAGTTGTACAGAGCTTTGGTGAGACCACACCTGGAGTACTGTGCACAGTTTTGGTTTCTGTACCTAAGGAAGGATATACTTGCCTTAGGTGGGATACAATGAAGGTTCACTAGATTGATTCCTGGGATGAGAGGGCTGTCCAATAAGAAGAGATTTGGTAGAATGGGCCTGTATTATCTGGGGTTTAGAAGAATTAAAGGTGATCGAATCGAAACATATAAAATTCTGACCGAGTTTGATAGGGTAGATGCTGAGAGGCTGTTTTCCCTAGCTGGAGAGTCTACAACTAGTGAGCATAGACTCAGGATAAAAGGGTAGCCAATTCAGACTGAACTGAGGAGAAATTTCTTCGCTCAAAGGGTTGAGAATCTTTGGAATTCTCTACCCCAAAAGTCTGTGGATGCTCAGTCATTGAATATATTTAATGCTGAAGGGATATGGGGATTGGATGGGAAATTGCAGTTGATGTCAAGATCAGCCATGATCGTATTGACTGGCAGAGCAGGATCAAGGGGCTGTATGGTCTACTCCTATTTCTTATGTGCCTGTTCCCTCGTTATTTGTGATATCCTGTGTGGGTTTTCCCCAGACATACCTTGCACTATTCCAGAGTCAGAAGTTTGGAGCTTCAAGTCCCACTTCAGGACTTGATCACAAAAATCCAGGCTGACACTTCTTACTGAGGGAATGCTGCACTGTCAGAGGTGCTGTCTTTCCGATGAGATGTTAAACTGAGGCCTATCTGCCTTTCCAGGTGGTAGTTAAAGCTCCCATGGCACTATTTTTCGAAAAGGAGCAGTGGAATTGCTGCTGTCATCCTTGAGATGCTTCCTAAAACTACTTGTTTGACCAAGCTTTGGTCACCTGACCTAATCTCCTTCCTCCTTTTGTTTGATGCTGTTTCTGTGAAGCATCTTCGGATGTTTTATGATAAAGGTCTATGTAAATGCTTGTTGCTTATGCTTCTTCACCAACCCCCCCCCCCCCCCCTCCGTTCATCTAATTCCTTATTTCTTCCAGTCACCGCTCACAGCCTCGACGAAGTTAGCAACTGCTGACCTGTGAATAACAGAGAGAACTGAACCCTAAAGGAAGACTGACTTGCCTTTATGTAGCACCTTTCATGACCTTGGAATGTCCCAAAGTACTTCATGGGCAATGAATTATTTTTGAACTGTGATCTCCAGGTCCGAACAATTTGTGTCCCAGGATGCTGTGGGAGGCGAGGGTGGAGATTGCAGGGGCTCTGACCCAAATTTTTAATTCCTCTCTGGCCACGGGGGAGGTGCCAGAGGACTGGAGAACAGCTAATGTGGTCCCACTCTTTAAGAAAGGTTGTAGAGATAAGCCAGGGAACTACAGACCAGTGAGTCTCATGTCAGTGGTAGGGAAACTATTGGAGAAAATTCTGAAGAAGAGAATCTATCTCCACTTGGAGAGGCAAAATTTGATTAGGAATAGTCAGCATGGCTTTGTCAGAGAGAGGTCATGCCTAACAAATTTGATTGAATTTTTTGAGCATGTGACCAGGTGTGTAGATGAGGGTAGTGCAAGTTTACATGGATTTCAAAGCCTTTGACAAGGTCCCACATGGGAGATTTATCAAGAAAGCAAATGCACATGGGATACAGGGTAATTTGATAAGGTGGATTCAAAATTGGCTTAGCTGCAGGAGACAGAGTGATGACAGACAGCTGTTTTAGTGACTGGAAGCCAGTGTCCAGTGGCGTACCACTGTGCTGGGTCCCCTATTGTTTGTCATTTATATAAACGACATAGATGACTATATGGGAGGTAGGATCAGTAAGTTCGCGGATGACACAAAGATTGGCCGAGTGGTTAACAGTGAGTTTGAGTGTCTTGGGTTACAGGAAGATATAGACGGGATGGTCAAATGGGCAGAAAAGTGGCAGTTGGAATTTAACCCTGAAAAGTGTGAGGTGATACACTTTGGAAGGAGTAATGTGACACGGAAGTATTCAGTGAATGGCCTGACACTGGGAAGTTCCAAGGAACAAAGGGACCTTGGCATGTTTGTCCATAGATCTCTGAAGGCAGAAGAGCAGGTTAATAGGGTGGTGAAAAAGGCATATGGGACACTTGCCTTTATCAATCAAAGAACAGTACAGCACAGAAATAGGCCATTTGGCCCTCCAAGCCTGCGCCGATCTTGATGCTTGGCTAAACTAAAACCTTCTGCACTTCCGGGATCCGTATCCCTCTATTCCCATCCTATTCATTTGTCAAGATGCCTCTTAAACGTTGCTATTGTACCTGCTTCCACCACCTCCCCCGGCAGCAAGTTCCAGGCACTCGCCACCCTCTGTGTAAAAAAAAAAAAACTTGCGTCGCACATCCCTCTAAACTTTGCCCCTCGCACCTTAAACCTATGTCCCCTAGTAACTGACTCTTCCACCCTGGGAAAAAGCTTCTGACTATCCACTCTGTCCATGCCGCTCATAACTTTGTAAACCTCTATCATGTCGCCCCTCCACCTCCGTCGTTCCAGTGAAAACAATCCGAGTTTATCCAACCTCTCCTCATAGCTAATGCCCTCCAGACCAGGCAACATCCTGGTAAACCTCTTCTGTACCCTCTCCAAAGCCTCCACATCCTTCTGGTAGTGTGGCGACCAGAATTGTACGCAATATTCCAAGTGTGGCCTAACTAAAGTTCTGTACAGCTGCAGCATGACTTGCCAATTTTTATACTCTGTGCCCCGACTGATGAAGGCAAGCATGCTGTATGCCTTCTTGACTACCTTATCCACCTGCATTGCCACTTTCAGTGATCTGTGAACCTGTATGCCCGGATCTCTCTGCCTGTCAATATTCCTAAGGGTTCTGCCATTTACTGTATACTTCCCACCTGCATTAGACCTTCCAAAATGCATTACCTGACATTTGTCCGGATTAAACTCCATCTGCCATTTCTCCGCCCAAGATCTATATCCTGCTGTATCTTCTGACAATCCTCATCACTATCCACAACGCCACCAACCTTAGTGTCAATCGAGGCATAGATTACAAAAGCAGGGAAGTTATGTTGGAGTTGTATAGAACTTTGGTAAGGCCACAGCTGGAGTACTGTGTGCAATTCTGGTCACCACATTATAGGAAGGATGTGATTGCACTGGAGGGAGTGCAGAGGCGATTCACCAGAATGTTGCCTGGGATAGAACATTTAAGTTATGAAGAGAAGTTGGATAGGCTTGGGTTGTTTTCGCTGGAGCAGAGAAGACTGAGGGGTGACCTGATCGAGGTGTACAAGATTATGAGGGGCATGGACAGGGTGGATAGGGAGCAGCTGTTCCCCTTAGTTGAAGGGTCACTTACGAGGGGACACAAGTTTAAGGTGAGGGGCAGGAGGTTTAACTGGGATTTGAGGAAGAACTTTTTTACCCAGAGGGTGGTGACGGTCTGGAATGCACTGCCTGGGAGGGTGGTAGAGGCGGATTGCCTCACATCCTTTAAAAAGTACCTGGATGAGCACTTGACATGTCATAACATTCAAGGCTATGGGCCAAGTGCTGGCAAATGGGATTGAGTAGACAGGTCAGGTGTCTTTAATGCATCGGTGCAGACTCGATGGCTGAAGGGCCTCTTTTGCACTGTATTATTCTGTGATACCTGTTGTATAGGACTGTACCACATTCTGCATTACACTTCAAAAAAAAAAAAATAATTTTTGTTGCTGCCTCACTGTTCCGCCACTCAGATCAGGATCTCGTTGGGCAGAGAATCTTATTCATTGTGATACACAATTTATGCCGTTTAACAAATTTGCAAGTGAATGCACTTTGCCGTGCATTTGACTAGCCTACTTGTTGATGCAGAGCAGGTTTGCCAGAATGTTACCAGAGCTCCCAGGGTTAAATTGTGAGGAGAGATTACATAAACTATGCTTGTAGCTCCTAAAATAGGTGGGGCTACAGAGTGGCACGTCAAAGAGACTTAGCAGTTGGCAGGAAAAAAGTCAGAAGCGCAAGGAGAGAGCCAATTGTGTAACAGCCCCAACAACCAATTTTATCTGCAGTGCCTGTGGAAGAGTCTTGTCGCTCTAGAATTGGCCTTTATAGCCACTCCAGGCGCTGCTTCACAAACCACTGACCACCTCTAGGCGCTTATCCATTGTCTCTCGGGACAAGGAGGCCAAAGAAGAAGTAGTCCCTAGAATATAGAAGCTTAAAGGTGATTTGATTGAGGTTTTAAGGACTTTAAAAGGAATTGATGAAAGATGATTTTTTTCCACTGGTGGGGGAGTTTCTAGCAAGTGGCTGTAACCTTGAAATCTGAGCCATGCCATTCAGGAGAGAAGTTAGGAAACACATCATGTAAAGGTTTTAAAAAAATTCTTTCATGAGATGTGGGTGTCGCTGGCAACATCAGCATTTGTTGCCCATCCCTAATTGCCCTTGACAACTGAGTGGCTTGCTAGGCCATTTCAGAAAGCAGTTCTGAATCAACCACATTGCTGTGGGTCTAGAGTCACATGTCGGCCTTACCATTTAAGGACGGCAGATTTCTTTCCCTAAAGGACATTAGTGAAGATGGGTTTTTAGAGCACTCGATAGTTTCATGGCATCATTACTGAGACTAGCTTTCAATTCCGTATTTTTAAAGTTAATTTAATTGAATTTAAATACCAACAGCTGCAGTGATGGGATTTGAACCCATGTCCAGTAATATTACCACAATGCCACTGTCGTTTCCAAGTAGAAGTATGGAACTCTCTCTCAAAAAGTAATAGATGCTAGCTCCATGAATAATTTTAAATCTGAGATTGATATATTTTTCCTAGACAAGGATATAAAAGGGAACCAAAGCTGGTGAAGGGAGTTGGGATTAAAGTCAGCCATTACCTTACTGAATAGCAGAACAGACCCGAGGGGCTGAATGGGCTCTTGATGTGCTGATGATGCTCTAAATACTTGTTATTGATTTTTAAGTTCCGTTCCCTGTCACAGACATCGTTCAACTTGAAGATCACAGAAAAATACAACCCTATTCCCTTAATGCTTATGGTATCTAATCTAACCTGTTTTTAATTTACTTCTTGGACAGATTCTCCTTCGCATCCTCAGTTCGGATGTCAGCCAGAGGGAAAGTTCTGCATCTCTGGCCTCGGTCAGGACAAGCGTGAGAAAAAGAAGAGCTCTAACCTTGCCTTGCTGAAGAAGAAGCTGTTCAGGCGCCGAAAATCGGCCAAGGCAGCTGACCATGCCAAGCACATGCGCGAGCTCCTGTGCGGCTGGGACGTGCGGGATGTGGGCCTGCTGGTGAAGCAGTATGAAGCCGCGCTGGCCGTGAAGGAGCTGGTGATTCAGGCGTGTGTAGCCAGGCCAGAGGCCAGCCGGTTAAATGAAGATCTGGCTAAGCTCTATCAGTTCAAGTACTGTACGGATGTGGACCTGATATTCCAAGGTACGTGTTTTCCTGTCCATCGTGCCATATTGGCAGCCCGGTGTCCTTTCTTCAAAACCCTCCTCTTATCTAACCTGGACCGCGCTGAGCTAGTCATGGACATCAGCACTGTCGGCATAGACATGCCAATACTGTCGTCTCTTTTGCACTACTTGTATAGCGGAGAATTTGGCATGCAAGATTCCCAGATCAAGAATGTTGATATCTTGGTCCGTCTCAGCGAAGAGTTTGGGATGCCCAATGTCCTTCACTTAGACATCTACAATCTTCTGGAGAGCTGCTGCTATTATGACGCAGTCCTCAGTTTTACCTCCAATCCTGATGTCTCCGACAACTTTGAAGGGTGCTGCCTGGAGGGGGAGTTCCGCTGTCACAAGGCTATCCTGTGTGCCCGCTCACCGTTCTTTCGGAATCTCCTCCAGAAGCGCATACGCACTGGCGAAGAGACCACAGACCGGACCTTGCAGACTCCAGCTAGGATTGTGCTGAATGAAGCAATCATTCCAAAGAAATATGCAAAAGTCATTTTGCACTGCATGTACACAGACCTGGTGGACCTTGACCTGGTTCTGCCTTTCAGCCCGTCGACTGGGAGCTTAAGAGAAGTGCAGGATGAAACTGGAAAGGACAGTGAGACCCGACTGGAAAACGCTATGGAGCTGTTCCATATAGCTCTCTTCATTGAGTTCGATATGCTGGCACAAGGTAAGGACAAAGTGTTGATGCTGTGGGCAGGGGAGGGATTGATTAGGAGATTGTTGCTGCAATAATGGGAGTGTACCTTCACAAGTCTGGAAGGTGGCAAGACAAGTTAATAAGGCTTTTAAAAAGACATTTGGTATCCTTGGCTTTATAAATAGTGGTAGAGAGTACAAAAGCAAGGCAGGTATGCTAAACCTTTCTGAAAGATAGCTTGCATTCCAGCTGAAGTATTGTTGCCACTTCTGCGTATTACCTTTTTAGGAAGGATGTCAAAGCTTTATAGGGATTGCAGAGGAGATTTACTAGAATGGTACTAGGGATGAAAGACTGTGGGGAGACTAGAGAAACTGGAGTTTCTGTCCCTTGGAGCAGAGATAATCATAGGTTGATTTGATAAAGATGTTCGAAATCTTGAAGGGTTTTGATAGTTTCTCCTTATTTACTCTGTTTCGAGTGGCAGAAGGGTCGGTAACCAGAGGACATAGACTTAAGATGAGTGGCAAAAGTACCAGAGACGAAATGGGGGGGGGGGGAGAATTACGCAGCAAATTGCTGTGTTCTGGAATGCACTGTCTGAACGAGTGCTGGAAGCAGATTTAATAACTTTCAAAGGGGAATTGGATAATTACTTGAAGGGGAAAGAGCAGAGGAGTGGGACTAATTAAATAACTCTTTCATTGAGCTGTCACAGACATGATGGGCTGAATAACCTCATTCTGTGCTATGAAGGTAAGGTTTCATTTTAGGCTTATCTTAAAATCTTTAAAATTTTATTGATTTTTATATATCTTATTTAAACCTAGAACATCATTCTGTCTGGCTTAGGTGATGAGGTCAGTCATAACTTTCTCCTTTTCATTCTGGATTGTGGTTTGAAATACAGACCAAGGCAGACGGGACATAGGTTTCCTTTCTTTACTGGGTGTAAATATCCTTGGGTTAAATGGATTTGGGGTAGTCCCAGTCCAATTTCAGAGGGGTTGTTTGATGCCAAGGAGCATTGTAGATGGTGAATGCCCTCATGAGAGAGCTGTTGAGCACTGCAGGCAGGCAGGCAAATGTAATACCTATATTAACGATAGACAACTACAGACCCATTAGCTTAACTAAGCAAGGTAAAGGAATGTGTTCTAACTGATAAGCTGGAGAAGGAACTATATAGAAATTTTTTTCTGAGGGTCCTTTTGCTTCCTCAAAAGGCAGTGGAAGCAGAGTCTTTAAATATTTTTAAGGCAGAGGTAGATAGATTCTTGATGAGCAAAGGGATGAAAGGTTATTGGGAGCAGGCAGGAGTTGAGGCTGCAATCAGATCAGCCATGATCTTATCGAATGGTGGAGCAGGCTCGAGGGGCTTACTCCTCCAAATTCATATGTTCGTATGAAATCTAATGAAAAACATAACCACACGGTCTTGAAAGAGTCGATCATACTTGTGAAACCATCATGACTTTTGAAGTTGTATATAAAGTTGATGGTGGAATTCATTCTGCTAGTTTACTTGGACTAAGGTTTTTGATAGAAGTTCTACATGAAAGTCTTATTATTAGCTTAGCTTTAATTGCCAGTTTCACCAAGACCAGAAATGGATGTATGGGCATCTGTTGGTGCTTTTCCAAGATTGAAAGGGGAAGGGACATTGTTAGAGTGGGATTATTCTGCATTTAACAACAATTACAACATTACAGTTGCCTGGTTTAAATATGTGCTTACTGAGTGAATGGAACTAACATGCTTAACTAGTCTGATCATGTGTGAATGTTCAAATGGAACCATGGGCACATGAATGAGTGACTTGTATATTTAAAAAACAAATCAGCTGGACTTGATTTAAACTGCCAGCCGCCACCCGTTAATCTGACTGGGTGAGTTTCAAACCTGCGACCTAATCATCCCACTGATGTCCTTCACCTTAATTCATAAGCAATAATGTATATTATATTTATGCTAAAAGTTCACTTTTATGTGGTTACTTGTGGTGTAAAGCCTTGGGATTAGTTTCTGCAGTCTTTGCTTAAGTTTTGTTGTGAGCGGAAATTGGATGGAACTAGGGTGCTTTGACTGTATCAAAGGTACGTGGCCTTGGCCTTCCCCCTCTCTGTTAAACTACTGCAACCCTGCCACCAAGAATGCTGCTTTCCTTCAATTCTGTTCTTTCATATCACCCATTTCCTTTGCCCCACCATTGGTTGCTGTGCCTTCAGTTGCCAAGGCCCTACACTGTGGAATCTCTCTCCTCCTTTGACATCCTCCTTTTAAAACCTACCTCTTTGACCTAGCTTTTAGTAATCCGTCCTGATATTTCCTTATGTGGCTCGATGTCCATTTTAGTTTACCTCTGCTGTTCTGAAATACCTTGGGTCATTGTAATGGTTTAAAAGTGCGAGATAAAAACAACTTTTGGTCCATTGTATCTTCTGTGATAGGGTCACCAGTAACCTTACTTTATCAGGCAATGAACAGGCTCATTGGGTGTTTTCCAGCTGTACTCAACCTTTAGACGAGACTGATTTGGAAGCCCTGCTTCAGAACCAGCATATTGACCTCTGTGGCAAATTGATTCAGTGGATCCAATGCAATAAAATTAATTTTATTGGGGTTTTTTGTATTTTTAATGCATTCTTTTGTAAATACAATCTGAGTGAATGGTGTTGAAATAGCTAGGGATGAGGTTGAAAACTTGACTTTCAACATGTTCAATTGCTGTAGAACTGCACTCAGCAAAGTCAATTGAATATATTGTCAAAACAGTAGAATGCAAGTTTGAGGAAATTGAGCAAACTATACAATGAGCAGGGCATATTGCAGGTCAACCACTGTGTGCAGTTTCAGCCTTTGAGAAATAAGGGAGACACTTCAAGTGCTGGAGGCGGTATAGTGCAGAGCCATGAGATTGATCCCTGGTGTCTCAGTCTGAGTTGCAAGGGAAGACGGGAAAGACTTGGATTTTCGACCTGAAAAGTTAGTGTCTGAGGTGGCCTTGTCGAAGTATATCAAATAGGAAATGGTATGTATGGAAAAGGTTAATTCAGAATACAGCTTTAAAATAAGCACTGGGGGTGGTGGGGAGCTGCGGGTGTGGTGGTAGAACAATGAGACACCGGTTCAAACTCAAAAGCTAACTTTAAGATTGATATTGGGGGTGTTCTTCAAGCAGGGAATGATCAGTGCTTGGAATGAACCTGTGGGACAAATTGTGGAGGTGAAAACGTTGGAATTAAAGAAAGAAAAAAAAGGTGCAACGATAAAGGGAGAGTAGGGTTGTTTTAGATGGGTGAATGAAGATGGGCTGAATGGCCTTCCTCATCCATAAGTAGCTTGTGATCTGACAGCCTCCTTAATTTATAAATCTGCTGTCATGATCTTGCACTCTGGAGGCATTAGTTTTCTAAAGCGTGCGTGCCTGTGCAGGCAGAGACAGGAGCAGGTTCAGTTGGCCGAGTAGCTGAATGCACGTTGTTGAAACTCATGAATAACGAAGTGGCTATTTGAGCAAATTGTTGGAGGTCTATTGGTCACTGGATCACAAGCCCAGCATATGCTACTACTTTCCCCAAATACAAGAGGAGGAATCGGTCCAGTAATACGAACATGAAGAAAAGAACTGTTTATTGTTTTAATAAATGCCTTTCTTGTGGTTTCTTGCTTAGGAAGCGGCAGTTAATATGGGAATAGGCAGGGGAATGGGACTTGAGTGATTGCTCTAAGAGCTAGTACAGAGGTGATTGGCGAACCCTGTAAAGCCAGGCAAACATTTAAAGATGAACGAGTTATGAAATCAATTAACAGAGAGGGCCATTGACATGAACATAAATGGATTTGAGATGCAAATGTTGGTGTTCCTGGATAGAGAAGGGATTAGGGGATATGGTTTGAGATTGATCACAAAAGGATTGGCTTTTTTAAGCACTAAGTGTTTTGCTCTTGTATTCTAATGTTTGTATTCTAATTCACACTTTCGTTCTCTGCACAGGCTGTGAAGATCTGATTGTTGAGAGTGTCACGCTGGACTCTTTAGTTGCGATCCTAAAGTGGAGCTTTCAGCCATATGGGTCCAAATGGGTCCATCGGCAAATGCTGCATTTCCTCTGTGAGGAGTTCAGTAACGTCATCACTTCTGACATTCTCTATGAGCTAAGCAAGGAGCACCTGATGGCTGCCATCCAGTCAGATTACCTACAGGTAAATTGGCCTCTGTCTGCAACTAAGTCTAGTTTTTCTTCTAGAACTGCTAGTTTTTTGAGAAATTTGTTAGAGAAATGGCAGAACTGTGCGGTTTTGTCCTGTGTTGAATTGTGAAACAAATCGGTTTAGATTTTATCTTGCAGCTGCGCTGATGGGAGAGTTTTGATGTGTATAACACTAGGTCTTTGCTAATCTGCCTCTGGTGGTGTCAGCAATTTGTGATGATTAGAGAGAATCAAATGACATTGAAAGCATGATCATTCTGCCCAGAAGGAGGCCATTCAGCCCATTGTACCTATGCTGACTCTTTGAAAGAGCTATCCAATTAGTCCCATTTCCCTCGCTTCTACCCTACAGCCTTGCAAATGTTTTCCTTGCGAAGCATTTCTCAGATTCCCTCTTGAAAGTTACTGTTGAGTCTGCCACCTTCCTTTTTAGGTATTCCAGATCATAACTCGCTGCATAAAAGAAAAATCCCTCATCTCCACTCTGGTTCTTTTGCCAAGTTACTTTAAATCTCTGCCCTTTGGTTACTGACCCTCCTGTCAGTGGAAACCGGTTTTGATGGAGAAATTAAGGGAAACTATCTTAATTTTGAACGCGTCTATCAGATTTCCCCTTGACATTTTCTCCTCTAAGGCGAGCAATCCCAACTTACATAATTGCAATCTTTCATCCCTGGTGTACCATTTTGGTAAATCGGCCTCTGTACCCTCTCAGAGGTCTTAACGTATGTTCCTAAAGAATGGTGCCCAGAATCGGACACACTATTCCAGCTGAGGCCTGATGAGAGATTCACGAGTGCCTTGATTTTAAGTGGATTATTTTCCATAGCTTACCAGTACTAATTTGCTAATTACTCCCAGTGACAACGCTGGAGTTCAAAATGGATTCCAAGTGGCAATCTGCTGTTGATTACTGTTATGTGGAGTTAAAGCCACCTCTGAATCAGAATGGTGTCTAGTCTCAGCTTGGTCAACATCATGTACCCTGCAGACTTTGAATGGGAGGCAAGCTCAGAGATACAAGAGTAGCAGGTCTTCAATTGCAGATGGTTCCTCAACTGTACTGCAGCCCAATTGCTGTATTTTACTCTCAAAGTGACTTAAGCTTGTATTAAATTTTAATGCATCTGCTGGATTCGGTTCCTCTGAGAGAGCTCTGCCAGAAAGTAATGGCTTCACTCCAGGACTTGAGAGCACGTAATGAAAGCTGATCCACCATTGCAATACAGGGGGAATGCTGTACTTTGAAGCCATTGCTCTTCAGAGGGGATAATAAACCAGCCCAACCTGTCTGCTGGTTTTGATATGGAATCCATTGCACTGTTGATTTAGGAAAGCAAATGGTACATTAGCCTTTATTACAAAGGGACTAGAGTACAAAAGTAAAAGAAATCTTACTGCAATTATTCAGGGCCTTGGTGAGACCACACCTGGAATACTGTGTGCAGTTTTGGTCTCCTTACCTAAGAGAGATATACTTGCCTTAGAGGGAGTGCAACGAAAGTTCACTAGACTGATTCCTGCATTGAGGGGATTGTCCTAAGAGGAGAGATTGAGCAGATTAGGCCTCTGTTTCCTAGAATTTAGAAAAATGAGAGGTGATTTAATTGAAACGCACAAAATTATTGAGGGTCTTGACAGGGCAGATGGTGGCAGAGTATCTCTGAATCTAGAACCAGGAGTTGTAGTCTCAATAAAAGGGTGGTCATTTCAGACTGAGCTGAGAAGGACAGGATTGTGAACCTTTGGAATTAACTGTCCTAGAGAGCTGTGAATGTTAAATTGTTCAGTATATTAAAAACAGCAATAAGCAGATTTTTGGATACTTCTCTTTGGCCTCCTTATCTCGAGAGACAATGGGTAAGCGCCTGGAGGTGGTCAGTGGTTTGTGGAGCAGCGCCTGGAGTGGCTATAAAGGCCAATTCTAGAGTGACAGGCTCTTCCACAGGTGAAATTGGTGTCCTTTGGTTCTGGACTCTTCTGCCAATGGGAACAGGTTCTCCCAATCTTCTTTGTTCACACACCTCATGATTTTGAACACCTCTATCACATTGCCCCTCAACCTTCTAAGGGGAATAACCCCAGCTTCTGCAGTCTGTCTACGTAACTGAAGTCTCTCATCTGTGGAAACCATTCTCTTGAATCTTTTCTGCACCCTCCCCAGCCTTCACATCCTTCCTAAAGTGTGGTTAGACACAATACTCCAGTTGATTTCAAAACCACAAGTAATTAATTGTATAATGAAGCACTTTAAGATGCTCTTGGAGACATGATGAGGCGTACAGTTGCAGATTTAATTTTTTTTTCCCCCTTCAACCCTATCACTGCTAGTAGTACATGAAAATGGAAACTCCAAATGACAAGGAAATTGTTGATATTTTTGCCTTTGCTTGGCATTCCCACTGTGTGTTGGGTCTTCCTAGTCTTTGAAATCACCCTGTTCACCCAAAAGGTGTATCTGTCTGCTGTTTCTGTTATGGCATTGTCATAACATAAGAAATAAGAGCAGGAGTATGTCATTTGTCCCCTCGAGCTTGCTGTGCCATTCAATTAGACCATGGCTGATCTGATTGTGGCCTTAACTCCACTTTACTGCTGGCGGGTCCCCCCACCCCCCGCTCGAAATAACCCTTTGCTCCCTTGTAGATCAAAAATCTGTCTCGCTCAGTGTTAATTGTAACAAGTGCCCAGCTTGGTACTGAAAAGACAACAATTTGCAGGGCTTTCACGCCAATCCTTGTTTTTGACCCCTGAACAAAAGGACTGCAATTCTTTAGTGCTTTTCGCGGCCTCTGTATGTCCCAAAATGCTTCCCACAATTCTTTACAGCCATTGAATTATTTCGGAAGTGTAATCAGAGTTGTAATGTAATTTGAGCACTGTGGGTGGACCTTCACGCAGACTGCAGCGGTTCAAGAAGGCCGCTCACCACCACCTTTTCAAGGGCATTTAGGGATGGTTGCCTAAGAACAAAAAAAAAGTGTGGCATCCAATTTGCACACAGCAAGCTCCCACAAACAACAATGAAATAAATGACCAGATCATCTTGTGTTTTTTAGGTGTTGGTTGAGGGAGACGAGAGTGCGACCAACCAAGCCTTGGCCGACCTGTAACTGGGGCTGTGTGCTTGAAGCTTTTAAAGAAGGCTGTTTGAGTACATTTCCCTCTGTGCTCTGACAGAATAACTGAATTTTAAATATAAATTGGAAATGCACAGTAGGTCAGTCAGCATCCAAAAGAGAGAGGCTAACATTTCAAGTGGAACCCTTCATTAGGGCTGAATGTTATGTTTAACAGGTATCATCTTGAATATTTTTGCACCCTCTTATTCCAATAAAGTATGTACATGAATCAGCATTGTTCATGAAAAGCTATAATGTATAGTAACAAAATTTGAGCCTAATCTTATCTGGTTTTCATACTTTTTAAACAAACAGACCTACATGAACTATTATGCAACAAAATGGTGCGTGTTTAAATGTTAAGATGCAAAGGCTAAAGTTTTGGTTGTCAGAGACCAGTATCTTATAAAGTGGAGCCGTTCTTTTCCATCACTAAAGTCAGTATTTTAAAACTTGTGGCACTCTATTTCGGTCCACTATCCCACTGGGGGTTTACATCAGCTGCTTCTATGTTGCTCCATTGCTGACACCTGCCAGCACATTGGTGCTACTGATAGCTTTGCAGAACCAGAGTAAACCTCTGGTGTGCTGGAATATTCAGGGTCTTTCCTGGCTGATGGCACTAGTGGGTCTGATAAACCTGCTTTTGTTTTGCTACTGGCCTTTTGGAAGCCAGAATGTGCCATCAGTGTCAGCTGGCTTAGTGGTAGCACATTCACCTTTGAGTCAGGAGGTTGTGGGTTCAAGTCCCACTCCTGGACTTGGGCACAAAAATCCAGGCTAACGCTCTAGTGCCGCACTAAGGGAGTGCTGCACTATCCCGAATGAGACATTAAACCGAGGCCTGTCTGCTGTCTTGGGTGGATGTAAAAGATCCCGTGGCACTATTTTGAAGAAGAGTAGGGGAGTTATCCTTGGTGTTCTGGTCAATATGTATCCTTCAGTCAACATCACAAACAGTCATTTATTACATTGCTGATTGTGGGATTTTGCTGTGCTGAATTTCACTGCTGTACTTCCTATATTGGGGGAGGGCACTAGTAAGCTGGGGGTGGTGGAAATTAGGGGAGAACACGAAAGTGGAGGGGGGAATTTGGGGAGGGAACTAGTAAGTGGGGGGGGGATTGGGGAGGGCATTTGAAATGGGAGTGTGCTAATTGAGGGAGGGCACTAGTAAGTGGGTGGGTACAGTTTTGGGCACCACACTATAGGAAGGATGTGATTGCACTGGAGAGGGTGCGGAGGAGATTCTCTGGGATGTTGCCTGGGCTGCAGCATTTCAGCTATGAAGACAGACTGAAAAGGCTAGGGTTGGTTTCCTTGGAACAGAGAAGGCTGAGGGGGGGGACCTGATTGAGGTATACAAAATTATGAGGGGCATTGATGGGTTAGATGGGAAGAAACTTTTTCCCTTAGCAGAGTTGTCAATAACCAGGGGGCATAGATTTAAGGTAAGGGGCAGGAAGTTTAGAGGGGAGTTGAGGAAAATATTTTCACCCAGAGGGTGGTTGGAATCTGGAATGGTACTGCCTGAAGAGGTGGTAGAGGCAGAAACCTTCACAACATTTAAGAAGTATTTAGATGAGCACTTGAAATGCCATAGCATACAAGGCTACGGGACAAGTGCTGGAAAATGAGATTAGAATAGTTAGGTGCTTGATGGCCGGCACAGACACGATGGGCCAAAGGGCCTATTTCTGTGCTGTATAACTGACTCTATTACAACAGTGCCTACACTTCAAAAGTATTTTGTTGGCTGTAAAGCACTTTGGGGCATCACAAGTTTGTGGAAGGTGCTGTACAAATGCAATTCTTTTTTCTTATGACATTAAGTGAGATCAATATAAGCCAGTTGTAGTGTGCTTTAAGGTGTTGTGGAATTTGTTTCCTTTTTAAGTGTTTCAAGATATAATATCAAGAACTGCACTTGATGTGAAGAGACTTCTGAAGAGAGGGTTTTTTTTTGTCATTTAGGTATTTTGGGGTTGACTGGAAGAATGCTTGTCTAGGCTTGTAAAGAATCTCTACACACGGGAGGGCTGCGCACTTCTTTGATCAGCAGGTGGTCATGCTATCACCTCCTCTCCTTCAAAACCTTTCTCTTTGAAGTGTTTTTAGCCTATCCCTCTAATCATGCCTGTTTACCTCCTAAGTGAGCAAAAGGGTACTTGCGAGTAAAATGCTCTGAGGGAAGGACACTGTAATATAAGCTTTTTTTTTTGCGAAGTGCTGTATTGATGGAACTATATCATTAGTCGGGTATGTTTTAATCCTAGCTGTCAGAGGCAACTTCAAATGTTTTGCACTAAAACCATGTGGAACCTGGGATCTGTGGGACATGTTATATATTTGCAGCCTCCAACCCAAGATAAATTCTGATGCTCACCGGAGGTGGATGGGTAACAATCAGATGTGGAAATTCACTTTTTTTAAATTTAAAAACTCCATAACCCAGCAAAGCTTCGGGCAGTTATAATATCCCTATCTGAATGACTTGATCGGTGTGAAATTATGGAATCTTAAAATGATACAGCACAGGAGGCGGTCATTCGATCCATTGTGCTGTGCTGGCTGTTTGAAATTCCATGTATATACAGAAACGGGAGGAGGCCATTTCGTCCCTTGAGCCTGTTCCGCTATTTGAGGTCATGGCTGATCTGTGACCTAACTACGTGTTCCCACATTTGCCCCATATCCCTTAATACCTTAGTTAACAGAAATCTACCAATCTTGGATTTAAAATTAATCATTGATCTAGTACCAATTGGCATTTTGTGGAAGAGAGTTCCAAACTTCTACCACCCTTTTGCATTTAGAAGTGTTTCCTAATTTCACCCCTGAAAGGTCTGCCTTTAATTTTTAAGAGTATGCCCCCAGTCCTAGACTCCCCAACCAGCAGAAATGGCTTCTATCTGCAACAACAACTTATATAGAGCCTTTTAATGTAAAGGCCCTTAAGGAGTGTTATAAAGCAAAATATGACACCAAGCCACGTAAGGAGATTTTTTTTTAATTTTTTTTATTTTTATATTTAGAGATACAGCACTGAAACAGGCCCACCGAGTCTGTGCCGACCAACAACCACCCATTTATACTAATCCTACATTAACCCCATATTCTTTACCACATCCCCACCATTCTCCTACCACCTACCTATACTAGGGGCAATTTATAATGGCCAATTTACCTATCAACCAGCAAGTCTTTGGCTGTGGGAGGAAACCGGAGCACCCGGCGAAAACCCACGCAGACACAGGGAGAACTTGCAAACTCCACACAGGCAGTACCCAGAACTGAACCCGGGTCGCTGGAGCTGTGAGGCTGCGGTGCTAACCACTGCGCCACTGTGCCGCAGATATTGGGTCAGGTGCCCAAAAGCTTGCTCAAAGAAATCTATTTTAAGGACTCTATCTGTTTGCCTTAATATCGTGAAAGCATCAATCAAATCGCCCATTCATCTTCTAAATTCCAGGGAATACAACTCTAAGTTTGTGTGATCTCTCCTTGTAATGTATCACTTGAAATTCAGGTATTGTTCCAGTAAGTCTGTACTGCACTCCCTCCAAGGCCAGTATATCCTTCCTAAAGTGTGGTGCCCAGAACTCAACGCAGTAATCCAGGTGTGTTCTAACTAGAGCTTTGTATGACTATAGCATGACTTCTATCCCTTGGTATTCTTATCCTCAAGTATATGGGTGTCTAGCCGCACCATGATTAGCCTGAGCAACCCTGGGCAACAAAAAGGAATCTGCTTCAGCCACTGATTATTATCTGTTCAGGGTAGGGCATAAAATGAGATTGGGTTTGGTTGTTGCATCTGTTCTCATGGCTAGTAGTCACTTGCTGTCTGGGGCATATGCAGATTGCCCATTTTTGGGTGTGATACTAGAGGACAGCAGATGACTATTTCCTGGCTTTGACACTAAGGGAAAATGCAAGGTACAAAAGTCCAGCACTCATAATGTCTTGTTGGTGGAGTGTACCCCAGCAAGAGTTGGAACCTTTGGGAGAGGAGGGAGGTAAAAGTAACAGTTTAAAAAAAAAAAGCTGTGTGATACTGATGATGCTGAAGATGCTGACGTGATTCCTCTCTTTCCCCCCCCCCCCCCCCCCCCCCCCCCCACACCCTTGCAGGCAAGTGAACACGATATCCTGAAGGCTGTGATTAAATGGGCTGAACACCAGCTGGCAAAGCGTCTGTCAGATGAAGGTGAGTTATGTGCAGGTGTATCGAGAGCAGTAGAGACTCGCTAACCTGGGGCCCTGGTGTGCCTGCCAGTTCACATGGTCTGACCTAGTTGAGTTCTTGCGGCTTTTTACTGTGTCTGATGAAGGTCTCTGGTGCCTAATCATCTAGTAGTTTTGAGCTGGTGCCTGTACATAATCTAATCATTGCTGGTGTTAACTGTAAAATAACATTATTTTTTATTGTTACGACCAGGTGAAAAAGGTCTAGGGTTCCCTTTCAGCCTTCACTTGGTCTTACCGTAACGGGGTTTAATTTTAAACACACCGTGTTTTTAAGCTCTCCCTTGGTGAATCCTTATTAACTGCTTTCCAATTATAAGGCAAAGAAACCAGCACAAACGGGCTTTCTTAGGTTTAAAGAAGAAAAGTTGAAATTTATTGAACTTAAATTCTAATTTGGTTGATGCCTACAGACACACTATGCGCCCACGCTAGCATGCATACACGATACACACATGCAGACAGAGGCAGAAGAAAAATAAAGTGGAAGAGTTTGAGGCAATAGTTGAAGAGTTTTTGTTACGGTTCTTCGAGCTCACTGTAGAATCTTTGATTGCAGGTAGATCTTGCTTTTCGTTGAGGCCCAGTATTCTTAAACCTTGTTCGCTGTAGGAGACTTTTCTCTCTTGGGGTTCATGTGCCTTCAGTGGATTCAGAGGCTTGTGAGAAAGAGACAGGAGAGGTCTTCTCAATCCAGGAGCAAACAGCTTTCTGCCCAAACTGTTTGTACAATTTAGAAAACCCCAGGTTGCCAAGCAGGTTAGTCATGTGACTAACAGCTCTGACCATATCTTGGATTGTATCACCTTAACAGTGTCTGGAATGCACCTGTTACACACAATATCTAGCGATCAAGGTTCATTGTGGGTTGAATGTGTCAGGAAATGGTCCTTGGTCCTTCCATTCACTGTCTGTTGATATGCAAATGTATTTTCCAGCCACAGCTGATCTGTTTAGCAAATCCTTTCTTCACTCCAGTAATGGTTTAAAATCAATGTTCATGACAAAATTAAAGTGCCTTATTCTTGGCAGGTGGGGGCCTGGCATGACCTTATATGGTTGGCTATGAAAATGTTTGGAACCAATTTCCCCCCCCCCAAAGGCGCCAAAACTACCAGCTTCAATGCACTTACTTGTACTGGTAAGATACTAATCTCTTCCAGCCTCATTCCTCTATCTGAAAGCTTCATATCTCAGGCAGAGAATCAAGATGTTACTTTTTATTTTGCTCCATTATTAGTGTTTTTTTTTGCCACTCCAGTCCCCTCACAAATTTGCTCCCCTCCTGTCATGACCACAATGCCCAGGGTTTTCTGCTCTATGCGTCAGCCCACCATCTCCCGCCCAATAACTGCTTCCTGGGGTATTATTCCACAGCAGCTAGGCTCCTGCCAGGTCCTTACCGAATGTCCATTGCGTGAGCCTTAAACAGCAAATGTCGGCAGGCTATTCCTCCATGCTGATTGTGTAGCAAAACCTCAATCCAGTTTTCACAATTAAATATTTGTCCATAGCCCAGCGAGGCTAACAGCAATTGTAGTATCCCTATCTGAACTGAAATTGAAACTGGGAATCTGAAGTTGGGGACTGCCCTAGTCAGTATAGCTAACTACTTATTGGATCAGGCTTGTTCAACATACAGCCCGTGGGCCAGGAGCTGACCTGCTAAAGGTTTCCATCCAGCCTGTGGAAGTATTTCAGAGATGAGAAATTTCCCATTGTCTACTTTCAGACCGGCTTTTTAAAAAAAAAACATTGTGCTGTGACTTTTGCAGCTGACGGTAGCAACAGCACTATCCCAACTTCGGACAGATTCAGGGTTTTCCAGTGGGTTCCACCTTTTTTATTTTAAAAGGCTGCTAGAAAACTCCGAATCTGTCCGAAGTTGGGAAACTGCTGTTCCCAATGCCAGCAGCTGTCAGCTGAAATTAACAGTGTGATTGTTTTTAAAAAGAACTGACCAACCACAAACCCAAAATTGTGTTTCCAGTTGTATTCTTAAACTGCTGTGCTGAGCACTCCATCTCCCTGAAGCTGTCAGGGGGGGGGGGGGGGGGGGGGAAGGAAACAGAGAGAGGGGTTACACAGAGTCAAGACAACAAGGTTGGGGGGTTGGTCAACACAGGGAGACAGAAAGAGTGATCAAGATCACTCCTGGCAGATGGACATCTATTCAGAATGCTCTGCATCGCTACAAGAAGTGTGTGGGCAAACATTGACTACTGTGCAATCAAAAAAGTGCCAGGTATCTCACTTGATCAGTGTCCAACTTAGTGACAAGAAAGAGAGTCAATAAATTAATCTTCTCATTTAAAGCTTCACAAAAATGCACATTTGTTGTTTTGATAGTAAGATTAATTTTAATGCCTTTGTGTCTCCAGCCCACGATGTAAGACAAAAATTGGAATGTGGCTTCACCCCCCCCCACCATGCAGAAAGATTGGACCACCCAGTAATAGATAAACCTGCGCAGTTTTTTGGCGGGGTTGGATGACGCTTTTAGACACCAGGCAGCCCCCACTTTCTTCACCCCCACCGCCGTGCTTTCAGCTGTCTAGGTCACGAGTTCTGGAATTCCCTCCCTTACCTCGCCAACTCTCCTCCCTTTTTAAGGCGCTCCTTTTAAAACCTATTTCTTTGACCAAGCTTTTAGTCACCTGTCTTAATATGTGGCTCGGTGTCAAATCTTTGGCTGTCTGTGCTCCTGTGAAGTGGCTTGCAATGCTTACCTACATTTAAAGGCGTTATATAAATGAAAGATCTTGTTGTGATGGCCCTATGCTTGAACATCCTGCTAATAGTCATTGCCTAGTTCACACATGAAGTGTAGCCACTTAGGGGTGAAGTACCACAGGGCAACCTACACAACAGCAGCTCAGCTTGACACCACATCTTCGCGAAGGAGTATTCCCTGTTTCATACAATGTCTTATTCTGTTTCTCCTGACAATCTTTCACGCTTCTAAATTGACAACTTTGAAAATAAAGTGACTTGTGAGTGTGACTTTTTTTTTTTCCCCTGAACCATCTTGAATGTGGATTGATGCAAAGTTTGACTTTTTTTTACACACTGAAGGATCGTTTGAAGTTGTGTAATAATTATGGGTGTGGGTGGCTCCTTTAAAAAACAGTAATAGTTTAGTCTGGATGATTGCATGTGTTGACTAGTTTGGAGCTAGATTCAATGCATGTTGGCACTTGTCTTGCTGTGATCATAATTGCTTTTATTTGTGCAGTACCGACATCTGAATTAACACTTTGCAGCGCACACTGAGCTTGCTTATACATGTTAATTTACTTTTATTATTATTTATCGCACCTTTCTTCACATAATAGTGATCTAAAAAAGTCCTTGACCACAATAGCGATTGAGACTTCTTATTTTGGTTTTATTGTCTGCTCTGGATCTGAAATGTACAATTATTTTTCAAAAAGGTTTAAATTGTATTGCAAGTGGATCTCCAGATTAGCACTTCATTAAACAGCGTAGCTAGGATCACTGGATTACAATAACAGAATGTGCCAAATTTCATTCTTCTTGCATTGGATTCTAGATTTTTTTTTTTAAACACAGAATATGGAGCACAGAAAAAGGTCATTTGACCCAACCAGTCCATGCTAGTGTTTATGCTCCACTCCAGCCTCCTTTCCTATCTAACAGCATAACCCTTTATTCCCTTTTCCCTTGTGCTTGTGTAGCCTTCTCTTAAATACATCTAAACTATTCACCTCAACTACTTCCTGTGGAAGCGAGTTTGGTCTTCTCAGGGTTTGGAAGCACTCACTCCATTACCTACATTATCTATTTCTTCCCACCCATGAAAGCTGAAAATCCCCGATGCTGGTCATGATTATTCGGGGGTGAAACAATCAGCAGAAAATTTTAATTGATCTTGATGTGAACAGATATTACTTTAAATTGGACGAGCAAGACAAGGGGTCACAGGTTCTAACCCCCCAGAAGGTGAATTAAGGGAGGATGTCAGGAAATTCTACCTCGTACAAAATGATCAACACACAGGATGGACTCTCAGACAGAATAGAATGGAGTTGAAAAGCTTAGTATCATTGAAGAATCAATTGGATGCAACATGGGGAACTTTTGTATCTTCCTGGATAGATGATTTAGGTGGGCTGATTGGCTTCCCTCATTTGTAATTTTATTTTGATTTATCTTGTGCCAAGGGAATAGAAAGTCATATGGGGTGGGGGTGCAGCATTGGACTGTTCTGGAGCCACTCGTGCACGGAAAAGAACCAACTGGAATATCTGGCAGAATCATCAACATTGATTAGAGGACTTTGAACCGAAGCCACTCACCCTGGACTTCCCTTCCCCCTTGAACTTTTCATGGACAGAAGCTGATTGTACTTAGTGTGTGTTGGCTGATAGTTGATCGCAGTAACCAAATGAAGGACTGATTTGTACTAAGCATGAGAATTGTACTGGGGGTAGGTTGCTGCCTACATTCGCACTACACAAAGAACTGAGAGTGATTTCAGATGGGCATTAGAGAAGCCAATTAGCATCCTCATTTGTGAAGCTTAATCAGCTGATTGCATCATTGTGATATTCTGTTGCATTGAAAAGGAAAGAACAACTTGGAGCCAAAACTGCTTAAGATCAAATTTAGATTGTGGTTAAACAATCTGCAGTTCAGGTTGATCAGACTCCACTATAGTTGGGGTCTAATACACCCACTGACTTTATTAGAGATACAGCACTGAAACAGGCCCTTCGGCCCACCGAGTCTGTGCCAACCATCAGCCACCCATTTATACTAATCCTACACCAATTCCATATTCCTACCACATCCCCACCTGTCCCTATATTTCCCTACCACCTACCTATACTAGGGGCAATTTATAATGGCCATTTTACCTATCAACCTGCGAGTCTTTTGGCATGTGGGAGGAAACCGGAGCAACCGGAGGAAACCCACACAGACACAGGGAGAACTTGCAAACTCCACACAGGCAGCACCCAGAATTGAACCCGGGTCGCTGGAGCTGTGAGGCTGCGGTGCTAACCACTGCGCCACTGTGACTTTGAACAGCTTAGTTTCCTACTTTGCTTAAATTCTATCCCTTTTATTTTTCTTCCTTTCCAAGAAATCTTCAAAGCCTAGCAATTCAGAAAGAAGCTACTCCGTTCATTTGAAATGAGAACAGAAAGTGCTGGAAATACTCAGCAGGTCTGGCAGCATCTGTGTAGAGAGGAACAAAATTAATGTTTCACGTCTGTGACCCTTCATCAGTTCATTGTTCCATTTCAGTGGTAGGATGTGGTGTTTGTATCACTTGAGTCTCCCCCCGCCACCTCTCCCAGACAATAGGCTTGATTATAAAGTGATGCCAAAAGGGGAAAAGAAAAATCTTAGAATGGGTCACTCCATACTTCTTGCTCAACACCCTGTAAAGCAACGTCAGCAGAGGCCTGAGAGCAGGGCTCCAGTTACCCTCTTGGCTGAACAAGGTACTTCTTGCAAACAGACTCTCAACGAAGGAGTATTACAAACTGTTTTGTCACTAAAGCTTTGCTTTCCTTTTCCCGTAACCCAGAGCCCAATTTGCTGAATGGGACGGCACACAGCGTCAACAAACGCGGGGTGAAGAAGCGGGATTTGGACTCGGCGCAGCTCCGCGAAATCGTTTCTGACCTGGTGCCACACGTGCGCATTGTTCACATCCTTCCAGCAAAGAGTGAGGTCCTGTCAGACGCTGTAAGTGACTGCCTGAAGGAATTGTACCATACTGTAGAGTTTGCAGCGCAGAAGGAGGCTGTTCAGCCATTGTATCTATGCCAGCTCTCTGCTGGAGCAACCCAAATTAATCCCATTACCCTTGTCTGTCCCCATACCCATGTATCCTCCCGTTCATCCAATTTGCTGTTTGCAAGATCTTGCTGTGCGCAGATTGGCTGCAGAATTTATCTACGTAACAGTAGTGACACACTTGAAAACAAATTCCTTAGATGTGAGGCACTTCTGAGAAGTTCCAAGGACATAAGATGCTATGTAAATAAAAGCTCTTTCTCTTAACTGACACAACCCTGGATGTTTCCCCTCTTGTTTTCTGTGGTCTAGCTGAAAAATATTATTTGGGAATGCCAGAGCCAAGGAATGGAAAAAAAAAAATCTCCTTTTAGGCAGCCAGTGTCAGCATTTGTCACCTCTCCAATTTTGGGAGCTGTTCTAAAGCCTGGCTACCTAACCCAAATACAACTACATGTGTCGGAGTCGGGTCAGGTCTGTATTCTGCGTCCAGCATTCAGGGTCGGGTTGGGCTGGACGGTACTATTTTGTTTCTTATTGTTTTCGTTTTAATCTACGATTTTTTTTTCTGTTTCATATGTTGTTGTCGGGTCTGGCCTTTTCAAAAATAAAATTAAAGGACTCTGGCCTGGGTTGGGTTCGGGTTGGCTGTTGCCGTGTCTGGCCCGGGTCGGGTTTTAATTTTATACCTGAGCCAGACTTTAAGCTGTTCTAGATTTACTGGTATTTTGAAGTGGTTCATCCTCCATCTCTGGTTAATTGCTGATTTGCACAATGATTACTTAGCTGGATTCCTTTGCCTCTCCTTGGCCTGCCTGCACACTTGGCTGAAAACCCAATTCTGGATTTGGGCTTTCCAGTAGTCAGAGTCACCAAATCATCTAGCACAGAAGGAGGCCTTTCATGCCTGTGCCAGCTCTTTGATAGAGCTATCCAATACGTTCCATTCCCCTGCTCTTTTTTTCCCATAGTCCTGTAATTTTTTTTTCCCCTTCAAGTGTTTACCTTTTTCCCTTTTGAAAGTTACTATTGAATCTGCTTTCACCACCCTTTCAGGCAGCGCATTCCCTGTCACAACAGCTCTTTTTTTTCCCCTTGTGTAGCCTCTGGTCCTTTTGGCAATCCCCTTCAATCTGTGTCCTCTGGTTACCGACCCTTGTGCCACTGGAAATATTTGCTTATTTACTGCACAAAATCTCTTTGTGATTTTTGAACAACACCTCTCCTCTTAACCTTCTCTGCTCTGAGGAGAACCACAGCTTCTCAGTCTCTCCACATAACTGAAGACCTTCGTCCCTGATATCATTCCAGTAAATCTTCTCGATAACTCTCTCTCTCTCTCCAAGGCCTTGACATTCTTCTCTGAAGTGTGATGCCCAGAATTGAGCGCATGACTCCAGCTGAGTCCTAACCAATGATTTATAAAGGTTTATAAATGATTTATAAAGCATAACTTCCTTGCTTTTGTACTCTCTGCCTCTTAATAAAGCCAAGGATTCTGTCTACTTTTTAAACAACCTTCTCAACTTGTCCAGCCACTTTCAAAAATTTGTGTGTACACACATCTCCAGGTTTCTGTTCCGAAACCCCTTTTTAAAATTGTGCCATTTAGTTTATATTACCGTACATTTTCGTCGGAAGAATAAGGAATCACTTCAAACCTCTGTTAAATTTCATCCGCTAACTGTCTGACCATTTCATCAGTCTGTGTACATCCCCCTGAAGCTTGTTTTGTCCTTCTTGCTGTTGATTATTTCAGAGTTTCATGCCACCTGTAAACATGGCAAGCATGCCCACATTTAGGTCACTTAATACACATCCAACAGAGCAATGGTCCTGCTAGATCCATTGTTAATTTGAAACAAAGATTGACAGATTTTTGTTAACCAAAGGTATGAAGGGATATGTGGCAAAAGTGGATATATGGAGTTCGGTTGCAGATCAGCCATGAGCTCATCGAATAGCACAACAGGCTTGGGGTGGGGGGGGGTGGGGGCTGACTGGCCAACATCTGTTCCAATGGCACCAGTGGAGAACTATTGTCCTCCAGTCCCAAAAACAATCATTCACCACTAATATCTGTTTTCTCTTCCTTAGCTAATTTCTCATCCATGCTACCACTGCCCCTTTAACCCATGGACTTTAATCTAGTTATTTAAACATACAACCCCAAGCATTGAGCAAATCCTCTGCTTTTAGAAAACGGTTCTGTAACTGGAGGAAGCAACCAGCTTTTCTGGGAACAAGTATTATTTCTCTAACTGGATTAAGTCATGACAGTACAAGTCATGGCTGCCCTGTTGTGTTAATTATTGTAGCACTGATCCTTGATCCACAGACCACACATTTGGGTAGATGCCAAGTGTCTGAATAGCAGGCGACTGTGGCCAGGATATTTATCTGAAGTGTTGGGACTTGTCCTGAGTTATCTGATCTCAGCCAGTGCTGTGGGGCGAGGGGAGGATTGGGGGCTTGCAAATTGTCTAAACATGTTTGGTTTAGGAAGGGGACAATTAGCCTGCATTCTCATTCTGATTGATGTCCAGCAACTGCAGATGGAAAATGTGTGTGGTGGATATCCAGTGAGAACAAGATCAGACTCTGCTGCAAGATCTATCCGGTTTGTTAGAATATTTGGAAAGATACCAAAGTGCCTACAGGTGAAGAGGAAAGGAGAAAATTACCAATGCAAAAATGATGAGCTGTCAACATTTTTGCTTTCTGACCTACTTTAGCTACTGGTCCAACAATGTCTCGAATTTAAAATTCTCTATCTTGTGTTTGAATCCCTCCGTGGCCTTGCCCTGCTCTATCTCTGTAACCTCCTCCAGCCCTACAATCATCCAATAATTCTGCATTCTTCAGATTCCATCCTCTAGCGCATCCCTGATTCCCTCGCATTGTCTAGGTCCTGTACTATGAAATTCCCTCCCTGAACTCCTGTACTTCTCTCTCTCTCTCCTTGAGTCACTATTTAGAACCTACCTTTTTAATCAAGCTTTTGGTTGCCTGTCCTGATGTCTCCTTTTGTGGTTCAGTGTTGATAAAGTTCCTGTGCAGAGCTGTGGGAATTTTTACTAGGTTAAAGGTGCCATATATAAAAGCTAGTTGTTTCTCAAATCTCTCTTCTTGAAAGTTTAAATAAAATAAATTATTTCTAGAAAAGAAGTAAAATTTCAGGTTTAAATATCTATCAGAAAAAATAGGTCTGTAAGGGGATGAAAAATTACAGGAGGAAGTAAGGATTAGATGTACCATGAAATTCAAGAAAACGTTTCCACTGTGTGCAGTACGTGGTCTGGGGTCAACACAAGGACTACAAAAATTAACAAAGTCAAAAGAAAGACATGCATTTTTATAGCGGCTTTTGTGCCCTCAGCACGTCCCAAAGTGCTTTACAGGCAATTGGGTACTTTTGAAGTGTAGTCACTGTTGTAGCGTAGGAAACACGACAGCCAATTTGCACACAGCAAAGTCCCACAAACAGTGGAATAGTAACCATATAATCTCTGTTTTGTGATGTTGGTTGAAGGGTAAATATTGGATAGGGCAGTGAGGAGAACTCCCCTGCAAAGGGATTTGGGTTTCCATAAGCATTAGAAAGTTTAAAAAATAACTGCTGCTAGCTCTACAGATAGCTCAGCAAACTTATCGAGAGCATAACAGCCAGGAAGGGCCCAAGTTTGATTCTTGGTCAGCGCTGAATTAGCTGGGGTGCTGATGCTGGTCTGCAACACCCCTTAAACTAGCAAGGAGAAATTCATCAGAAGTTGTGCTTCTGATGGTGTTCAAGAATCCGTGGAGGAAGCACATACAAATGTTGGGTGAGAACAGGATTGGGTAAGGAAGAAAATTGGAGAAGGTTTGCTTCTAATGTTGTAAGCAACATACGATGGAAAGCATTAAAATTTTGTCTTTTTTTTAAAAACATTCTTTATTCACCTTCGCAGCAACGGGACATTTCCCATGGAGTCACCTCCTGTGATCTGAAATTTATAAACCTTGTGTAGAATGAATTGGTTAACATGCTGCAGGATTAACAGTTTCCCCTTAACAGGATCACATGCCAGGAAGATGAATCCATGATTTCCACTGAGTGCTGCTGATTGGGCAGAAAAATGCCTCATTGACAGGCTAAAGCTACCATTTAAATTTATTGTAAGACACAAATTTATTCAGAACGAGATAAATCAGCGCCTAAACTGCAGCGTGGTATCTAACTTGGACCAGTACTTCAAGCTGTTTTACAAAACCATAAATAACACAGAATTATGGAGACCCTTTCCAGGATCCTTAGATTAAAACTGGACAGGCATACCATTGGCAGTAAATCTCCATGGACTTCTGGCTTACCAGTGTGACATGAAAAATGGTTGGGCTGGGTGAAGTCTAGGACTGCTGTTCTCTGCTTTTCTCCACCTCAATATTTCCCTTAAAATCAAGGCCAGATTCTTTTGGAAGAGTCTTTTTCCACTCGCCCAGATTAAAGCGCAGTTGTTCCCTAAAGGATATTTCTGGCTATGTTTCCTTCTTGCAGTGGTTAAAGTTGCATAAATTGTCTCTGGTATTAGTCACACTATTCTAACCTGATTGTTACGATGGGAATGAAATTTATTCGGTGGCCATACCCAGAAACAAATGTTAGCCGGCCTCTTTGAATCACAGTGTCCCACAGTAGGTAACTCAGCTTCGAAAATGAGGATATATCCTACAAGGGGTCAACAAAATAATTTTCATTAAAAGGTGCTGTATAAATGTAGTAAAATGTCTCCAGGTGCTTCACAGGCACATGATCAGTCAAAAATTGACACTGAGCCAAAGAAGGAGACCGTGTAGTTCAGCTAAAACAAGGGTGAATGATGTAGAAAAGGCAGTCCTAGTTTCTATGTTACATGTGTAGAGATATAGCTTAGAAAGATTTATAGCCTGCGTAGAATGGAGCTTGTTTCTGTTACTGCCAGTGAGTTGTACTGTAAAATAGGATACGAACAGCGATTTGCACAATTGAAAGGGAATTCTAACTCTGAAAACCATGGCTAATTTTCTGTGTGTGAGGATTTGACACCAGTGTGAAACCTTTTCCTCGGTGCCTTTCTAAGTGGGAGATTGAGCCTCCATCGGTGTTGAGTGACTGGTCAGCAGTTTCAGGAATTACTTGTGGTTTGGACAAAGCCATAGAACAATTTTTACAAGTTTCATCTGTAATCAAACAGATATATTATGAGCATGTTTGTTTGGCTTACAAGACACTAAGGGTTGTGGATCTATGGTTTAATGATTTATTGCTGACTAGTGAACATCCTTTTGGCATTGCTTATTAAATTCAATAAATCTTTTTATATACAGTGGCAGAAGAGTATAGCATGAAATGCAGTGTATTATTCTGTTGCCATATTAAAGTTGCGTCGTCCCTTTTGAGAACACAAAGTCTATTTGATGTAATTAAACAAAACCTGAGTTTAGTTACTATTTGGTGAGGCGAAGCTTGCAGATTGGCAGGGCCATTATAAATCTCTGGCTCCAGGTCAGGGGGAGAAAAAACCCAGCATGAAATAACTGCAGTTCTTTTTTTAAACATACCTTTTGACAAATGTGATTGTTGCACTCAATTTTTTTGACGTAACGGGTCGGGGATCTGCTCCAAAGCTGCATGCAGCTCTTTGATATCTCATTTGCGGCTCCCAGTCTTTTCCAGTTGGCTCGTATTAACATGAAAAAAAGCCTTAAAATTAAGTCAAGAAAATAAGAAGCATGTTTTTATTGTGGGGATAAAAGGCTAATCATTGTGCTGCACTCTACGGTTTCAAATGATTATTTTAATGAAAAACATCATCATGCTCTAAAACCTGTTTGAGTGGTATTGCTACACTATGGTTATAGATAATGTCTTTGGTTCGTGGAACAGATTTTATCGTTGCAACCATTATTGTTTCTAATATAGTTGATAAGATAAGTTATCAATGTACTGTTGGAAGCTTATTTTAATCGTGAGAATCAGTAGTAGAGAAAATTGTCTTAATTCTACACATCTTAAGTTAGTTTGTTTTAAAGATGACTTTACTGACAAATTATAGTTATTAAAGTCATAAAACATGATAATTCAAAGTTGGGTCTATTTTAATTTCATTTTTTATATATAAATTCAACACATTTTATATATTATGTGCAAATTATGCGTACTGCCAGAGACACTTGGCAACTTGCCAAGTATTTGGTTTAGAAATGCCGAAATTCTGTCTTGCAGCTCCCAATAGTTTTTATTTTTGGCAAATTTTATTTAAAAGGCGCTTCAAGTAAAAAAAAAAGTGAACAAAAGAAGATTAACAAGGCCAAATGTGGACGATTACAGGTGGAGGCAGGAGGATTTATAATGGAGAATAGGGAAGTGGCGGGGAAACTAAATAATTACTTTTGTGTCTGTCTTCTTGGAGGAAGATGCAGAAAATCTCCCAGAAATACTAGGGAACCAAGGGACTTGTGAAAATGAGATACTGAAAGAAATTACTATTAGTGAAGAGGTAGTACTCAAAATTAACTGGATTGAAGGTTGATACCAGATGAGCTACATCCCAGAGTGTTGAAGGAGGTGGCTATAGAGATAGTGGATGCATTGGTCATTATCTTTCAAAATTCTCTAGATTCTGGAAAGCTTCCAGCTGACTGAAAAGTAGCAAATGTAACCCCACTATTTAAGAAAGGAAAGAGAAGAAAAAAAGGGGAGCTGTTCATTTGATGTCAGTAGTACGGAAAATGTTAGAAACTATTCTACAAGATTTGATAACTAGACACTTAGAAAATTATATGATTAGGCAGAGTCAACATGGATTTATGAAAGGGAAATCATGTTTGACAAACCTTTTGGAGTTTTTTGAGGATGTTACTTGTAAAGGAGAACCAGTGGGTGTGGTGTATTTAGATTTTCAGAAGGCTTTTGATAAAGTCCCACACAGGAGGTTAGTAAACAAAATTAGAGCACGTGGGATTGTTGGTGATATACTGGTATGGATCGAGAATTGGTTAACAGACAGAAATGAGAGTAGGAATAAACAGGCCATTCTCAGAATTGCAAGCTGTTACTAGTGGGGTACCGCAAGGATCAGTGCTGGGGCCACAGCAGTTCACAGTCTAAATAAATGACTTGGATGTGGGGACCAAATTTGATATTTCCAAATTTGTTGATGACAGAAAATTAGATGGGAATGTAAGTTGTGAGGAGGATGCAAGGAGGCTTTAAGGTGTCTTGGACAGGCTAAGTGGGCAAGAACATGGCAGATGGAATATAATATGAATAATTGTGAAATTATCCATTTTGGTATAAAGACAGAATATTTCTTAAATTGTGAGAGGTTGGGCAGTATTGATGTCCAAAGGGACCTGGGTGTCCTTGTTCATGAATCACTGAAAGCTAGCATGCAGGTGCAGCAAGCAATTAGGAAGGCAAATGATATTTTGGCCTTCATCGCAAGGGGTTTTGAGTTCAGTAGTAAAGTAGTCTTGCACTTGCATAGAACCTTGGTGAGCCTGCACCTGATGTATTGTTTACAGTTTTGGTCGTCTCAACTAAGGAAGGATGTACTTGCCATAGAGGGAGTGCAATGGAGGTTCACCAGACTAATACCTGAGATGGCAGGGTTGTCTTATGAGGAGAGACTGAGGAAACGGTGCCTGTATTCACTAGAGTTTTGAAGAATGAGAGGTGATCTCGTTGAAGCCTACAAAATTCTTACAGGGCGTGACAGGGTGGATGTAAATAGGATGTTTCCCCTAGCTAGTGAGCCTAGAGCCAGGGGACATAGTCTCAGAATAAGGGGTAGACAATTAAACACTGAGATGAGGAGGAATTTCTTCACTCAGAGGGTGGTGAATCTTTGGAATTCTTTACCCCAGGTGGATGTGGAGGGTCAATCATTGAACATGTTCAAGACAGAAATCGATAGATAACTGGATACTAACGACATCCAGGGATATGAGGGTAGCGAGGGAAAGTGTCATTGAGATAGATGATTGGCCATGATCTAATTGAATGGCAGAGCAGGCTCCTGTGTTCCCATGATCCCTGTACTAGGTGATCTCCTGTGGCATGCACATGGGGTGCAGAGACCATGAGTCCAATTCAGGTGAAGCAGGGTTAGAGTGGGTGAATAACTGAACCAAGGCTGACAGCGTAATTCAGTCTCCATTTTAAAGTTGTGTCCACACTTTTATATTCCCATTGTAAATCCTATGAAAGCATTGTTAGTACAGCTGTTGTGTAAACATATTGTACTGTTATTGCCCTCTACTGCCATTGATAGGACTTTATAATGGAACAAGTGGACAGGAAATGTGTTGCACATCTAAGATTTTTAATATATAGATGATGAGCTTGATTTGGATTAACAACTTGCATTTATACAGCACCTTAACCATCCTGCTTCACAGGAGTGTTGTAGTAAACACAATTTGATGCCAGGTCACATAAGGGGATATTTGGACAGGTAATCAAAAGCTTGGTCAAAGAGGTAGGTTTTAAGGAGGAGAGTGAGGGGGGAGAGGTTTAAGGAGGGAGTTCCAGAGCTTAGAGTCTAGGCAGCTGAAGGCACAGCCGCCAACGGTGCAGCGATGAAAATCAAGGGTGAACAAGAGGTCAGAAATGAAGCCAGTCACCCACATAGAAACATAGAAAATTTACAACACAGAATGAGGCCATTCAGCCCATGTCAGCACCAGCCGAAAAATAGCAGTCTAGCCTAATTCCACTTTCCTGCTCTTAGTCAGTAGCCCTGTAGGTTATGGCACTTCAAGTGCATATCCAGTATTTTTTTTAAATGCAGTGAGGGTATCTGCCTCTACCACTTTTTCAGGCAGTGAGTTCCTCTGAGTGAATCCATTTTAAAAATGTTTAAGCAGTGAATAGGGAGACAAAAGCCATAAGCAAAGATACAGAATGTTCTATTTCAAGCAAAAAAAAAAATTGTTTCCCAATTACTCACGTCTCCAAAAACTTGACTGTACGTTAACTTCCATTCTGCTAATCATGTATTTGCATAAGGTAATGCAATATCACTATGAAGCTCAAAACCTGCTGGGAATTCTTACTCGGGGGTATTTATGATAATACAGTTACAACATCTGGAAAAGGGGAATCAGAATTGGCTTACTGAGGCTCCCTGAATGTCCTTGCATTAAGTGTCAGCCTGCTGCAGTTTTGACTTATACAGGAGAAATATATTGATGCATTTAAAGTTGAGTTTTTTTTTAACGGGGGTCTATTGAGATTTTTTATTGAGAGCCTGCAATCAGTCAGCCAGCTAAATGTATATCCCCTGTTAAATTTGGTGTCCAAATCTCACTTGCATACTCATAGACCCTTATTTTTGGGGGAATTATTCACCTGCAAGGGTCGAGAACTCGATCTAGTCGTGTGAACGCTGAGTGTCATTTTTTCAATATCAAATCGACTGAAACCAAAACAAGGCCAGCTTAAGATATTCTGTGACAGATTATTTTTGGTCCTGCCTCTGGGAACAATGGATTGCATGGGATCAATGAATACAGGAGCATTGAGAAGAGAGGACTATTTGCCTGATTTTCCAACTATGATGATGGATAGAAAGTTGGCCCCTCTCTGTTCAGCATTCCTGTATTCAGTGCCCTGGCAATGCAGCATTCCTGGGCTGAGAGCAGGGAAAATCTGAGGCATTTATGGGACTGAGTAAAGAGAAAATGTGCCCCAGTCTGCATGCCTAAATATATTATGAAACTAGAGCATCATTCCTATGGGACTGGTATAAGTCTGTGTTTGAAGACATCAATATTACTTTAAAGTGGTTAAATTTCTTTTTGAAGTGCAGTAAGCTATTTATACAAACAAGCCTGATTCTAGCTGTGAGATGAGTGCTGTCTCTCTCTCTCTGTCTCTCCCAGGACTGAAATTACGCCTGTGTGTAGTTTAGAGCATAACATCGCTGCGCTCCGATTTTCATTTTTGTCTTGAACTAAACACTGGCCAGACCTAGGCTTCAGCAGAACGAGTGTGTCGATTTGTGCATCTTTTAAATTTATTGTCCGTTGCCCATTCATAGTCGCCCTGCAACGATGAAGGGCTGCTATTAATCAATTTTTATTTTGTGTGTGCAAAATGCCTTGCGATGTTTTGCTAAGTTCAAGGCAGTATGTAAATAAAAGTTGTTTTATCATTGTTATTGTATCAGGTGAAATAGTGTCACTAAGGTAATTTTAAATCGGGGTGTATGAGATAAAACAAAGGACATGCATTTATATAGCGCCTTTCATGACCTCCGGACATCCCAAAGCACTTTACAGCCAGTGAAGTAATTTTTTTTGAAGTGAAATCACTGTTGTTAATGTAGGAAACACAGCAGCCAATTTGCACACAGGATGAGCCCACAAACAGCAATGTGTGATGACCTGGTAATCGGTTTGAGGGATAAATATTGACCAGGACACTGGGGAGACCTCTCCTTCTCTTCGAGGTATTTGCCATAGGATCTTTTACGTCCACCTGAGTGGACAGATGGGGCCTCGGTTCAATGTCTGTCTCATCTGCAAGGTGACACTTCACAGTGCAACGTGCTCAGTAGTGCACTGGGATTGTCAACCTGGGTTGCATGCTGTGAAGTAGGACTTGAACCCACAACCTTCTGACTTGGGTGAGAGTGCTACCCACTGAGCCACGGCTGATGGGTAAAAGAAGAACACTAGAAATAGGAGCAAGTGTAGACCATTCACTCCTTTGAGTCTGCTCTGCCATTTAATACGATCATGGCTGATCTACCTCAACTCCATCTTCCCGCACTGTCCCCATAACCGTTAATTCCTTTAGTATCTAAAAACCTACCTGTCAATTTCTGGCTTGAATATACTCAGTGAGCATCCACAGCTCTCTGGGGTAGAGTATTCCAAAGATCTGCAACCCTCGAGTGAAGAAATTTCCCCTCATCTTCAATCCTAAATAACTAACCCCTAGTTCTAAATTCCCCATCCAGGGAAGACATCCTCCCAGCATCTAACCTATTGAGCCCCTTAAGAATTACATATGTTTCAATGAGATCCCCTCTCATTTTTCTAAATTCTAGAATATAGGTCTAGTCTACTCATTCTGTCCTCAAAGGCCAATCCCCCTTCATCCCAGGAATCAGTCTAGTGATTGCACTCTTTCTAAGACGAGTGTATCCTTACTTGGTAAGGAGGCCAAAACTACACAGTACTCCAGGTGTGGTCTACCAAGGCCCTATGAATTCACAGGAAGACTTTTTCACTCTTGTACTCCAGTCCCTTTTGTAACAGTGGCTAACCTACACCATTTCTTCCCTAATTGCTCGTTGGACCTGCTTGTTAAAATTGTGATTCATGTACAGGAACATCCTTACTGATTTGTATTACAAAAGTGGTAAATGTAGCTTGTGCTCCATGTCGCAACTTTCTGCCATACTTCAAAGAACAATATATGGGCTGGGGGGTGGTGGTGGGGGGAAGAAAAGGTAGTTCACCAGGAACACAAAATGCCAGAGCCAGAATGTCTGCAGTCTGCCAGTATTTACTTAACAGCAGTGCCCTCTTAATTGACCGCTGTGTGAACCCACTGTTTACTTAACATAATTAAGCATGTAGCCTGAAAGGAACACGCGCATTCACTTTAAATGGTATAATGTTTCTGACCTTTATAAAAGAATGCATCCTCTCACTAAACGTGAATAATGCCGCAGGAGATTTGCTCGTTATATATAGGTTGTCCATCTGGTGTACATTTCCTGTCAATCACACTTTAAATTTCTCTCTCACAGGAAAAGAATATAAAGACAAGAGCAGAAATTTGGAAAGCACCTTGAAGCTCTTGAGGAACAGAAAATACTTAAATATGAATCTCTGTCTTAATTGACCTTGCCTTAAAAATAAAGGCCAAGCCAAAGTTCTTACCTACAGCATAGATAGCAACTACACTCTCAGTGAACTTGTTATTTGTGTAACAGCAAGGTAGCTTTTAGCAACAGAAAAATACATTGTGTGTTACATCCTTGACTTCCTAAAGCAGCCATATCTTGTGTGTGCCTAGTACCTATTATGCAACAGTCATCACTCTGTTTTACATTGATAACGATCTTTTTTTTAATTACAGCCTTTAACCAGGAGTCTGACATTTACAGCCAGTTAAAGCTGCATAGGGCACATATTATTGGGCTTGCCTATTTAGCACAGTGGCTCAGTTAGTAGCTAAACCGTATCTTTGTCCCATCACTCACTTTGGTTTTTCCCCCCTCATGCGCACACAAATAAGCAGAGCACAAAACTTAATTGGATTACTCTCTCACCTCAAGCTCAGTCATGTGTTATCCTTGTATGAGTGAGCTCCCTGATGGTTTAGTTGGTAAGTGCACTGCTCCTTGTGATAACTTGCCCATGAAAGCTCCAAGCTGTGTTGAATTAACTGATCTCAATTGTGGAGATGTTGCATCTGGCTTCAGTGCTCTGGAATAGGTTCTGCCATTGATCGCTGCCCACTGAACCATTTGGGATAGTAGCTGTGGGTGCATCCCAGTTAATAGTTGGACAACTGTAGTGATTTTTGGTTAGGTGATTGGTCATTTCATTGAGGGTGGCTACTGGTTGTAGGGCATACTGCAGCAAAGACCAGTCCTGTAAACTGACAGCAAAGACCCGACAGTCGGTTTATCAGTTGTTATTTCTGCTTGCTGAAGCTACTGGCTCTGCTGTGGGGTAAACTTTGAAGTGCATTTATGGTCGAGAGGGATTATACTGAACTTAGCTGAAAGGGTATGTTTAACTGTGGTGTATGCGCCTGTGCATGTTGTATGGTTTTCGTTCTCAAGTACTTTCGTGACAGAATGGGGAGAAAAAAATCTTTTTTTTTGTTTCAGATGAAGAGGGCACTGATCAGATCGCCCCCATTGGACATGCTTCCTCCCCCAGAGGGCAGGAGATCCAGAGCATGGTTTTGCCTCAAGGCTTCTGGCATTGGTGCCAGGCCGCGACTCTTTTCCCCATATATCGAGGAAGCTAAGGCAAGTAAATGCAAAGTCGCCTGTTCTTGTTTTTTCTCAGATGGTGCACGCAGCAGTTTAAATTGTTGCAGATTTGTACCCTGGAGTCAGCTATTCGCCACAGGCACGGCTGTGGTAACTGTAGTGTAACATTAATAGGAAAACAGTTTCCGCTGTGCTGCCTTTTCTTTCGATGCCTCCAGCATGTGACATTAAATAAAAGCCAGGGCTTGTTCCACCTCACTTCCCTGGTTGTCAGCTCTGATTAAGTGCTACCTAATTAGCAGAGTGGTAATGGGGGTTCGTACATAGTGCTAGTCAGAATTTAGCGCTGCACCGATTTGTTATGCTCCTTGGATGCTGGTTTCTCAGTGCTCTGTTTTCATCCTTTTGCTGTTGTGATCGCCACACTTTTATTCTGATCAGTAGTGCCGGTTGTTTCAGTAAAAAAAAGAGAGATTTAGGCCAGTTGCCAAAATGAACATTCTCTGTTTATCGTGCAAGAAAAACAAACCCTGGTTTATTCCTGCTGTTTTTAATGTTGGAATTTTATTTGCTGATAATCTGTTGTCAGGATTGTGTTCTCCAAGCAGGAGACTAAATAGAAATGTTCAAATTTAGAAAGGACTTTGTAAGAGTAAGTGTTGCGAAGTTGTTTCACTGGTGAGAGGGTCAGTTACCAGAGGACAGAGAGTTAAGATCATTGGTTTAAAAAAAAAGCCAGCGGGGGTTCGATGAGCAGGAATGTTTTTTACGCAGTAAGCTGTTATGATGTGGAATGTGCCTCCTGAAAGGGCGGTGGAAGCAGATTCAACTGTAACTTTCAAAAGGGAATTGGATAAATACTTTAAAAGGGGGGGGGGGGGGAGGAAATGTTGCTCTATGGGGAAGGAGTGGGACCAATGATTGATTCTATAATTTGTCTGACTTCACATGGAGCAGCATTCGTGGTGCTCCCTCAGTATCCCTGACCAAGGGAAGGGAAAGTCAGCCTGAGTTTCTGCTCTGGATTTCTACACTGAGACACCCCCCTCCCCTCTCGGAAGTGCACATCTGTATTTGCCTGACAGGGGATGCAACAAAAGTTCACTGGATTGATTCCCAGGAAGAAAGGTTTTCTATGAGGAGAGATTGAATAGAATGAGCTTATTCTCTCTGGATTTTAGAACAATGAGAGGTGATCTTACTGAAATACAGAATATCAGAGGGCTTGACAGGGTAGATGCTGAGAGAGAGTCTAGAACACAGGGCACAGTTTTAGGATTAGGGGGTCGGCTATTTCGGAGTGAGATGAGGAGAAATTTCTTCACTCGAGGGTTGTGAATCTTTGGAATTCTCTACCCCAGAGAATTGTGGATGCTCAGTTATTGAATGTATTCAAGGCTGAGATAGATGGACTTTTGGCCTGTGAGGGAATCAAGTGATATGGGGATCAGGTGAGAAAATGGGAGTTGAGATCAAGGATCATCTGTAATCTTAAATGGCAGAGCAGGCTCAAGGGGCCTGTTGGCCTACTCCTGCTCTTTTTTTTTTCTAATGTTGGGTGCGAGACTGGTCTCAACTGTAATGTCTCTCTTTGTCTGTCCCTCTACATGAATAGTCTAGCACTGATATGATGAATGAAAGTGGTGGTGGGTTTAAGACTATAATGCGATTTTGGGTGTGATTCTGCTGATTGCTGTCCAGGGTTTCTAATACATTCTGAAATGCTGAACTGAACCATTGCCTTGTAGCATACTTAAGGTAATAAATCTTGATGCCTAAACAACGGTGGTCCCTTAAATACAGCCGTGTGAGACAGCCCATTGGTTGTGCTTTGCGCTTGCCTCCAACGTTCTTGGGGTTCCTTGCCCCCCCAAGTCTCATCCTTAGCTTGCTGTATGTTCCTGTGGAGGGAGGGGCATTGCTGCTCATGTCTTTAGCTACCTAAAAGACCGCTGTCTCGAATTCCCTCTCTGTGTCCATTTGCTCCAGTTTAAAGCTTTTCTTAATACCCACCTCTCTGACCATGCTTTTACTCCCCCCTCTTAATCTCTCCTCCTTTGGCTCAGGCCCTTGTTTCCACATCCCTGCAGTGCCTTGGGCCATGTATTACTGTTCGAAGTGATTAAATAGATGAACGTAATAATTTGTTCAGTACAAAGTGCGTTTTATAGATTTATAGAACCACCTATTGCACTGATGCTGGGATTTGAAGGGCCCAAAGGAAGTTCATTCCTTCAGGCTATTCCACAGTTTTCGATGAACGTGGGGAACAGTTTAGTGTCTCTTTTGAGCGCTTTTTAATTATTGGCAATTAAGTTATCCACAGTTCTGTCTAGCTGGACCCTCACCTGTAACAAAGAGGAGGCAGCCCCCATTCTTTCTATCACTGATTCCTTCGGCTATCTCCTAGACGCATGAGGCACTATGTAAGATAGACAGCCTGCCGCATGCTCTGTGACGTTGCAGAAGACAGCATAGCCATCCATCACCATTCTTCTCATACTCTCAGTCTTTAGTTAAAGTGTATTCTTCCTCTCCATGGCATTAAGCCTGGGGCAGTGGACTACCTGTATTTCTGCTAACTTATTTGGGAAGGAATTGTATAGTAAGGCAGTAAAAATGATAATACAACCTAAATTCCATCTATTTAGATTGTCCTGGAAGAACTAATGTCAGAGCAAACTAGTTTAGAAAAAGTCCGAATGAGTCGGATATCCAGCGTTCCGGATACACTCTATATGGTCGACTCCAGTGTGGCAGACTTTTCCTGTCTGAATGCTGGATCGCCACACAGCTGCGATGAAAATGTTTCTGCAATTCTCCATGAAGAAGTACCTGGTAAGTTGGCCAGCGTTAAGGATCTCTTTGTTCCTTGGTGAGATATTTGCAGTCTCTATAACATGAAAATCCATGCTTTTGTTACCTCCAGACTCGACTACGCCAATAATCTTGTGGTGGCTCCTTCAGTACAGCTTACTCGAGTCTCTGGAGAGGAGCTTAAACTGACTTGGAGATAGGAGTGCTATCCACTAAGCCACAGCTTGACACTATGTAGAATTTGGCTCAATTTTCCCACATAGATTAGTTTAATTAGATAGAAAGAAAGACTTACATTTATATAGTGCCTTCATGACCTCAAGATGTTCCCAAGCATGTTATGGTCATTGAGGCACTTTTTAAACTGTTGCCAATGTTGTAATGTAGTGTGTGTGAGCGAGTGACAGACTATGTTGATGTGACTGATGCATGCTAGATGCAGATATCAAATTGAAGGGTGTTGAGATGCGAATAGCATTGGAACAAAATGATGCATCAACCGTAGCCAGTTTGTGTTGTTGAAAGTCCTTGCCTAGATGGTGCTTAGTCATGGACAGTGAGGGAGGGGTGTGGTGAAAAGTTGAAGCAAAGCTAAAATTAAACACATCCTAGATTCTGGCTAAAGTGTGGACAATAGTTCCCATCTCCTTAACATTCAAACTTCCTAAACCGTAACAGGGCTACTCCTGGGAGAGTAATGGGAAAAATGGAAAAATATCAAGAATGCAGCTTCCGAGTGTTACACATCCTGCACAGCCATCACTTGTGTCCTCCAAGATGTTTGGAAAGTTCATTTTGTCTCTGGATGAATTTTTTTTTTATTCTTTCATGGGATGTGGGCATCGCTGGCAAGGCCAGCATTTGTTGCCCATCCTCAATTGCCGTTGAGAAGGTGATGTTGAGGTGCTGCCTTGAATGCAGCTGTGTAGCTTGCTAGACAATTTCACAGGGCAGTTGGGAATCAACCACATTGCTGTAGATCTGGAGTCACTTATAGGCCAGACCAGGTAAGGACAGTAAATTTCCTTCCCTAAAGGACATGAGTGACTCATGAGTTTTTATAACAATCCAGCAGTTTCATCAGGCCTCTGGATTACTAGTCAGCAGCATAACTGATATGTGACTGTATCCATGTGTGTTATTGATCTGATTGGCACATTTAGGGTTGCTGTTGATGACCTTGTTTCTGCAGCATCAAAGACAGGAGTAAGTAGAAACCAAACTCATCATGTATAATGTTCCAATCACTGAACACAATTGTATGGTGACCTGATTAACTTATATTAAACTTCTCTCTCTCTCTCTCTCTTTAGTGCCTCCAGTAGATGTAGCTAAAACCATGTTTAGGCGGCTCAAGGAGATGTGGCAAAGCGACCAAGTGCAGAGGGCTTACGCTTTAAACATTGGCGCTGGGGCTGCTGTCACCCGGGCAGTCTATTTACGTGTGGTCAGAGAGTTTGGCCTTCCTGATACAGCCGCTGAATTATTAAAGGTAATCAGTTTAAAGGACACAGGAGTACCTGCAAAGAGGGTGGTAGGCAGGGTTATTGTATAACAGGGTGCAATCTAATTGAATAGAGGCAAAATAAATCTTTCGAAAGCTTATCTAACGCGATCTGTTATCAATTAAGAATCATAGCTTGCGTGCAGCAGTTGAATTTTTGTTGTGTTTTTACAGAAGCTATTTATTTCGAATAAACACTATAATTGATTTGCATGGTACTAGATTGTGCCAATTTAGTAAACTTCCTGTATTCAATGGGCCAGTTTATTGCAACAGATGTAATAATACAAATTGCAATCAAATCGGGTGTTTTTATTTGACTTCATTTTTAATTGCTTTTCTCCCTTCATCTGAGCACTCTGACTTAAGTTAGTGCTCTGCCAGCTTACTTGTGATTGTGGGGCAGGCTGCTCTATCACGTGGACATCTAAACGGATCAAACAGAAGCTTAAAAGCACTGTCAATAACAAAAATGAGTTGTGTTTTAATATGTCAGTAATTTACTGGTACAATGCTGCTGTTTTCAATTTTTTTTTACTTTGAGGTTGTTTTCTTTGCCTTATGCTCCCCCTTGTGGCGAATTCCTGATTTGGCTTTCTTGTCTTCCTCCATTTTGCTATATGGTCTTTTCTACCTCCGCTCCTTCCACAAGCTGTGAGAAGGAATTAAGGAGGGAGCAAGATCTTGGCACCATCTAGCGGCTAAGTTGAAGCACACTGCTGGAGGTTTGCAAACTGTCTGCCTGCTCTGTCAGCTGGTGACCTCTGCATGATGCATAGCACCTGCAACACAGAGGCAGGCCATTTGGCCCAACAGGTTCATGTTGGTGTTTATGCTCTAATCGATCCTCCTCCCTCCCTTATAAATGCAAGCCTTTCTTTTTTTTCCCCTAACCCCATTAACATAGCCTTCTATTTCTTTCTCCCTCATCTATTTGCCTAGTTTCCCCTTGTAGGTTTTAAGTCCTATCTCAAATCCTATTTAAATCAAAGTTCCTAAGTTAGAATATTTCCCGATCAGTTGCTCAACCGTAGGGTTAAATTTGTCTGTCTCCTAGAACTATTGCATGCTTTTGTATTTTAAATGCTCATCTTTCCTCATTCTCCAATGTTACCTGAATTTTTTAGCACTTTTTTTTTAAGTAGCATAGCTTCAATGTTTTTGACGAGTTACTAGATTTTCATTAAGATTCCTTAATTTCTAAGATTTTCCTCATGGGGTTAATGTTGGTCACAGATTCTTTCCACTTACTGCAGCTCTGCAACCCTCCTGAGATCTCTGTGTTCCTCCGCTTCTGGCCTCTTGCACATCCTCGATTTATTTATTTTTTTCCTATACTCCTCCATTGATGGCTGTGAATTCAGCTTGGGCACTAAACTCTGGAATGCCCTCTCTGAACCGCTTTCCTCCTTTTAAGATGCTGCTTAAAATATACTGCTTTGACCAAGCTTTTGGTCATCTGCCCTAATATCACCGTGGGTGCCTCAGTGTCTGGTTCTTTTTGATAATGCTCCTGAAAAGGACCTTGGGTGCTTTACTGCATTAAAGGCGCTGTATAAATGCACGTTCTTGTTGCTCATTTTAAAAATAATTTGCGCTGAAGTTCAGATATTTTTAAGACCGTCTATCTCTGAGCGACGGCCATGTGGGTGTGAGCAGGTGGTTTTGAACACCTTATTCACCAGCTTCCTGTCATCATTAACGAACAATTTAATAAAGGAATTTTTAGAAAATGAAGTGTACTGTTGGGGACGGGAAAGAGAAAGGGAGGCTAACTCTTTGAATGTGGACCAGTGTCAGAACTCCGAAGGTTCTAATTTGAAATGTTGGCCTTTCCATTCCAATTTTGACTGACCCGCTGTGTAATTCCAACGTTTTATGTCTATTTCGGATTTGTATTATCGTCTCCTTTTATGAGCTGATTTTTCTGTTTAAAAATAAATCTAATGTTCCTTCCACCTACCTTTTTATCATCATTCCATTTCAGTATCCTGCAGTGTATTTTCCTAACGAGCATCTAAGCATCGATAGCCCAACCTTTGCAAAGCGCCAACCAAACTCCCGACGGACTACTCCAGTGAAGGAAACCAACATCCTGAGCCTGGATCCTTTCAGGAATTTCAGCCCCCCGCTTCCTCCCCCTCCTCCCCCTTACCATCTCCCTCCAACACCCAGGAGAGAACGCACGCAGCCCAGTGAAAAGAAAGAGGACAGCCAGCCTACCTCATGTCGTGCTTTGCGTACTAACCTGCAGCCGCATTGTGGCACTCGGACTTCAGAGCAAGCGGTGCAGGCCTCCATCAGGGCCATTAACTGTGAGGAGCCCAGTGATGGCCACATGGCACTCGAGGGGCTAGTCTCTGTAAGTATAAATATGTAATAGTTGCTTCAAATGGGTGCATATCTGTTCTGTGTTTCCACTGATGCCACTGTGGTACTATTGCATTGTACCTGCTGATTTCTGCTGCATAACTTTAAACCTTCCAAGAGTTACTAAATCAAAACGAGAGACCCGTAAACTGTGCCATTTTGTTGTAGCTGAGTGTTGATTCCTATCTTACAGCAGTAACTACAATGCAACAGTGCTTTATTGGCTACAAAGTGCTTTGGAACATCCTGAGATTATGAAAGGCACTATATAAATAGAAGTTCTTTTGTAATTTGTTCTTTTATCGTATTCATGTTCCTCATTATCCCAGTTGATGTATCTGTTCAAAAGGCATTTCTCAGCCTCAGTTGATTTTTCTTTTTTTAAAAAAAAAAGGTGCCGACAAATGTGAAACAGTCAGGCAAACTAGGAAGGGACTTGGGTGTCATTGCTGGTCTGTGTTCAAAAGGCAGATCTCAACCAGGGATGTCGAGGATGGCTGGAAAGAGAGGGAATGCTTTCTGCTGTCAGAGTTGCTGTTAAATTGAGGCCCCATCCATTCTTTCAAGTTGCCCAAAAGATGTAATCCAAAGAAGAGCATTGGAGTTCTCCTGGTGTCCTGGCTAATATTTATTCCCTAACCATTATTGCTAACACATCTGGTTATTCATCGTCATAGTTGTTTGTGGGACCTTGCTGTGCGCAATTGGCTGTTATTTTCATGATGGTGACTGTACTTCAAAAATGCTTAATTGGCTGTAAATCATTTTGCATGTTCTGAGGCCGTGAAAGATGTTGTAATAAATGCAGTTATCATTTTTTCTTCACATAACACATTTAATGTTTGATGTTCTGTGGCATTGTGCATGGGGAGGTGAGATCAAGTTTAGTCTTCAGGTGATGTAGAGTTAGTGGGTGGGAATAATTGAACAGGGGTGTACAGGAATAACGCTTTAATATTTCCCTTTTATAAATTCATTGATTCATATTTATGATGGCAGCTGTATAAACTCATCATGCTATAATTACATTTTTCCACCAGTGTTGGCGATGCAGTGCCTCCACATTTATAATGGAAAAAGTAGACCAGATGTGTGTGGAGATTTTTAATATAAAAGATAATGATTCCTCCTATAGTATGGATTCACTGACCATTTCTAAGGTCTAATTTAACTATTTGACTTTGCAGAGCTCCAAAAGTTTAGTAAAGGACTTGATGCCTGACATTGCCATGGCAGCTGCATCAAAGCAGAATTTGACCTCCAAAGACCCTGAGCTTTGTAAGGCCGTCACTGATGCTGGTCGAGATTCTACTACAGAACCTACTACAGAATCATCTGAACCGCTGTGCTCCAATCGAGGTATCAGTAAGTACAGCTTAAGGAAGAAGAAACACTCTAGAGGGCAGAAGCCACGAAGGCATGTAGACTTCTGGAATTACCCTGATTTTTATGACTTTTCCCCTGAAGATACTTGCCAATCCTCCGTTTTGTCCCAAAAGTTGCCTTCCCCTTCCATTTCAAAGGGTCACACTTTCTGTCAGGAATTGAAGAATAATTCTAGGCCACCCGCTGGCTCAAAGCAAGCCCAGATAAACCCGAATTCACCATCAAAAAGGAAAGAGACCTTGAGCAGTGAATCCACAGACCCTCACGAGAAACCTGAACTTAAGAGGACTTCAGTAAAACTTGACCCATCATCTACGGTGGAGGTTGTCCATTGTACTGCTGGCACAGATTTGACCCATGGTCTGCCAGCTTATGAGGAAAGGTTACTTGACATTCATCAACAGTTTGGAAGGTCTGACCAGCAACCACCTTTGGAACCAGCTAGTCATAAAGCTACTGCTGGTGGGACTTTGATGGGAACGGACCTGATACATGGATTGCCAGCTGAAGAGCAGAAACCTAGACCTAGACTTGAGTCTCCAATCAAATGTTCATTTCTCACCTGTGAACCACCAGCTTCTCAGTTAAGACAACGGAACTCCCCACAGACTGCAGTGAAATCGGACAACCTTTCTTCCCCGGAGCCTAGCTGTTGTGATTACCTTTACAGGAGGGGTGGAAATGACACAGCAATGACAACGGACCTGACTTGCAGTCTTCCTACCAGCCCCAGTGTTGGCGTGCCATTAATCTCGGTTGTCGAGGACTCTAGACGAAGACTAGCCGAGGCGAACCTCCTCTCGCCATCAAACTGTTGTATCACCCATAGTGTGAACTCCAAGAGACAGCCCAGTAAATCGGAGACTAGAGACTTCCCTTACAAAAAATCAGCTCTATAAATCTGGTATTTGTTTACTTCATCTGTTACATTTTATATATTTTTTTTCTCTCTCACCCCATTCTCCAAAGAGTGCCCATAAAATGAAAAGAAATTATATATGATGAGATGAAAGCTCTTGTGTGATTGTGATCCAGCTTTCTCAGTTTAAGCTTTCTGGCTTTGCTGACTGTATTGGCAAGGAATTGATCATCTCAATGAATTGGATGTCCCTTAGTGATCTGATAAATCATTTTAGGGGGAGGGGTAGATGATTGATCTACTGGATGTGCAGCTGGGCAATGGCAGAGCATTGGGCCCATTCTCAACCTGTGCTACTGCTGGGGGCAGTCCACGATAGGCAGACGTACCTTCACAGGGAGGGAAGATTTGAGAGGGAGCCGTCGGGAACCTGTCTTACTTCCACGGTCAGCTGTTGGATGTGTATTTCAACTAGTAGCCAAAGATTAGAAAGTGGAAGATGACAGGGAAGGGGAATGGGGAACAAGAGCAGGTGTCCCATCCTAAAAAAAGGCAATTAAAGAAGATGGCAAAATAGGGAAAAGCACAAGGAAACCATAAATCTTTGATTTTCTTGTAATCCAATAATCCCAAGAAATGTTCAATGGGTTGGAAATCAGGACCAGGAGTGCTGTTTGTTGAGGCTGGAGTATTACAAATGTGATGAAGTCAGCATTTTCTTTATTGCATGGAAGCTTTTTAAAATCACAAGAACTGGCTGTGCAAATGGCCCAGTAAATTCACTGCTCATCGTGGAATTGGACCATGCAGATCAGACAGGCCCCAAGTTCGATTCCCACTGTGTACTGAGTTAGCTGAACTCTGTACGCTTGACAGCGCTAGTCGCTGCCAGACAAAGGAAAGCTTAACCAGGTTTCCATGCCTGATTGCTGTCCAGTAGACCCTTGCTGGCAAGAGTGGTTGTGATGTCTTCGCCTTTTCACTCTCACTGTCTGTCCCCTTCACCCGCAATGTGCAGATTTGCGTGTGAAGAAAGGACACGTGAGTTAAACCGACCCTCAGCCGCAGCCTTTGAGATGTGGGGAGAAACTGCTCACTGTGGGTTACTCCTGTCTATTGTTGAACCACTCTCCTTTGAAACAAAACAAACTGGCTTCCACTTTGCTCACGCCTAATCAAAGCAGGCTTCTGATGCCCATCCCCCATTTGGAAGGGAGTCAAATTTAAAAAAAATCAGAAACCACCTGGGCAGCTATTCAGACCCTCGCAGCGTCCAATTTATTTGAACAGGTTAGTTGCTGTGCCTTTATGGATGGGAAAGAGCAGGGGGTTCTTGGAGGAGGGATTAAAAGGGAAGTGAATATTTTAGTGAGTTGAGTGTCTTATCATTTCACTAACCATATTTTGTAGCCAGAGGCAGAGAAATGGACTGAAAAATGCTTTTTTTTTTAAGTAAAGTTAATTATGAATTCCTAAATTTGGAGTTAATGTTTCACTTATGCTTATGAAACTTTTGCTCAATCCTTACGGGGCAAACCACTGTCTGTACGATGTAACACTGCTTCCCAACTCACCTATCTGAAAATACAAATACACCTCAAACTTGTACACAACACAGAAGGGACAAGCTGATCAACCAGCCAGGATGTTGCCAAGAAATTCATTTAGTTGCTAAACAATGAATGGGTGAAATTTTCCTGTTGCTTCCACTCAAACTGATGCACCCAGCAGTACAGTGACTGATTGATTCTACTCTTTCAAACTCTGCTTCATATTTGGTACGAGTTTTCTGAATGGTGTAACATTGTAGGTGAAGCATTAGTAGGTACAGATCTGTCACTGGTGGTGGGAGAAATTTTGAGGGGTTGAATTGAGAGCATCGCACAAGAAAAAGTTTTGGGTGGTTGATGGTTATTTTTCAGTTGGTACTGGCATGATTTATGATGCATAGTACTGGGAGTTTTCGCTCTCCCTTTACGTCTTCTGTGCAGGTCTTGTCTTTCCAAGGCCTCTGAGTGACCCACTTTACTGATTATTTTAACTATCTTTAAGTTGCTTCTAAACTGCTTTTCAGTGCTTTTGAGAAGGGCAGTTTTTATTTAGGCTTCTTGAAGTTAAAATTGTGTTTTGAATATATTTTTATATGATGTATCAACTTTTAAAAATCGTGCATCAGCAACTTGTATTGTCTGTTTCTAAAATATCCTGCCTGTTGAATCCTTAGCTCTTGTTTAACCCGACTTGATGAAGTGATCTTTAAATACAAAAGAAACATGATTTCAATAAAAAAAAAGATTTGTTTTGAAAACCCACTAGAGAGCCAGGGGTTTGTTCTAGGGCTACTAAACTGGCAGGCTCTCCTGAGGCCTGCAAAGTCAACCAAAGCTTAATGCATAATTGGTTAGTTGACTAATCTAATACCCCGGGCACCACTACAGAATTAAAGGCACTTGAATAATTAAAGTGTATTTTCTCCATTGGCAGTACTGCTTAACTGCTTGCATTCAAAAGCCAGAAGGGTATTAGCCAAGAATATATCCTCTAGTGTTATTGATGGGGTTACCAAGCCTGCAACCAGATTGTGGGGGGTGGGGGAGGGTTGTGGGTGGTGGGAAGCTGTGTCATAATTTGAGTAATATGGTTCACTTTCCTAATTCATCAATAATCTGGAACCAGCCACGTGGGGAGAATAAATATTTTACTTCAGGGGTTGTAATTTTAACCTAATCTGCTGGACAGATATCTTGTGGGATCAGGTGAAACGCCAGTAAAATTGGGTGGGGACTAAAAGCAGAGTCGCGCCTGATCCCCGACAGTTTCCCGAAGGGAGCGTTAGATTAAAATTACCCTGTTGGTGACTGGTTTAGTTCATGCACGTTTTGGGGAAGCTTGTTACAAAATTATACTATTGAGTCTGCAACCAGTCACTTATTAATGTTAGGCGTTAAAGCTGCTTCATGACTGGTCATGGGAAGAATCAGTGCAAGCCAGGTTTTTTCTCTCTCTCGTTCTCTCTGTCTCTTGCTCTCTCCACCCATGGGCATATATCCAGGACCCATAATACAAGAGATTGGCCGTGTCAGGGGAAGAAGTGTCTCCTTTATTTCCACCCACCCCATTAGTATGTTTACCTACATAACTATTGCTGCATTCAGAACGAAATTCATTGTGTGTCTAAATGCCAGTATTCCTATCAAATATACCTTGCTTTTCCTGTTGCTACCACCCATTTTCTAAATCGGGGTGCAAGAGCCAGGGGAATTGGCCCAGTCATAATCAAATTACACTAATGGCAGAGCTACACTGGGTAAGCCCTGTCTCTTGGAATCGTTGACAGAGACTTGTGTTTAGCCAGGAACATGCGCCTTTTCCAGTACGTTCCATCGATGTAGAGGGGTGGTTGTGCAGTCACAAGATGGGTAAACACGAGGGAGGTCAGTCAGCCTATCTTAACTCATTCTTCATTTCAGTTAGGCATCCAGCTGTCTCAAATCATTCCATGTCTTCTTTATCCTACTCGGAACTTAATTTTGCGTCTTAGGAACTCAGAGAGGAAGATCTTCCTCACGTCAGTCTCAAACTTGCCTTTCACCAAAGTTTGCCGTATCCCTGCTCTTTAACTTCTCTCTCCTACTAATCAGATTCTGCTAAAAAGCCACAAAAGGCAGCCATGACACTTCTATGGCATCTTCTGAGCAATATTGAATGTTTCAGTAAGTTTGATTTCAAGTATTTTAAGAGTTGAGGCTGAAAGTTGAAGAAAGTTTTTACAAAAGGGGTAAACGAGAAAGATCGAGACTATCAGAGGGGAGTTTGGTGAGCATCACTTGAGGAGTGGTAGAAGGCAAGATTTTTGATGGTGTTAGTGGAAAGCTCTACCGACATACCTGCCCATCAGTCCTTGGTGAAAATGGCAGTGGTCTACACTGCAGTGATACCTTGGCAATGGCTGACGATCAGCATAGTAATAGTCGCAGGTTTTGCCGTTTTATGTGAAGTGCTATTGACCCACATTTCCTATGGGAACTGTTAAGAAAATTACTGTTTTCCATTCACTGTGGCTTCTGCTTGAACTTTCTGCAAGATAGTGAACAAAAACCCCAAAACAAACATTTTGTGGCATCTTAAATAACAAAAATTGTTCCGTAATCCCAAGTGAGTGACACTAATAGCAGTGTAGGATCCCTGAGCGTTGTAATTGAGGGCAAACATACCAAGACCGCTGCCCTTAATTGCGCCCTGCTCACCTGTTATATTTAATTTCTTCATTTGATCCTTTTTTGAAATATATTTAAATTCTTTTTCTTTTTGCCTCAGGGGCAAATGGTCCTACTCTTTAAAAAAACATCCGTTTATACAGAACTTTCCCTTCCAGTTCTTTCCCTTTTTGACGGGAAATGTGGGTTTTGTTTGGATGTTGGAAATGTCCATTTTCTAACAGAAACTGGCAAAAAAAAAAAATCTTGGATGTTGTAATGGTTTCAGTAGATTGATAGTATCTGGTCACCTGATGCCACACTCTTTACCCCTGCATGCTTAGGTTGTACTGTTCTATCCAGCATTCTTCACTGGCTATAAACCCATGATGCTGAATACAACAGCTGGTCGTACAAAAGAGAGGGCCTTCACTGTCGCAGGAACAGGATAGGTGGAATCATTTGTTTTAAAGCACATTAGAACAGTGTATTTGCTCCAGGGAAGTAGAGGAAACCTAAGTGGGTAATTCCTAAGCTCCCAAAGTTCCCATGAGCTACTTTGGATGTCCTGTATCAGTTTATTTTCATGTAGCCTTGCCCAGTGTTAGTGCATGATCTGATTTACACCACACGCAGTTTTGAGAGGGTTGGAGGAGGGAGTGGGACAAGAGGGAGAGTCGAGAAACATTTCTAAGTTAACGTAATTAAGCTGGAAATTTTAATATAAGAAAAGTTCATAAGCCCCAAGTAATTGCTCTGTGAGTCAACTGGGAATGGGCTTTCTGGTTCTGCATGCTACTTAAACCATGGTGCATGTGGCGTAGTGGGGATGTCACTGAATTAGTAATCCAAAGACAGGCTACTACCCTGGGGATAGGGGCTCAAATCCCACCATGGCAGTTGGTTGAATTTCAGTTCAATTAATTAATTCAATTAGTTAACTAAAACATTTGGATTTGTAAGCTAGTCTCAGTAATGGTGCTATGAAACCATCATTGGTTGTTGTAAAAATCCATCTGGTTCACGAATGTCCTTTCGGGAAGGAAGTCTGCCATCCTTACCTGGTCTGGCCTACGTGTGACTCCAGACCCACAGTAATGTAGATGACTCTTAACTGCCCTCTGAAATAGCCTAGAAAGCCACTCAGTTGTCAGGGCACTTCGGGATGGGTAACAAATGCTGGTCTTACCAGTGATACCCACAGCCCATAAAAGCATATGAACAGGAAGAGTCCATTCAGACCTTTCAGTGTATTCTGCCACTTAGATCATGTCTGATCTATAATCTGAGAGATTTGATCCAACTTTCACTATTTTCTACAGTGTTTTTTTTTAACACCACACCCCAGCTCAACAGTTGCTCGCCCATATGACCAGTCTTTCTATGAGCCTTAATAGTCAGTGGCTGGCAGGCTACTTAACTGCAAAGGTCACTGCAGAGCACTCGACAGCAGAAATCCTGCATGGTTTTTCCCGATTCCTCTGCCCCTTCCCCTTTCTGCTGTCCGAGATCAAGTGAGTTAGCATGTGCTGGGGATCAAGTCGGGGGCTTTCTGTTGTGGGAGGCCTGATGGGACATGTCCCAGGAACACCCAGGGAGGGAAATTTCAGTAGCAGCCTTTAAATGTGATTGAAATCTTTGAACGTGTCCACCTAACCAAAAATCAGGAAAAACGTCTGAAAAAATTTGCGAGCCGTAATGCCACCACTCCTTGAGTGTGTGTTGCCACGGGTCCAGCAGAATTTGAAAACCACTTTTTCAGTTTAAAATGGTGAAACGTTCTTGTTGACATGCAGCCCAGCAACTTTCAGTATTAAGCACTTATCTGATTTTTAAAAATGGCAGTGCCCTATAATGAGTCATTTTTATAATTGCCCTGGGCTGTAGTAATTGTACCACTCCACTACAATCCAACTGGCGTGGGTTATGGCGAGATGTTAATTGCAGTAGTTTCAGCAATTATGTTTGCACCTTCTGTGACTGCTGTTCCCTTGCCTTTTTAAGTTCATCCTTGTGTGACCTATATGTTGATGACTGAACTCTGCCTGCAAATGTACACATTATATATAGTGAAATTCTTACCTTCTCTGTAAATTTGACCATGTGTATTATATGTGTTTCTTCTAAATCTATTTTTCTATGATAGATATGTAATTAAAAAAAACTTCAGTAGGTACATTGATGATTAGGGAAAAATGACTGAAGAAATTGATTCCAAGATCCTTTTTCCACGCAAATAGTAACTTATTTATGTACTATAGTTGCTTTGATCTTTCTAATGTTACGAGGATAATAAATGTATGAGGAGTCTGCCTACAGCTCGTATGTGTTTTCTTTTTAACTGGCTGACCTCTCATTTCATTGCTTACAGGAAATGTATGAAATGCTCATCTTTAGTTGCAGGAGTGGAGAACGGTTTAACTGGCTGATTGGAAACTTTTGTAAGAATGTAGATATGTTTTTACATTGTAAATGGAAAGAAAGCAGAACATCTAATGTAGCAATTATGGTTAAAGCACATGAGAAGGCAGAATTGGTTTAAATGGTGTTCTTGTATGTTCTAGCTTTTATTTACAAAAATCTTAAATTTGCAATCTTGTTATCAAATGCCCTTCCCACCCCCTCGCTCTGTAACCTCCTCCAACCCTACGACCCTCTGAGAGCTCTTCCAATTCTGGCCGTTTGTGCATCCCTGATTTTCATCACTCCATTAGAAGCCATGCCTTCAGCTGCCGAATCCCAAAACTGTGGAATTCCCTCTCTAAATCTCTCGGTCCCTGTCGTCGTTTTAAGGTGCTCCTTGATCAAGCTTTTAGCCATCTATCATAATATCTCCTTATGTGACTTGGTGTCATATTTTGTTTGGTAATGTCCCTGTGAACCGCCTTGGGATGTTTTACTATGTTAAAGGCGCTATATAAATGCAAATTGTTTTGATCACAATGACACTGCAGGCTAAAAGCCAATAGTTTGTGAAGAACAAAGGTTGCTGAGTATAACATTGGAGAAAAATTAAACTATTAAATAATGTAACAGGATACGCCCCAGTGTTTGTCCAGAAATCTGTCTCGTGATCTAAGCATCATAAACTGCCTGTTAAAATTCAGTAAGATTTAGAGACTGCTAGTTGACAAGGATGCTTGTTTGTTTAAAAACTGTTTAAAAGAGAGCGACAAAGCTTCACTCAGTTTAGTGTCTTCAAGGAATGATACCATGGGAGGACTCCAGTTTGCTCTTTGAGGTTAGAGTAAGCAGCAATGACAACATCTCTTGGGCTGTGTAAGTAACATTTTTAACTATATCTTATGCAGGCTACATGTAAGGGTTATGTGCTGTATCTCACTGACTTGACTCACTAACTAGATGTTTTTCAGTGTTTTCTACACCTTGAACTTGTATTCGAGCTAAGGGATGTGTGACCTTTATCCTTCACATCAGGACAGTGTGGGTGGGTATATGGCCCTATCCTGTAAAACCTCCACACATCAGAGCAATGGAAGTATATGATCATATCCTCTATAAACCCAACAACTTTCAGTCCTTAGTCGACATTGATTTACTCTTGGATTCCGTGTTCGCCCAATTGGGAGTTTACCTTCACTGTCCAACATCCAGTAGTAGGCCGGCATGACTCGAGGTGTAATGATGAGCCTCCTTTTGTGTCCAAGTATGATCCCCATGTGTTCTTCATCTTCTGACGACGGACCATTTTTTAAAATACTTTTTCATGGGATTTGGGCATCACTGGCAAGGCCAACATTTGTTGCCCGTCCCTAATTGCCCTTGACAACTGAGTGGTTTGCTAGGCCATTTCAGAGGGCAGTTAAGAGTCAACCACATTGCCGTGGGTCTGGAGTCACATGTAGGCCAGACCAGGTAAGGATGGCCGATTTCCTTCCCTAAAGGACATTAGTGAAGCAGATGCGTTTTTATGACCATCGATGATGGTTTCATGTCACTATTACTGAGACTAGCTTTCAATTCCATACTTTGAATTAATTAATTAATTGGTTTTAAATTCCACCAGCTGCCATGGTGGGATTTGAAACCGTGACTCCAGGGCATTGGCAGAGAGTCTAGTCTATGCAGTCTAGTGTGGTGTAGCCAATTGTGACTTCCAATTGTAAACCAAGAAAACTTTTGTTTCTCTCAATGTTAGTAAATGTTAATACTAAAAGTTCTGAGATTTAAAAAAAGCATGTCACACTATCCCAGTTACTGGGCTAAATTTAGGAGAATGAGAGGTGATCTAGTTGAAATCTATGAAATTCTTAAAGGGCCTGACTGGGTAGATACTGGAAGGATGTTTCCCCTGGCTGGTGATTCTAGAGCTAGGGGTCACAGTCTCGCACGTTAAGGGATAATTAGGACTGAAATGAGCAGAACTTTCTTCACTGAGGGTTGGGAATCTTTGGAATTCACTACCCCAGAGGGCTGTGGATGCTCAGTCGTTGAGTATATTCAAGATAACGGTCGATAAATTTTTGGATAATGACGGAATTAAGGGATATGGGGGATAGTGTGGGAACGTGGAGTTGAGATGGGTCAGTCATGATCTTATTGAATGGGGAAGCAGGCTCGAAGGGCCGAATGGCTGCCTCCTTTTCCTATTTATTTTGTCTTTTCTGATTTGCAATTAGAAAAGTTCACAGCACAGAAAGAGACCACTTGGCCCAGCGTGTCTGAAACTAGTCAGAAATAGACTGAAATTTGAAGGAATTCTGACCTCTGGCCTATCTGTTTTTACGGCCTCTATTCAGCCATTCACGATGGGGAAGTGGACCAAATGGATGCATCCTGTGCTGAATGATGGGATAATAGCTGGTACTGAAGGAGTTTTTTTTTCTTAATTAGAAGCTGCTTACCATGAAGAGGCCGGGTGATCAAGAAACAGAGAAAATCATTAGTTTTCTCATTTTAAAATAATTTTGGTTGCGAATTGTTGTTTATGACTTGAGACCATTAGGTTCAAATGTGACTGACTTTGAGCAGTGGCAGATGTGCAATTGACACAAAGCTTATACGTGCCTTGAGTCTGCCATTTAGTTAGATCATGGCTGACCCGTATCTTTGTCTACTTGCCTTTGTTCCCTATCAATCCCTTAATACCATCCGCCAACAAAAATTTGAGGAAAAGTCACAGACCTGTAATGTTAAAATCTATAAATCTCAGTTTTGACACTTTCAGTTGACCCCCAAACACAACAGCTTTTTGGGGGAGAGTTAGTTTCAAATTTCCACTAGCCTTTGGGTGAAGAAGTGCTTCCTGCAATCTCCCCTGAATGGTCTAACTCCAATTTTAAGGTTTTTATTTAGTTTGTGGGACGTGAGCTTCGCTGGCTGCATATGGACATGGGCTGCTTCAGTATCTGAGGAGTCGCGAATGATGCTGAACATTGTGCAATCATCAGTGAAAATTCTCCACTTCTGACCTTTATGATGGAGGAAAGGTCATTGATTAAGTAGTTGAATATGTTGGGCCTAGGACCATGCCCCTTGTTCTCGACTCCAGGGAAAAGATCTGCCCTTTTGACTCCTGATCATCATAAATACCTCAATTAGATCACCCCTTAATCTTCTATACTTGCACTATCATCCATTTAATCCTTTTAGCTCCAATATCATTCTGGTGAATCTGTGCTACACCCTATCCAAGGTCAATATGCCCTTCGAGGTGCAGTGTCCAGAACTGAATTTGTGCTCTAAATGGGGTTTTATGTATACCAGAGATTTTTTTTTCTTCACTTTCCTGTTGATGAGATAAGGTGCCAAGTGATTCCTGATCCTTTTTTAAAAGAAAAAATTGATAGAGACTGTTAGATGAAGGGCATTCGAAGCAGCAGAGAAGACCAGCTCACCAGGGAACAGTTGGTGAGCGGTGATGTTGAACTTCTGATAGTTTCATTTTATTTTTCTTCTGGGGCCGGAGAAAAGAGCAGAGCATTGTGAGAAAGTATTAGATTAGATTAGAGATACAGCACTGAAACAGGCCCTTCGGCCCACCGAGTCTGTGCCGAACATCAACCACCCATTTATACTAATCCTACACTAATCCCATATTCCCAACAAACATCCCCACCTGTCCCTATATTTCCCTACCACCTACCTATACTGGTGACAATTTATAATGGCCAATTTACCTATCAACCTGCAAGTCTTTTGGCTTGTGGGAGGAAACCGGAGCACCCGGAGAAAACCCACGCAGACACAGGGAGAACTTGCAAACTCCACACAGGCAGTACCCGGAATCGAACCCGGGTCCCTGGAGCTGTGAGGCTGCGGTGCTAACCACTGCGCCACTGTGCCGCCCTAATTATAATATTATAATGTGTGCCCAGTATCGGAACGGTGACAGTAGTGAAACATCCTTTTTTCATAGAATGGTTACAGCACAGAAGGAGGCCATTCAGCGCGTTGTGTCCATGCCAGCTCTTTGCACCAGCAGCTCAATTTGACCCGCTCCCCTGCCCTTTCCTCATAGATCTGCAATTTTTTTTCTCTCTCCAGATAATTATCCAATTCCCTTTTAAACGCCACAGTTGAATCTGCCTCCATCGCACTCTCAGGAAGTGCATTCCAGATCCTAACCACGTGCTGCGTGAAAAAGTTTTTTCTCAAGTCACCGTTGGTTCTTTTGCCATTTGTCTAAAATCCATGTACCCTTGGTTTTCATCCCTTCCGTCACCAATGGGAATAGTTTCTCCCTATTTACTCTGTCTGTCTACCCCCAAAGATTTTGAAACTCCTTTTTACGTAGCTGCTCCAGACGTTTCTTAAACCCTACCTCTTTGACCAAGTTTTTTGGTCACCTGTCCTGATATCTTTATGTGGCGCAGTGTCAAATTGTTTGGTGAAGCGCTTCGGGACATTAAAGGTACTATATAGATGCAAGCTGCTCAGAAACAGAATGAAGATTCTGAAAAGTCATGTTGTAGCCAACACAGTGAAAGGAATGGAGGAGCCTGAGGAATATAAAGCTGTGTTTAATTATTTATTCATGCTTTAATATTTAACTATACAATAGATTAAGGTGCTATTAAAGATTTTTTAAAATTAATTCATAAGAGGTGAGAGCTAAAGCCAAAGTACCCACTTTAGGTAAATAGATGTAATGGGATAATATACTAAACTGTGAAATAGATATAACTAATAAAAGCAAATTAAATCCACTGATAATTTAGTAGTGAAGGTGTTATGAATGCTTGAACTTGTAGCATGATTATGTTTTAAAAACTGTGGTTTTTAATCTAGTTTACGATGGAGTCAAAAGTGACCTCATGTCCCCTCTGCTCAAAGACAACATGGGATCTTGGTTGCCAGGACAACAAAGAACCCAGCTCAAAGACCATTTTGAAAAGCAGAGACTGCAGGGGTATAACACCATGAAGAGCAATGGGTTTCTCCCTCCCATACTTACAGATCGTAAACAAGAAGTCAGTGACTCTGAAAACGTAAATGCGCATTGCAGTTACTAACACCTGGAAACAGTGGAAAGCCCAGATGGCTCTGCTGTAGCCAGACTTGTGGACTTTGCATATTGGAAAAGATAAATGGCTATTGACTTTTTTTATTCCAGATGAATTCAACAGATTTTCAGAAGGTAGGCAGGCTATAAGGAAGACTGAAAGAAGACCAGCAGTGGCAGCCTCAGAGAGGAGGGAGTGAGAGAGAAAACACCTGTTCTTAGAAGACTGATACAGCGAAAGGCCACAAAGACTTGAACCTGTTTTGAAAGTCGAAGCTTGAGGAGAATTAAAAGACCAACAGGATCACCAGAGATCACCTTATTCACGGAAGTCCCGATCAAAAGTGTTCGGAAGAAGTGAGCGAAGAGGACCATGACTTTGAGAAAGGTCTGAGAGATCCAACCCAATGCAACTGGGAGGAGTTTGGGACTTCTAACTGCAAAGAGTTCACTATCAAGGAAGACTGTGTAACGTATAAGTGTGGTGTGAGGTTTTCAAGTGTTTTACTAAGTGAAGAAGATATCTTTCTCTGTAATTTGGGGTATCAGCTGCTTACAAAGTACCAGTTTTTTTTTAGATTAGAGATGCAGCACTGAAACGGGCCCTTCGGCCCACCGAGTCTGTGCCGACCATCAACCACCCATTTATACTAATCCGACACTAATCCCATATTCCTACCAAACATCCCCACCTGTCCCTATATTTCCCTAGCACCCACCCATACTAGTGACAATTTTTTTTTTATAATGGCCAATTTACCTACCAACCTGCAAGTCTTTTGGCTTGTGGGAGGAAACCGGAGCACCCGGAGGAAACCCACGCAGACACAGGGAGAACTTGCAAACTCCACACAGGCAGTACCCAGAATCGAACCCGGGTCCCTGGAGCTGTGAGACTGCAGTGCTAACCACTGCGCCACTGTGCCGCTGTCTTGCGCTGTCCTGCATGAGATCAGCTAACTCAGCATCGATCAAGGGTGGAACGTCCCTGTTGTATAGATAGAATGTGCATTTCGCTATGGAGCGTCTGTGACAGCCGCAGGACGTCCCAAAGCGCTTTACAAACAACCTTCTGTACAATTCAGTGCCACACCTGGTGATGCATTTATGAACTAAACCAGATTAACCTAATCCTGTTCTGTTTTGGCATCTTTGTGGGTGCAGGGGAAGATTCCAGTGGATCCAAAGACCTTATTGGTTTGAAGTTAATAATACACCAATAAGAGATGGTGAGTATCAGTAACTGCGGAGTTAACTTTTCCATGCACAGCTCATCCAATCTCTCCTTGAATCAGCAACACAGACATCTGTGCACTCATTATCAATCTTAACATGCTGCCTACTCATGCTGCCAACTCCTGCACTTTAAACCCTTTGTTTTAAATTAATGGTTAAAGGACCACACCCTATTTTCAAGAATTACAAAGAAAAGAACAGGTGAAGGAGGCTATTCAGCCTATCTAGCACATCCTTCCATCCAATTCCCCCATCAGAGGCCACCACTGTGGCACGGCACTCTTTTTACCTCTTGAGCCAGAAGGTTGTGGGTTCAAGTCCTGCTCTAGAGACTTCAACACTAGATCTAGGTTGACACTGCAGTGCAGTACTGAGGGAGTGCTGAACTGTCAGAGGTGCTATCGTTTGGATGAAACATTAAACCAAGCCTCCGTCTAGCCTCTCAAGTGAGTTTGAAATCAAGACAATTGAAATTCGATAGATGTGCAAAAAAGGGTTTTTTATATTCAAGGGTGTTCCACTCCATTTTTCTTTTCTCTCCTCCTGAGGGCAATGTGATTATTGCTGGAGTGGAAACTACAGATGCTACATAGGAACAGGAGTAGGCCAACCCTCCAGGATCGTCTTGGAGTCTCCAAGAATTAAAGATTCATCAGGACACGGCTGCAAGTAACCCAGGAGAAAAATGATGGGCATTAAGATTTTTGTTATCATCTTTATCACTTGATTTATTCATTATATTAAAAAGATGGATAAAAAGGCTATTTTGTTTGGATGATTCTTGATGGTTGATCAGGGAACGAAGAGTTTGCTTGCTTCCTGATTTAGTAAGTTGTTTGCCCCCCCCCCCCCCTGGGTTTTGGCATGTCAGGCAACCAATGCTGGGAATGTGGGGCAGTGGGTGGTATGGTCGCAGATCATGTTATGAAACCTGGAATACACCCAACCAGCATTGGCAACCCTGGTCAGTAGTTAGCTGGGGTTTTGCCTCAACTGTCCATGAGTCCAGCTCGTAATGCTTACTCAGCACAGCTGTGACCAGTTGCTTTAATAGGGACTGCGATCCAAACCTGGGGCCTAATTGGTCTCTTTGGCTCTGTTCCAACTGAGCTATTCGGGTGGTAGTAGGTGGAAAGTACTTTGGTTTGGTGAAGATCACAAGCTATTTCCAATGCGGAGCTTCTGAGATATCGTTCCCAGTGCCATGTAACAAGTAACTGGTGTCAGCAAAGATTTCACAATGTCCCGTGACCCATGGCATCTTCAAATAGGAATGGCAAGGGGACCATTATCAGAACCATGTCAATACAACCACTGAATTCTGTATAATCCTTTTAATGTACCAATACACCATTGTTGGCTCTGAGTCACCCCTTGTTACTGTATTCCATCCTCTGTGGCTGTTGATCAGGGGAGCCAGGGTGTGGGCAAAGATTTTGTATGGGACTTGTGCAGTTGAGTCCACAAGGAAAGGGAGAAAGAAGAGTGGAAAAGGCAATTGAAGGTAATGTATGGGTAAAATGCAAATGAAGGGTTGAGTGGGAGGAGCTCAGTGTGACTTCTCACTGGAGGGAGTGTAATTGCATCACCTCACTGGGGGTTTTATTGTGCAATAAAATGTTTCGAGTCTGCCACAGCCACACCACTTAAAGGGGAAGTGCATTTTGCGGAATTGACAGAACCTTAAGGCCGTAATAAAGGGAGCTTGTTGCACTGTGTCTTCCTGTCTTTACAGGCATTTGAACTCTTCGTAATTGTGTTTATTACAGCTGGTTCCTGACAGCTTGTGCAAAGCTCTCCCGTAACGTCATGGATGGTGATAGAGGGGAAACTTCACAATGCCACTGGTGAAAGCAGGGTTTTTAATCTACACAAGCACAACAAGGTTTCTAATTTTGTATTAGGACTTTAGATAAACAGAGTAAATGTGAATTTGAAATTAATTTTAGATAGCTGTACACCTTTTGTCAAATCACCTTTGTTTACAGTGTCACAGGACTAGTCAGTATTCCTGCCTGTAAGAAGTATGGGTTTTTTTTGGTCGTAGAATAGGCAGGGTGCTGAAACTTTGAGGCACCAACTTATTCACGGTCACAGTATTTATAGATATGTGATGATTGAATGCAAGCATTGAATTTGTTTGAAAGAAGAAACTGAAAGACTTGCATTTCTTTAGCCCCTTTCATGACCTCTATGTCCCAAAATACTTTGCAGCCAATGAAGTACTTTAGAAGTGCAGTCACTGTTGTAATGTGGGAAATGTGACAGCTGTAGGTGCACAGCAAGCTCCCACAAGCACCAATGTGATACTCTTTTTTTTTAATGATGTTGGTAGAATGATATTGGCCACAGGAGAACTCCCCTGCTGTTCTTGAAAATAATGCAATGGAATCTTTTTCGTCTGCCTGAGAGGGCAGATGGGGCCTCAGTTTAACGTCTTATCCGAAAGACAGCACATCTGAGTGCAGCACTCCCTCAGTACTGTACTGGGAGTCTTGGCCTGGATTTTGTGCTACTCTTCACTCTTTTCTTTCCTGTTTTGGTCCTCTAGTCCCAATTGAGATGATTCTCTCTCTAGGAGAGAGAACTCTTTTTCTTTCTCTTGTGCTCTCTTCCCTCTGTTCTGCAATGCAGGGTGGGCAAAAAGTGCACTTGGTTTGCAAGCAACGTGTTAAGCTTGTGTAAGTGTTTGTTGATATTTCTGAGTGAGCCAGCTGATGCAGCTGCTGAGAATGAGGAACTGGCTTGGTGGGTCTGCGCTGTTTTTAGTCAGCAGTGGTTTGGGTGCTAGCGACGGCCTCCGAGTCACTGGGATTGGAGCTGAGGCGCAAGAGGCCAGAATTGGAGGAGTGCAGAGATCTCAGAGGGTCGTGGAGGGAAAGGAGGTTGCAGAGATAGGGAAGGGGGATGGGGGTGAGGCCATGGAAGGATTTGAAAACCAGGATGAGGCTGCAGTCAGGGAAAGCCAGATGCAACTGTGGCATACTTTTGGGTTTTGATACTCAAAAGTTTTTTTTTATTTCCAAAATATACTTTATTCATAAAAATCTGCAGTCATTACATTACCAGTTTCAAACAGCACCAAGTCAAAAAATATAAACAGTGCAAAGGAGGTCCATTTGCTTCATTACAATCATGAGTTGCCTCCCAACCCCTCCATTTCACATTTGTCATGCCAATTACATTTTTACAGCAAATGAAAATTTTCCCGATACAGTTCAAGGGGTTTCCCATGGATCCAGCCCCTCAGTTCAGCTTGGTGGGGGGACCTTACACTGTGGTCTTTCCCCATTGAGCCTTTGCTGCGGCTGCCCCAAGCTTTAGTGCGTCCCTCAGCACGTAGTCCTGGACCTTGGAATGTGCCAGTCTGCAACATTCGGTCATGGACAACTCTTTGCGCTGGAAGACCAGCAAGTTTCGGGCAGACCAAAGTGCGTCTTTCGCCGAATTGGTAGGCCTCCAGCAGCAGTTGATGTTTGTCTCGGGGTGCGTCCCTGGGATCAGCCCGTAGAGCACAGACTCCTGTGTTACAGAGCTGCTTGGGATGAACCTCGACAAAAATCACTGCATCTCTTTCCACACCTGCTTTGCAAAGACACATTCCAGGAGGAGGTGGGCAACCGTCTCTTCCCCACCACAGCCACCGTGGGGGCATTGCGCGGCGGGGGCGAGACTTCGGGCGTGCAGGAAGGATCTGACTGGGAGGGCTCTTCTCACCACCAGCCAAGCTACATCTTGGTGCTTGTTTGAAAGTTCTGGTGATGAGGCATTCCGCCAAATGACTTTGGCGGTCTGCTCGGAGAACCATCCCACAGGATCCACCGTCTCCTTTTCCCGTAGGGCCTTGAGGACATTCTGTGCAGACCACTGCCTGATGTATCGGTGGTCAAAGGTGTTTTCCCGCAGAAACTGCTCCATGAAGGATAGGTGGTACGGCACGGTCCAACTGGATGGAGCGTTCCGCGGCAATGTGACCAGGCCCATCCTTCGCAACACCGGGGACAGATAGAACCTCAGCACGTAGTGACACTTGGAGTTTGCATACTGGTGGTCTACACACAGCTTGATGCAGCCGCACACGAAAGTGGTCATCAGGATGAGGGCCACGTTGGGTACATTTTTCCCGCCTTTATCCAGAGGTTTGAACATCGTGTCCCTACGGACCCGGTCCATTTTAGAAAGCAGAAAATGGCTCGGGTCACCGCCACAGCGCAGGAGTGGGGTATGGGTTTCCATTATTAATGTCATTGCTACTGTAGGTGTTCCAAAAATGTTGCCTGCTCCTCCAAACTCCTACATTTCACCCCTCCCCTTTACGGTGCTGCTGCAGGCCCTTCAATATTGGCACATTGCACTTGATCTTCCCACCTCCAGATTGGTGTATAATATTACCTAGAATTTACAGCAGTGAAACAGGCCATTCATCCCATTAACATATGCTCCAATTCCTTTCTCCCCCATTTAGTTTTTCCTTAGTACATCTATGCTATTCGCCTCAACCACTCTAGCTGGTAGTGAGTTCCACATTCTCACCACTCTCTCTCTGGGTAAAGAAGTGTAGGGAAAGCTAAAATAAAAACAAGCAATGCTGGAACCACTCAGCAGGTCTGGCAGCATCTGTGGAAAGAGAAGCAGAGTTAACGTTTCGGGTCAGTGACCCTTCATCGGAACTGACCAATATTAGAAAAGTCACAGGTTATAAGCAAGTGAGGTGGGGGTGGGGCAAGAGATAACAAAGGAGGTCTGGATTGGACCAGGCTACATAGCTGACCAAAAGGTCACGGAGCAAAGGCAAACAATATGTTAATGGTGTGTTGAAAGACAAAGCATTAGTACAGATTAGGTGTAAATACACTGAATATTGAACAGCAAGCAGCAAATGCAAACCTGAAAAAACAGTGGGTAAGCAAGCTGAACAAACTAAGATGAAATGAAATAAATGCAAAAAAAAAAGATTGTAAAAAAAGAATGGAGGAAAAAAAGGAAGAAAAAATAACTAAAAATGAAAGTAAAATGGGGGGCTGTCATGCTCTGAAATTATTGAACTCAATGTTCAGTCTGGCAGGCTGTAGTGTGCCTAATTGGTAAATGAGATGCTGTTCCTTTAGCTTGCGGTGATGTTCACTGGAACACTGCAGCAATCCCAGGACAGAGATGTGAGCATGAGAGCAGGGGGGAGTGTTGAAATGGCAAGCAACCGGAAGCTCAGGGTCCTGCTTGCGGACTAAGCGGAGCTGTTCCGCAAAGCGGTCACCCAGTCTGCGCTTGGTCTCCCCAATGTAGAGGAGACCACACTGTGAGCAGCGAATACAGTATACTACATTGAAAGAAGTACAAGTAAATCGCTGCTTCACCTGAAAGGAGTGTTTGGGGCCTAGGATAGTGAGGAGAGAGGAGATAAATGGGCAGGTATTACCGCTCCTGCGATTGCAGGGGAAGGTGCCCTGGGACAGGGACGAGTGGTGGGGGTAATGGAGGAGTGGACCAGGGTGTCACGGAGGGAACGATCCCTTCGGAATGCTGACAGGGGAAGGGAGGGGAAGATGCGACTGGTAGTGGCATCACGCTGGAGGTGGCGGAAATTGCGGAGGATGATCTTTTGGATATGGAGACTGGTGGGGTGAAAAGTGAGGACAAGGGGAACCCTGTCACGGTTCTGGGAGGGAGGGGAAGGGGTGAGGGTAGAGTTGCGGGGAATGGGTCGGACACGGTTGAGGGCCCTGTCAACCACAGTGGGGGGAAATCCTCGGTTGAGGAAAAAGGAGGTCATATCAGAAGCACCGTAGGGAAAGCTAGTTCCGCTGGCACCTCGCCCAATTGATTATAAAGAGTTTTGGGACATCACAAGGTTGTGAGAGGCACTATATAAATGCAAGTTCTCTTTTTATTAAAATGCGGAAGTCATTCTTTCAACAATCCCTCGTCAGGGTCTGGATGCGACTGATCCAAGTACTGAAGCACGGGAGCTGCTTTCGTTTAATAAATGTATGGAATAGTTAATGGGCACAGGCTGATAGTCCAGCTTCATTATATATTACAGGCCGCCCGGTTTTGTCTGCATACAGAATAAGACCAATGTGGTGTTCGTGTATCCTGGATCTGGTGCGCTGTTTGATCAGTTGAATCATTTAAAATCTTTCCCTGTGTGCAAATCCCAGCTAACTGGTTACACTCTGAATCCTCTCAAGGGCATCTGGGGCTCATGTTTTATTGCTACAAAGCCAACAGCAACTTGCATTTATATAGCGCCATTAATGTAGGAAAATGTCCCAAGGTGCTTCACAGGGGTGTTATCAAACAAATTTGACAACTGCCATATAAGGAGATATTAGGACATGTTGTCCAAAGGAGTGTCTTCAAGGAGGAGAGGGGCGGAGAGGTTTAGGGAGGGAATTCCAGAGCTTGGGGCCCAGCTGTAGGCACAGCTGCCAATGGTGGAGCGATTAAATCAGGGATACACAAGTGACTAGAATTGGAGGAGTGCAGAGGTCGTGGAAAGTTGGAGGAGATTACAAAGATAGGGAGGTATTTGCAAGCAAGGATGAGAATTTTAAACTTGAGCCACTGCTGGACTAGAAAGCCAGTGTAGTTCAGAGAGCACAGGGGGGCGATGTGTTAATGGGACTTGGTGCGAGTTAGGATACAGGGCTGTACAGTTTTGGACGAAGGTGAGATGTGGGAGGCCGGCCAGGAGATGTAAAACCTGTGATGGTTTCAACATCCAACACTTGGAGAAGGCAAATCACGTTAATGCCAACATACCCACTATACGCAGTGCAGACTACTGTATGTATTTATTCAAATCAGCATTATATAGGGCCAACATAGTCTCGTTGCTATTTGTGAACTGAATGATACAGGCCCTATATAGTATATTTATAAGTGAGTGCTGGTTGAGATTTTGACTTATTTCGGAAACTAGAACTGGTGGTTTCTATGGTGATGAATAAATAAATATTACTGGTGGGTTGTGAAGGAAACTACTGATTGAGCTCAGTGTTCTGTCATTGGTATCCACACTTGGCTCCTGATGAGTTCCAGCTGTTGTACTTTTTTAATATGAAGGCAATATGGAATAAATTGCAATTAAACAGCAAATACTGGCTGCAGATAAATGGACCGTCTAATAGGGAGACAAACCGTACGGGCCAGCTACTGACTCCTGCTGGATTAAAAAAAGAAAAGAAAGCTTTGCATTTCTATAGTGCCTTTCCTAACCTCAGAACCTCCCGAATTGCCTTACAACCAATGAAAAACTTTTGAACGGCAGTCACTGTTGTATGGAATTGGCAACAACAATTTGTATTTATGTAGCACCTTTTTAAGGTGTAAAACATCCCAAGGTGCTTCACGGGAGTCATAAGCAAAGTTTGACACAGAGCCACATCAGCAGATATTAGGATAAATGAGTTGTCAAGTCTAGAGGTAACAAAGGAACAGAGGAGAGTTTCAGCAGCAGATGAGCTGAGACGGGCACAATTGGACGATGTTAACAAGGTGGAAATGGGTGGTTTCAGTGATGGGGCAGTTATGTGGTCGGAAGCTCATTCCGGGGTCAAACGTGACAGAGGTTGCAAACAATCTGGCTCAGCCTCAGACAGTTGCCAGGAAGAAGGATGGAGTCAGCTAGGGAACAGCGTTTGTAGTGGGTACCAAAGACAATGGTGCAGTTTTCCCAATATTGGAGGATATTTCTACTCATCCTGTACTGGAAGTGGGATGGGCACTTTGACAATTTAGAGACAGTGGAGGGGTTGAGAGAGGTGGTGTTGAGATAGAGCTGGGTGTCGTCATTGTTCATGTAGGACCTGCCGTGTTTTCAGATGATGCTGAGGGGCAGCATGTAGGTGAGAAATAGGAGGGGGCCAAGGATAGATCCTTGGGGGATGCCAGAGGTAACGATGCAGGAGCAAGACGATTTTCTGGCTATGATTTGAAAATTTGAGATTTAAAGGACGCAGTAATGGTCTTTATTGAAGGAGAAATAACTACATGCTTTTTGTTTGTTTATTCAGGGTTCTCCCTAACTGAGTCATTAATTAGACGGTGACTGCCTTTTTGGTCTATGGGTTTTGTTGGACCAGTTAGTTACCCTAACTGCTTAGATTGTTGCTGCTGTTTTTAAAATAATTGATATAAAGTTTGAGATTGATTTACCACAGAACAGGAAAATATGAAACCCTTAAATTTACCAGTGGGGTGGTGGGGGGGGGGGTGGTGCAGGGTTCCCAGATTGATTCAGGGCCCCAAGTGATTACACGGTCCTAACACTGGCCCTTCACTCATCCAGGCAGAATGGGACCCGGACCCATCTTGCTCCATGGGGGATTTGATCTGCCATTCTCCAGGCCCTCAATCCTGCTCGAAACTGATGGCGAGGAGATTAATCTTCAAGGCCTCTCCATCTAAATTTTCTCACCCTCTCCCCTTAAGGTACAGGCTTTCTCTCCGAGAAGTTGTCTCATAGCCTGCCCTCCACTTCCTCACCCAAGTGGTCATTCCTCATTTGTTAACCTAGATAGGGGAGTGGTCGAAGGGCTGTTCAACCCCTGAAAGCTTCACAGCTGAGCCTGATCCTGCCTTCCTGACGTGATGTCCAGCCGGGTTCATTGAATAGCAGTGAGATCAAATCCCAGCTGATGTTTCTTTGCCCGGTCCCTCAGGGACACTGAGGTTAATCTTGCATTTATATAGCACTTTTCATCACTTCAGGATATCTCAAAGCACTTTACAACCAATAACTACACTTATACAGTGCAGTCACTGTTATAATGCGGTAGCCAGTTTGTGCACAACAAGCTCCCACAAACAACAATGTGATAATGACAAGATAATTTGCTTTATTGATGTTGATATTGTTTAAAATTTGGCTATGCACTTGAAGTGCTGTAATCTATAAGGCCACTGACCAAGAGCTGGAAGGTGGGGATTAGGCTGGATTGTTGTTTATCAGCCGGTATGGACGTGCTGGGCTGAATGTCTGCCTTCTGTGTGGTAAATTTCTATGATAAATAATGGCTAGGACACTGGGGGGAGAACTTGCCTGCTCTCCTTCAAGGTCTCTTGTATGCTTGCCTGAGCCAGTTTAGCATCTCGTGAGAGGTGGCAGCTCCGGCAGTGCAGTATTGAGAGCATAAGCCTTAGATTTTTGTTCTGAGTGGGATTTGAGCTCACAATGTTCTGACTTGGAGACAAGAGTGCTACCTAATGAGCCACAGCTGATACCAGTCTGAAGCTGTTCGTCCATGAAGTTTTTTTTATTTGTTCATGGAATTTGGGAGTCGCGAGCAAGGCTAGCATTTTTTTTGCCCATCCCTAATCGCCCTAGAGAAGGTGGTGGTGAGCTGCCTTCTTGAACTGCTGCAGTCTGTCTGGTGTAGGTACACCCACAGTGCTATTAGGAAGAGAGTTCCAGGATTTTGACCCAGTGACTGCGAAGAAACGGCCATACAGTTCCAAGTCAGGCCGACGTTTGACTTGGAGGGGAAGTTGCATGTGCTGGTGTTCCCATGGAATTGGAGCTACAAACAGTAAAATAAGCTACATGCTTATTTAGGCTTAGTCATATACTACCCATTGGCCAATGAGGCATTCACCCATAAATAAATTTAGAATGATTTTTTAGATTCAACCACTTCAAAAATTCCACTTCCTCAGTCAACCTTCCTGTTCCCATATTAGTTCCCACCCTTTGGGACGATTGACAGTTGAGCAAATGTATCCGTTGTGGCCCAGTGTGCAGCACTCCTGTCTCTGAGCCCTGAAGGTTGTGGGTTCAAGTCCCACTCCAGAGTTTTGAGCACAATCTCGGCTGAACCTCCACTGCTGCAGTATTGGAAGTGCTGTCTTTCAGATGAGATGTTAAGTCAAGACCCTGTCTGCCCTCTTGGGTGGATGTTGAAGATTCCCATGGCACTATGCTGAAGAGGGGTCTTGGCTAATATTTTTTTTTCCCTAAATCAAGATCACAAAAAACATTAAAATAAAAGCAAAATACTGCGGATGCTGGAAATCTGAAACAAAAGCAAGAAATGCTGGAATCACTCAGCAGGTCTGGCAGCATCTGTGGAAAGAGAAGCAGAGTTAACGTTTCGGGTCAGTGACCCTTCTTCGGAACTGACAAATATTAGAAAAGTAATTATCTGGGTCATTTATCACATCGCTGTTTGTGGGAGCTTGCTGTGTGCAAATTGCCTGCCGCTTTTCCGACATTGCAACAGTAGCTACACTTAAAATACTGTAGTGGCTGTAAAGTGCCATGTGGTCGTGAAGGGTGCTATATATATGCAAGTCTTTTTCAAATACCTTTAAAGGGGGTGGGGCTGCTGGCCCCGCCCGCCCGGAAGCCCGCGTGGAAGGGCGTGGCTTGTAGATTTCAATGTTGCAACATTTGGGGTTGGTTCACCTGATTTTTTTTTTTGTGACAATTTGACCAAATACACAGAGGGGGCGGAGCAAAGGCTGGGAGCCGGAGAATGAATTGGGAAACAAAGCAATCCCGGGAGCTGCTGCTAGTTGGATTCCTGCGGAGGAGTGAAGATATTGGCGGCGAGAAAGAAACCAGACTTTGCCCCCTTTGTTTTAACAATGGGAGAGGTGAAATTGATGAGTTATTAACATGGGCTGGAATGACTGAGCCCTTTATGACCCAGCAGATCGTCCCGCCTCTGTCTCCCTCCTCACAGCATTTCTGTGAACGAAGGTGGATAAAACTGCTCTTTTTTAAAAAAAAAAGCTCGCCCAAGGAAAATATATTTTCCGCTTGTAACTAAAAGCGTTGAATCATGCAGCCGTGGCTGAAAGCAAAACGAGTGGGATTCTGCCTGAGCGATAAGAAGAGAAGGAAGCTGAATTTTCTGGTCTTTGCAGAGCTCTGTCGGTAAGGCTGGGTCCGTTCTCATTGCTTGCCTGTGGGTTAAGGGCTGTTCAAACTCTTCTGTTCTTGTAAAAGGCTTTTAGGTTGGGGAACATTTTACTGTACTACACTCCTGAGGACAACCTCCTGTAAATACTGACACACTCCCCAGTTCCCCTGTAAATACTGACACACTCCCCAGTTCCCCCTGTAAATACTGACACACTCCCCCAGTTCCCCTGTAAATACCGACACACTCCTAAGGGACCTCCTGTAAATACCGACGCGCTCCCCGGGGACCTCCTGTAAATACCGACGCGCTCCCCGGGGACCTCCTGTAAATACCGACACGCTCCCCGGGGACCTCCTGTAAATACCGACGCGCTCCCCGGGGACCTCCTGTAAATACCGACGCGCTCCCCGGGGACCTCCTGTAAATACCGACGCGCTCCCCGGGGACCTCCTGTAAATACCGACGCGCTCCCCGGGGACCTCCTGTAAATACCGACGCGCTCCCCGGGGACCTCCTGTAAATACCGACGCGCTCCCCGGGGACCTCCTGTAAATACCGACACGCTCCCCGGGGACCTCCTGTGCAAATGCTGATCGACTCCCAGGGATTCCTATCCAAAAACGGACACATCCCTCAAGGGGCGCACTTGATAAATGCATGTTGTGGGTGACTTCATTCAACCACATCCTAGTTAGCACAGGAAACCTGCTAGAGTAGGTGCGTTGCATAATCACTGCTGTCAAAATGGGGGTTCCCTTGTTTTTCAAACTGTTTACTTCCATGTGTTGAACAAACTGGGTACAGCAGCTCCTTGTTCCAGGAGGCTGAGTGTAACATAGGCTGTGACATTTGCTAACAATTTAAAAACTAGACCAATAAAGGATTAGATTGGCAAGAGGTAATGTTGGTTGTCACTTCCACTGGTTGCAAGGAGAGCCTGGAAGGTTTCAGTTCCCATACAGGTCCCTTTCATTAGAAGTTTCTTCAAAGGCTTTTGTGTAAGTGGGACCCCCTCCCCCGCAACTATTGATCACTCCCCAGCGATGAAATACAACTATTGGTCCACTCTTCAGGGACCCAATGCAACCCATGATCACCTCTTATTCATTTCATGGGATGTGGGCGTTGCTGGCTAGGCCAGCATTTATTGCCCATCCCTAATTGCCCTTGAGAAGGTGGTGGTGAGCCACCGCCTTGAACTGCTGCAGTCTGTGTGGTATTAAGGAGGGAGTTCCAGGATTTTGACCCAGCGACAGTGAAGGAACAGCGAGATATTTCCAAGTCAGGATGGGGTGTGGCTTGGAGGGGAACTTGCAGGTGGTGTTCCCATATGTCTGCTGCCCTTGATCCCTCCACAGGGACCCCCTGCAACTGTTGGTAATGTCAGATCTCTACTGCTCCCTACATTACAACAGTGACTACACTTCAAATGTAATCATAGAATAATACAGTACAGAAAGAGGCCATTCGGCCTATTGAGTCTACTAGAAAAGATCGGATGTCCACCAAAGCTACTAAGTATCATCACCTCATTCCATGACAATATGAAAGGCACAATTCAACATGGTGGCTCCTCATCAGAGCCCTTTCCTATCCTGAGTGGTGTGAAACAGGGCTGTGTTCTCGCACCCACACTTTTTGGGATTTTCTTCTCCCTGCTGCTTTCACATGCGTTCAAATCCTCTGAAGAAGGAATTTTCCTCCACACAAGATCAGGGGGCAGGTTGTTCAACCTTGCCCGTCTAAGAGCGAAGTCCAAAGTACGGAAAGTCCTCATCAGAGAACTCCTCTTTGCTGACGATGCTGCTTTAACATCTCACACTGAAGAATGCCTGCAGAGTCTCATCGACAGGTTTGCGTCTGCTTGCAATGAATTTGGCCTAACCATCAGCCTCAAGAAAACGAACATCATGGGGCAGGATGTCAGAAATGCTCCATCCATCAATATTGGCGACCACGCTCTGGAAGTGGTTCAAGAGTTCACCTACCTAGGCTCAACTATCACCAGTAACCTGTCTCTAGATGCAGAAATCAACAAGCGCATGGGTAAGGCTTCCACTGCTATGTTCAGACTGGCCAAGAGAGTGTGGGAAAATGGCGCACTGACACGGAACACAAAAGTCCGAGTGTATCAGGCCTGTGTCCTCAGTACCTTGCTCTACGGCAGCGAGGCCTGGACAACGTATGCCAGCCAAGAGCGACGTCTCAATTCATTCCATCTTCGCTGCCTTCGGAGAATACTTGGCATCAGGTGGCAGGACTATATCTCCAACACAGAAGTCCTTGAAGCGGCCAACATCCCCAGCTTATACACACTACTGAGTCAGCGGCGCTTGAGATGGCTTGGCCATGTGAGCCGCATGGAAGATGGCAGGATCCCCAAAGACACATTGTACAGCGAGCTCGCCACTGGTATCAGACCCACCGGCCGTCCATGTCTCCGTTATAAAGACGTCTGCAAACGCGACATGAAATCGTGTGACATTGATCACAAGTCGTGGGAGTCAGTTGCCAGCATTCGCCAGAGCTGGCGGGCAGCCATAAAGACAGGGCTAAATTGTGGCGAGTCGAAGAGACTTCGTAGTTGGCAGGAAAAAAGACAGAGGCGCAAGGGGAGAGCCAACTGTGCAACAGCCCCAACAAACAAATTTCTCTGCAGCACCTGTGGAAGAGCCTGTCACTCCAGAATTGGCCTTTATAGCCACTCCAGGCGCTGCTTCACAAACCACTGACCACCTCCAGGCGCGTATCCATTGTCTCTCGAGATAAGGAGGCCCAAAAGAAGAAGAAAATCCCAGTTTTTTTTAAATTCATTCATGGGATGTGGGCGTCGCTGGTCAGGCCAGCATTTATTGCCCATCCCTAATTGCCCTTGCGAAGGTGGTGGTGAGCTGCCTTCTTGAACCGCTGCAGTCCATTTGGGGTAGGTTATACCCACAGTGCTGTTAGGAAGGGAGTTCCAGGATTTTGACCCAGCGACAGTGAAGGAACGGCGATATAGTTCCAAGTCAGGATGGTGTGTGACTTGGAGTGGAAATTGCAGGTGGTGGTGTTTACATGTATTTGTTGCCCTTGCCCTTCCAGTTGGTAGAGGTCGCGGGTTTGGAAGGTGCTGTCTAAGGAGACTTGGTGCATTGCTACAGTGCATCTTGTAGATGGTACACACTGCTGCCACTGTGCGTTGGTGGTGGAGGGAGTGAATGTGAATGGAATTCATCCCATGAATGAATTTTAAAAAAACTGGGATTGCTCTTTGAAAAGACTGGCACAGACTCGATAGGCCAAATGGCCTCTTTCTGCACTGTATTATTCTATGATTACATTTGAAGTGTAGTCACTGTTGTAATGTAGGGAGCAGTAGAGATCTGACATTACCAACGGGTGCCAGTCAAGCAGGCTGCTTTGTCCTGGATGGTGTTAAGCTTCTTGAGTGTTGTTGGAGCTGCACCCATCCAGGCAAGTGGAGAGGATTCCAGAACACTCCTGACTTGTGCTTTGTAGATGGTGGACAGGCTTTGGGGAGTCAGGAGGTGAGTTACTCACCTCAGGATTCCTAGCCTCTGTCCTATTCTTGTAGCCACGGTATTTATATGGCTACACTAGTTCAGTTTCTGGTCAATGGTAGCCCCTAGGATGTTGATAGTGGGGGATTCAGTGATGGTAATGCCATTGAATGTCAAGGGGAGATGGTTAGATTCTCTCTTGTTGGAGATGGTCATTGCCTGGCACTTGTGTGGCACGAATGTTACTTGCCACTTATCAGCCCAAGCTTGGATATTGTCCAGGTCTTGCTGCATTTCTACATGGACTGCTTCAGTATCTGAGGAGTCGCGAATGGTGCTGGACGTTGTGCAATCATCAGCGAACATCCCCACTTCTGACCTTATGATTGAAGGAAGGTCATTGATGAAGCAGCTGAAGATGGTTGGGCCCAGGACACTACCCTGAGGAACTCCTGCAGTGATGTCCTGGAGCTCAGATGATTGACCTCCAACAACCAAAACCATCTTCCTTTGCGTTAAGTATGACTCCAGCCAGTGGAGGGTTTTCCCCCGATTCCCATTGACCTCAGTTTTGCTAGGGCGCCTTGATGTTAGTCCCACTCTTTTCTCTTCTCCCCCACCCCCCCCCCCCCCCCCCCTCCATCCCTGCAATATTTCACCTTCAAGAATTTATCCAATTCCCTTTTGAAAGCTACGATTGAATCTGTATCTGCTGCCCTATCCAGATCCTAACCACTGATTAATCCTTCAATGCCTTCCTTGATCAACGCACCAATCCATGTAACACACATTCTCTCTTGTGATTCCTTACTCCCAATATGAATTACTTTACATTTCTCCTTCATTCACAAACCGGATTGGGATCGGAAATGGGAAGTTGCAGCATAACCAGGCCACTCCTTGGCTTTGTTAACAAAAGCACGCCCTCTTAATTTGGTGATGTTGGACCAGGGCGCCGCAGAGAGGTTTGCTGCTCTTCTTTTGCAGAGTGATGTGGCATCTTTTACATCCACCTGAGGTGAAAGACGGGGCCTCAATTTAACGCCGCATCTGAGAGACGACACCTCCCACAGTGCAGCACTCCCTCAGTGTCAGTCCATAATTTGAACTCAAGTCGCGGGAGTAGGGTTTGAACCCATGATCTTCTGACTCGGAGGCAGGAGTGTACTACCCACTGAGTCACCGCCGACCCACTCAACACAGGCTGGCCCACAGATAGACTTCCTGCCGATACTAACTAGACTTGTGCCCTTGCAACCGAGGACCTGAGACAGTCGTCAGTACAGGGAATGAGCGGGGAAAAATAATCCTTGTGAAAAATTCTGGGCCACTTGTGTATTTCAGTTTCAGGCATTGGTGTAACTATAGTACGTGGCTCCAATGTTCACTATTTAGTTTCACTTTCATATCAAACGTTGCTGTTCTCTTGGACCTTAAGCAGATAGAATAGGGTACTTTCTAAATGGTGAAAAGCTAGAAATAGTGGAGGTTGAAAGAGACTTTGATGGGTGGGTCCAGGCACACAGATCATCAACATTGCATAAGCAAGTATAGAAAATAATCCAAAAGGCTAATGGAATGCTGGCGGACTAGAATACAAGGGGGTAGAAGTCGTGCTTCTTCTGTACAGAGCCCTGATTCGACCACACCTGGAGTTACTGTGTTCAGTTCTGGGCACCACACCTTAGGAAGGAATTACTGACCTTTGAGGGAGCGCAGTGCAGATTTACCAGAATGATACCTGGACTCCAACGGTCAAGCTACGAAAAGAGATTACACAAACTAGGGTTGTATTCCCTGGAATTTAGAAGGTTAAAGCGTGATTTGATCAAAGTTTTCAAGATCAGTGGTGCAGTGGTTAGCACCGCAGCCTCACAGCTCCAGGGACCCGGGTTCAATTCTGGGTACTGCCTGTGTGGAGTTTGCAAGTTCTCCCTGTGACCGCGTGGGTTTTCTCCGGGTGCACCGGTTTCCTCCCACTGCCAAAGACTTGCAGGTGATAGGTAAATTGGCCACTGTAAATTGCCCCTAGTGTAGGTAAGTGGTAGGGAATATGGGATTACTATAGGGTTAGTATAAATGGGTGGTTCTTGGTCGGCACAGACTTGGTGGGCCGACGGGTCTGTTTCAGTGCTATATCTCTAAATAAATAAAGATATTAAGGGGAAGCATATAGGGTAGATAGAGGAACTATTTCTGCTGGTTGTGGAACAAAGAACAGTACAGCACAGGAACAGGCCATTCGGCCCTCCAAGCCAGCGCCGATCTTGATGCCTGCCTAAACTAACACCTTCTGCAATTTTGGGGCCCATGTCCCTCTATTCCCTTCCTATTCATGTATTTGTCAAGATGTCTCTTAAACGTCGCTATCGTATCTGCTTCCACCACCTCCCCTGGCAGCAAGTTCCAGGCACTCACCACCCTCTGTGTAAAAAAAAAACTTGCCTCGCACATCCCCTCTAAACTTTGCCCCTCTCACCTTAAACCTATGTCCCCTAGTAACTGACTCTTCCACACTGGGGAAAAAGCTTCTGACTATCCACTCTGTCCATGCCGCTCATAACTTTGTAAACCTCTATCATGTCGCCCCTCCACCTCTGTCGTTCCAGTGAAAACAATAAGAGTTTTCCCAACCTCTCCTCATAGCTAATGCCCTCCAGACCAGGCAACATCCTAGTAAACCTCTTCTGTACCCTCTCCAAAGCCTCCACGTCCTTCTGGTAGTGTGGCGACCAGAATTGCACGCAATATTCCAAGTGTGGCCTAACTAAGGTTCTGTACAGCTGCAGCATGACTTACCGATTTTTATACTCTATGCCCTGACCGATGAAGGCAAGCATGCCGTATGCCTTCTTGACTACCTTATCCACCTGCGTTGCCACTTTCAGTGACCGGTGGACTTGTACGCCCAGATCTCTCTGCCTGTCAATACTCCTAAGGGTTCTGCCATTTACTGTATACCTCCCACCTGCATTAGGCCTTCCAAAATGCATTACCTCACATTTGTCCGGATTAAACTCCATCTGCCATTTCTCCGCCCAAGTCTCCAACCGATCTATATCATGCTGTATCCTCTGACAATCCTCATCACTATCCGGATTCGGGGGCATAGTCTTAAAAATTGGGAGTGAAATTGGGAAACACTTCTACACACAAAGGGTGGTTAGACGTTTGGAACTCTCTTCCACAACTGGCAATTGATACTAAGTCAATTGTTAAATTTTTGTGAAGTAATCGGGCGGCACAGTGGCGCAGTGGTTAGCACCGCAGCCTCACAGCTCCAGGGACCCGGGTTCGATTCCGGGTACTGCCTGTGTGGAGTTTGCAAGTTCTCCCTGTGTCTGCGTGGGTTTTCTCCGGGTGCTCCGGTTTCCTCCCACAAGCCAAAAGACTTGCAGGTTGATAGGTAAATTGGCCATTATAAATTGTCACTAGTATAGGTAGGTGGTAGGGAAATATAGGGACAGGTGGGGATGTTTGGTAGGAATATGGGATTAGTATAAATGGGTGGTTGATGTTCGGCACAGACTCGGTGGGCCGAAGGGCCTGTTTCAGTGCTGTATCTCTAATCTAATCTAATCTTAAAATTATCAATATGGGGCAAAGGTGTTAGGAGTTAGCAATGGAGTTAGGCCTCGTCAACCATGATCTCATTGAATAGCAGAACAGGCTTGTGGGGTTGAATGGCCTCCTCCTGTTGCGATGTTCTTTCATATGGGTGGCACAGTGGTTAGCACCACAGCCTCACAGCTCCAGGGACCCGGGTTCGATTCTGGGTACTGCCTGTGCGGAGTTTGCAAGTTCTCCCTGTGTCTGCGTGGGTTTTCACCGGGTGCTCCGGTTTCCTCCCACAGCCAAAGACTTGCAGGTGATAGGTAAATTGGCCATTGTAAATTGCCCCTAGTGTAGGGAGGTGATAGGGAATATGGGATTACTGTAGGGTTAGAATAAATGGGTGGTTGTTGGTCGGCACAGACTCGGTGGGCCGAATGGCCTGTTTCAGTGCTGTATCTCTAAATAAATAAATAAGTAAATAAATAAATATTGAACCTCACTGGTGTTCTTTCTGCCTTGTCATTATGATTCAAAGCACTTCCACGTGTTGTGCAATCACTGGCACTTTTACTCTCAGATGATGCACCTGCCAGCCTACCAAGTATCTGTCTTCTTTCTGGTCACATTACAGCAACAGGCTACATGTACCAGTGAACTGAAAATATCCTGCAGTACAGTTATACATTTTATTCATCTCGCTTATTCCAGATGCAGGCTGTGTCTGAAGAGAGTGTTTTCGGCTGTTCATCTTTTCATTTACCACCACGTGGGCTATGGAAGATATCCAAGTCCAATCACATCACCTGACGACTCATTTGCTGCTGAAACCCTCATCCATGTTTCTGTTACCTCTAGATTTGACTATTACAGCACTCTCTTTACTGGCCTCATACTTTCCACCCTCCATAAACAAGCACATCCAAATCTCTGCTGCCGATATCTTAACTGGCACCAAATCCCATTCACCCACCATCCCTGTGCTCGCCTATTTTGGCTCCCGGTTCAGCAACGTCTCAATTTTGAAATTTTCATAACCTATTTTTAATTCCCTCCGTGGCTTAGCCCCTCCCTATCTCTAACCTCCTCGGCCCCACGACCCTCCGCGATCTCTGCGCTTCTCTAATTCTGGCCTCTTGTGCATTCCTGATTTTAATTGCTCCAACATTGGTGGGCACTCCTTCAGTTGCCTCGGGCCTAAGCTCTGAAATTCCCTTGTAAACCTCTCTACTTCCCTATGCTCCTTGAAACCTACCTCATTGACCTGTCCTAATATCTCCTTATATGGCTGTCAAATTTTGTCTGATAACGCACCTGTGAAACACCTTGGAACACAAGAAACAGGAGCAGAAGTAGACCATGTGGCCCATCGAGCCAGCTCCACTATTCAATACAAACATGGCTGATCTTGGGCTTCAATTCCACTTTCTTGCCCACTCCCCATATCCCTTGATTCCGTGCAAGACCAAAAATCTATGTATCCCAGCCTTCTAGGGTAGAGAATTCCAAAGATTCAGAACCCTTCGAGTGTAGTAATTTCTCATCATCTCAGTCCTGAATGATTGACATCTTATCCTGAGACTGTATCCCCATGTTCTAGATTCCCTGACCAGCAGAAACAATCTCTCAGCTTCTACCTATCAAGCCCTTTCAGAATCTTCTATGTCTCAATTAGATTGCCTCTCATTCTTCTAAACTCCAGAGAATATAGGTGCAATTTACTCAGCCTCTCATCATAGGACAACCCCTCATCCCAGGGACCAATTTAGTAAATCTTCGCTGCGCTGCATCCAATGCAAGTATATCCTTTCTTAGACGTGGAGATCAAAACTGCACACAATATTTCAGATGCGGTCTCACCAAAGCCGTGTACAATTTTAGTGAGACTTCTTTATTCCTGTACTCCAATCCCCTTGCAATAAAGACCACCATGCCATTTGCCTTCCTAATAACGTGCAAGTGCAGCAGGCTAACTTTGTGCATTCCTTGTATGAATACCCCCTAGTCTATCTGAACATCAACACTTACTGGTTTCACATCTTTCAAAAAATATTCTGCTTTACTATCTTTACAACTTCACACTTCCCTACATTTTACTCCATTTGCTATCACTCACGTAACCTATCTATGTCTCTTTGTAACCTCTCTATGTCCTCCCTGCAGTGAGCTTTGTATCATCAACAAACTTAGATACATTTCTCTCTGTCTCTTCATCCAAGTCATTAATATAGAGTGTAAATAGCTGAGGCCCCAGCACTGCTCCTTGTGTCACTCCACTATTCACGACCCGCCAACTTGAAAATGCCCCATTTATGATTACTCTCTGCTTTCTGTCTATTAACCAATCCTCTATCCATGCTAATATGTTACCCACAACACCATGAGCTCTTATCTTGCCTATTAATCTTTTATGTGGCACCAAATCTCGGGATTACTCCCTGTGCCATGTGCCAGTGAGGCTAGAAATAGGAAGATAATGCAGCTGAACACGTGGCTGAACAGCTGGTGTAGAAGGGAGGGTTTCAAATATCTGGACCATTGGGATCTCTTCAGGGACAGATGGGACCTGTACAAGAAGGACGGGTTGCATCTAAACTGGAGGGGCACAAATATCCCGGCTGCGAGGTTTGCTAGCGTCACTCCGGAGGGTTTAAACTAGTGTGGCAGGGGGGTGGGAACCAGAGCAGTAGGACAGCAAGTGAAATAAATGAAGGGGAACTAGTAAATAAGGCCAGTAAGACTAAGAGGAAGAGCAGGTAGGGAGATGTTGCGGAGCACAGCGGGACTGGTGGTCTGAAGTACATTTGTTTCAATGCGAGAAGTATAACCAGTAAGGCAGATGAACTTAGAGCTTGGATTAGTACTTGGAACTATGATGTTGTTGCTGTTACAGAGACTTGGTTGAGGGAAGGACAGGATTGGCAGCTAAATGTTCCAGGATTTAGAAGCTTCAGGCAGGATAGAGGGGAATGTAAAAGGGGTGGGGGAGTTGCATTACTGGTTAAGGAGAATATCACAGCTGAACTGCGGGAGGACACCTCTGAGGGGTCATGCAGCGAGGCAATATGGGTGGAGCTCAGGAATAGGAAGGGTGCAGTCATGATGTTGGGGGTTTACTACAGGCCTCCCAACAGCCAGCGGGAGGTAGAGGAGCAGATATGTAGACAGATTTTGGAACGATGTAAAGGTAACAGGGTTGTAGTGGTGGGTGATTTTAACTTCCCCTATATTGACTGGGACTCACTTAGTGCTAGGGGCTTGGATGGGGCAGAATTTGTAAGGAGCATCCAGGAGGGCTTATTGAAACAATACATAGATAGTCCAACTAGGGATGGGGCTGTACTGGACCTGGTATTGGGGAATGAGCCTGGCCAGGTCGTCGAAGTTTCAGTAGGGGAGCATTTCGGGAACAGTGACCATAATTCCATAAATTTTAAGGTGCTTGTGGATAAGGATAAGAGTAATCCTCGGGTGAAGGTGCTAAATTGGGGGAAGGCTAATTATAACAATATTAGGCAGGAACTGAGGAATTTAGTTGGGGGCGGCTGTTTGAGGGTAAATCAACATCTGACGTGGTAGTCTTTCAAACGTCAGTTGATTAGAATCCAGGCCCAGCATGTTCCTGTGAGGAAGAAGGATAAGTTTGGCAAGTTTCGGGAACCTTGGATAACGCGGGATATTGTGAGCCTCGTCAAAAAGAAAAAGGAAGCATTCGTAAGGGCTGGAAGGCTAGGAACAGACAAAGCCCTTGAGGAATATACAGACAGTAGGAAGGAACTTAAGCAAGGAGTCAGGAGGGCTAAAAGGGGTTATGAGAAGTCATTGGCAAACAGGATTAAGGAAAATCGCAAGGCTTTTTATACGTATATAAAGAGCAAGAGGGTAACCAGGGAAAGGGTTGGCCCACTCAAGGACAGAGATGGGAATCTATGTGTGGAGCCAGAGGAAATGGGCGAGGTACTAAATGAGTACTTTGCATCAGTATTCACCAAAGAGAAGGACTTGGTGGATGATGAGTCTAGGGAAGGGAGTGTAGATAGTCTCAGTCATTTCATTATCAAAAAGGTGGAGGTGTTGGGTGTCTTGCAAAGCATTAAGATAGATAAGTTCCCAGGCCCTGATGGAATCTACCCCAGAATACTGAGGGAGGCAAGGGAAGAAATTGTTGGGGCCTTGACAGAAATCTTTGCATCCTCATTGGCTACAGGTGAGGTCCCAGAGGACTGGAGAATAGCCAATGTTGTTCCTTTGTTTAAGAAGGGTAGCAAGGATAATCCAGGACATTTTAGGCCAGTGAGCCTTATGTCAGTGGTAGGGAAATTACTAGAGAGGATTCTTCATGACAGGATTTACTCCCATTTGGAAACAAATGGACTTATTAGCGAGAGGCAGCATGGTTTTGTGAAGGGGAGGTCGTGTCTCACTAATTTGAGTTTTTTGAGGAAGTGACGAAGATGATTGATGAAGGAAGGGCAGTGGATGTTATCTATATAGACTTCAGTAAAGCCTTTGACAAGGTCCCTCATGGCAGACTGATACAAAAGGTGAAGTCACATGGGATTAGAGGGGAGCTGGCAAGATGGATACAGAACTGGCTCGGTCACAGAAGACAGAGGGTAGCTGTGGAAGGGTGCTTTTCTGAATGGACGGATGTGACTAGTGGTGATCCGCAGGGATCAGTGCTGGGACCTTTGCTGTTTGTAGTATATATAAATGATTTGGAGGAAAATGTAGCTGGTCTGATTAGTAAGTTGCAAACGACACCAAGGTTGGTGGAGTTGCGGACAGTGATGAGGATTGTCAGAGGATACAGCAGGATATAGATCGGTTGGAGACTTGTTTGGAGAAATGGCAGATGGAGTTTAATCCGGACAAATGTGAGGTAATGCATTTTGGAAGGTCTAATGCAGGTGGGAAGTATACAGTAAATGGCAGAACCCTTAGGAGTATTGACAGGCAGAGAGATCTGGGTGTACAGGTCCACAGGTCACTGAAAGTGGCAACGCAGGTGGATAAGGTAGTCAAGAAGGCATACGGCATGCTTGCCTTCATCGGTCGGGGCATAGAGTATAAAAATTGGCAAGTCATGCTGCAGCTGTACAGAACTCACCAACTTTAAGGGCATTTAAGTGGTCATTGGATAGACATATGGATGAAAATGGAATAGTGTAGGTCAGATGGTCTCACAGGTCGGCACAACATCGAGGGCCGAAGGGCCTGTACTGCGCTGTAATGTTCTAATCTAATAAATCTAACTTTAGTTAGGCCACACTTGGAATATTGCGTGCAGTTCTGGTCGCCACACTACCAGAAGGACGTGGAGGCTTTGGAGAGGGTACAGAAGAGGTTTACCAGGATGTTGCCTGGTCTGGAGGGCATTAGCTATGAGGAGAGTTTGGATAAACTCGGATTGTTTTCACTGGAACGACGGAGGTGGAGGGGCGACATGATAGAGGTTTACAAAGTTATAAGCGGCATGGACAGAGTGGATAGTCAGAAGCTTTTTCCCAGGGTGGAAGAGTCAGTTACTCGGGGACATAGGTTTAAGGCGAGAGGGGCAAAGTTTAGAGGGGATGTGCAAGGCAAGTTCTTTACACAGAGGGTGGTGAGTGCCTGGAACTTGTTGCCGGGGGAAGTGGTGGAAGCAGGTACCATAGAGACGTTTAAGAGGCATCTTGACAAATACATGAATAGGATGGGAATAGAGGGATATGGACCCCGGAAGTGCAGAAAATTTTAGTTTAGGCAGGCATCAAGATCGGCGCAGGCTTGGAGGGCTGAATGGCCTGTTCCTGTGCTGTACTGTTCTTTGTTCTTATCGAATGCCTTTTGGAAATCTAGGTGTACTACATCTACTGGTTCACCTTTATCTACTTTACTAGTTTTGTCCCCAAAAAACTCTAATAAATTTGTCAAACTGAATTTTCCTTTAGTAAAACCATGCTGACTTGTAATCATATGACTCTTTTCCAAGTGCATTGTTAAGACAACTTTAATAATAGTTTCCAGCATCTTCCCAGTGACTGATAAGCTAACTGGCCTTTAGTTCCCTGTTTTCTCTCTGCCTTAGCCCGTTTTACTTTGTTAAAGGCGTTCTATTATTGCAAGTTGTTGTTTAACAGTAGGGGGAAGTTTGGTGCACACCAGTCTCTCAGCTAGCGGCGGCTGTAAATTAGGAGAATTACACAATGGTAAAACATTCATGAACCAGTGTTTTTTCTCACGTGTTGGTGTTCTGATGACACTCATAGACGTAGACCAGCTAATGGAGGCTAGTCCAGGTGTTTGTAGATGAAGATCATGATGAGACAGCTTTCCCCCCAATTCCTTTTCTTTTGCCCCTAGTCACCCCTCCCCTCCCACTCTGGAAATACCTTGTAACATTACGACAGTGTCTTTGTAATGTTGGAAGGAAGTGGACACTCTTGACTGCTATATCAAATCATAACGAAATTCCCAGCGGGGGAGTCAATCTCTGTGTGAGTAGCTACACCTGCACAGACTCTAGGTGAGGAGTTCTACAGCTTTGAAGCCTTGGGAAAGGATCAGTTGGCGGTGGTGTAATAAATGTATGTCCTGGTAACTGAATTGGAAGACTTGCATTCTCTTGCTGCGCTGTGATAATGGGCCACCTCCATGTTCATAAGTGACCTGGAAAGACATCCTGTGAACTCGAGCTTTTTAATAGAGGGCTTTCCTTACTGCAATGCATGCTGGGATAGCCTGGCCTCCATAGATGTTTATCCTGACTCTCCAAGCAAGAGAAGTCATGTGCGACTTCTCACCCAGGACCAGGAGTCGCACATGACTTCTCTTGCTTGGAGAGTCAGGATAAACATCTATGGGGGCCATGCTATCCCAGCATGCACAGCAGTGAGGAAAGCCTTCTATTAAAAAGCCCTAATATTGCCTCATCTGCCTCAGTGTCAAATTTTGCTTTACAACCCTCCTGTGAGGCACCTTGTGGTGTTTTATTCAATAAAAGGCGCTATATAGTACAAGTTGTTTCTGTTTGTGGGAGCTTGCTGTGTGCAAATTGACTGCTGTGTTTCCTATTTAATAACAGTGGCTTCACTTCAAAAGTACTTTGTTGGCTGTAAAGCGCTTTGGGACATCCTGAGCTCGTGAAAGGTACTGTATAAATGCAGGGGTTTTTTTTTTTACATGCACACAATGCAGTCTCCCTTCCCTGGCATGGAGCTGTTACAAATGGGGATCAATTTCTTAAAGATTAGGAAGGGTAGCCCACAAAACAAAAACATTGTGCCTTCACTGCTTTCTGAGGCCGTTGTTTCAGTTTCTACTTTTTGCCTTGAATATTATTCTTCTCCTTTTTGGCCGGCAATATTTTCCTCCTATATATCATCTTCCACTAGTATGGACTCTCAGCTAGGATCGAGGGTTGCCGGTCAGTCCCTGGTACAATTATTTCTCGACTTCCTCATAAAGGTGCGAAATGTTTTTGCTGGGGAGTGATACATCCAGCAACCAGGGTTAACCTCAAGCACTATCATTAGGTGTAACAAATGTGCCTAAGCTCTAACCTTGGAAGAATGTACTTAATTGCACGCCTGGCATTTCCTGCTATGATCATCTTCATTGTTCTCTGAGCAGCTAACCAGAGGACACTTACGCCTATGAGGCCTTAAAAGGGACAGGCCACATTAAACACTCTCTTTGCTTTAGCAACAGCACTTTGCATTTATATAGCACCTCTCAACATTGTAAAATGCCCCAAGTCACATCACAAGACCGTTATCAGACAAACTTTGTCACCAAGCCACATAAGGCAATATTATGACAGGTGACCAAAGGCTTGCTCAAAGGGATAGGTTTTAAGGAATGATTTGGAGAGAGAGAGTACGAGGGGTTTAGGAAGGGAAGTCCAGAGCTTGGGCCGCGGGCAGCTGAAGGCATGGATGCAAATGGTGGAGCAATGGGAAATCAGGATGCACAAGAGGCCACAACTGGAGAAATGTAGAGATCTGGGAGGGTTGTAGGGCTGGACGATGTTACAGAGATAGAAAAGTTAGATGCAGCAGAATAACACCTGGTGCATTGCATACTATACCATCCCATTCTGTCTAAAACATCGACTTACCATCAGCAAAACCATGGGAGATCTGCTAGTACTAATAGTATGTTTTGCATTCCTTTTGAGAAATGAAAACTCTATGGGAAAAGAGATCTATCCGTTGGGGGGGGGAGGAGGGCGGCAAGCCTTGATTGACGGTCAGGAGTCATCCAATTGGGTAAGGATGAGCATTTTTGCTTTTCCATTGGCCGGAGGAAGGCTAGACACCATGGGGATGGACATGTCAGGCGAACAATGGTAAGAGGCCATACATTGGAAGATGCAGGAACAGCTCAGGGGAGCCAAGGCCTGATGCACAGCTTCCACCATTCCTCCAGCTAAGCTTATCTAACTCTGCACCAACAATCGAATTAAACTTGGGGGGGGGGACCTTCTGAGTTGAGAAAAAGTAAGAACTTGCATTTATATAGCACCTTTCATGACCTCAAGACGTCCCAGAGTGGTTTACAGCCAATGGAGTTCGGCTACTATTGTAGTGCAGGAAACATGGCAGCTGATTTGCGCTTAGCAAGATCCCACAAACAGCAATGTGATAAATGAACAACGATAAATGTTTTAATCTTAGTTGAGAGATAAATACCGTCCAGTACCCTGGGGAGAACTCCCCTGCTTCTCTTCAAGTAGTGTCATGGGATCTTTCCTCTTGGGTTTGCCATCTCATCCAAAAGATGGCACTTCTGACAGTGCGGCACTCCCTCAGTACATCACTGAATGTTCATCTGGATTATGTGCTCAAGTGCCTGGAGCAGGATTGGAGCCCGTGACCACCTGACCTAGATGTCAGAGTGCTAGCACAGAGCCTAGACTGACACCTAACTGGATAAGCTGATTGGGATCAAGCTTGTTTACCCAATGATGCAGCATTAAATGAGTTCTCTAATATGCTGGGTCATTGCAGCTTTGAGCCATACATCGTATGCATCTGTTTTTAGAGTGGCTAAATGTATGTCTGAGAGGTCAGTTAATGAGTGAGTTGTGTTGCAGCTTCGCTCAGTGACCAAAATTTTAATGCAGATTTTTTTTTTGCTCTTCAGGACGAGAGGAATCGAGGTCATACAGGTGAGTAACAGCCTGTTTCTTGTGTCTTTGATGAAAGTTGAAACTACTTCTCTACCCAAAAGGCTGCAGGAGGAGTGGTGAAGATTTACTCCAGTAATTTTTTTATTCGTTCATGGGATGTGGGCATCACTGGCAAGGCCAGCATTTATTACCCATCCCGAATTGCCCCTTGAGAAGATGGTGGTGAGCTGCCATCTTGATCCGCTACGGTCTGTGTGGTGCAGGTGCACCCACAGTGCTGTTAGGGAGGGAGTTCCAGGTTTTTGACCCAGTGCTAGTGAAGGAACAGCAATTTAAGATGGTGGGTGACTTGATGGGGAATTTGGATATTGTGGCGTTCCCATGCTCTTGTAGGTGGTAGAGGTCGCAGCTTTGTATCTGTATTCTTCATAAATAGCAGAGAAAGGAAACTTTCCCTCTAACTCCTGGGACTCTGAGTGCACTTATCTGGATTCAGATTGCTGTGATTCCACCTTTGAAATATTTGCAAATTCCAAATCTAATTGGAGTGAAAAGTAGAAGATGTTGGAAATATGCAGAAGATTGGCAGCATCTGTGCACAGAGAAAGATTGTGTTAATGTTTCGAGACGATGACCTTTCATTGTTTTTAAGTTCTGTCGAAAGGTCATCGAGCCAAAACATTAACCCTACAATCCCTCTCTTCGTGGATGCTGCTCAACGGTTCCTGTATTTCATCTACAGTATTTTGTTTTTGCCCAATTGGAGTTGGTGTACTGTTGGTGTACCTACACCCTGAGGACTGCTGCGGTTCAAGAAGGCAGCGCACCACCACCTTCTCGAGCAATTAAGGATGGACAATAAATGTTGGCCTGGCCAGCGACGCCCACATCTTCTGAACGAATGGAAAAAAAACTTCCTTGCATTGATATCAATTCAGGACTCTGTTGTGTTGATATTAATGAAGGGTTTGTCTTGACAAATATGGTCAATGCTTACTCTGGTTTGACATGATATTTGGCAATGGGATGTGTAAGTATAAAGGTGGGGTATTTGGAAGATTATAAAGTAGTTGCAGAAAAGAAAAAGGCCATTCGGCCCATCATTTCCATGCTGGTTTGCTTTCTCCACACGAGCCTCTTCCCAACCCTCTTCATCTCACCCCATCCTTATATTTATTTCTCCCGCATGTGTTTATCTAGCTTCCGCTCAAATGTATCTACGCTATTCACCTCAACCGCTCCCTGTGGTAGCGAGTTCCACATTCTCGACACTCGCTGGAGAAAGAAGTTTCTCCGAAGTCATTTACGGCACAGGCTGTTTGGCCCATTTAAATCCATGCCGGCTCTCTGGAGCAATCCAGTCATTGGGGGGGTGGGGGGAAGGCGGTGGTGTAGTGGTAATGTCACTGGACTAGTGATCCAGAGCCCAGGCTAATGCTGTAGGGGCATGGGTTCGAATCGCACCGTGGCAGATGGTGAAATTTGAATTCAATCAATAACTCTGGACTTAAAAAGCTAGTCTAATGGTGACCATGAAACCATTGTCGATTTGTTGTAAAAATCCATCTGGTTCACTAATGTCCTTAGGAAGGAAATCTGCCGTCCTTACCTGGTCTGGCCTACATGTGACTCCAGACCGACAGCAATGTGGTTGGCTTGCGTTTAAGAGTCATTCAGTTCAAGGGCAATTGGGGGTGGGTAATAAGTGCTTGCCTAGCCAGTGACGCCCACATGCCACAAACAATAATTTTTGAAAAACAATCCCCGTAGCCCTGCAAGTTTATTTCCTTCAAGCTGCCATCCAATTTTCTTTTGAAATCATTGATTGTCTCCGCTTCTTGTTGGTATTGTTGGAATTTATTAGTGATTGTCTTGTATTGCTGTCCCCTAGTTTTGGTCTCCCTGAAGTGGGAATAGCTTCTCTGTCTACCCTATCAAACAGTCTCACTGTCTTAAAGACCTGTATCAGGTCACCCCTCATTCTTCTCTTTTCTAGAGAGGAGAGCCCCAGGCTGTTCAATCTCTGTAGAGATATAATCTCTCCGTTCTGGTATCATCCTTGTAATTCTTTTCCCTGCTTTCATCCACAATATCAAACATACTTTTTTAAAATGTAGGTGGCTGGAAGTGATTTGCAAATGATTCAGGAATAGAAGGATGCTGATGGGGTGAGATGAAGAGGCTCATGTGGAGCATAAACCTGTCGGGCCGAACAATTTGATATACAATTTTTATGAAAACGTTAAACAACGAGTTTGCGCACTGCAAGCTCCCACAAACAGCAACGAGATAAGTGACCAGATAAGCTGTTTTTTTGAGTGGCATTGGTTGAGTGATCGTTATTGGGCCAGGACATTGGGGGAGAACTCCCCCTGCTCTTCATCAAAGTACAGGCATGGGAGCCTTTGCACCTACATGAGAGGGCAGACAGGGCCTCTGTTTAACCTCCCATCTGTTCAGCTGTCAATCTGGGCCTGTTCCTTTTAACGTCACAAGCTCACTGACTAAATGGAACCGAAGAGTGAGTGGGATGCTGTCTGTTTATCTGAAGCCTTTGTACCTGTGTGTTACTGCCACAGTCCTTTACTCCCCCCTCCACCCCAGGCCAGGTATGAATGGCCTCCTTCTATGCAGTAAATGACTCTATGACTCTATTGTGCTGGTGTCACGGACAGAGGATGCGGTGTCAGCTGGTACACTGCTTCAACAGCCAAGAGGGTTGAAGGTGCCAGTCAGGTCCCTTTGTCCCTGCCACGAGAAGCTGCTGCTGAACACTCTTAATGTCACCCACACCTGCAGCTCGGGTTGGCTTGTTTCTTTCACCCCCATGGCTTCTGACATTGAAGGCTTTGCAGAGGTTACAGAGGAGATTAAAAGAAAGGAATTTGCATTTCTATCATATTTTTCATGACCCTTTTGATACGACCAGGTGAGAGGGGTTCTCTCTCAACCTGTGCTTGGTTTAACCGTAACGGGGTTTAATTTTAAAATACCGTGTTTTTAGCTCCTCCTCAGTGAATCCTTGTTCACTGCTTCAATTGTAAGGCAAATAAATCAAATATGTTTCCTTAGATTTAAACAAGAAAGGTAGAAGTTTATCAATCTTAAACTCTCATCTGGTTAATGACTATGAATATGCAATGCGACCATGCATAAGTGATAAACACATGCAGATAGAGACAGAAAAAGTAGAAGGAATAAAGTGGAAATGTTCTGAGGCAATATCTGGTAAGTTACAGTCCTTTAAGTTCAATGTGGAGTCTTTGGTTGCCGGTAAGTCTTGCAATTCGTTGGGGGCCCAGTTCATGCTCCTACATCGGAACAAGTTGAAGCCTTTTCTGTCTTGAAGTTTATGTATCTTCCATAGGTCCGGTGGCTTGAGAGAAAGAGAGAGACAGCCAGGCGAGAGACCTGCTTGTTTCAGCTTCAGTTGTACACTGCCTCCTGAATTCAAACTGTCCCGTGGCTAGTACAAAAACCCTGGACTAGCCAGTTAGTCATGTGACCAGCTGGTTTAACCAGTCCTGGCTCTGTGGATTGTATCATCTTAGCAGGGGCTGGAATGCACTTCCTTGCACCTTCGATGTCTGGTGATCAAAATCCAGTTGGGTTAATTGGAGCAGAGCAGCGTCTCTTAATATGTAAATGTCCTTCCAGCCCAGTGTCTGGTGATCTTCAAACAAGTAATTTCTTCACTCCAGCAACAGTTTAAAATCAGTGTTCATATGGCAAAATTAATATGCCTCATTCTTGGCAGGTGGGGGTCTGCATGACACTTGCATCCCAAAGCATTTTTGAAATGTGATCTCTATTGTAATGTGTTGCTTTTCTCTCTCTCTTTCCTATTTATCTCCTTTTCTATTTCCATTGTGACCCTCTCTCTTTCCCCTCTATTCTGCTTTTCTCTCTCTTGTTTCGCCAATGCTCTCTCTCTCTTCTTTCTTTCCTTCCTTCCTTCCTTCCTTCCTTCCTTCCTTCCTTCCTCCCTCCCTCCCTCCCTCCCTCTTGTGTTTCTCTCACTCGCGCGCACTCTCTCCTGTGTTTTTGTTCTTTCCTGGATGCTCTGTCTCCTCTCTGTCCCGTTCTCCATCTCTCTTTCTGTTCTGTGGCTGGCGAGGGAAGGGTCAGGACAGGGTCACAAGCCAGCTTTAAGTGGTGGGCAGGCTGCCTGCAAGGTGGGCAGTGATTGATCCATCCAGGGCTGTGGGTTGGCAGCGAGCATGCTAGGTAGTGGGTCACAGTTTGGTGGGGGCAAGAGGGTTTAGGTTCCACCCGGGCCCGCAGATATGGAGAGACATCTAGCCTAGGCCGTTGTCCTGGAGGCCCAGTAGAGTGGGTGGAGTAGAAGGCTATAGTGTCACCTGCTCTCCAGAGGTCTGAAAGGCAGTTGGTATCAGTGTTTTTCTTGTTATCCCAGCCTGATCTTGTTAAAGCTTAGATTTAATTATCTTTGGTAATCTGAGATAGAAAAGAAATAACGTTTGTGTGGGACCAAATTATTATTAAATGGAAAAATGCATCTTTAAAAACATCCCGTGTCACTATTAGAAGTTTAACATTTCTGGCTGTTTTGACTCCGGTAAGCTGCAATATCCACTAATGTCTTGTTAGTTCTTCATGATGTTCAGCACAGACCAAATCTTCTATTTTGTCCCATTAATGGTGCTTCAACCTCAGAAAAGCATCTTCTACCTGAAGCGTGGGAAATTTTATTCTCCCATTTGACATATTAGCCATTTTTAAGGCTCCTGTGGGTGAGGCTTTGATAAGAATTTTGTGTCAATTCTGAGTAAGTCCCATTTTACTTGAAAGAAGGGCTTACATATATAGTGCATTCCACAATCTCGGGTCCTCAGCCAATTTACGCACAGCAAGGTCCCATAATCAACAAAGAGATAAATGACCAGATAATCTGTTTTTAGGTGTTGGTTGAGGTATACGTCTTGGCCAGGACACCAGAGAGAGAACTGCCTCACTCTTCTAATAGTGACACGGGATGTTTTATATCCACCTGAGAGAGCAGACAGGGCCGCCTCAGTTTAACAGAAATGTCCTAAGTTCAGTTTCCCTGTGAGTACAGAGTTAGATAATCTGAGATGGAGCTGTACATCAGGCCTTGGCCACCTTATCGAAGGAGGTTTCCCAGGCCTTATCCCTGTCCAGTTAATCCTGCTGGTGAAAGCCAGGATGTGGAGACTCCAGGAAAGGCTGTGAAAATCAGCCAGCCAATCAGAAACCGTAACCCAGCACAGAAGGAGGCCATTCAGCCCATCGTGTCTGTTCTGGGGGGGGGAGAAGGGAGAAGCAAAAAGAAAAAGAGGGTTGTACAGAACTGGAGTATTGCTGGAAAAAAAAAGAGACATGCTGTTGAACCGTTTCGTCTTGCACTCATCAGGATAGACATAAGAATGCCAAATTTAAAAGGGAGCAGCAATTATACTGTGAGAAAAGGGTATTCATTGGTTGGCACATTGACTCTGGTCAAGGCATTGCCAAGGAGAATGCACCAGAGAACTATAGTCCCCCATACTTCTGTTTAATCCAAAAAAGGTGCAACGCCATGTTAGCATGCTAAGAATTACACTAACAACAGATTTAAGATTATCAGTCGAGCTCACAATGTGGCTCACCTATGCTTGCTAGAAACTACATATATTCATGCTCAGGGACCTGTCCTCTGCAGGCAAAAGGAACATGGCCAGTTGTTGTATCTTTTTTGAATTAAACAAAAACGTGGGGGGCAATAGTTTCCTGGTGCATTCTCCATGGCAATGCCTCAACCAATCAACCAGTTAGCACCCTTTTCTCATGCAGTATAAATTGTTGCTCCCTTTGAAACTTGGCATCCTTGCATCTGTCCTGATGAGTGCAAGACAAAAAGTTTCGACAGCATGTCTCTATTTTTCAGCGATTTAAAAAGAAGGTTCTTTTTAATGAGCTGGATCACATGAGTATTATAGGACAAATCTCCATGAGGGACATTTATGAATGATCTTTGTTTTCCACTGGGTGCGGCATTATGCACTATGAGCTAAGTTGGCAATGATTAAGCAAGTTGATTGATACCAAAGTGGTGATTCTGAGCTGTAGTCGAACCGTTTCTGGAACCTGTCCAAGGTTCTCAATGCCAGGCTCAGCCAAGTGGTCCGTAAAATTTTTTTTAAAACTATCTATCCAAACAATTGGCAAACAAAAATAATTTCTAAGTCTTTAAGAGGAGAGCTGTTTTGTTGGTATCGAGTGCATCAGGTTTATTCAGGAGCAAAGGTGGTGGATACAGTAGCATAGTGGTTATGTTACTGGACTAGTAATTCAGGCTTCCGGACTAATGTGGAGAAATGAGTTCAAATCCCACCACAGCAGCTGGGGAATTTAAATTCAGTTAATTAAATAAATCTGTAGTTGAAAAGCTGATATCAGCATTGTTGATCATGAAACTACTGGATTGTCGCAAAAACCCAACCAGTTCACTAATTCCCTTTAGGGAAGGAAATCTGCCCTCCTTACCTGGTCTGGCCTATATGTGACCCCAGACCCCCAGCAATGTAGTTGACTCTTAACTGCCCTCTGAAATAGCCTAGCAAGCCGCACTATTGTATTCAAGAAAGTGGCTCACAACCACCATCTGGAGGGCAATTTGGGATGGGCAACAAATGCTGGCCTTGCCAGAGATGCCCATATCCTCTGAATAAATAAAGTTGGTACCTTTACCCTATTGGCAGACTGGTACTGCAGCTTTTACAGGGTGTCTATACACACAGGGCAGGGGTACTGGATGACACAGTGCCAATTGCTGTGTAGATCAGGCAGCTGTGTGCTTTGATTAAAATGGTTTGTTTTGATTAATGTTAAAACTATTTAAACGATTGATGAAAATAGACACATGTTGTCGAAGCTTTTCATCTTGCACTCATCAGGACAATACAAAGAATAACCAATGTAAGAGAAAACATAAACTTATACTGTATGAGAAGAGAGTGCTGATTGGTTGGCAAGTGAACTCTGGTTCATTCCTCAGGGCAATGCCTTGACCAAAGTCAAGCTGCCTGGTTTAAATTTCGAACAAATTTTGGCGGTTAACTGTCAGTCAGCGTAAACCGGTGCATTCTCCATGGCAATACCTCTACCGATCAGAGTTCACTTGCCAACGAATCAGCACTCTCTTCTCATGCAGTATAAGTTGTTGTTTTCCCTTACATTGGTTATTCTTGCGGATTGTCCCGATGAGTGCAAGACGAAAAGCTTTGACAACATGTCTCTATTTTCAGCAATCCTCAAATTCTGTACTACCAAACGACTATTTAAACTATGCTTGATAATGTTTGGTCACTAAAATGTCAATACTAGGTCCAATACGAAGGGCAGGTGTATTGCCCTGATATGGGGGCAGGAGCAGAGGTGGGTATGGGTGGGTGCATAATTTTGTGCCGTGAGCACAAAGCAGCAGGTAGTCAATTGAGGTAATTATAAGGCCAATGAAGGCCATTGATCAGTGCCTCCTATTGGCCCTCCAGTTTCACGAGGCCGCCCACCCGCCGTCCTTAATTGGATGGCACGCTCCCCCTCTGGTCACTAACTGACCAATCCAGGCAAATTCGATGTCTGGTGACCGCTCCTGACACAGTTCGGCGTTGGGACCTGCATTTGACCCTGAGGTCGGGGTCCCGACCCACATTGGGAAAATTTTTCCCTAAGTGTCGGCCATTGCTCGGTAGGTAGCTCCCTACTCTCTGAGTCAGAAGGTTGTGGGTTCAAGTACTACTCCAGAGACTTGAGCACGAAGCCGAGGCTGACACTGGGAGTGCTGCACTGTCGGAGGTGCCGTCTTTTGGATGAGATGTTAAAACATCTGCCCTCTCAGGTGGATGTTAAAGATCCCACGGCACTATTTTGAAGAGCAGATGAGTTCTCCTCAGTGTGCTCGTCAAACCAACATCACTTTAAAAAAAAAACACACAAATGATCTGGTCATTTATTTGATTGTTGTTTGAGGGAGTTTGCTGTGCTCAACCTGGCCATGCACAGCAAGATACCACAAACATTATACATTACAACAGTGACTACCCTTCCAGAAAGGTACGTCATTGGCTGTAAAGTGCTTTCGGGATGTCCTGAAGTTGTGAAAGGTGCTATAGAGATGCAAGTCTGTCTCAAAAAAGAAACATTTCTCTTTTTCTCAGTTTCCCTTTTTTTCTCCCTCCCTCTCTCCCTTCCCTCTCGCGCACTCTCCCTTCCCTTCCCCGTCTGCAATCTGCCCTCTCCCTTCCCTTCCCGAACTGCAATCTGCCCTCTCCCTTCCCTTCCCGAACTGCAATCTGCCCTCTCCCTTCCCTTCCTTCCCTCCCCACTGCCCTCTCCCTTCCCTTCCTTCCCTCCCCGTTGCCCTCTCCCTTCCCTTCCGTTTCCACCCCCCCCCGCTGCCCTCTCACTTCCTCCACCCCCCCCCACCGCTGCCCTCTCCCTTCCTTCCCCCCCCTCCCCGCTGCCCTCACTTCCTTCCCTCCCTGCTGCCCTCTCCCTTCCCTTCCCCCCCCCCGCTGCCCTCTCACTTCCTTCCCTCCCCCCCGCTGCCCTCTCACTTCCTTCCCTCCCCCCCGCTGCCCTCTCCCTTCCTTCTCCCCCCCACCCCGCTGCCCTCACTTCCTCCCCCCCACCCCACCGCTGCCCTCTCCCTTCCTTCCCCCCCACTCCCTGCTGCCCTCTCCCTCTCTCGCTGCCCTCTCCCTTCCCTTCCCCCCCCCCCCCCCACCACCCGCTGCCCTCTCACTTCCTTCCCTCCCTGCTGGCCTCTCCCTTCCCCCCCCCCTGCCCGCTGCCCTCTCCCTTCCTTCCCCCCGCTGCCCTCTCCCTTCTCTTTCCCCACCGCCCCCCCCCGCTGCCCTCTCCCTTCCTTCCCCCCGCTGCCCTCTCCCTTCCTTCCCTACCCCCCCCCCCCCCCCACCCCGGCTGCCCTCCCTTCCTTTCCCCACCACCCCACCCCACCCCAACCCTGCTGCCCTCTCCCTACCATCCCCCCCACCCCCCCCCCCAGCTGCCCTCCCTTCCTTTTCCCCCCCCCCCCCCGTTGCCCTCTCCCTTCCTTTCCCCCCCACCCCGCTGCCCTCCCTTCCTTTCCCCACCCCGCTGCCCTCACTTCCTTCCCTCCCTGCTGCCCTCTCCCTTTTTCCCCCCCCTCCCTTCCCTCCCTTCTCTCTTTCTGCCCTCTCCCTGCCTTCTCTCCAGCACCCCCCCCCCCCCGCACCCTCCACCCTCACACGGTCTCTCATTCCCTTCCATCTGACTTTACTGTGGCTGATCTTGTCCTGTTCTTTGCTACACAGTTGTGCATTTGTATAGGTGCAAAGAGCCAGACTTCAGCCAAAAGTGGGAAAGCCAGGAGACACTGACCGCCCAAATCTGCTACAGGAACTCTGTTCGCATTGAAGACTGGAATTTCATTCGGCTTTCACTGGGGCCCAGTGTGGGATGAAATGTTCTTTTTTTAAGAAAAAAATTCAACCGAAGACACAACACGGGACACGTGATCACTTGCATAGTTACAGCACTGCAACCTGTAAAGTAACGCCACACATTATCAGAGGCAGGCAGCTCCACAAACCCTGTTTGTGTTTGTTTGATGACTCTGTACGATGCTGTCCAGGTGGCTTGATTAGTTGGGAGCTGAGAGCTATCACTGAACCACAGATGATACTTCGGAATGTGACTCCTCAAAGTTTCGAAGACCTCGCTGATAAAAATTTGATTAGTATGAACATTGTAAATCATTGACTCTGCCAATATTGCCTCGACAGGCACTTTGACTGTATGACTCACTATAGAGTCATTATGGCACCAAAGGAAGCCTTTTGAGTCCACGCTAGCTCTCTGTTGAACAATCCAATCAATCCATTACCTTGCGCTTTCCCCGTAGTGCTTCAAGTTTATTTCCCTCAAGTGCCCATCCAACACCATCCTGACTTGGAACTATATCGCCATTCCTTCACTGTTGCTGGGTCAAAATCCTGGAATTCCCTTCCCAACAGCACTATTGGTGAACCTACACCCCAAGGACTGCAACTGTTCAAGAAGGCAGCTCATCACCACCTTCAAGTGCAATTAGGGATGGGCAATAAATGCTGGACTAGCCAGTGACGCCCACATCCCTCCCAAATGAATCAAAGAAATTTCCTTTTGAAGTCATTGATCTTCTCTGCTTCCACCACCCTCGTCGGCAGCAAGTTCCAGGTCATTACCACTCGCTGTGTAAAAAGGTTCTTCCTCACGTTCCCCCCAGCCCCCAGCCCCTGTAACTCTTGCCCAAAACCTTCAATCTGTGTCCCCTAGTCCTTGCACCACCAGCTAATGGGAATAACTTCTCTTTATCTGTCTTATCTAAACTTTGTCATAATCTTGTGCACCTCTGTCAAATCTCCCCTGATGGGATTCGATGCAGTCAACATAACTTTGCTGTGGCTTAACTTTGTAGAGAGTTAAAAGTCTTTTTTTTGTCTATTGTGGCTGTTGTCTTGCAGGTTGATCTGACCAAATCAATCGAAGAGCAAGGACCCTTTGATGTGATCATTCACAAACTTTCAGACTTGATGGTGGAAGCTGATCAACAGGACCCACAGTCCCAGCAACTCATTCAGAAATTTCAGGTAAGCGAATCATTAGCATTATTCCCCCCACAGCACCCCTCCCCCCACCCCCAATTGATCCATACAGCACAGAAGGAGGCCATTCAGCCCATTGTGGCTGTGCTAGCTCTTTCGGGGAGAAAACTATTTAATTAGTCCCACTCCCCTTTGCTCTTGCCCCATAGCCCTGCCAATGTTTCCTTTTCCAGTATTTATCCAATTCTCTTTTGGAAGCTACTATTGAATCTGCTTCCACCGCCCTTTCAGGCAGCACGTTCCAGATCACAACAACTCGCTGCATTTAAAAAAAAGTTTCCTCATCTCCCCTCTGCTTCTTTTGCTTGTTAACTTAGATCTGTGTCCTCTGATTACTGCCCTTTTTTTTTTCCTTATTTGCTCTATCAAAACCGTTTGTGATTTTAAACACCTCTATTAAATCTCCTCCTCTCCTCTTCTTTAAGGAGAACAAACCCAGCTTCTCCAACCTCTCCATGTAACTGAAGTCCCTCTCCAGTTATATTTCCTGAGTGAGTGTATGGTAGCGTAGTGGTTATGTTACTGCACCAGTAGCCAGAGGCCTAGACTAATGATCTCGAGACACGACTTCAAATCCCACCACGGCAATTTAAATTCAAATCGTTCTGGAGTAAAATAAGTAAGGGTGACCACGAAACTATCAGATTGTCGTAAAAACTCATCTGGTTCACCAATGTCCTTTTAGGGAAGGAAATCTGCCATCCTTACCCAGTCTGGCCTACGTGTGATTCCAGACCCACAGCAATGTGGTTGCCTCTTAACCACCGAAAGTGGCTTTAAGAAGGCAGCTCACCACCACCACCTAGGAAGGTAGTTAGGGATGGGCAATAAATGTTGGCCTGGCCAGCGACACTTGGGCTCTCTGAATAAAAGACCAGCAAGGTAAGGGATGGGAAAGGTTTGCATTATCAATAACAAAGACTCCCAACTTTATTGTCACATGGACTAGATTAAAGCCCTCTCAGAAGTGCCATTCCCTAATTATACTAACATGATATCCACCGCCAACTCATCCTTGTGGCTAGTCCGAGGGAGCTAACCCACAGTGAATTACTAAGTTGAATCCCTCAGAGGTCCTTTCTCTCCACTTAAAATTTTTTGTGCCCTTTCCAGTTGCCACCTTCCATCAAATTATTAATTGAAATGGAGAAACCCCTTTCTACATGGAGTGGTTGAGGCGACTAGTGTAAATGCATTTAAATGAAAGCTAGATAAGTACATGAGGGGGAAAAGATGAGATGAAGTAAGATGGGAGGAGGCTCATGTGGAGCATAAACTCTAGCATGGACGAGTTGGGCCAAATGGTCTGTTGGGTGATGTACATTCTGTGAATTATGGGCAGGTACCTGCTGTTGAATGATCCCCCGAGGAGCTGGACCAGTCATTCCCAAATTCGCCTTCATCCCTTTAGCCTGTTCTGTCACTCATCTGCATACCGGCTTAGACATGGTGTTGAGGATGGAATTATTCCCATCGGTGCCCTTTCCCCATGAAAGATCCCACAGCAGTATTGGAAGAAGAGCAGGGGGGTTCTTCCTGGGCCCACCTGTTATCTCTCAAACAACACCTTTTATAAAAAAAAAAATACCAGATGATCAGGTCATTATCACATTGCTGTTTGTGGGATCTTGCTGTGCACAAATTGACTGCTGCGTTTCCTACATTACAACGATGACTACTCTTACAAAAAAAAAGTACTTAATTATCTGTGAAGCCCTCTGGGACACCCTGAACTTGTGAAAGGCACTATAGAAATGCAAGTTTTTTTTTCTTATGACTTTTTTTAACCCTTCAATTCCAGGATTATGTTGAAGCCCATCCTCAGACCATCTTGTTGGATCCCTTGCCTGCCATGCGAAGACTCTCTGATCGGTTTCAGTCCTACAAACTTATTCAGGAGCTGCAGGCCTTGGACCAAGGTTGGTTTCCCTCCACCCCTCCCCCGCCGCAACCCCCTCCCAACCCCCGAATGGGTGCGGTTGGGTTGTGGGTTCCAGCTCCACACCGGGACTTGAGCTCACAGGCTTGAGCCCCTGGTTCAGCGCTGATGGAGTGCAGCTTTGTCAGACGTTCCCATGTTAAATTGAGGCGTCAAAGTGAGATCCTGCCTGCCTGTGCTGGTGGGCTTGTGTCTGCACTTGGCACAGGAGTGCAGAGTCATTCTTTACAGTGACTCGGCCAACATTCCTCAACCACACCCAGCAAAAGCAGATTAACCGCTCATTCCTCTGTGGCTTGTAGGGTTGGTTCTGGTACAAAATGGCTGCCGTGTTTGCTCACATGACAACACTTGCTCGTTTCTTTTTCGGTCAGGCTTGTGGGCAGCCTAGCAAATAGCAAGTTACAACCTACAAGGAATGCAGCTGGTCAGGAGTTGCGTAAGACATCCGACATTAGGCCGCTTTCAAAATGGCTCCTTCCGTATCACTGTTGTTAAGGCAGCTCACCACCACCTTCTCAAGGGCAATTAGGGATGGGCAATAAATGCTGGCCTAGCCAGCGACGCCCACATCCCATGAATGAATTTTTAGTTATGGGGCAGTAAGCAAGGGTTGTTAACCCTACAGGATTGCCCTGGAGGCTCCAGGAACTGAATGGTAATCTCCTGTTCTCTGATGCAAGCAAAGTCCAGGAGGGTTGTCATCAGGAATTTTCAAAACTTTTTTTTGAACCTCTTTTGTTTACTAAAACTATGGGCAAGGAGTGGTGAGAAGGGGGGAAAGTAATGAAAGACTTTTTGACTGACGGTCCAGAATCAAGTGTCTGTTTGCTTTCCAAAAGGGTCATGGGACTGCCTGGATGGACATTGGCTGGAGTGTAGGGGGTGGGGCAGTTGGGGGCACCAGCTCATGTGATGAAGTCTCCAGGAATACGCCTGACCCAAGGTGGCAACCCCCATGATGAGGCTACCAACCCTATTTTGAGGCAGCCATTGTCCATCAGTGGCAGGAAAAGGAAGGGGAGAAACGACCCCCACTGACAGTTAACAACTCTGTTTACAATAATGGACAAGTGGAGTCAAACGGACAGGTGAAATCTGCCTAATTTCTGGCCTTAAATCTTTTTTTTTCTTCTCTGCGGATTGTTAGCTGCAAGTAAAACCCAGTATTGAGTAATGCAATTGAGTAATGGCTTGTGCAACCTGTCCAGGGGCCTTGTCAGCTTTTCAGTATTTCTGGAGTGAATTCTCATCACCTGACAGTGTGGCAACCTGTTTGTAGTCTTTGCCTCTGATGTTCTTGTGTTCATGGAACGGTCAAGAGTACCATACCCCACTGCCCCTAGCCCCCTGACACAGCCGTTGAGGCTGCACGACTTGTCTGTTGTCGCTCACAGAAATTGGAATGGAATTCTAGTATGGGCAACTCCCGTTGGGATACTCGTTTCTCGGCCTCATTTCCTGAGTTTTTTTTAACTTTCTACATTCCAGATAATCAGTTCTGCAATCCTCCATATCTGGAGCTGGCGACAGGAAGCCAGAGTGAGATTCTGCATCTGATTAAAGAACAAAAACTGACTTTTCCGCTCAGTAAGTATCTGTTTCTGTGTGTCTCGGTCACTCTCCTCGTCTGTATATGTCCTCCCACCTTCCCCAGCCCAAATCTCCTTCATGCCCCCCCCCCCCGACTCTCCTTCATCCCCCCCCACCCCGACTCTCCTTCATCCCCCCCCACCCCGACTCTCCTTCATCCCCCCCCACCCCGACTCTCCTTCATCCCCCCCCCACCCCGACTCTCCTTCATCCCCCCCCCACCCCGACTCTCCTTCATCCCCCCCCCACCCCGACTCTCCTTCATCCACCCCCCCCCCGACTCTCCTTCTTTCCCCCCCCCCCCCCCGACTCTCCTTCATCCCACCCCCCCCTTCATCCCCCCCCGACTCTCCTTCATCTGGGAAGGTGCCAAAATGGGTGTGTTACCCATAGATCGAATGCCCTCTCCCCGTGTATAACACACTCCGACCTGCATACTATCCTGTTGGGTCATTGAAGGAAAAGGGGAAAATGACAGGAGAGCTTTACCGATAAACTTCCTTTTATTAAACGCAGATCTTTAATAAATCCTCATTTTTTTTATCAAGTGTGTAGGTGAGCATCTCTAGGTTTGATCCCAGCTAGTTCTGAGCCAAGTAATTTAAGCCAATGGGACAGTAGGGGTGCTACCATTAGCCTCCGAGCCACTGAAAGGGAGGGTGTGGGTGCTTACATCCAGGGTTCCTGCTCCTAATCGCTGCCCAATGCACCCAGCTTTCCAGCTGTGTAGGCTTCAGGATTGTGTGTAGGCTTCAGGATTGGGCCTTTCTGTGGCCAATATTTATCCCTCAACCAACATCATTATAAATTGGTCAGTATCACAGTGCTGTTTGTGGGATCTTGCTGTGCACAAGTTGGCCGTGGCGTTTCCTATACTACAACAGCGACTACACTTCAAAAGTACTTCATTGGCTGTAAAACGCTTTGGGATATCCTGAGGTTGTTGAAGGTGCTGTGAAAGTTCTTTGTGTTCATTGTGGGATCACTGGTGCAGTTTTATTGATATAAGAGGCACAGTGACATTTTCCGAACTTTCAGACTCCCCCTTGCTCGGGAATGCTGCTTCATTCTGACCCCGTGTTACTGAAGCGACGCTTTTATTTGATTGAATTTAATTTTTGATTTTCTTTTTTTGCAGTTTGTAAAACCAGGGTTGCACAGGGGTCAAGTTCCCATGATGTGAGTAGAAGATTTAACACACAAAAATCATATCTATATTCACATTTGGGTGCAGTAAGCTCCTCTTATCAAAGTATTTACCAACCTTGCATGTCGCGGAACAGATGTGAGTGCTTTTGGGATCTTATCCGTGATCATTAAGTTTGTGATTTGAGGGTTAAATCCAATAATATCTCAGAATCACAGAATTGTTACAGCACAGAAGGAGGCCATTCGGCCCTTCGTGTCAGCACTGGCTCTCTGAAAGAGCAATTCCCTCAGTTCCATTCCCCTGCCTTCTCCCTGTAATCCTGCACATTCTTCCTTTTCACCTAACAGTCTAATTCCCTTTTGAATGCTTCAATTGAACCTGCCTCCACCACGTTCTCAGACAGCGCATTCCAGACCTTAACCGCTCGCTGTGTGAAAAAGTTTTTCCTCGTGTCACTTTTGCATCTCTTACCAAATACTTTAAATCTGTGCCCTCTCGTTCTCGAGCCTTTCACGAGTGGAAACAGTTTCTCTCTATCTACTCTGTCCAGACCCCTCATGATTTTGAATACCTCGATCAAATCACCTCTCAGCCTTCTCTTCTCCAGGGAAAACAGTCCTAACTTCTCCAATTTATCTTCATAACTGAAATTCTTCATCCCTGGAACCATTCTCCGCAATCTTTTCTGTACTCTCTCCAATGCCCTCACGTCTTTCCTAAAGTGCGGCGCCCAGAACTGGACACAATACTCCAGCTGAGGCCGAACTAGTGTCTTCTACAAGCTCAACATAACTTCCTTGCTCTTGTACTCTATGCCCCCATGTTCTTCCTACTAAAATGAATCACTTCACATTTCTCTGCATTGAACTTCATCTGCCGCCTGTCTGCCCATTCCACCAACTTGTCTATGTCCATTTGAAGTTCTACACTATCCTCCTCACAGTTCACAATGCTTCCAAGTTTCGTATCATCTGCAAACTTTGAAATTGTGTCCTGTACACCAAGGTCTAGGTCATTAATATATATCAGGAAAAGCAAGGGTCCCAACACTGATCCCTGGGGAACTCCACTACAAACCTCCCTCCAGCCTGAAAAGCATCCATTAACTCTTCGTTTCCTGTCACTCAGCCAATTTTGTATCCATGTTGCTACTGTCACTTTTATTCCATGAGCTACAAGTTTGCTCACAAGTCTGTTGTGTGGCACTGTATCAAACGCCTTTTGAAAGTCCATGTACACCACATCAACAGTATTGCCCTCATCAACCCTCTCTGTTACCTCCTCAAAAATCTCCAGCATGTTAGTTAAACATGATTTTCCCTTAAGAAATCCATGCTGGCTTTCCTTAATTAACTTGCATTTGCTTATGTGACTATTGATTTTGTCCCAAATTATTTTTTTCCAGAAGTTTTCCCACCACCGAAGTTTAACTGACTGGCCTTTAGTTGCTGGGCTTATCTTTACAGCTTTTTTGAACAAGGGTGTAACGTTTGCAATTCTCCAGTCCTCTGGCATCACCCCTGAGTCTAAGGAAGACTGAAAAATGATGGCCAGCGACTCTGCAATTTCCACCCTCACTTCTCTCAGTATTCTTGGATACATCTCATCTGGTCCTGGTGTTTTATCCACTTTAAGTACAGACAGCCTATCTAATATTTCCTCTTTATCAATTTTAAACCCCTCTAGTGTCTGACTTACCTCCTCTTTCACCATTGCCTGTGTTGCATCTTTGTCCTTGGTAAAGACAGATGCAAAGTATTAATTCATTGCGGCCCTCTGCCTCAATGTGCAAATCCCCTTTCTGGTCCCTAATCGGCCCCACTCCTCCTTTTACTATTTATATGTCTATAGAAAACTTTGGGATTTCCTTTAATGCGCCCCCCACGTTCCTTCTGTACTGTAACCATTCTATGATTCATCTCCCCCTGGCTTTTTTGTTACAGATCCTTAATCTGCATTCTCTGGTTACTGACTTTCCTGCCAGTGCAAGCAGTTTCTCTTTGTCCTTTTGCACACCTCTATTAAATCACCCCTTAATCTTCTGTGATAAGGAGAACGATCCCAGCTACTCTTGTCTTGTATGCCTGGTGCCATTCCAGTAAATCATCATCTTGCACCCTCTCCAAGGCCTTGCCATCCTTCCTAAAGTGTGGTGCCCAGAGTTGGACAAAACACACCAGCTGAGGCCTAATAGGGGATTTACAAAAGACCATGGGTGAAACACACACACGGCTGAAAACAACAACTCTCTGACCTAGAGTTATGAGGTACTGTCCGCAGCGGGCACACAAGACACTTTCTCTCTGTGGCAATGGGCAGTAACAGCATAGCAGTCACTGATGGGTGACTGAGCAGAGATCTATGCGGAAGGGCTAATTGGTTCTGAGGTGACACCAAATTGAGTCCAACAGTTTATTTCAAGCACAAATGAGGATTGTTTAACATCAGTAATGTGAGTCTAACATCAGTGGTTGGGAAGCTATTGGAAAAAATTCTCAGGGACAGGATTAATCTCCACTTGGAGAGGCAGGGATTAATCAGGGACAGGCAGCATGGCTTTGTCAGGGGGAGATCGTCTCTAACTAACTTGATTGAATTTTTCGAGGCGGTGGCTAGATGTGTAGATGAGGGTAAAGCAGTTGATGTAGTCTACATGGACTTCAGTAAGGCTTTTAATAAGGTCCCGCATGGGAGATTGATTAAGAAGGTAAGAGCCCATGGGATCCAGGGCAATTTGGCAAATTGGATCCAAAATTGGCTTAGTGGCAGGAGGCAGAGGGTGATGGTAAAGGGTTGTTTTTGTGAGTGGAAGCCTGTGACCAGTGGTGTACCACAGGGATCGGTGCTGGGACCCTTGCTGTTTGTATTGTACATTAATGATTTAGACGTGATTATAGGAGGTATGATCAGTAAGTTCGCAGATGACATGGAAATTGGTGGTATGGTAAATAGTGAGGAGGAAAGCCTTAGATTACAGGACGATATAGATGGGCTGGTAAGATGGGCGGAGCACTGGCAAATGGAATTTAATCCTGTGAAGTGAGAGGTGATGCATTTTGGGAGGAATAACAAGGTAAGGGAATATACAATGGATGGTAGGACCCTGAGAAGTACAGAGTGTCAGAAGGACCTTGGTATACTTGTCCATAGATCACTGAAGGCAGCAGCACAGCTAGATAAGGTGGTTAGGGAGGCATATGGGAATCGTGCCTTTATTAGAATATAAGAACAGAGAGGTTATGATGGAGCTGTATAAAATGCTAGTTAGGCCACAGCTGGAGTACTGTGTACAGTTCTGGTCACCACACTATAGAAAGGACGTGATTTGCACTGGAGAGGGTGCAGAGGAGATTCACCAGGATGTTGCCTGGGCTGGAGCGTTTCAGCTATGAAGAGAGACTGGATAGGCTAGGGTTGTTTTCCTTAGAGCCGAGAAGGCTGAGGTGGGGACATGACTGAGGTATACAAAATTATGAGGGGCATTGATAGGTTAGATAGGAAGATACTTTTTCCCTTAGCGGAGAGGTCAATAACCAGGGGGCATAGATTTAAGGTAAGGGGCAGAATGTTGAGGGAATTTGAGGAAAAAACATTTCACCCAGAGGGTAGTCGTAATCTGGAACGCACTGCCTGAAGAGGTGGTAGAGGCAGGAACCCTCACAACATTTAAGAAGTATTTAGGTGAGCACTTGAAACACCATAGCATACAAGGCTACAGGACAAGTGCTGGAAAATGGGATTAGAATAGTTAGGTGCTTGATGGCCGGCACAGACACGATGGGCCGAAGGGCCTGTTTCTGTGCTGTTTCACTCTATGACTCTTTGAGAAGTAAAATGGTATTCCCCGCAGTTCCTCATCTGGGTAGAGTGCGTATTCTAACTGCCCCCTCCGTGCGGCATCTCAACCTGTACAGCTAGAAGCTGTATCATCTGCATTCTTAAATCAGTCAAACCAACAAAACTGTAATTGTTGGCATTCTTCCGTTTTTCACCTTCCTTTACTGGGCACTGCATATACTGTCTGCTTTCTCACTCACCTGCTTAATCAAGTTAACCTTTTTAAGCATATCAGGAGAGCATGCGTCTTCTCACTCTAGGCCCAGACGTTGAATGTGATTACATTCCATCTTTATACTAGTTCTGCTTTTCCCATTGTTTCCGACCCTTGCAGTTCCTTATCTGATGACCTCCCGAAGTGGTTGTGCAAGTTCCAGTAGTCTTTGTTCTCTCAAAGCAGTTGCTTTTTAAGGTTTAAACTTGGTCTATTTGACGATGCAATCCATGACGGTAAAGTAGCAGAAAAAGATGTTGATTTTACTCCCAATCCCCAATAATCTTAGTGGCACACGATGCTGTCCACTCCTTTTAAGCCTCCTACAGTTGTAAATATTTATTATTTATCTTAGTCTGTTGCGTGTTGGATTGCCCCCACTCTACTCCAAATCCTATCTTGGCTAGTGAGATCACAGGACACAAGGGACACAATTTTAACCCTCTGCAAGTGGCAGGGTTTTGAATGTGTTAACATCTCGCCCAAGACCGCCTACCTGGATGAGAGAAAAAGCCATGCACATTTGATAGATCCCCACACCAACTAACAGCTCACAAAGCGGGTGTAGGAGCTTAGCATTGGACCAGGAGGAGAACGTTCAGCCCCTTGAGCCTTTTCCGCCATTCAATTAGATCATGGCCGATCTGTATCCCAACTCCATCTACCCACCTTGGTTCTATAACTGTTAATACCCTTGCCCAATAGAAATCTGTTAGTCTCTGGTTTGATATTTTCAATTGATCTTTGGCCTCAACAATTTTTGTTCCTGGGGGAAGAGAGTCCCAGATTTCCACTACCGTTTGTGTGAAGAAGTGCTTCTCCCATTACTCCTGAATGGCCTGGCTCGAATTTTAAGGTGATGCCTTCTTGTTCTGGACCCCCCGCCAGAGGAAACAGGGTCGAGAAAGAGAAGCTGTCACATTCTTGGCTGCGACAGAGGCAAAAGACATTTTTTTTAAATGTCGGGGAGGAGAGGAACATTCGGCCAGTTGAAACTCTCCTGCTATCCCACCCGTCATATTAAACAGGTGTATTTTGAATCCGTTGATTTGGCCCTTGGCCTGCCGGAAAGATTGTTCCAAAAATGCATCGCCCTTTGAGCAAAGAAATGTTTCTTGATATATTTTATGGAATTTGAAACCAGATTGGTTTGGATAGCTAAGGTGTTTCAGCGAATTAGATCCCAGAATAGCAACGCTCCCATCTCCCTATTCCCTTGCTGTTCGTTAAATGGATCCAGGTGTCCTGGCCTCCACTAGTTGACTACCCTCTGAATGGAAAATCCTGACAACATCTGCCCTAAACTTGCCCTTCAAGCCACAAATCTCTGCACTGTTGTCCTCTGGTCCTACGTCCTGGATTGGCTTTGACCTAATTCTCTGCGTTTCCCCATCTGTGCCATACAAGATTTTATCTGCAGCACAGCCTTCATCACCCTGAGCCCTGGCTGACTTGAGAGACTAAATAAATTAAATAAATAGTCCTATTTGAGAGGTTGGGACGCTCCTTAAAAAAACCTGACTATCAACAATGGCTCTGGGTAGCACTGTCACCTCTGAGTTAGAAGGTGCGGATTCACGTTCCACTCCAAGGCTGCTTTAAGCATATAATCTAGACTGACCCTCCCAGTATACTACAGAGCTGCACTGTTGAAATTGCCATCTTTTGAATGAGACTTTATTCCGAGGTCCCGCTTGGATGGATATAAAAGATCCTGTGGCACTATTTGGGAGAGTTTTCTCAGGTGTCCTGTCCTGCTCAACCAGCACTTAAAAGGCAGATTATCTGGACATTATCATATTGCTGTTTGTGGGAGCTTGCTGTGCGCACATTGGCTGCCGTATTGCCCTACATGCAGCAGTGACTACACTTCAAAAAGAACTTCGTTGGCTGTAAAAGCGCTTTGGGGCATCCCAAAGTCATGAAAGGTGCTACAGAAATGCAAAAAAAAATTTTTTTTTGACCCTTTCCTTCTCTTCATAGATGGCTCTTATCTTCAGTGAAGAAGGCCTGAGGGATGTGAGTTTGCCCTGTGTGCTGCAAAGCTTCATCAACCACAATGCTGTACTCTATAAAGTCTTTGTTGTTGGCCAGTCATATTTTGTTGTGAGGAGGCCCTCGTTGAAGAACTTTGCAGTCGGTAAATCAGGTTGGTGTGTTTTTGCTGAGTTCGTTAGCACAGTTCAGTGTCGTATTGTCTTTTTGACATGGTCCCTAGTAAGTACTGAACTTTGCCGCAATCCTGCTAAGAAACAGCATTTGGAACAGGCAGTGGTCAAGGGGTTTGGAGGGACTTGGGTATCGATGTTAAACCTGCCAACATCCTTAATTCCCGGAATGAGGAACTTCAGTTACACCGAGACTGGAGAAACTGGAATTGTTCTCCTTAGAGCCGAGGAGATTTAATAGAGGTGTTCAAAATCATGGAGTTTTGTTAGTTTCTCCCTAGTTTCCAGCGGCAGAAGGACACAGAATTAAAGGGATTGACAAAAGAACCAGAGGCAACACGAGGAAACATTTTTTAACACAGCAAGTTATTGTGATCTGGAACGTGCTGCCTGAAAGGGCGGTGGAAGCAGATTCAATAGTAACTTTCAAAAGGGAATTGGATAAATACTTAAAGGGGAAAGATTTGCAGGGCTATGGGGAAAGAACAGAGGAGTGGGACTAAATGGATAGCTCTTTCAAATATGGGCACAGGCATTATTATTAGAGATACAGCACTGAAACAGGCCCTTCGGCCCACCGAGTCTGTGCCGACCAACAACCACCCATTTATACTAAACCTCCAGTAATCCCATATTCCCTATCACCTACCTACACTAGGGGTAATTTATAATGGCCAATTTACCTATCAACCTGCAAGTCTTTGGCTGTGGGAGGAAACCGGAGCACCCAGCGAAAACCCACGCGGTCACAGGGAGAACTTGCAAACTCCGCACAGGCAGTACCCAGAATCGAACCCGGGTCCCTGGAGCTGTGAGGCTGCAGTGCTAACCACTGCGCCGCCCCATGATGGGCCAAATGGCCTCATTCTCTCCTGTGTCATTCTACGATTCTAATGGGCTTTGTTTCTTGTTACTTTTCCCCTCAATTTTCCTTGCCTCGTTTTCTTTGGCATCCAATTCTGGCCTATTGCATGTCTCCAATCTGCTTCGCTCCACCATTTGAAGGCTGTGCCTTCAGCTGCCCCTAAACTCTGGAATTCCCTCCCTAAACATCTCCGCCCCTCTCCTCCTGTAAGATGCTCCTTTTAAAAGCTACCTCGTTGACCAAGCTTTTGGTCACCTGTCCTGACACCTCCTTATGTGGCTCGGTGTTAAATTATGTCTGGCGCTCCTGTGAAGCGCCTTGGGGCGTTAAAAGGCGCTAAATAAATGCAAATTGTTGTTGTTAGAGGCAATAATCGCAAGAGAGAGGAGGGGTGACAATTGCAGGAAGGAGTGAGTGAGTGAGTGCCATAGTTTGATGGATTCTGCCTTTGCACTTTCAGATAGGAAAACAATTTTCTTTAACAGTCACGAAGTTTCGAAGCCAGAGTCTTGTTCACATCTCACGGAGGTAAAGCCACACGTTTGTCATGTGCTCATTTATGCTCATCCTTGTTTTCAAATCCCTCCATGGCTTCACCCGTCCCTGTCTCTAACCACCTGCAGCCCTATAACCTTTTAACACATCTGCACTCCTCCAATTTTAACCACTGCACCATTCAGCTCTGGAATTCCTTCTCTCAACCTCTCCGCCCCTCTCCTCCTTTTAAGATGCTCCTCAAAAACCTTCCTCTTTGGCCAGTCTTTTGGTCACGTGTGCTAGCATGTATGGCTCAATGTTGCATTTGGTTTGATCGCTTTTGTTCTTTGGGAGTTTTTACTGCATTAAGGGCGCTATGTAAATGCAAGTTGTGATTGTTGTCACCGGGGTGAGGGTGAATCTCTCTCTCGCTTGCTTCGGTTACTCACCAAAATTGGTGTGCGTGGTGACCAAATTGGAAATGATTTACCACTGCACTTAATTCACTCGTCATTTCACTCCAACTCACTTTTTTTAAAAATTGTTTTTCAAGGTTGCGGGTGATGGTGGCAATATTTATTGCTCTGTAAGATAATTGGCAAAAGAGTCAAAGGGGAGATGAGAAATTTGTTTCAACGACTCTTTGCCCTGTGAAAGGTAGTAAAGGCTTTCCTATTGAACCACTGCAGCCCTGTTGGTGCTCCCCTGATAATCTGGAACGCGCTGCCTGAAATGGAAGCAGATTCAATAGTAACTTTCAAAAGGGACTTGGATAAATACTTGAAAAGGAAAAATTTGCAGGGCTATGGGGGGAGAAGCAGGGGGAGTGAGACTAATTGGATAGCTCTTTTAAAAGAGCTGGCACAGGCACGATGGGATGAATGGCCTCCTGTGTTGTATAATGCTAAGATAGACTGGTGATAAAGATTCAGAATAGTCAGAGGCTGCATTCTGTTTGTGGGGTTGGTCATGGCTAATGGGTAGCACTCTCGCTCCCCCTAGCCAAAGTCAGAAATTCATGGGTTCAAGTCCCACTACTGAGACTTGGGCACGTTAAGAAAATGTATTGGAATGAGAACGTGTGATGTACATGAAAGACTTGGAGAAAGGGCAGAGATAGAGCTGTAGAAATGAAAATGAGTGTGAGCCAGAGAGGGAGAAAGAAATGAGAGAATGGAAGTGGGAAATAGGGAAAGGGAGATTAAATAGTGAGAGGGGTCCAGGAGGGGACCGTTGTGCATGAGTATGAGGAGGGATGTGCTGGGCTGGGTCTCATTCTGTGCTTTGTTTTGCTCTGTCATCACAGAGGGACGAAGGGGATAGGCTTCCCAGTGGACCATCAGACAGGATTATTAAATTCATCAGCCGAGGCCTGCAGGTGTCTTTGGGAATGTCACTGTTTGGAGTGGATGTGATTGTCGACACTAAAACTGGCAAACTTGCAGTGATTGACATCAATGCATTCCCAGGTTGGTGCAAGACACTGTTACAAATTTTGGTATGTACATTTTGTCCTAACATGTGGCTTAGTGTCAAATTTAGTTTGATAATCGCTCTGTGAAGTGCCTTAAGATGTTTTGACTACATAAAAGGTGCTATATAAATACAAGTTACTGTTATTGTTTGATCTCTGTACTGATCACAGCAAGAGTTCTGTAGCTCCTTTCACAACCTCAGGACATCTCAAGTCATATTACAGTCAAATAAGTCCTTTATTTTTAAGTGTAGTCACTGTTGTAGTGTAGGAAACGTGGCAGCCAATTTATGCACAGCAAGATCCCACAAACAGACTATAATGACCAGATCATCTGTTTAAGTGATGTTGGTTGAGGGATAAATATTGACCCCAGGAAGAACTCTCCTGCTCTTCTTCAAAATAGTGGCCGTGGGATCTTTTACCTCCACCTGAGAGGGCAGACTGGGCCTCGGTCTTGCATCTCATCTGGAAAATAGCACCTCCGACAGTGCAGACTTGGGGGTGTCAGCCCGGATTTTTTTTTGTACTCAAATCTCCGGTGTGGGACTTGACCCCTTCTGACTGAGAGCGCGCTACCACCCTTTAAATGAAACATTAAATTGAGGCCCCAAACTGTGCTATCAACTGGATTTATTAAGATCCCATGGTACTATTCCAAAAAGAGTTAGGGGAGGGCTCCCCTGGCATCCTGTCCAGCATTTATCGTTCAACCAAAATCAGATTAAACTGGCTACTTGTTTGTACACTCTTGCTGTGCCCATGTATGGGGTCTGAACTGCAAAAGTAATCCATTGGTTATAACACATTTTGGGACAATTTGTTTAGGCATTAATAGTTTATCTTGTTTCCCTCTTAAGGTGTGTTGCTGTTCGTGTGAGGTAACCTGGGAGTATGATATTGATTCTAATACTTAAGTGGTCATCTAACTTCCTATAACTGACGTCAAATGTCCAGGACACAATGTGTATTCCCACACTCAATACATAAGGTCAAAGGTCTTCAGTACCAGTCAGCACTTGAGCCTAGCCCAGCTGAATAAGCTGTCACTTCCTCGTTTCAAAACAATTCCTGGGATGTGGATGTCACTGGCAATGCCAGCATTGATTGTCCATCCTTGTTGCCCCTTGAGAAGGTGGTGGTGAGCTGCCACCTTGAACCACTGCTGTCCATGTGGTGAAGGCGCACCCACAATGACGTTGGGTAGGGAGTTCCAGATTTTGACCCAGCTGCAATATCACAATGAAATAGCACAAAAGGAGGCCATTCAGCCCGTCGTGCCTGTCACAGCTCTTTGAAAGAGTTGTCCAATTAAATCCCACTTCCTTTGCTCTTTCCCCCATAGCCGTGCAAATTTTTCCCCTTCGAGTATTTAGCCCCAATTCCCTTTTGAAAGTTACTATTGAATCTGCTCCCACTGCCCTTTCAGGCAGCGGGTTCTATGTGGCCAAGCCAGGATGGTGTGAGATTTGGAGATGCTGGTGTTCCCATTGTGCCTGCTGGCCTTGTCCTTCCAGCTGGTAGATGTTGGGGGGGGGGGGGGTGGGGGTTTGGGTCAAAGGGACCACAGTGCTCCATTGTGATTTCTGCTATTACTGATTAGTTTAGGGTGAGGGGTAAGAGGTGAGCTGAACTACAAGTCACCCTGCGTCATTCTGACTCACTTGTCTGTGAAATTGTGTCTTTATCCGAGGGGGTAGGGTGAATCAATGTTTATTTCCTCTTGCAATTTAATATTTAACTCCGAACCAACCCATCCCTTACGGCATGAGTCAGATTTTCTCTGAAGTGACATAACTCATTCTGTCCCCAGATTTCACTTCTCTCCTCTGCTTTAATGCTGTTTTAACGCATTCCACATTCTACCCTCTGGAAACTTGAAGGCATCCAAAACTCTGCTGCCCTGTGTCCTAACTCGCACCAGGTCCTGTTCTCCTATCATCTGTGCTCGCTGACCTACATTGGCTCCTGGTTAAGCAACGCCTTGATTTTAAAATTCTCATCCTTGTTTTCAAATCCCTCCATGGCCTCACCCCTCCCTATCTCTGTGATCTCCTCCAGCCCCACAGCCCTCCAAGATATCTGAGCTCCTCCAATTCTGGCCTCCTGAGCATCCCATTAGCAGCCATGCCTTCAGCTGCCTGGACCCTAAGATCTGGAATTCCCTCCCCAGCCCCTCTGCCTCTCTATCCTCCTTTTAAGATGCTCCTTAAAACCTACTCTCTGACCAAGTTTTTGGTCACCTGTCCTAATATCATCTTATGTGGCTCGGTGTCTAATTTTGTTTGATAACGCTCCTGGAAAGCATCTTGGGGCAGTTTGTTACATTTAAGGAGCTGTATAAATACAAGCGATTCTTGTTTTTTGTGAACCTTATGCCCATCAGTATCTGGCCCACAGTGAGTCTTGTTGGCGATGGTGGCTGTTAAACCATGGAGGGAATTGCATTCAAGCCCAATCCTGTTATCACCCCACCTCTTTCCTTTCCTCTCTCTACTCCTAAAGGGATTAAGAACAAAGAGAACAAAGAACAAAGAAAATTACAGCACAGCAACAGGCCCTTCGGCCCTCCAAGCCTGCGCCGATCCAGATCCTCTATCTAAACATGTCGCCCATTTTCTAAGGGTCTGTATCTCTTTGCTTCCTGCCCATTCATGTATCTGTCTAGATACATCTTAAAAGACACTGTCGTGCCCGCGTCTACCACCTCCGCTGGCAACGCGTTCCAGGCACCCACCACCCTCTGCGTAAAGAACTTTCCACGCATATCCCCCCTAAACTTTTCCCCTCTCACTTTGAACTCGTGACCCCTAGTAATTGAATCCCCCACTCTGGGAAAAAGCTTCTTGCTATCCACCCTGTCTGTACCTCTCATGATTTTGTACACCTCAATCAGGTCCCCCCTCAACCTCCGTCTTTCTACTGAAAATAATCCTAATCTGCTCAACCTCTCTTCATAGCTAGCGCCCTCCATACCAGGCAACATCCTGGTGAACCTCCTCTGCACCCTCTCCAAAGCATCTACATCCTTTTGGTAATGTGGCGACCAGAACTGCACGCAGTATTCCAAATGTGGCCGAACCAAAGTCTTATACAACTGTAACATGACCTGCCAACCCTTGTACTCAATACCCCGTCCTATGAAGGAAAGCATGCCGTATGCCTTCTTGACCACTCTATTGACCTGCATTGCCACCTTCAGGGAACAGTGGACCTGAACACCCAAATCTCTCTGTACATCAATTTTCCCCAGGACTTTTCCATTTACTGTATAATTCACTCTTGAATTGGATCTTCCAAAATGCATCACCTCGCATTTGCCCTGATTGAACTCCATCTGCCATTTTTCTGCCCAACTCTCCAGTCTATCTATATTCTGCTGTATTCTCTGACAGTCCCCTTCACTATCTGCTACTCCACCAATCTTAGTGTCGTCTGCAAACTTGCTAATCAGACCACCTATACCTTCCTCCAAATCATTTATGTATATCACAAACAACAGTGGTCCCAGCACGGATCCCTGTGGAACACCACTGGTCACACGTCTCCATTTTGAGAAACTCCCTTCCACTGCTACTCTCTGTCTCCTGTTGCCCAGCCAGTTCTTTATCCATCTAGCTAGTACACCCTGGACCCCATGCGACTTCACTTTCTCCATCAGCCTACCATGGGGAACCTTATCAAACGCCTTACTGAAGTCCATGTATATGACATCTACAGCCCTTCCCTCATCAATCAACTTTGTCACTTCCTCAAAGAATTCTATTAAGTTGGTAAGACATGACCTTCCCTGCACAAAACCATGTTGCCTATCACTGATAAGCCCATTTTCTTCCAAATGGGAATAAATCCTATCCCTCAGTAACTTCTCCAGCAGCTTCCCTACCACTGACGTCAGGCTCACCGGTCTATAATTACCTGGATTTTCCCTGCTACCCTTCTTAAACAAGGGGACAACATTAGCAATTCTCCAGTCCTCCGGGACCTCACCCGTGTTTAAGGATGCTGCAAAGATATCTGTTAAGGCCCCAGCTATTTCCCCTCTCGCTTCCCTCAATAACCTGGGATAGATCCCATCCGGACCTGGGGTCTTGTCCACCTTAATGCCTTTTAGAATACCCAACACTTCCTCCCTCCTTATGCCGACTTGACCTAGAGTAATCAAACATCTGTCCCTAACCTCAACATCCGTCATGTCCCTCTCCTCGGTGAATACCGATGCAAAGTACTCGTTTAGAATCTCACCCATTTTCTCTGACTCCACGCATAATTTTCCTCCTTTGTCCTTGAGTGGGCCAATCCTTTCTCTAGTTACCCTCTTGCTCCTTATATATGAATAAAAGGCTTTGGGATTTTCCTTAACCCTGTTTGCTAAAGATATTTCATGACCCCTTTTAGCTCTCTTAATTCCTCGTTTCAGATTGGTCCTACATTCCCGATATTCTTTCAAAGCTTCGTCTTTCTTCAGCCTCCTAGACCTTATGTATGCTTCCTTTTTCCTCTTAGCTTGTCTCACAATTTCACCTGTCATCCATGGTTCCCTAATCTTGCCATTTCTATCCCTCATTTTCACAGGAACATGTCTCTCCTGCACGCTAATCAACCTCTCTTTAAAAGCCTCCCACATATCAAATGTGGATTTACCTTCAAACAGCTGCTCCCAATCTACATTCCCCAGCTCCTGCCGAATTTTGGTATAGTTGGCCTTCCCCCAATTCAGCACTCTTCCTTTGGGACCACTCTCGTCTTTGTCCATGAGTATTCTAAAACTTACGGAATTGTGATCACTATTCCCAAAGTAGTCCCCTACTGAAACTTCAACCACCTGGCCGGGCTCATTCCCCAACACCAGGTCCAGTATGGCCCCTTCCCGAGTTGGACTATTTACATACTGCTCTAGAAAACCCTCCTGGATGCTCCTTACAAATTCTGCTCCATCTGGACCTCTAACACTAAGTGAATCCCAGTCAATGTTGGGAAAATTAAAATCTCCTATCACCACCACCCTGTTGCTCCTACATCTTTCCATAATCTGTTTACATATTTGTACCTCTATCTCACGCTCGCTGTTGGGAGGCCTGTAGTACAGCCCCAACATTGTTACCGCACCCTTCCTATTTCTGAGTTCTGCCCATATTGCCTCACTGCTCGAGTCCTCCATAGTGCCCTCCTTCAGCATAGCTGTGATATCCTCTTTGACCAGTACTGCAACTCCTCCACCCCTTTTACCTCCCTCTCTATCCTGCCGGAAGCATCGATATCCTGGGATATTTAGTTGCCAATCATGCCCTTCCCTCAACCAGCCCCTCGACTGCTGTCCTGGCTGAAGATCGGCATAGATCAGGGATTGAACATGGGAGCTTCCTGGTCTGAACCATCTCGAGAAGGAATGAGGTGGGAAGAAAGGGGAAGGGTTATAGCTGCTGACAGTTGATGCTGCCTCCTCATCCCTAGCTGTCGGATAGGATTTTCAGACCTCCAGGATTGCCCTGAAGTCTCCAGGAATTAATGACTAATCATTTGGACACTGTTGCGAGAAACTTGTGAGAAAACTCATTGGAGTTTGAAAAACCAGTTGTTTTCTTTCACTTTGAACTCCTCCATCGGACGCAAGGGGGGAAAGGTTTGTTTAAGGATCATCCAATCGGGTAACAGAGTTTGTTGGCTTTCCAATTGGTGGTGGGAAGGCAGGACTCCACAGGATGGACATGTTGGATGACCAATAGCAGGAGAGTGGGATGGGGAGGTGGGGGGAGGGGGGGGGGGGTGGCGGGGGAGGGGACTCAGTTGGAGTTAGGAGATCACGTGATCAAACCTCCCAGGAATATGGCTGAGCAGGGTTGGCAGCCTTAACATTGAGCTAGTCAATGTGTGAAACACTTTGCGATGTTTCAACCTGATAAGGGTCGATGTAAATACAAAATTAGTCATCAACTCTTCGTGATCCTGGGCCTTGAATGTTGGCAGGCTGTTCTGCAATGAAGGGCATTAGACCCAAGCCTAATCAGGTCCTCACCTGACCCCTGACCTCCACATGTGAACTTTCTCAAGAGGAGTCACGGCGTAGCAATCAAGCTGGCACTCGGGCTGATTCCATCCCCCTCCCCCATCATCAAGTCTAGGGCACTGAGGCCAATTCTAGCCCTGCCCCCTTCTCCCTCACTTCACCCTCTGCTATTTTATCCGCCAAATAATTTTTCTGGGGGGTAATTACGCTCTTTGTGTCCTCCTTTCCTCCCCGCAGGGTACGAAGGCGTCCCGGAATTCTTCAGTGCCCTCTTAAACCACATTGAGACGCTGCTGCGCGAGCGGGAGGGAAATATGGACAGGAGAAGCCTGACGGCCAAATCGACAGGGCCTCACTGCTGGCACCCGGGCCCGGGCGTGCAGGGGACCCAGGCACCGGCCCCCGCCTCTAAATACGTCGACAGTCTGGCAAGAGAAGCGTGGACAGTGGAAGAGACTGCAGTGGGGGATCGAGCATCGGATTCTAGTTGCTTTCGGGGATTCGCCATCCCATCACCCACCCTGTGCCAGTCCAACTGTGAATAGATTCCCCTTCCGCCAAAATGAAACCCAAAGGAGTAACAGAAACTCAAATTGGCACTTTCGAGAAGTTAAGAGATTTATTATTAGAGTTTTTATAGTATTTGGTCTGGAATTAAAAGTTCCATGAAGAGATTAGAAGCTTTGACTGTTTCTGCATCCTGTTTTATTATATATATATAATATATATATATATAGAAGATTTTACTAGAGTTAAAATTCATTTTCAAAAAAGATTTTTTTTTCCAAAATATTGAAATATTGTAGTGTCCCGGTTGTAAAATTGTATATAAAAGGTTCCACTCAGCTGATTTTACTTTGTCATTCTTTTCAGCTGGGCCGCAGAGAGGATTAGCAAGGACTGAGGGGAGGAAATTTTCCTCCTTCCTGTAGGGGTAGCGTTGTCCCCTGTGGTGGATATTCCGATCATACTGGTATGGCCTGAGGTTTGCATTAAGTGCCCCTTTTCAGTCAGGGTTTATGTTAAGTCCTTTGCTTTATTTTACAGGAGAAATCCCATCCACCACCTTAAACATTCACCACCAGCGCACAGTGGCAGCAGTGTGTACCATCTACAAGACGCACTGCAGCAACTCACCAAGGCTCCTTCGAGAGCACCTTCCAAACCCGCGACCTCTACCACCTAGAAGGACACGTGCAGTAGGCTGATGGGAGCACCATCACCTGTAAGTTCCCCTCCAAGCCATCCTGACTTAGAAATGTATCGCTGCTTATTCACTGTCGCTGGGTCAAAATCCTGGAACTCCCTCCCTAACAGCACTGTGGGTATACCTACCCCACACAAACCGTAAAAAAAAAAGCCTGCCACCACCTTCTCAAGGGCCAACTCGGGATGGTCAACAAACATCAGCATAGGCAGTAACAGTGGTGCAGTGGTTAGCACCGCAGCCTCACAGCTCCAGCGACCCGGGTTCAGTTCTGGGTACTGCCTGTGTGGAGTTTGCAAGTTCTCCCTGTGTCTGCGTGGGTTTCCTCCGGGAGCTCCGGTTTCCTCCCACATGCCAAAGACTTGCAGGTTGATAGGTAAATTGGCCATTATAAATTGCCCCTAGTATAGGTAGGTGGTTGGGGAATTGTGGGGATGTGGTAGGAATATGGGATTAATGTAGGATTAGTATAAATTGGTGGTTGTTGGTTGGCATAGACTCGGTGGGCCGAAGGGCCTGTTTCAGTGCTGTATCTCTAAATAAAAACTAAATAAAAATGACAGGTGGGCAAGAGCAGGGAAGATTTCCCCAGTGTCCTGGCCAATATTTATCCCTCAAACAACACGATTATCTGTTCACTTATCAGATTACTGTTCGTGGGATCTTTCAATGTGCAAATCGGTTGCCACATTTCCTACATTACGACAGTGACTACATTTCAAAAAGTGCTTCACTGGCTGTAAAGCACTTTGGGACATCCTGAGGTCGTGAAAGGTGCTATGGAAATGCAAGTCTTTCTTGAGGACATTAGTGGACTAGTTGAGCTTTTAGGCGTAAAGTATCACCTTTGGTCATTTGAGTTTTCAGAATTCAATTTCATAACTTGCCATGGTGGGATTTGAACTCATGACTTTGGGTTGCCAGTCCAGTACTGGAACAACTCTACTTTTAGTCGTTTGGTGGTACAGAACTTGAGTATTGCTGAAAATAGAGTCAGGTTGTCGAAGCTTGTCGTCTTGCACTCATCAGGACAGTCTGCAAGAATACCAATGTAAGGGAAAACAACAACTTTTTACTGTAGAGTGTGCTGATTGGTTGGCAAGGGAACTCTGATCAGTAGAGGCATTGCCATGGAGAATGCACCAGTTAACTGTGACTAACAGTTAACTGCCAAGCTTTGTTTGAAATTTAAACCAGGCAGCTACACTTTCAATGCACAAAGAGGCCTTGAGATACCACAGAGGACAAAAACTGATCCATGACTGCAATGTCAGGTAGGGAGAGGATGGCAGGGTCGGGGCTCAATTATGATGCCCGCTCGCTATTAACGGTTAATTAGGAGAGGCTATGAGTGCCCATGGCACCTGTACCCAGCAAGAATCCTAGGCTCAGGAGAGGAGGGGGAGGGGGTGGCGTAGTGATATTGTCACTGAACTAGTAACCCAGAGACCCAGGGTATTGCTCTGGGGACATGGGTTCAAATCCCACCACAGCAGAAGGTGGAATCTGAATTCAATTAATAAATCTGGAATTAAAAAGCTAGTCTAATGATGGCCATGAAACCATTGTCGATTGTTGTAAAAACCCATCTGGTTCACTAATGTCCTTTAGGGAAGGAAATCTGCTGTCCTTGCCTGGTCTGGCCTACATGTGACTCCAGACCCACAGCAATGTGGTTAACTGAAATGGCCTAGCAAGCCACTCAGTTGTATCTAACCGCTACGGTCAATAAAAAGGAATGAAACCGGGTGGACCAGCCGGCATCGACCTTGGCGCCGGAAACAACAATGGCAAACCCAGCCCTGTCGACCCTGCAAAGTCCTCCTTACTAACAACTAGAAGGACAAGGGCAGTAAATGCATGGGAACGCCACCACCTGCAAGTTCCCCTCCAAGTCACACACCATCCTGACTTGGAACTATATCGCCGTTCCTTCACTGTCGCTGGGTCAAAATCCTGGAACTCCCTTCCTAACAGCACTGTGGGTGTACCTACCCCACATGGACTGCAGCGGTTCAAGAAGGCAGCTCACCACCACCACCTCAAGGACAATTAGGGATGGGCAATAAATGCTGGCCTTGCCAGCGACGCCCACATCCCATGCATGAATAAAAAAAATTACGGAGGCCCCTAATTTGTGGATGTATATTTAGTGTGTGCAGGATTTGAAAACTGCTCCTCTTAATTGCCACAAGCTCCATTAAATATGCAAATTTATTCCAGATTGGAAATAAGCAACGACTAATGCACAGACGTTAATTGAATTCATTATTGTGTGTGGCAATAAACCAGCTGGTTTGAATTGATGAAGAGTTGTCATGGGAACTGACACAAGCATTAAACAACTTCCTTTTCCCGCTCTGCTGCTCTCCCATCCTGCCCTGGAGGCAGTGTTTCCTGATAGAGTCTGACCTCGTGAGTCACTAACAGGCTGTGGGGAGGTGGAGGTGGAAGGGGAATCACAGATGAGGTTACTGCGGACCCTCGCTCTGTGGGAGGGAGCCTCTTGTCTGGACTCTTAAGGAGCTCACGAGGATGGAGGAGGGGGGAGAGTCGAGAAGAAAAGGAGATTTTTTTTTGAAGTTGGCTAGTTGTAAGATCACTAACCAAATTGAGTTGAGCAGCTTACCCAATGGAATCTTGCGCAATCAGCTTGAAGTTTATTCGGTGAATTGCAGCAGGTTAGAGGCTGGTTCGAGTCTGTTTTGTTCCTGCACTTTTATAGAGGGTCCGCCGTGAGTTTAACCTTTTACAGATTTTTGTTTCATCGTAGCTTCTGATGGACTACTCAGTTGGAACAATGTTGACTTTGAGTTGAGCAAATGTATCCGTTGTGGCCCAGTGTGCAGCACTCCTGTCTCTGAGCCCTGAAGGTTGTGGGTTCAAATCCCACTCCAGAGTTTTATGGGCGGCGCAGTGGTTAGCACCGCAGCCTCACAGCTCCAGCGACCCGGGTTCAATTCTGGGTACTGCCTGTGTTTGCAAGTTCTCCCTGTGTCTGCGTGGGTTTCCTCCGGGTGCTCCGGTTTCCTCCCACATGCCAAAGACTTGCAGGTTGATGGGTAAATTGGCCATTAGCAATTGCCCCTAGTATAGGTAGGTGGTAGGGAAATATAGCGACAGGTGGGGATGTGGTAGAAATATGGAATTAGTGTAGGATTAGTATAAATTGGTGGTTGATGGTCGGCACAGACTCGGTGGGCCGAAGGGCCTGTTTCAGTGCTGTATCTCTAAACTAAACTTATTGTAAGGGGGTTGGAGTATAAAAGTAGGGAAGTCTTGCTACAACTATATAGGGTATTGGTGAGACTGCACCTGGAGTACTGCATACTCTTTATTTAAGGACAGCTATACTTGCACAAGGGGGCATTTCAGAGAAGGTTCACTAGGCTGATGCCTGGGATGAAGGGATTGTCTTTTGAGGAAAGATTGAGCAGGTTGGGCCTGTGCTCATTGGAGTTTAAAAGAATGACAGGTGATCATATTGAAATATATAAGATTCTGGGGTGGTTTGGCAGGGTAGATGCTGAGAGGATATTTCCTCATGGGGAAATCTAGAACTAAGGGACATATTTTTAAAATGGATTTGAGGAGGAATTTCTTCTCTGAGGGTTGTGAATCTTTGGTGTTCTCTATCCCAGACAGCAGTGGAGACTGAGTCATTCAGTATTGCTGAAAATAGAGACATGTTGTCGAAGTTTTTTGTCTTGCACTCATCGGGACAATCCGCAAGAATAACTAATATAAGGGGAATCAACAATGTATACTGCACGAGAAGAGAGTGCTGATTGGTTGGCAAGTGAACTCTGATTGGTAGAGGCGTTGCCATGGAGAATGCACCGGTTTACAGTGACTGACCGTTAACTGCCAAGCTTTGTTTGAAATTTAAGCGAGGCAACGGGCAAGGTACAGGCCGTACCCAACCAGCCCGTGCTTTCAAAACTCAACAACACAGTGTCCAACATTGGATGTGATTCTGCGATTGGACAACTTTTGCTAAATAATCCACAGTGTGCTAAGAATTACGCTGACAACCAATTTAAGGTGGTCAGCGCTTGCGGTGTGGCTCATTTGCGCGTACTGTAAGCTACGTATATTAATACACAGGGCCCAAATCTTTGCAGACAGAATATGTCCTAACATTGCGCCTGTTTCAGCTGAACAAAAATAAGTGACAGCCATTCGCTGGTTCATTCCTCAGGGAATCAGAGTCAAGCTGCCGGGTTTAAAGGTGGGGTCACATGACAACACCTCCGGGGATAGGCCCAACCAGATTTGGCAATTTAGCTTCCATAGCGATTTGTAAAAGACCATCTATCATCCCGAACCAAATAATTTGAGCAAATGCCTCTGTCGAAGAGTCACCTTAACATTAAAGCACATGGTTTCACGTTGCATAAGATCAACAAATTAAACAAAGGGAAGTAAAACACAGTAACAACTTGGAGACGTGGGCGGTAGTTGTTGAACTGGATTTATTGTGTCTCACTTTATTGGTTATAAATACATTGTGTAATGATGAACCAAACTGTGCCAGTGACTGCGAGAGATTCGCCTCGGGCACCTTTGGGAATACAAATTACTTCTATCACTATGGTAACAAACCTAAAATTCAAAAAAAAGAAAATCCATAATAATTATTAATAGGACAGGTACAGTTATCAGGAAAGAGAATATTAATATAACAGTCAGAGAATGGCAATGTCACACACAATGGAAACTGGATGCTTTTGGGAGTTTGGATTGCGAGTACGAGGCCACGTTTCTGGCCCCCATTAGGACAGTTTAACCTCAGCCCAGCTCGCTAGTACAGCTTTGCAGTGCTGATCTCCATTGTGCCATTGACATGACTTAACTCTGGATCAATCCTCGGTGATACCTTTTAGGCCTCTTGTCGGGTTTCCATAGCAACATATCGACAGTGTAAAGTAGGTTAATTGGACGGGTGGCAGTCTTTTTCGGATCAGTGGCTGGCCTTTTTTATTTGGAAGGGGCTACCTTCTTAAGATGTAAGGCAGCAGACAAAACATCTGTTTTATTCCTTTTAAAGTCGAGGACGACTCCTCTCTCGCTCACCTCACTTCTGGATCTGTGGGGATGGGGCCTCCATTATTATCATGAGCAAATCGAGAACTCAAGCCCACCGCGCACACCAACTCTTCAGTCCTGCTTTTGGTAGACTTTGGCAAGATTGGTACAAGAATGTGCATTAAGGGCACAGACACAAGTTGTTCCCTGTCCCTCGCTCCACACTGCAGGCAATTAAAAGCAGATTTTGAACTTAATTCCCCAATAACAACAAATTTTAAGACTTAGCCACAGTAGAGTGACTGAATCATGGTGCTAATAGCTGTTGCCATTGAGGGAGGTTTGAAAGTTGCCTCTCTGCTTATTTGGCTGCTCAATGGTTCACATGAAAGTCCCACATTGAAAGAAAAGTCAACCCCTCGGTTCAGAAGGGACAAAGCAATTCATGTTATCCATTCTCAGAATGTAGAGACCAAATTGCATCTGTCCAACAATACAGTTTTAACAGCCATGTTTCATGGTGGTAGGGATTTGCAATTTATATTCTAATCAGTGGAAACAGCGTGCAGGGTAACTTGCCTTAGGAAGGATATTATTGCCATAGAGAGTACAACAAAGGTTCACCAGACTTATTCCCGGGATGGCTGGACTGCTCTATGAAGAGAGATTGGGGAAACTAGGCCTGTATTCTCTATAGAGTTTTGAAGAATGAGAGGTGATCTCATTCAAACCTACAAAATACTTAAAAGGATAGTCAGGGTAGATGCAGCTCTTTCCCCTGGTTGGGGAGTCTAGAACCGGGGGACACAATTTCAAAATAAGGAGGAAGCCACTTAGGACTGAGATGAGGAGAAATTCCTTTACTCAGAGGGTTGTGAATCTTTGGAATTCTCTACCCCAGAGGGCTGTGGAAGCTCAGCCATTGAGTATGTTTAAAGCAGAGATTGACAGATTTCTAAATACAAATGACATCAAGGGATATGGGGATTGTGTGTGGGGGAAAAAGGCATTGAAGTGAATGATCAGCCATGATCGTATTGAATGGTCGAGCAGGCTCGATGGGCTGAATGGCCTACTCCTGTTCCTAGTGCGGGCAAAGTCATTCCAAACATGCAACTGTATTTTCAAATTTGTTTCTTTTCAATTGGCGTTTTAGTAATGAGATTAGTTTTAATTTTCAGGGGTTTTTTTATTTGTACTTCCTTATTGCAGTAAAGCTGTGTTAAACCCTCTCTTAAAGCATTCACGTCCTTCCTGTAGTGTGGAGCCCAAATGCTTCCTGAGTTGAAAGGTGAAAGTTTGGCTCATTAGGACTTCCTGTCCTCAACACTTTCCCACGCCACAGCATTCTTCAGCTAAATTGGGTCTTTTCCACCATTGACCTCATCCAGAAAGACCAATAAATCCTTATGTCAAATGATTGATATTTTTGTTATTTTATCCAGGATTATTTCTGGTCTTTCTTATTTAGAAGCTCCATTGTTTTGTTGTCGAGGTAACATCTTTTGCAAGATCCTAATTTGGAAGAGGCAGTCATGTCAAAGGGGTAAATTTTACTCCTGTGCCCGCCTCTTACCAGCAACTGCTATTCCCTTATCCTTGTATCTAAGACGATATTTGGATAAGTTTTCCCCATACAAGTTTAATCCCTTCAGTACTTAAGGAAAAACTATTTCCAGTGGCAGAAGAGTCAATAACCAGCAGACAGATTTTATGGTGATTGTCTAAAGGGCTGGAGGCAAGAAGAGCCATCATCATTCTGTGATGCACAGTCAGGGCCGCATCTGCACGTAGGCCATTCGACCCCTCGGGTCTGCTGCACCTTTGAACACGATCATGGCTGATCTCAGCTCACTTTCCCGGCCGATCCCCATTTCTCTTAATTTCCTTTAATATCCAAAAATCTATCGATCTCAGTCTTGAATATGCTCTCCGATTTTGAGCATTCACAGCCCTCTGGGATAGAGAATTCCAAAGATTCCAACACTCGGTGAAGAGATTTCTCCTCATCTCAGTCCCAAACGGCCACGCCCTTATTCTGAAACTCTGCCGCCTAGTTCTGGACTCTTCAACATCTACCATGTCAAGCTGCCTCAGAATCTCGTATGTTTTAATGATATCAAGTCTTATTCTTCTAAGCTCTAGAGAGTAGAGACCCAGTCTACTCAATCTCTCCTCACAGGATAACTCTCTTATCCCAGTAATCAATCCAGCAAACCTTCATTGCATCCCTGCTAAGGCAAGTATATCCTCCATTTAGGTTTCCACCATTAGATGAAGCTTCATCCTGACTGTGCAGGAGCAACACCCAGGGAGGTCTTTTTTTTTTTAAAAAGGGAAGATTTATGGCTTTTAGATTTTTTTTTTCTCTCTTCTAAATCCAATCCTTTCATAAATGGGTGACATTGCCAATTATAAATGACGAACAAAAGGCTGCATTACTGCACCATGCACTACTGCACTCCATCCTTGAAGCTTAAAGCCTTGGACTATAACAGTACATAGCCAGCTAAATAGAGGAGGGAATGTGTACAGTTAAGCGCATGATAAACAATGTAAGGGAACTGTGCATTCTTGTGGATGTGCCTTAGCCCCGTCGAATATCCCTCAGCTTCTCAGCAACCTTCTTCAGCTCCTTCTCAATCTCCACAAGGTTCTTCAGTTTGTGCTCCTGGGGAGGGAATTATAAAATAGATATCAGGGCAAACGTCCACCTCCAACAGCAGTGTCAATAGAAAGTCTTGCATTTGTATAGCGTCTTTCACGACCTCAGGACATCTTTACGGCCAATGCAGTACTTCTTTGAAGTGTAGTCACTGTTGTAATGTAGGAAGCGCAGCAGCCAATTTACACACAGCAAGATCCCACAAACAGCACTCTGTTCTTTGTGATGTTGGTTGAGGGGGAAATATTGGTCAGGACACCAGGCAGAACTCCCCTGTTCTTCTTTGAAATAGTGCCATGGGATCATTAACCCACCGTTTCCCTACATTACAGTGATGACACTTCAAAAGTACTTCATTGGCTGTGAAGTGTTTTGGGATGTCCTGAGGTCAGGAAAGGTGCTATAGAAATGAAAATTCTCCTTTCATCTATTATATGCATGTAGGTCCTTCCAGCAACTCTTCTGACCTGGATCTGAATTCAGAAGAAAGCTAATTTTCTGCTTGATTGTCTTTTCTCCTCTAAACCTCTAATTCTCTGTCACAACCTTTCAGTTACATTCATAAGCATGATTATCGATGGTTGTTCCACCAATTAACCGTCTCTCTTGTGAATCTAATCTGCATTTATAACTCTTCAGACCAGAAATGTTACTGGACCAGCCAAGTAAATACTGTGGCTACAAGAGCAGGTCAGAGGCTAGGAATCCTGCGGCGAGTAACTCACCTCCTGACTCCCCAAAGCCTGTCCATCATCTACAAGGCACAAGTCAGGAGTGTGATGGAATACTCTCCACTTGCCTGGATGGGTGCAGCTCCAACAACACTCAAGAAGCTCGACACCATCCAGGAGAAAGCAGCCCGCTTGATTGGCACCCCATCCACCACCTTAAACATTCACTCCCTCCACCACCAGCACACTGTGCCTACAGTGTGTGCCATCTACAACATGCACTGCAGCAACTCACCAAGGCACCTTCCAAACCCAAAACCTCTACCACCTAGAAGGACAAGGGCAGCAGATGCATAGGAACACCACCACCTGCAAGTTCCCCTCCAAGTCACACACCATCCTGACTTGGAAATATATCACTGTCGCTGGGTCAAAATCCTGGAACTCCCTCCCTAACAGCACTGTGGGTATACCTACACCACATGGACTGCAGCAGTTCAAGAAGGCAGCTCACCACCACCTTCTCAAGGGTAATGAGGGATGGGCAATAAATGCTGGCCTAGCCAGTGATGCCCACATTCCATGAATGAATAAAAAAAAAATTGTGGTGTTCCCTCTCCCTGTGTCTTCCCCCTCCCCCCCACCTCCTCCCCCCACCTCCTCCCCCAATTTCTCCCTTGATTCATTTCCCTAAACCCCAATTGTCAATCCCTTGCCCCAGTTTGTTAGTCCTATTAACCAGTTCCACTTAACTTCCATTCCTACAGGTGAACCCACCAAACATTCACCTGTTTTCTGTCAAACCCAGATGGTTCTGATGTGAATCTTTAGCATCTACAGTTTGTCTCATTCATTTGCGCTAAATCTGAAACCTCGCTCAGCAAAGATGCACCAAACACTCGACTCTGGCAAACACACATCATAGTAACTTGAAGGCAAGTGGATAGAAACATGTGAACTGTGAGCGATTAATTGCAAATTCAATGTGCTGCTATCCTGAGGAGCTCACTTCAAGTGCAATAATGATTCAATTATCCAATAAATCAGCCTACAGCCTTGGCAGCTCTGCAGTTTGTTGGAAAAGAGCCAGGGACCTTGGCCCAGCTGCAGATAGTTGCATTTAAAGTAACACTTTGGCCAGAAGCCACACTTCTTAAGTTAGTCACTCATTGAAAGTTCAAGGGAGCGGTGAATTTCCCAGGGCTCAGTTGCTCGCGCGCTCGCCTGAGTCAGAAGGTTGTGGGTTCAAGTCCCACTCCAGAGACCTGAGTGCAAAAAAATCAAGGCTGACACTCCTAGTGCAGCGTTGAGGGAGTGCTGCACTGTCAGAGGTGCCGTTTCTCATTTGAGAAGTTAAACCGAGACCCTGCCTGCCCTCTCGGGTGGACGTAAAGGATCCCAGGCACTATTTTGAAGAAGAGCAGGGGAGTTATTCCCTGTGTCCTGGTCAATATTTGTCCCTCAATCAGACGGTCTGGTCATTATCACAATGTTTGCGGGAGCTTGCTGTGCACAAATTGGCTGCTGCACCTCCTACGTTACAACAGTGACTGTACTTCATTGGCTGTGAAATGTTTTTGGAAGGATGTAAAAGGTGATATATCAACGCAAGTCCTTTCTTTCTGAATTGAGCCATTTTAATCAGGACCACATGTCATTGAACAGCGCTGCTGAGAACAGTGACACCCTTGCTGGGATTACCCACTGTGCCAAATTCAGTTGGTTTGTCCATTCTGTAGAGGGGCCAGATTCTGCCCGGAGCCAATTTGAGAGGGTGTTGTTGCCCAATGAAGTGTGTGTGTGTGGGAGTAATGAAGGGAGCGATGTGGCAAGATTTCAACATTCTTCGGATGGTGAGAATGTGGAACTCGGTACCGCAAAGAGTAGTTGAAGTGAATGGCACAGATGCCTTTAATGGGAAGCTAGATAAACACACAAGGGAGAAAGGATTAGAAGGTGAGATGAAGTCGGGTGGGAGGAGGTTCATGGGGCCCTTTGAGCTGTTAATGATTTGTTAGCACTGTGCCTCATCTGAACTCTGCCTGACGATGGATCTAACAACACTGTCCAGACAAAATGTTGAATGAGTATTGTCCCCCCCACTTCCCGTTAGAATCAGCAAATCCTGTCGATGGTGTTGCCAATAGATGATCCTGTTACGGGAAGAAGGACCTGCGTCTGTAACGTCTATAATCCCATGCTCAACACATTCCAGGAAGCTTTCCAATCGATAGAAGGGAATTTGAGCTCTGGAGTAGGAAGATAGCAGGGCAAACTAATTATACAGAGCAAGATCCCACAATGAAACAATTAGTTAAATGACCAGTTAGTAGTTTCTTTTGGTTGGTGGTACTGAGGGAGGAATATCGGCCAGAATATTAAAATATTGGGGTTTTGGTTTAACAATTCATCTGCAAGATGACACCTTGAGCAATACAGCACATTAGAATGATAGCAGGGCTAAAAATGTTACATTACGAGGACAGGTCACATAGACCAGCCTTCTATTTCCTTGAATATAGAAGATTAAGGGGTGATCTAATTGAAGGGTTTAAGATGATTAAAAGGAGTTGATAGGGTAGATGGAGAGAAACTATTTCCTCTGATGAGGGAGAGTTCAGAATAAGGGGGCAGAACCTTAAAATTCGAGCCAGGCCATTCAGGGGTGATGTCAGGAAGCACTTCTTCACACAAAGGGGAGTGGAAATCTAGAACTCTGTCCCCCAAATAGCTGTTAAGGCTGGTGGGGTCAATTGGAAATTTCAAAACTGAGATTGATAGATTTTTTTTTTTTGGGTAGGGGTATTAAAGGTTATGGAACCAAGATGGGTAAATGGAGTTTAAATACAGATCAGGCATGATCTAATTGATTGGCAGAAGGTGTATGATGGGCTGAATGGTCATCTCTTGTTTCAGTGTTCCAATGCTCTTCACTGCACAGCAGGGTCAGCCTAAAGTATGTGGTCAAGTGCAGGAGTGGAAATTAAGCAGCACTGTTGCAATATGAATGAAGAATTACTTTGAATTGAAGGAACCCATTTTCCCTCTGAGGAATGACGAAAAGCATTGAAGACCTGTAACTATCTCTGTCACCTGGAGATTCAGGAGAAACACAAGAAAAAAATTGTATACTCACCTCATATTTCAATTTCCTTTCTTCCTCCTCCTCTCCCTCATCCTGTCCCTCCTCCTCGATCTCTTCCTCCTCCTCCTCCCCCTTTTTCTGTTCTTCTTGGTTTTCAAAATCATGGTGCCTCTTCTGAAGGTACTCCAGGTCATCATCATGTCTCTTCAGGTCCATGTCTTCTTCCAGGCGATGATGTCTCTTATTATCCTGCAACGTCTTCTCAGGGGAATGTTTGTCATCAGTCTCATGCAGATGGGTGTTGGGATCGAAGATCTTGATTCTCTTTCCTTGAGCTTCAAACTGATCAGTTTCTTCATCACTGGCATTTTCTTCAACTCGTTTCTCAACATTTCTCAGTTCTTCCTCATTTCTCTTATTAAAGTCACCTTCTTTTGAGCTGTACTCTTTGCTGTGATGCTTCTCATCGACTTTCTTGTCATCTTCATCTTGCAGTTCCTCCCTGGCGATCTGCTCAATCAGTTCACCTATCTTGAGGACATCACGGTCTTCCTGCTCATCTTTTTTGGATATTCGATCCTCTTCCTCAGATGAGTCTCTTTGTCTCTTCTCAAGACTTTGCTTATCTTCCTCACTGAGCTCTTCACTTTTACGCATGGGTACCTTGGTGTCATCTTGACCATTAATACCTTTATATTCATGTTGCTCCTTCATGTTTTCTTCTTCACTGTCCTCATATTTCTTCATGTCTTCCTCTCTCTTTAAAGGGATATCCGTCTTAGCATTGTCTCCTCCTCGGCTACCAACATTGTCCCTCCACTCAGTACTTCCTCCCTTCTTGTCCAACATGTGTTTCTTCTCTACATAGTCTTCTTCATTCCATTCTACACTTTCTTCCTCTGGGTCGTTCCCTCTTTTGTTGCTTTCAAGAGACTTTTTCTTGGCTGAGCTCTCTCTAGTCTCCTCTGTGGATAGAGAAAGTGAGAGTTGAAGAACATCTGATACAGCAAAATGATCTATAATGGAATAAAAACAAGAAATGCTGGAAATACTCAGCAGGTCTGGCAGCATCTGTGGAGAGAGAAGCAGAGTTAACGTTTCAGGTCAGTGATCCTTCATTAGAACTGGCAAATGTTAGAAATATAATAGGTTTTAAGCAAATAAAGCGGGGATGGGGCAAGAGATAACAAAAGGCAACGTGTTGATAGGACAGGGTCACAGAGAATAACTGACCAGAAGGTCATGGAGCAAAGGCAAACGGTATGTTAATGGTGTGCTGAAAGACAAAGCGTTAGTGCAGAGAGGGTGTTAATTGACAGAAAAATGTACAGCTCTGGCCCAAAGCACAAACATGAAAAAAACAATGGGTAGGCACATGGTAAAAAAAATGAATGATGAAACAAACTGAAATAAAATAAACAAATGAAAAATAATAAATAATAAAAAAGAAAAAATAACTAAAAATAAAAAGGGGGGATCTGTATTGGAGTTGCTAATGGTAAGTTTAGTGATATGCTCTTTTGAAAGAACTGAAGCTGGTTTAGAGTCTAGTGGTTACAGTGCTGGACTAGCAAAGGGTTGCGAGTTCACCTCCCAGCATGGAAAGTTATGAAGTTGAATTCAATAAATCTGGTCATCCATGGGTTAGCACCATGAAAGCTACTGGATTGTCTGAAAAATCCAACAGATTCACTAATGTCCATTGGGTAAGGGAGCCTAACACTGCCTTTTTGATCTGGCCTACATGTGACTCCAGTCAAAGACTATGTGGTTGGGTCTTAATGCCCTCCGAAGAGGCCAATCAGGCCACTCCATTGAAGGCAACAAGCACCACCTGAGCTCAATGAAGGCTGGGCAATTAATGTGGTCTTTCCAGTGTTGCCCTGAGAAGAATTTTTTTCTGAGAAGGCTGAGTTATATACCCGCAATATATTACTCCTTACACCTTTGCAGGTGTAAAGGTAGTACCTTGAGAATAGTGGACTGCCACTAAGGCTGAGCTTTGTTTAAGTGGCCTGTCCCTTTAAGGCCACTTGTCATGTTCTCCCTTTTGTGCTCTGAATAGGTGTATCCTGAGGTCAATTGAAGGCTGCTGTTGAAGGAAGTTTATGTCTAGAGTGGAAACTGCTGCTAAATTCCCAGTGTGTCTCTAGGTCAGTTAGAGACTATTTGCCATTGCTGACAGATGTTAAGATTGTTGCTGGATCTGTGAGCTGATTGGCGGAAGTGCCAATTTTTAAAGTATGACTGACACCCTAGATGTAGGACTTTTAAATAGACTGACAGAGAGACAGGGACAGACCGAGACAGAGAGACAGACACAGAGACTAGCAGAAAGACAGGGACAGACCGAGAAACCGAGACAGAGACAGACACAGAGACTAGCAGAAAGACAGGGACAGACCGAGACAAAGAGACAGACACAGAGACTAGCAGAAAGACAGGGACAGACCGAGACAAAGAGATAGACAGATAGAGGTTGAGACATACAGAGATGGACACAGAGACTGATGGACAGACAGAAAATGTAGTTCAGGAATGATCCATCCTGTCGCAGCTTCAAGTAATTGTACTTAACAGTTTTCTTGTTTAGAGAAAAATTAAATTAAGTATGTCCACAAACCTTACTTCCTGTTGTGGCCATTTTTGATCACACTTTCTATTAACATTTCCCATTCTGATTTACCATGGGAAAAGCCACAGGAAATTCATCGGCAATAAATATAAATCTTTGCTTACAATGTGCGCTTTCGATAAGAAAAACATCCCAAAGCACTTTACAACCAATGAAGTGCTTTTAGAAATGTAGCCACTGATGTAATGTAGGAAATGTGCACAGCAAGCTCCCACAAACAGCAATGTGATAATGACTAGATAATCTGTTTATAGCAATGTTGATAAACATTAGCCAGAACACCGGAGAGAACTTCCCTGCTGTTCTTGGAAATAGTGCCATGGGATATTTTACATCCACCTGAGAGGACAGACAGAAGGGCCTCGGTTTAACATCTCATCCAAAAGCCAACACGTCTGACAGTGCAGCACTCCCTCAGTACTGCACTGAATGTCAGCCTGGACTTTTGTGCTTAAGTTCCTGGAGTGGGAGTCAGAGAGAAAGTGCTACTCACTGAACACATTTACTCCCCTCAACACTTTCTCCATCTTCCCCTGTGAGACCTGCAAGTAATGAGTCAATACTTGCCTTTAGATAATTACTTTCAAATTAAATTTCCAGACTGAAATTTTTACCCCAGTCTACTTTTTAATCTTTATTCTATAAATTGGACAATCGTTGAGGTTACTGTACCATGATGAGTCAGTTCTTGCAGCTCCTTCAGAAGATTCTGGTGACGCACCATGGCCAGAATCCGCTCGTCTACCAAGGAAAATAAAAGGTCAGAGTTAGTCGTTGCAGTTTCATTTCCATGAGACACAAGCAAACAAGACTGAGAAGGATCAGGTAGATCATAAAAGTACAGTCAAAGGAAATTAAATGAGAACATAATGAGAAATAGACACAGAGACAGAATACAGATAGAAAGAGTCAGAGATAGAATACAGAAGGAAAGATAGAATATAGAGGGAGACCGAGAAAGAGTCAGAGAGAAAAGAGAGAGAGTCAGAGAATGAGATAGTTATTGAGACAGAGAGAGCTAGAGACACAGTACAGAGAGAGAGAGAGACAGAGAGAGAGACAGAGAATGAGATAGTCACAGAGACAGGGAGAGAGACAGCGAAAGAGAGAGAGAGAGGAAAGAGAGAGTCAGAGAATGAGATAGTCACAGAGAGGGAGAGAAAAACAAAGAGAGACAGAATACACAGAGAGAGAGAGACAGGGACAGATGCAGAGACAGTGTACAATCAGAGAGGAACCAGCGACCATTGAACTATATTGTAGAAGAAATGAACCATCACATTCATGAAAAAAGGGGAGAGAAAAATCACAGAATCATTACAGTCCAGAAGGAGGTCATTCAGCCCATCGTATCTGCACTGGCTTCCAAAAGAGCAATTCTCTCAGTTCCATTCCCCTGCCTTCTCCCCGTAAGTCTAATTTCCTTCTGAATGTTTCAATTGAACCTGCCTCCACCACACACTCAGGCAGCGCATTCCAGACCTTAACCACTTGCTGTGTGAAAAAGTTTTTCCTCATGTCATTTTTGCCCTCTTGTTCTCGATCCTTTCATGAGTGGGAACAGTTTCTCTCTTACTCTGTCCAGACCCCTCATGATTTTGAATACCTCTATTAAATCACCTCTCAGCCTTCTCTTCTCCAAGGAAAACAGTCCTAACTTCTCCAATCTGTCTTCATAACTGAAATTCCTCATCCCTGGAACCATTCTCGTGAATCTTTTCTGCACTCTCTCCAATGCCCTCACGTCTTTCCTAAAGTGCGGCACCCAGAACTGGACACAACCCTTCAGCTGAGGCCGAACTAGTGTCCTATATAAATTCAACATTACCTCCTTCCTCTTGTACTCTTTGCCCCTATTAATAAAGCCCAGGACATTGAATGCTTTATTAACCACTCTCGCAACCTGTGACTTCAATGACTTATTCACATATACACCCAGGTCCCTCTGCTCCTGCACCCCCTTTAGAATTGTACCCTTTATTTTATATTGTCTCTCCATGTTCTTCCTAGCAAAATGAATCACTTCACATTTCTCTGCATTGAACTTCATCTGCCACCTGTCTGCCCATTCCAACTTGTCTATGTCCGTTTGCAGTTCTACACCATTCTCCTCACAGTTCACAATGCTCCCAAGTTTCGTATCATCTGCAACCTTTGAAATTGTGTCCTGTACACCAAGGTCCAGATCATTAATATATATCAGGAAATGAAAGGGTCCCAACACTGATCCCTGGGGAATTCCACTACAAACCTTCCTCCAGCCTGAAAAATTCCATTAACCACTACTCTTTGTTTCCTGTCACTCAGCCAATTCCGTATCCATGTTGTTACCGTCCCTCTTATTTCATGAGCTGCAAGTTTGCTCACAAGTCTGTTGTATGGCACTGTATCAAATGCCTTTTGAAAGTCCATGTTCACCACATCAACAGCATTGCCTTCATCAACCCTCTCTGTTACCTCCTCAAAAATCTCCAGCAAGTTAATTAAACATGATTTTCCCTTAAGAAATCCATGTTGGCTTTTCTTAATTAACTCACATTTGTCCCTGTGACTATTGATTTTTGTCCCAAATTATTTTTCTAGAAGTTTTCCCACCCCCGAAGTTAAACTGACTGGCCTGTAGTTGCTGGGCTTATCTTTACACCCAAAGAAAGCAAAGAAACATAGGAAGAAAGTATTTGAGAAATAGTTCAACCTTCTTCGAGGATCTTGCTGCATTTCCTGCTGACTGGCATTGGGTAGGGTTTGGAAAGTGTATCTGAGATCACTTCGACAATACACCTGGTAACCTGCAGAGAGAGACAGAAATACACAGAGCTAGTTAAATTACACCTACAGATGCCAGAACATAGGAACAGGAGGAGGCCATTCAGCCCCTCGAGCCTATTCCACCATTCAATTAGATCATGGCTGATCTTAACTCAATTTACCCACCTTTGCTTCATATTATTTAATACTTTTGATTAGCAAAAATCTATCAAATTTAGAATGATTAATTGAGATTAATCTATTGCTTTTTTGTGGGAGAGAGTTAAAGAAGTGTTTCCTAACTTCTCCCTGGAATGAGCTGGCTCTGGTTTTCCGGTGGAAAAGGTTTCTCTCTTGCTACCTCATCAATTTCTTTCAAAATCCTAAAAGCCGCGATCAAATCACTCTCCAGCACCCCCACCCTAACCTTCAATGTTCCAGAAAATGTGGGGAGGGGTCTGTGGCCTAGGCCATAAACTTCCTATACCATATCCACTGGTGTACCTGCAGGAGCGCTGGGGGCATGAGGAGGGATGTATTATAATGACATGCAAATGAGGCCATACATCATGCAACATGTTACCTGACATTTAAACCCCAGCAACACTGGGCATCCCAGGTGTCCAGTGTTGCTAAGGGCCTCGGGGAAAAATCTGGTCTCAAAGAACTCAGGAGTGGGCTAAAATGTGAAACCCCCACCCCCACAAGGTTGAGGACCCTGCCTCACCCCTGATGAATAGACACTTGGCCAAGGTGTCAGAGACTCTGCACCTTCAGGGTGGGGAGAGGGTGAGGAAAGAGAAGATTCCAGGGAAAATGGCTGAACAACTGGATGAAGTGCAGGATGGAGACCAGGAGTAGGAATCCTAGCTGATGTTTGCCCCTCCCTGTCTCACTCTGAGTCTGACTGTAGCTCATGAAGCACAGCTCAGGAGAGACCTGAGTTTGTAATGAGGACCTTCGCAACTGTGCCTCAGCATCACGTAACACATCGAAAACTTTGCTGTCCCCCTTATCCTCTCTCCTCCACACCACACCCCTCCCTTCACCTCCCCTTCCCATCCCTCCTTTCCCCTCCTATGCCCTCTAATCCCCTCCCTTCTCTTCCATTCCCCTCCTTTTTTCTCCCCTCCTCACCACTACCATCTCTGAGGTGCGAAATTATTACACTTTTTGCACTTATAAAGTACCTCATTAACACTGAAATAATTACAAAAATGGTGCTTATGAGAAAAAATTCAGACACTTGGCTGAAGAGCTGAGGTCCACAGGACATCCCCAGAGAAGAGTTGGAGAGGAGATCAATGGGGAATTAGTACCCAACATTAGCTCCCTGTCCGCAATGCCTCAAATTTAAAATTCCCGTAACTTCTTTTAAAATCCTTCCATGGCCTCGCCCCTCCCTCTCTGTAACCTTCTCCAGCCCCACAGCAGTCCGAGATCTCTGCGCTTCTCCATCCTCCTGAGCATCTCCGATTTTAATCGCTCCACCATTGGCGGCCGTGCCTTCAGCTGCCTGGGCCCCAAGCTCTGGAATTCCCTCCCTAAACCTCTCCACCTCTCTCTCTCTCCTCTTTTTAAGTCACTCCTTAAAACCTACCTCTTTGACCAAGCTTTTGGTCACCTCTCCTAACATCTCCTTATGTGGCTCAGTGTCAAACTTTATCTGGTAATGCTCCTGTGAAACACCTTGGGATGTTTCACTACATTAAAGGCACTATGTGAATGCAACTTCTTGTTGTTGTAGTGACTAGAAGTCAAGCTTGGGCTTTAAAAGGCTGAATATGGGGTTGGGGGGTGGACATTTTAAACCACAAGGATGCAGCCAAACCAAGAGAACTCACTATTTACCTTCTCATCTTCCTTCTCCAGTTCAGATGACAGGGGGCGGCAGCTCACTGCAGCAGAAAAATAACAATGCATTGACAATCATTGACATTGTATTCAATACTGATGGCAGGGCTGTCAATTATAACACTAGCTCCAGGCCCTAGAAATCTTCCCACACTGTCTGGACTTCAGATTATCTTAGCTGTGTTTAAGTGGGTAGCACTCTCACCTTCTGAGAGGTTGTAGGTTCAAATCCCACTCCAGTATGTAATCTGGATGCTCCCAGTACAATAGTGAGGGAGCATTGTTGTCTGAGGTGCTATCTTTTAGATGCCTATTTCCACCTCCATAACATTACCCAACTCTGACCAGCTCAGCTCATCTGCTGCTAAAACTCTCATGTATGTTTTTTGTTACCTCTGGCCTTAACTATTCCACTGCACTCCTGGCCAGTCTCCCAAGTTCTTCCTTCCATAAACTTAAGGTCAACCAAAACTCTGCTGCCCATCTCCCACCTTGCACTAAGTTCCATTCACCCCTCTCCCCTGTGCTCGCTGACCCACACTGGCCTGCTGTTGGGCAACACCTTCATTTTAAAATTCTCAAATCCCCCCACCATGGCCTCAACCCCACCCGAACTCTGTCACCTCCTTCAGCCCCACAACCCTCTGAAATCTCACCACTCATCCAATTCCGGCCTCGTAAGCATCCTCAATTTTAAAGCCTCCAGCACTGGCGGCCGTGCCTACAGCTGCCTGGGCCCTAAGCTCTGGAATTCCCTCCTTAAACCTCGCCATCTCTCCACCTCTCTCTCCTCTTTTAAGACACTTCCTAAAACCTACCGCTGACCACTCTACTGGTCATCTGCGCCAATATCTCTTCGGGTGGCTCGGTGTCAGATTTTGTTTTATAACGCTCCTGTGAAGCACCTTGGGACATTTTATTACATGAAAGGTGCTATGTAAATACAAGTTGTTGTTGTAATAGCCTAAATATTAATATAATCACCAGAATAAAACAGCAACATTCACGTTGCTACCGTCACTGCTCTGGATTCTTATCTCTGTACCTCCATGTGCCCTGTGCCTGTTCCAGTAACACTTACCCCATCCCTCACTATCTAACCGTATGGACCCAAACAGATCTCTACAAAGTGAACTTTGATTAAAAAAAAACACAAGCTGAGAACTCTCCATCTGAAGGTCTCTGAGGCCTGTTTTAATTTTATACAAATATACATTTACTGGAATATTCTTTGCACACAGTTCATTAACCAGGCAGGTTAGAGAGAAGGTGTATTGAGGGGACATATCACAGTCATCAACACATCAGCCCGATCCGCTGATCCGGATCAAGCTGTTTCCAGTCTAACTTATTACCAGAGCTAGAAATCATTTTAATAATCGTCACACACGAAAAGGTTGGCCGTAATAATCGACAAGACAAAAATAATCATTTGCAAAGGAAATGAGACTTAGCTCTTAAACTCTGCTGTCATTCGATCATTTTACCTATTTTCAACCGTTTCTTTAACCCGGGATTGTAAAGTTAACACTTTGTGTGACTCCATCTGCGTGTCCTTTTTTTTATATATTTCTCTCCGATTACCTGAGAGAGGCGGAGTGACACAGAGAAAGATAGAGGACAGACAACAGAGAGAAACGGAGAAAGAGGGAGAATAGAGAGAGAGAACGGTGAGAGAAACAGAGAGGGAAATAGAGACGGTCAGACATACTCGGGTGGGCGATAGAGGGATACAGGAAGATATAGAGAGAGAAATATAGATAGACAGAAAAAGAGAGACATGGAGAAAGATGGAGACAGAAAGACAGAGGGGGGGGAATGGGGGAGAGACAGAAGGAAGGAGAGACAGAGGGATGGAGAGAGAAGGGGCAGGGAGAGAGAGACAGAAGGGATGGGGGGGGGGGGGGGGGGGTGGGGGGAGGAGAGGAGGAAGAGGGAGAGATAGAGGAGAGAGGTGTCGGGGAAGGTGTCTCTGTCCAAGGTGCTGAAAGCGGATTCTGATGCTCTGCCTCAGGATAAGGGGATTTAGAAAGTGAATCTTGGAAACTACTTGCATTTTTCCCCCATGAAAGAATGAACGAGCTAAGCAAACAACCCTTGAAAATCTAAACTTTTGCATATTTAAACAGCCTATGCCCAGTAAACATAATTACCGAACCGCTCGCATTGAACAGGCAGATTTCACTATCCCAATATTTGGGAAACACGTTTTTAAAAAATCACAATCATATTAATTTTAATACAAACTTACCATGGTAACAGAACAGAATCCAGGCTAAAAAACCCTTGGAAATCATCTTGAATTGAGAATGCTGTTGGAGTTTGGAGCTGAGGGATAATAGGGATTTTTTTGGGGGGGGGGGGGGGGGTGGGGGTGTGGGTAGTGAGGAAGGAATTTATATTTATAAATATATTAGTGACAGAAACAATAAAAAAAAAACCTTGAAGATCAATGGGAGGGTTTGGTGCAGGTAGAGAGGGTAAGTGATGGGGGGGTGGGGGGTGGGATGAAGACACCTCCGTCCTCTCCCCGGTATAGTGATGGTCTGAAGGCGCTTGGGATCTTTAAGGGATTTGTTTAAATAGCCAGACCAGAGGAAGTGATGTCAATCTAGCTGCAAGAGCTCGTTGTACAGATCTTTAAAGGTATGTTCAATCACCATTTACTGTCCCCCCAGCATTAAATAGAACACACCGTGAATCGTCCTTTTCAACGATTAAATCCATCCCCTTCAACTAAATGCATTGATAAAGACCTGCTAGCAACAGCACAACATGGAATGGGTGTTCGACTGAACTTCGGCACTGAATATTTACTGCATGTCTCACAAGACAGATTGACAATGCATCTGCAGAAATTATTTTCCAAACCTGCTTCAAACATATCGTGTCTGTCCTGTCCAAATCTACTCTAAGCAAACAGATTAACAATGATAATGGTATATTTTGGGGGTCCCCAGATGGTCATGCAATCTATAAAATGGGATATAATATGGGAGCGAGTTAAATCTAATCAAGAGTCTCAGATGGTCTTTATATATATATGGTAACAGATACCTGGGAGTGAGTTGCAGACTGGAATCTAATCGAGGGCTTTGGGGTGCTTTATAGAGAGAATAATTAATACCCAGGAGTGAGTACAATACTGGGATAGAATCAAAGAGTTTGGGCTTTTTAAAAAAACTATTAAAATTTTAATTGGATTTTGAATTTGCACAAAAACACATAAAGCATCTCTACAGAATACATAATGAACTGAGTTTAGTGAATAATACCGCAGCTTTTTAAAGCTTGTGCGGAATATGGTAGATTTGAAATATTTGGTGCAGTCTCAAAACTAAGAGCAGGTCTTTCCAGAATTTACTGATCTCGCTGGAGGAAGGAAATAGTATGTCAAAAGAGAGCTGAAGGACTTTATAATATTTCAAACCCCCTTTGCATTGTCGCCTGGAGCTGAACTCTGTTCCTTAACTGGCTAGTTCATTCCAGAGTTATAGAATCTTCCACATTTGTGCTAGAATCCTCTCCAACCACCTTAAAGGAATTCAGAATTCTGGGGCTATGTGATATGTGAAAACAAGCTGACCAATTCCTAAGTGTTTTTTTTTTAACATAGTAAAACGTCCCAAGGTGCTTCACAGGAACATTATCAAACAAAATCGGAACACCACCAGCTGCAAGTTTGTCTCCGAGTCTCACGCCATCCTGACTTGGAAATATATCAGCTGTTCCTTCACTGTGGCTGGGTCAAAATCCTGGAACTCCCTTCCTAACAGCACTGTTGGTCTACCTACCCCACATGGACTGCAGCAAATCAAGGCGGTGGCTCACCACCACCTTCTCAAGGGCAATTAGGGATGGGCAATAAATGCTGGCCTGGCCAGTGATGCCCACATCCCATGAGTGAATAGAAAAAAACTCCACAGAGTCACCTGGTGGCCAGAGTTGCTGATTGGACCATGACTGTTGACATAGCAATTTACAATGGGGGGGGGGGGTCATGAATAGAAAATTGTAACCAAAATCACAATAACCTATACAAAATTTTAAATAATCTATCAGTGCCATAGTGTATGTTGTCTGATTGTTGATGGGGCAACATTCAATGAGAAAAGTTAACATAACAGATGGCAAATATTGACAGAAAATCACCATAACAGGAAATGTATGCCATGGGCAAGACTTTTCCTTACTATAATATAATATAATCATTAATTTAAATTCATACCTTGCTGATCCTATTACCCAGCCCTAATTTGAAGTTATATTCTTGGTTATCTATATTATTTAATGTTTTACATTCTTTGATGAGGGCCCTACACTACAACTAATCTTTTATAATTTTTTTTTACATCTAGCCTTCAAGGCCAAAATCCATTATCATTGCTCATTAGCATATTCACTCTACACTGATTAAGTTGCTCAAGGTCAGTGGTGTCCATCTCAGTTTATTTGTTTCACACAACATTGAAGCCAACTATTGCCCTGGCTCAAGGTTGGTGTTGATACTGGGACCTCCTAGTGTATATGACGAAGCACTACATATACACACTACAGCACTGAGTTGGGCAAGCATTCAGTTCTTGAAGAATTGGCAAGCTTCAAAGATACTGCTTGATGTAGGTGAACTTTAATGCTGATACAAAAACAACTTGCATTCGTATAGCCCCTTTAATATAGTAACATGTCCCAAGGCACTTCACAGGAGGGTGCAAATTGACACTGAGTCATGTAAGGAGATATTAGGGCAGCTGACCAAAAGCTTGATCAAAGAAGTAGATATTTAAGCACCATCTTAAAGGAAGAGAGCGAGGTGAGAGGTTTAGTGAGAATATTCCAGAGTTTAGGGCCCAGGCAGCGGAAGGCACAGCTACCAATGGTGGACTGAAGGAAGTGGGGGAAAGCACAAGAAACTAGAATCGGAGGAACGTGGAGCATTGTCAGACTGGAGGAGTCCTAAAATCGAGTTTTGGGAATAATGGTTTCTGAAAGAAATGTCGATGATAAAGTCCTGGATTGTTGCTTCAAATGGAAATTTTAATTTGAACCAATCAAAACCCAATAATTCAGCAGGTTGACAACTGTATGTTCAGTGACAAGCCTCAGCATCAATTTAATTAAATGTTGCTGAAGAATTTTTACACCATAGGTCTGAAGATTGAGTGGTTTACCAGTATATAGTTGACAGGTTACTTGGTAATGTGACATGTCCAGAGTGACAGAAGGACATCACGAGCAATATAAAATGAAAGAACTTGCATTTATATAAGGACTTTTCATGATGTCCCAAAGTGCTTCACAGGTAATGAAGCTCTTTGGAAGTGTCGTTATTGTTGTAATGTAGGATATTGCCTGAAGAAAGGTCCCACAAACAGCAATGTGATAATGACCAGATTGGCTGTTTTATGTGTTAGCTGAAGGATTAATATTAGCTAAGACACTAGTCAGAGTTTCCCTGCACTTATTCAAAATAGAGTTATAGGATCTTCTACATCTGCAGGAGAGGGCAGATGGGCCTTGGTTTAATATCTCATCCAAAAGATGGCAGTCGGTCTAGACTTTGTGCTCAACTACCAGGACTGGAACTTAAACCAGTTGTGTTGTGACCCAGACTCACAAGCACTACCCACCAAACCATGCCTGATACTTTTCTGAAGAAGGGTCAATTGAGGGTTTCTGGTGACCATGAAATCACACCCCATTGTTGGGGTCAGTTTCTTCGAGGGGCAGGGCCAGTCGAGAAAATCGAAAGAGCAAAAATAAAGAAACAGATGCAGCCTCAGATTTTATATTTTTTTCAGTCGTCTAGCACCAAATTATTCCAGTGCAGGCATTGAGCAAGCGGAGATTCTGCATTTAAATAATTAGATGCAAATTCTCCTAGTACATTCTGTACAGCGTTAAAGCCTCACACAACGTGATAGCAACAAAACATGTCGCCGATTCACCAACTTTTCAGCTAAATCACAGAATACTACAATCACCCCACACCACAATCCTAGACTCACCTAAAATAACCCAGTGTGTGCACAATCCCATTTGGGTGGAACCTTCTCCTCAGGGATCTTCATGTGTCAGCGTTGCCTCAGTGGGTGGTCCTCTTGCCTATTTGTCAGAAGATTGTGCATTTTCAGGTTCCCCTCCAGGACTTGAGTATGAAGGTCAAGGCTGACGAGGGAGTGCTGCACCATCAGAGGTGCTGTTTTTCAGATGAGATGTTAAACTGAGAGTCTGTTGCCTCCTCATGTGAATGTAAAAGATCCCACTATCCTAACTTGAAGAAAAGCAGGGGAGTTAACCCAGTGTCTTGGCCAATATTGACTCCTTAACTAACATCACTACAAACAGATTATCTGGGTTGCTGTTTGTGGGCGTTCACTGTTCCCAAAATTAGTTGCTCTGTTTCCAAAATTCCAACAGTGAGTACACTTCAAAAGCACTTCATTAGCTGTAAAGCACTTTGAGATTTCCTGTGGTCTTGAAGTGTTATAGGAATGTATGTCTTTCTTTCTCCAGGGAGCTGTCCACATCTTCCTTGAGGCACGGAGCATTACCAGCATGCATTGTGTCATGTCTCACCCACCTAGTGAGGCTGACACAGAGGCGGCTGCTTTACTTCCAACCTTTTGTATGTTGGTCAACTCAGGTGAAGGATCAAGGCCAGCCTACCAAGATTTGACTCGAAGACCTGAGATAAATTGTGAAGTTAAAGGCTGCATTTTTAGATCTGTGGTTTGTAGAAAGAAGGAAGCACTGAGTGAATTCCCTAGTTTAGAGCCTTATATAGAATCATGTAGAATTTACAGCTCAGGTAGAATCCATTTGCACCAACATGTCCATGTTGGTGTTTATGCTCCACATGACCCTCCTCCCACCCCTGTTCATCTCATCCTATCAGCATCTCCTTCTATTCCTTTCTCCCTCATGTGTTTATCCAGCTTCCCCTTAAATGTCTCGATATTATTCACCTCAACCACTCCCTGTGGTAGCGAGTTCCACATTCTCACCACTCTCTGGGTAAAGAAGTTTCTCCTGAATTCCTTATTGGATTTGTTATATTTATAGACCCTAGTTTTGGTCTCCACCACAAATAGAAACATTTTCTCTACGTCTACCCTATCAAACCCTTTCATAATTTTTTAAGACCCCTATCAGCCTTCTCTTTTCTACAGAAAAGAATCCCATCCTGTTGAACCTTTTCTGATAGTCGTACTCTCTCTGTTCTGGTATTATCCTTGTAAATCTTTTTTAGCACCTTCTCCAGTGCCTCTGCATCCATTTTATAATCTGAAGACCAGAACCGACTGGTACGGTTGTTTTAAAATTTGAGTAGCACACAGTGTAGAGTCTTCAAGTTAATACAGCGGTGGGGAAGAAGGACAGAGTGTAGGAAGAAGCGTTTGGGAATTTAAGAGGAGCGAAAGGTGAGTTCAGAGCTGCGCTGAATATCAATAAAATTGTGAAAGACAAGGCAAAGTTGCCATAAGGAGAGAGAGAGATATTACAGCGGTAATCCCTCTTAGATGATCCACTTTTCCCTGTAACATCCTGGGGTACAAAAGAGGTATTTGAAGAATCATTCCAGATATAGGACCTCCTGTAACACCTTGCTACGTAAAGAACCCCTGCTCAACATTTCCACTAAAAGGACATCTTGTCACATATAGGACCTTGTACATTGCCTTGACAGTTATAGGACCTCTTGCATCACCTTACAATACAGGTGGATAACCCACTGAAAGCCTGCTCTGCATATCAGGTGATCTCACTATCCAGAAAACTGGTCCAATATTCCAAAGGTGTCAAGAGGATGTGTGGAATTCACATTCCAATAGAAAACTACTGCTGAGAGAGGAATTCCAGACATTGGCATTTCTCATGGCTCTCAGGCTCAGCAGCGATGCCCTCAGTGGTCGGATAGTCTGCCGACACTCATTGCCTAGACTCGCATATGAAGATGGGCCACTCTGACATGGAACCAGAATAAGATGGGGGCCTGTGGACCCTACCACAGTGGCAACAAGTGTGAAAAGATGGAGAGAAAGCTGGAGAGAAAGTTCCAAGGGATGGAATAATCGTGGGAGCTACAATGCATAATGCAGACCTACTACCCTTCGCGATCTCTGTTCTCCTCCAATTCAGCCCTCTTGTACATCCCCAATTTCCTTCGCTCCACCATTGGTGGCTGAGCCTTCAACTGTTGAGACCCTAAGCTCTGGAATTCCCTCCCTAACCTTCTCTGCCTCTCTGTCCTCCTTTAAGATGCTCCTTAACACCTACCTCTTTGACCAAGTTTTTAGTCACTTGGCCCAATATATCCTCATGTGGCTCAGGTTGCCAATTTTTCTATCGGATTACCATCCTGTGAACTGCCTTGGGATGGTTTACTACGTTAAAGGTGCTATATAAATGGAGGTTGTTGCTGCCGAAATTTGAAAGATTGTTTCATTTAATAGACTTCAAAATGTGTCCGTGATAAAGACCAGGGAGACAACGAGAACATAATGCAATATTAATAAGCAACATACAAAGAACAAACACACTGTATTTTCCAAAGGGCAGAATTACTTATTAACAGTGCAATAATAACATGATGCACCTCATTGCTTCCCATACCATTGGGTGGGGGGGGGGGGGGGGGGCTACACTTAACCCCTCGATGCCCATTGTAGAACTTCAGCAATCAAGCCAATCGACACTAAGTTTGCAGGAAGGATGTCGAACCCACCCCAAGCCATCATTGCATCATTCCTGCCTTCATGACCGGGCCCCCTTGAAGCGAGAACATGTTTTGTTGACCCACGCTAGTGCTTTTTTAGAAGACATTTTCAGTAAGGCTTAATAAAACCTGACAGAAAATTGAAAAAACAAGGAAGAACTTGCATTTCTAGAACGCCTTTCACAACCTAAGGACATCCCACGTGCTTTACAGCCTATGAAGTACTTTTTGAAATGCGGTCACTGTTGTAATGTAGGAAACGCAGCAGACAATTTACGCACAGCAAGCTCCCACAAACAGCACTGTGATAATGTCCGGGTCATCTTCTTAATGCTCTTCTTCAAAATGGTGTCATGGGATCACTTGTCAGGGCAGATGGGGCATTGGTTTAAAGTCTCATCTGGAAGACAGCCCCTCTGACAATGCAGCAGTCCCTTAGCTCTGCCCTGAGAGTGTCAGCCTGGATTGTGTACCCAAGTCTCTGGAGTGGAGTGGTCTGGACATCAGGGTCACTCCTGAGATCTGAGGGCGGGGGTTGGCAGTGGGGGTTAGGGAAAAAGGGGACATAAAAAATTGGGAAAAAGGATGATTTCCTGCTCCTATCAAAGGCTGATCACCAGCTTTAACTAAAAACTTTCAAAACTTTAATCTGTAATTTTAGAATGGAATTGCTCACGTAATCTTTATACACTTTAATAAAGGAGATTGACAACAGCTCAAGTCCTTCTGTACAATGGGCAAAAGAGCACTTATGTATAATTTAAAATATTCCCCATAGGTTATAAAACATTGGATCAATCCTTCTATAACTGACAGCTAACATTGTTTTTCACTCACTGTCAATATTAATGTCTGTACAATTAGTAGCTTTATCTTTTTTCCACTTCATCCATCCCTCAGGTCAATTTCTTTGGAAGACCAAGCCCTGTGTTTGATTGCTCAAATGGTGAGGCCCCAGCTTGCTATGACTCTTTCACTTTATTTTTGTTGTTGTTCCCAGGGTCAGCATCGAACACTCCTGATCCCTGCTAGCTCTAACGTAATAATAAAAGCAAAACACTGCAGATGCTGGAAATACTCAGCAGGTCTGGCAGCATCTGTGGAGAGAGAAGCAGAGTTAACGTTTCAGGTCAGTGACCCTTCATCAGAACTGGCAAATATTAGAAATGTAAAAGGTTTTAAACAAGTGAGGCGGTGGGGGGCGGGGGACGGTGGTGGGGCAAGAGATAACAAAAGAGAAGGTGTTGATAGGACAAGGTCACAGAGAATAACTGACCAGAAGGTCATGGAACAAAGGCAAATGGTATGTTAATGGTGTGCTGAAAGACAAAGTGTTAGTGCAGAGAGGGTAGCTCTATCCCAGCTCGCAACCTCTGAGTTAGTCACAGAACGTTGCCCCCGGCCCATCCGGCATCGTGCCCTCATACTCTGTAATTGCTGCACCCAAACCCACCCACCTTACTGCAGATGCCCACCACCTCCCCTCCCTCCCCCCCCACCCCTGCACCTTCAAAAGGTTCCTCAAAGCCTTTTGGGGGTCGAAAGTGCGTTGTTCCAGCAAACTCCCTATCATACTTCAGTTAACCTGAGAAAGGACAGCACTGCCATTGTCAATGCTTGTGTGTATCTGTGTGGATGTGTACGCGAGTGTGTGTAGAGGGGGCGTGTGCCTGTGTTGTGACTTGGGTTTGCACACAGTTTGAAGACAGACCGAACCTCCTGCAAGATCACTGTGCCTGTCTCAGAACGTAATACAGCAAATTACTGATTCATAATTTCTCAGCCAGAGCCTTGCCTTAAATCATTGACCCTCCCTCCCCCTCCCACCCCCCCAACCCCAATGACTAGAGCTGTGCAGGATTCTGGGCACAATGATATCCTAAGAGCTGGAGGTGGCCATTCAGCCTCTTGAACTTGCTTCACCATTCAACAAGAACATGGCTGATCTTCTGCCTCAACTCCACCTTCCTGTACTATCCCCAAATCCCTTAGTGTCCAAAGATCTGTCAACCTCAGTCTTGAATATACTCAACGGCTGAGCATCCACAGCTCTCTGGGGTCGAGAATTCCAAAGATTCACAGCCCTCTGAGTGAAGAAATTTCTCCTCATCTCAGTCCTAAATGTCTGACTCTGTATTGTAGAAGGAGCCTTGGTGAATTTTTGCAGTGCATCTTCTGGATGGTACACACTGCAACAATTTGGCTGATTGGTTTCCTACGTTACAACAGTGGCAACATTTCAAAAGTACTTAGTTGGCTGTACAGTATTTTGGGACATCCTGGAATCATGATAGATGCTATGGAAATGCAAGTCCTTCCTTTCCGAATGGCCTGTTCCTGTGCTGTACTGTTCTTTGTTCTTTGTTCTTTCAGACACTGTTCCTGTAAAGCTACACTCTGGTTTGAAAGGAGCAAATGATATTTGGCGCAGAGCATGGAATTAATATTTTTGTATAGCCTAAAAGCACAACATTTTATTTCGATTTTTATTTGATCTCTGATGTAACAAGTCTTTTGAACCTTCCCTTGATGCAGCGAAGCAACATCCACAGGCATCGGAAGCTCATGAAGTACGAAGATTAACGTCCAGGCGTACTGGAAGTGCAATTTTTCTCCCGAGTTTGAGTGAGTAGGTTATAAAGTCCAGGTCACACAGTGGTAGAGTTTTTCAATTCAGGCTCCAGTGATCTTGAGCAATCTATCACTCACTGTTACTTTATCTCTGACTGATTCATCAACGGCAGCATCTCAATGAGCACGCTCTGGCCCTGAGTCCAGGCACTGGACATAAATATAAAATGGGAAATACACAGCGTTAAACCTTTATTGAATTTCATCCCAGGTTGTGGGAAGCTTCAGCCAACAGGAGGAAAATAAACACCTCCAAAATTCCTTTCCAATACTTTCTTCTTCGGTATTGCTGAAAATAGAGACATGTTATCGAAGCGTTTCATCTTGCACTCATCAAGACATTCCGCAAGAATACCAATGTAAGGGAAAACAACAGCTTTACACTGTATGAGAAGAGAGTGCTGATTGGTTGGCAAGTGAACTCTGATTGGTAGAGGCATTGCCATGGAGAATACACCAGTTTATGGTGACTTGACAGTTAACTGTCAAGTTTTGTTTGAAATTTAAACCGGGCTACTTGACTCTGATTGGTCAAGTCATTGCCCTGAGGAATGAACCAGCGAATGGCTGTCACTTATTTTGTCTTCTTTCTTCTTCCCTTCCCTCAGGCTGGGGGGTCCAGTTTTGTAGCTCCTGGAACCTTACCCATCCTTTGGTAGGGCGGTCAGTATCAACAGGCTATTGATATCAGCACAGGTGACCAAAAGCTTGGTCAAAGAGGTAGATTTTATGGAGTGTCTTAAAGGAGAGGTAGAGAGGTGGAGAGGTTTAGGGAGGGAAGCCCAGGCAGTTGAAGGCATGGCTGCCAATGGTGGAGTGATTAAAATCGGGGGATGCTCAAAAGGCCAGAATTAGAGGAGTGCAGAGATCGCTGAGTGTTGTAGGGCTGGAGGCGATTACAGGAATTTGAAAACAAGGATGTGAATTTTAAAATCAATCAACCCAGTCACCCAATGCCTCCAATTTAAAATACTCGTATTTAAATTCCTTCATGGCCTCGCTCTCGTCTATCTCTGTAACCTCCTCCAGCACACCCAACTGTACAGGGCATATTTTCAGAATAGGGGTCTCCCATTCAGGACGGAGATGAGGAGGAATTTCTTCTCTTTGAGGGTCGCTAATCTTTGGAATTCTCTTCCCCAGAGAGCAGTGGAGGCTGGGTCATTGAATAGATTCAAGGCTGAGTTAGAAAGATTTTTCATCTACAAGGGAGTAAACAGTTATGGGGGAAAGGCAGGAAAGTAGAGTTCCGGCCACAATTAGGTCAGCCATTGTCTTATTGAGTGGAAGAGCAGGCTTGAGGGGCCGAATGGCCTACTCCTGCTCCTATTTCTTATGATCTTATGTTGCTCTGGCCTCTATTGCTTTCTCCCCTCCCCGTCACCTCACTGGGCCTTCAGTCATCCAGGCACCACAGTCTGGAAGTGTCCTCGAACCTCCTCCTCTTTAAGGCCCTGATTCAAACTCACCTCCTGGCTTCTGTTATTTCATCGATGAGATTAAAGCCCGTTCCAAGCTGAACACACTTCTGCTCCATATTCTGAAAAAGGATACAGAGGCACTGGAGTAGATGAAAAAATTGACTAAAAGGATGACACCCGAAGAGGTTATAACCATCAGGAAAGACTGGCCAGGTCCTAGTGCTAGAAGAGAGATGGCTGAATGGTGACCTGATTAAAGTCTTTTAACATATGAAAGAATTTGATAGGGTAGACATTGAGAAGATGTTTCCCCTTGTGGAGGAATCCAAAACCAGACGCTATAAGATAGTCACTAATAAATACATTGGGGAATTCAGGAGAAACCTTTCTATCCAGAGAATGGTGAGAATGTGGAACATGGAGTGGTTGAGGCAAATAGTGTAGATGCATTTAAGGGGGAGCTAGATAAGTACATGAGGGAGGAAGGAATAGAAGGAGGTGCTGATAGGGTGAGATGAAGTAGGCTCATGTGGAGCATAAACACCAGTATGGCCCTGTTGGGCCGAATGGCCTGTTTCTGTGCTGTAAATTCTATATAACTGAACAAAGCCACTTTACATTCAATAATATCTTGCACTAAATTCAACAGGACCTCGTTATTTCACTCCTGCCAGTTAAGTGTGGAGTGCAGGTGATCAATCTGAGTGAGCACATCTGGGTGGGACTGTCCTCTCACAACACTCAGACGCTGTAATCTCTCACGACAGCTGCTACCTCGGCTGAATGTGTTTTCCTCCCTAGGCCCTGTCTGAATTATTGAACACACTCCCCTCCTGCTCTTGTACTGACTTTATTGTCATGTCTTTGTTTTCTGAGTGAAAGGGTTGTGACAGAGAACAATAGCTGAGCATCTAAACCCAAAAAAAGCTATTATATTTCCTCCTGTAATCAGACAAAGTGCTAACTGTGTGAGTTTGTGTGTTATAAATAAGTGGTAAGCTATCTCTCCCATTTATTTCATAGAGAATTACATAGAAAGTACATTACAACAGTGACTGTATTTCATTGGCTGTAAAATGCTTTGGGATGTCCTGAGGTTATGTTATGTTCTGTCTGTGCTGGAAGATTCTATGATTCCTTCCACCCTACTTCATCTCAGCATTTCCTTCTATTACTTTTTCCTTCCGCTTAAATATCTCAAGCTACAATTGGAAAGAGAATCAAATTAATGAGCTCTCCCAGTGGTTCAGTGGGTTAAAGGTATTACCCAAGTGTAGGACTGAGCCACACAGACCATGGAGGTTTGATTCTTGCTCCGTGCTGAGATGGTTTACGATTAATGTCAATGCGTGGGTCTTGCAGGGGGTGGCGGGGCATGATGGAGAGAGGAAAAGACCAGCCAAGATTTCCCACCACACGGAGTCCAGTGGTTCAAAGTGGCAGCTCTCCATCACCGTCCTAAGGGCAATTAGGGATGGGCAATAAATGTCGGCCTTTCCAGTGATGCCCACATCTCATAAACAAATTTTTAAAAATTACAATTCCTGTCCAATCATGTCTGGAGGAAGGGTCGTGTGCAGGATTAACACCACTTGAGGACAGGATTGGTTGTTCTACCACTGTCAAACAGCCTACCAACTCTCACTGTTTCAGTTCACGTGGAGGATGGACTCTCGAGTGAGGTTAACAGGGTGGGTGCATGGGTTGCCGCCCATAGAACCAAACCAAACAGCCAACCCTTCTTAGGTGATAATATTGGAAGGAGAAACGCTGTCAAACACTTGGCAAATTTGGAGATACCATCGCACCCAAGTATTACTCAGCAAAGAGTGTGTGATCCAAGCACAGCACTTTTCTGTTGGAGTCCAGATCTTTTCACTCATCTCCAAACAATTGCTTTGACCTCTGCACCAGGCTGAGGAGATACATTGTAGGTACATGGGTGAGATGCTGGTACTCATGAGAATTAGCCAAGGTTTCCTCTGCTGACTGGTATCCAGTGGCCTTTGCTGGAAAACATGCCGAGAACCACAGAAGTTTACAACAACCAAGGAGGCTATTTGGCTCATTATGTCTCAGCCAGTGCAATCCCAACCCAATCCAATTACGTCTGTGGTTTCCTCTGCTTCATGGCTTCATTGACCGGCCTTGGACTAATCTCCACCACAACCACTCCCTGTGGCAAAGCATTCCATAGTCCAACCATCGCCTGCATAAAGAAATTTGTCCAACTATTCTCTTCACTTTCAGTGACAACTTGATGATCCTTTGTCACTGACTCTCCATTTAGAGGAAATATTATTGCCCTATTCATCCTACAAAACCCTTCATAATATGGTGGCTAGTGTAGTGGGTGCTGATTGCTTTCAGGAGCTGGACTGGCTCCTGACTGCGGCACAGATTGCATCATATGGAAGGTAAATGGATAAACAGATAACACTTGGTCCATGTGATCTTCTGGACCGGTTTCGATTGCTTGATAGTCTCAGAGGGGAATTATCTGGAATACTTTTTCCACCTTATTGGACCTGTGTTTTTAGTCTCCCCCAGGAGATGGAGGGAGGAGGAGGAGGTGGTGTTGGAATTATGTTCAGTCACGATGCTCCAGCCATCATTGGGCAGGTTCAATGGCCCTTTTCCTGCCCATCAGTTTTCATCATTTCACGTTAAAAATATCTATTCTTATTCTTCTCTGCTTCACTAAAAATAGTTCCAGCCTCTCAAGTCTCTCCCCATAACCCTAATTTCCTATTCCTGACAGTACATCACTTTGATTTTCATCCCTCTATCATTGCTGACCACACCCTCACCTCCATCTCCTTAAAGCACTTTGACTAAGTTTTTTGAGTCACCTGTCCTAATATCTCTTTATGTCACTCAGTGTCACCATGCTCTCTGCCAAAGCTCCTGCGAAGCAGCTTGGGATGCCTTAATAGGTCAAAGGCACTAAATAAATACAGATTGTTGTTGTGCATTGGGTGAGGAAAGGCTTGGGTTTAGCTGTGATGCCTTTCGCTGCCAAATAGCCTCCTGATACAATTAGGGCTCACACAGACAGAAAGTGCAAGTTACTATTCGGCTGCTTGTGGAACCACACACCAACTTGAGTATCTTGGAGATTTTTTTTAAAAGTGGAAACCGGGGGAATAAAATTAAACAGAAACTTTTGTAAAGGTCAAAACAATAAACTGTCTTTCAAAATGCCATGGTAAGGAGTTATTAACTGTCAGCTGTTTGTTGTTTCCTGCTATTGCAGAAGGGACAATTGTACCAGCCTTCTTGACAATGCAGACAGTTTTATTCCTGCTGTCAAGGTCACCATCAGAAAAGATACAGGGATAGGCTCTGCATCTGAATGCAGACAACAGGATGTGAGTCCAACGCAATAGATTGCAGTATAGTGCACTGAATGAGAAAGAACAACATTGTTATGCAGACCACAGACTCAAAGGACACCCAGGCTGCAAGTCGTGCTTTTATAAAGTATTTTCTTCTGCATCTCAATGCAGTTTCTAGGACAGTGCACCTTTAACATAAATGATTATAAAATATGCTTGGTTCTCACCGTTGCATGGTTTTCTGTCAGTTTGGTGGCATTCTTAAACTCTTTCAGCACAGCTGGAGGCCATTCAGCCCATCGTGTAGTAGTCTATTTGCAGATGAACTGCAGCAGCCTTCGAACTCATGAGCAAAACTACAGCAGAGTCTCCCGAATGCAGGATTATTTCTCCAGCAGGAGACAGTGAACGGGGAATAGTTACTTAATACTAATTATGTGCGGAAAATTGCTCCCAGTCACTTAAAGAGGTGAGGTTGATGGGCGAGTTACCCACTCATCTCCCTTCTGGCCCTGAACCTGTGGGGCCACTCTATGCAGCTTCAAAATTAACTCCAACGTTTTAAAGGGTTTGCCTCTGTGGATAACCTGTCATATATCTGACCTAGGAATGCTTGATATATTCACCAGTAGATACCCCATATCCTAATGAGCACAAAATCTGACCACCAGAATTGATCATTCCTTTCAGCTGTTCAAAATGTGTCGTTAACTGAAGCGGACTCAAACTTGAGCTACATTCTTGATTTAATTGAAGTTCAATTTTTTGCTTCTCAATTATTAATGGCTCCTTGATGCCATAAATTGGACTGACAAGCCGAATATAGGAGCCAAAGTCCAAGTCAGTTTCTACTGCACTTCAATTGCCCCATGTCTAACAACCGTGCCGTCAGCTGTTTGGGCCCCAAGCTTTCGAATTCCCCCTCTAAAACTTACCTCCTGGAGTGAGCTTTTGGTCACCCGTCTGAATACAACAACAATGTGCATTTATATAGTGCCTGTAGCATAATAAAAACATTCTAAGGCGCTTCACAGAAGAGTTATAAAGCCTCAACCCACAAAAGGAGATGTTAGGTCAGATGACCAAAAAGCTTGGTCAAAGAGATAGGTTTTAAGGAGCGGCTTAAAAGGAAGAGAGAGAGGTGGAGAGGCAGGGGCCTCGGGGAGGGAATTCCAGAGCTCATTGTGTGCTTGACTTTTGTCTGATAGCTCTGCTGGGGACGTTTTACTACTTTAAAGGCGCTATGTAAATGAAAGTTGGTGTTGTTGGTACCTATAAAAGCCACACATTGCCGAGAACCTATGCTTTCAGCAGGGGCTAAAACTGGTGAACTAAACCAGTTTTGTTGTATAAAGTCACCGATACATTCTGACAGCAAATCAAAGGATTGAGTGGCCTGCTCCTGCTCCCCTGTGTCATGTCCTACATTGCAGAAACCGGCATGAAGAGCTGCACTCTCAGAAAAATAAATTTTGGCATCACAACAAATTTTCTCCATTTTTGGGTTTTGATTGACATCTCAAAGTAGTGATAATGATTTCATAACCAAAGGCATCTCCGCCAACATGACTCAACTCAAATCGGTTGCTATGGCAAGCCAGCATGTGCAGAGTGAAGATATGGATCTTGCATAATGGAATCTTGACCCTTGGACATGTGATTGGAAACCCAATTATTGTGATACAGCAGAAAATCACCCACCAATCAGAACATTTAACCAGGTTGCTCCATTCAGAAACAGTGAGCAGCAACATTCAAACTCTTGTCACAATAAACACTGTTCCATGGCAGAAGTCACCTCTAAAGCTGGCTCTACGTTCTCGACGCTGTGCTGAAGTTGACTTTGTGATGTGGTACTGTGTCCTACAGCCCCGTAGGCCCCAGGTTTTGATCCACAGTCTCTGCTGCCTTAACTGATCAGGCCAAGGCAGCAGTAAAGTTGCCATCTCTGACCACAACCTACCGCTTAATCAGATGGTTGAGAGTTCAAGTCCTGCTCCAGAGATTTGAGGCACATGATCCAGACTGACACTCCCTGTGCTGCGCTGTTGGAGGCGCCTTTCAGCAGACATACTAAAAACAAGAATCTATTTTACACTCCCCCCCCAGCCCCCCCAATCCCTTGGCACTATTTCCAGGAAGTGCAGGGGAGCTTCCCGGTCAATATCTACCCCTCGACCAGCATCACCAGTTGTCACATTGCGGGAGCTTGCTGTGCACAAATTGGCTGGTGTTTCCGACATTAGATTTAAAAAAAAAAGTGCAGGATTGGCCGTACCCGCTTTGGGACATCCTGAGGTTGTGAAAAGTGCGAGATCTTTCTTTCCAGAAAGGGTGGAAATGTGAACCGTGGTTCCTGCTCCAGAGACCCCTTCCAAAAAGTAAATGTGAGAGTGTTTCAAGTAGAGGGCAGGGTGGGATTTGGTCTTGAAACGCGCTTAGTAAATGCATAGTGGCGCCTCATCAGACCCCTTCCCTATCCTGAGTGGCGTGAAACAGGGCTGTGTTTTCGCACCCAGTGTTTGGGATCTTTTTCTCCCTGCTGCTCTCACATGCGTTCAAGTCTTCAGAAAAAGAATTTTCCTTCACACAAGATCAGGGGGCAGGTTGTTCAACCTTGCCCATCTGAGAGTGAAGACCAAAGTACGGAAAGTCCTCATCAGGGAACTCCTCTTTGCTGACGATGCTGCTTTAACATCTCACACTGAAGAGTGTCTGCAGAGACTCATCGACAGGATTGCGGCTGCTTGCAACGAATTTAGCCTAACCATCAGCCTCAAGAAAACGAACATCATGGGGCAGGACGTCAGAAATGCTCCATCCATCAATATCGGCGACCACGCTCTGGAAGTGGTTCAAGAGTTCACCTACCGAGGCTCAACTATCACCAGTAACCTGTCTCTCGATGCAGAAATCAACAAGAGCATGGGAAAGGCTTCCACTGCTGTGTCCAGACTGGCCAAGAGAGTGTGGGAAAATGGCACACTGACACGGAACACTAAAGTCCGAGTGTATCAAGCCTGTGTCCTCAGTACCTTGCTCGACGGCAGCGAGGCCTGGACAACGTATGTCAGCCAAGTGCAACGTCTCAATTCATTCCATCTTTGCTGCCTCCGGAGAATCCTCGGCATCAGGTGGCAGGACCATATCTCCAACACAGAAGTCCTCGAGGCGGCCAACATCCCCAGCATATACACCCTACTGAGCCAGCGACGCTTGAGATGGCTTGGCCATGTGAGCCGCATGGAAGATGGCAGGATCCCCAAGGACACATTGTACAGCGAGCTCGTCATTGGTATCAGACCTACCGGCCGTCCATGTCTCCGCTTTAAAGACGTCTGCAAACGCAACATGAAGTCCTGTGACACTGACCACAAGTCATGGGAGTCAGTTGCCAGCGATCGCCAGAGCTGGCAGGCAACCATAAAGGTGGGGCTAAAGCATGGCGAGTCGAAGAGACTTAGCAGTTGGCAGGAAAAAAGACAGAAGCGCAAGGGGAGAGCCAACTGTGTAACAGCCCCGACAACCAATTTTATCTGCAGCACCTGTGGAAGAGTCTGTCACTCTAGAATTGGCCTTTATTTCCACTCCAGGCGCTGCTTCACAAACCACTGACCACCTCCAGGCGCTTACCCATTGTCTCTCGAGACAAGGAGGCCAAAGAAAGAAAGAAATGTAAGTCTTTTATTGTTACCTGGCCACTGACACACAGTAGACATTTGAGTGCTGGAGGCAGTACAGAGAAGAGCTACAACACTCATCCCTACAACTGGAAGGTCTCAGAGTTATGAGGAAAAATCCGAGCTGATCTCACGCAGCTACATAAGATTGATAAATCTGGAATATGACTTGAAATTGCAATAGTGGATCATGGGTTATATCTAGTAAAGTGGCAAATTTAGGACTGATAACAGGAAATTCATCTTCACACGAAGAATGATTACATGGAATAGAATTCATGTGGCGGCAGACCCTTGAAATCATTTGAGAGACAAGGAAAGTCTTTTCGTGTGGATGAATTAAGATGGGCTGAATGGCCTTCCTCATCCAGAATACCTTGTGATAGTGAAATAGTAAGAATACTTAATTGAAATTACATTTCCGCATAAAATTGGCAGCTCCCACCAAACAGCGATATGATAATGACCAAATAATCTGTTTTTGTGATGTTGATCGAGGGATAAATATTGGTCAGGGCTCTGGGGGTGAGGGGGAACTCCCCTACTCTTCTTCAAAATAGTCCACCTAGGGCAGACGGGGCCTTGGTTTAACATCTCATCTGAAAGATGGTATCTCCAACAGCACAGCTCTCCCTCAGTACTGCACTGAGTGTGTCAGCCTAGAATTATGTGCTCAAGTCTCTGGAGTGGGTCTTGAACCTTCGGGACGCAGAGGCAAGAGTACTGCCCACTAGGCCATGGCCAACACCTTAATATTCTAGCAAGAGGACTGGGATGACTAAAGGTTAAATAAGGGTTGGCAGATTTGCACGGCTCTCGCAAGTGGCAATCTTCAGAAATAAAACCAACAAACCAGGCAAAGTGAAAACAGTAGCAATGAGCACAGCTGCTGAGAGCAATGGGTGCAACATATTACAAATCAGTAAAAGGTCCAAGTCACGGCCGAGGCAAGTTCAATCCAAATAATAGATATTTTGAAGCGGATTGCAAATTAAAATTAATATACATTAAAAAAACTTTTTATTCTCCTTTTGCAGATAATTCTGCCATCAATGATTCACATTCAATTCCTTTTCACGTCACGAATAGTAATCTCTGCTGAGAAATCTTTGAACATGATCGCCTGTGGTAAAATTAAAATTCCACCATCTGCTCTTAAACAATTGCCCGCCAAGATAAACTACCTGCGAGTTCTCAACAGCAGCTGTACAGTAAAGAGGTCAGCCAAGTTTTAAGTCAGGGTCTTTCGGGGAAAGAGGGACAAGGGAAGGAACACATGAGGGGGGCACTCCCGGTTAGCCTCTCAGTGACAGTAGGGTCTGTGTGTATATGGCACCCGCTGGCTCTGGGGCAGGATGGTAGGTAGGACAACCAAAGGTGGTATGGTGTGCCCAGGGGTGGGGGGGGGTTGATGGGTTTTAGGGGCACCAATTGGATAAAACGTTGGGCAACCCCAATCTTAAAGGGTCTTGAAAATTGTGCGCCTTGGCTGGTGAATCGCTAGACTTTCAAACTCAGAGAGGATGCTCAACGTGGAAACTCGCCCCGTACCTCTAATGGATGGAATGTCAGCCTTGCCAACGTTGCCCTGCCACTCCTGAATGGATCAGCCAATCATGGTGCAGGATGCCATCGCATTCCACTGTAATTTGGTAGTCACATTTAAAGGGACACTGTCCTGCTTAATCTGCTGACTGTGAAATGTTTACACGAGGTGCCAGGTGTTTTGCAATGTCCTGGCCATTCTTGGGGTCTATCAGACTGAAAAACACACAAGGGATGGGAAGCCCTCCTTTCTGAAACAGGCAACAGCAGCAACCAACCGCAGCACCCTCTACACTGCAGATGGTGAGGGTACCTGCTCCTGAAAGCTTATCTGGTGATCTCCCCTGGAAAGTTTCTGTCTGGACATTATTCGAGGAATGATCTCTCCTCCCCACCCTCTCAAACTGTCTTGGTTTATGCTCAACTTTGCGCAAGGTACAAGAGGGGCTGAGTGGCTCAGAGTAAAGTCTCTGCCGAGGATGGGGCTGCATCTTCAGCAAGAGGAGGGAAGAGAAGTGGAGGAGGGAAAAAAGAAAAAGTCTAGAGGATGGGCTTCCAACCCGAGCAGTGTGAAACGAGAGAGACTAAAGAGTCAATTTGTGAGGTGGCCACACTTAGTCAAGTCTCTATGCCAACAGTCTCAACAAATCCCAACTTGGAGAGCTCAGAGGTCTTGGTTGCTTGAAAGTAGTTGTCCCTCACTCTGTCTTGTTGAGATTCCTTTGGTACTGGTTGGGCCCGATATACAGTAAAGGACTGTGCGTGGGGTGACTGATCACTTCTCTGCCAAGGTATGGCTGGAGGACTGTTGGAACCCGGACACTACCATCCTGAAGAGCAAAATCACTTAAGTTTAGAATTAAAGCATAACTTAAAAACAAAAACACTTTACACACCCTTCCTCCATCCTCCAGTCCCATCAGCCCATCCGACTGGTCAATGTCGGGGCAGCACAGTGGCGCAGTGGTTAGCACCGCAGCCTCACAGCTCCAGTGACCCGGGTTCAGTTCTGGGTACTGCCCGTGTGGAGTTTGCAAGTTCTCCCTGTGACTGCGTGGGTTTCCTACCACAGCCAAAGACTTGCACGTTGATAGGTAAATTGGCCATTGTAAATTGCCCCTAGTATAGGTAGATGGTAGGAGAATGGTGGGGATGTGATAAGGAATATGGGATTAATGTAGGATTAGTGTAAATGGGTGGTTGTTGGACGGCACAGACTCGGTGGGCCGAAGGGCTTGTTTCAGTGCTGTATCTCTCTTTGACCAGACAGATGTTTTGGTCTGAGCTAAATTCACTAAATGAGGATGTTGCCAGGGACGTCACAATTGGCTGCAGCAAACTCCTGGTTCGGCTGTGAGGCACACCACTGTCGGACAGCCAGGCATGACTCACTTTGCCGCATCTAAAGTCAGAACATCTAAAAGGAAAATAAGCACCAGGGAATAAAATGAACTCGGGGCTGTGTTCCACATGGAATAATAACAAGATGAAAACTATTTGCTGGAATCTTCCAAAACTAGGGAGGAGGGAGTTGGATAAATACTTGAAAAGCAAAAAAAAGTTGCAGGACTACGGGGAAGGAGGAGTGGGAGTGGGCATGATGGGCTGAATGGCCTCCTTCTGTGCTGTACGAGTGTATGATTAGCCAGGAATGTGAATCAAATGCAGAATTCTTCACAGATTGTCTCTCTTCCCAGCATTGCTTTGAAATAGAGTGTCTGCGAATCATGGGATTTACCTTTAACTGGTTACATTCCAAGATAGCAATCAGAGTGCGAGGTACAGCACATGCAGTCCCGTTAATCTGTGTGGAAACAGAGGGAGAAACAGATAACCATGCGATTGCCTTTCAAAGGACACGGTGCGGACGCAAAATAGAAATACAAAAAATATGCCCTAGTATTCCAATTCACAAAATGAACGAGACAGCTCCCTCACACCCTGCACAGGAAACAAGGGAAGGCCGTCATCTAATAGGACTAATAATCTCTAACCTCCAGTCTTACTCTCTCCTGATCCTTCTGCCTCTCTCACTATCATTCATCAATGATACCATGGTTAGTTCTCTTCCTGAACCGACCTCTCGTGTTCCAAATACACCACCCAACACGCTCGAAGCTGCCCCACCCCACCCAATATTCCTCACTGCGCTAAAGGCACGATTACTCACGATGCATTTTCCTACAATAAAGGCGCTATATAAATGCAGGTTGTTGATATTTTCTACTCTAGGTCCTACCTTTCCAGGACCTTTAACAGACTGCCTCGTTTTTATCGCCCTCCCAAAGTCTTACATTACAACAGTGAATACACATCAAAAGGACTTCATTGGCTATAAAGCGCTTCGGGATGTCCTGAGCTTGTGAAAGGTGCTATAGAAATGCAATTTCTTTCATTCGAGGGTTGGTATTGTGGAGGGACGAGACTGAATTGGTCTTCAGCTGAACCGATCTTGTGATTAATCCCCGAGGTTCAGAAGGTCACAGGGTGATCGAATTGAGGTGTTCCAAATGTTAATAGGATTCATGAGACAGAGCCAGGCCTCCTACTTACAGTGTGAGCGTACTTTAAACGAGCAGTCTCCTCATAGTACATGATATTCAATCTTCTGCTTTGGTAGTCTGTGCAGTTGGACGCACTGGAAAGCTTTCGAAAGGAGAAATAAAATTACTGCCGTGTATTTTTTGAAACAAAAAGAGAATTAAAAACAACACAGGAGTGGAAATAAAGACCTACGCTTCAGGAAATGTTATATTTCGATAATACACCCCTAGCACACGGTGGCAGCAGTGTGTACCATCTACAAGATGCACTGCAGAAACTCACCAAGGCTCCTTAGACAGCACCTTCCAAACCCACGACCTCTACCACCTCGAAGGACAAGGGCAACAGATACATGGGAACACCACCATCTGCAAGGTCCGCACCACCCTGACTTGGAACTATATCGCCGTTCCTTCACTGTCGCTGGGTCAAAATCCCAGAACTCCCTTCCTAACAGCACTGTGGGTCGACCTACCTCACATGGACTGCAGCAGTTCAAGGTGGTGGCTCACCACCACCTTCTCAAGGACAATTAGGGCTGGGTAATAAATGCTGGCCTGGCCAGCGACGCCCACATTCCCCGAACGAATAAAAGAAAAATCAAATTTACATCCTGCAGCGAGGGGAAAAACTGCCAAAAAGAACGTGGACAAGAAAGTGATCTTGTCGTGATATTGAAAAGATTAAGTTTTACAATAAAAGATAAACTGCAGACTATCATTTCAAAGTATTTCAGGCTGGTAGAACAGCCAACCAATTTAAATATGATTGGCAAAGGACCAGAAATGAAATAAGGAGAACAAATTTTATACATTGCCTTGTTGTGCTCTGAAAGATAGCGGATTCAGTAGTAGCTTTCAACAGGGAATTGGATAAATGCTTGAAGGGAAAATATTTACAGGGCTATGGGGCAGAGTAGGGGGTGTGGGATTAACACAGTGCTATAGGGACAGAGTAGCGAGTGTGGGATTAACACAGGGCTATGGGGACAGAGTAGCGAGTGTGAGATTAACACAGGGCTATGGGGACAGAGTAGCGAGTGTGAGATTAACACAGGGCTATGGGGACAGAGTAGCGAGTGTGAGATTAACACAGGGCTATGGGGACAGAGTAGCGGGTGTGGGATTAACACAGTGCTATAGGGACAGAGTAGCGAGTGTGGGATTAACACAGGGCTATGGGGACAGAGTAGCGAGTGTGGGATTAACACAGTGCTATAGGGACAGAGTAGCGAGTGTGGGATTAACACAGGGCTATGGGGACAGAATAGCGGGTGTGGGATTAACACAGGGCTATGGGGACAGAGTAGCGAGTGTGGGATTAACACAGGGCTATGGGGACAGAGTAGCGAGTGTGGGATTAACACAGGGCTATGGGGACAGAGTAGCGAGTGTGGGATTAACACAGTGCTATAGGGACAGAGTAGCGAGTGTGGGATTAACACAGAGCTATGGGGACAGAGTAGCGAGTGTGGGATTAACACAGGGCTATGGGGACAGAGTAGCGGGTGTGGGATTAACAGGATAGGTCTTTCAAGGAGCTGGCACAGGCACGATGGGTTGAATGGCCTCCTCCTGCACTCTGTCATTCTATGAACAGGAGCAAGTTAAATTTCAAGGTAAGACGGATGATATCCTCTCACGATATTAGGAGGAACTGAAAGGGTGATAATCTAGAATGTAAATCAACAGCGTCATAAACAGTTCAGACGTTCGAAATGAAGCTGGGTGCTTGGGCCAATGACCTTCTCCCATCCTTGACTATCCTTATGGTCACATGAACAAACTAGTCATTAAATCTACACGTAGCCCTCGTCTTGACAAATGCACTGGAGGCACACCCCAAACTATGACTGTTTGGGAGGGTGAGGAAGCACTGTATGGAATATCAAAAGATATGGAACCAAGGTAGGTGGATGGAGTGAAGATACAGATCAGCCTTGAGGAACACTGAATGGCGAAACAGGGGTGGGGCAGCCACTGAGGTGGGGGAGGGGAAGGAGGTGGGTGTACTGGAGAAATTACCATCATTAAATGACACAGCACAGGAGGCCATTCAGCCCATCGTGCCTTTGATGGCTCTTTGAAAGACCTATCCTATTAGTCCCACTCCGCTGCTCTTTCCCCATAATCCTGCAGATTTCCCCCCTTCAAGTATTTATCCAATTCCCTCTTGAAAGTTATGATTGAATCTGCTTCCACTGCCCTTTCAGGCAGTGCATTCCAGATCTGCAGGAGTCACACAAGACCTATATTCACATGGGGAGGAGCTGAGATGGTGTGTCTTCATTACACAGCTGCAGAGCACAGTCATACACTGTAGACAGTGAAGTCAGTACAGTCAACAGTGAATCCATCAACCTACCTCTCCATAATTACCCCTTCCAGGCATCCAGGCTTCAATGTCAAACTTGCGATAAGCCGGCAGCCCAAGTTCCTGGGTTGGCATATCCAGCACCCTGCCAATAACAGCCAGATAATTAGCTATACTGCTACCCACAGGATTAATGGCAGCAAGACAGGGCAAGGCAGCAGGGCAGGATGGAGAAGACGCAAAGGACAATTATCAGCACAGACAGTAGGGAAGTATGTCTTCCTACAGAGAATATCTGGCAGTGGGAACACAATCACCGGGGAACAAGGGATGAGCACAGGAAACTAGACTCATCTGGGGGAAAATAAACACCAAGAGAAACAGATGGTAGTGGGGTTAATGTTGTGTAAGGATGAGGTCAGGTAACATCTGGACCTCTTGAGCAGATCTTGTAATAATTCAGAAGGCTGAGGGGTGTGGGGCAGTGGTTAGCACCGCAGCCTCACAGCTCCAGTGACCTGGGTTCAGTTCTGGTACTGCCTGTGCGGAGTTTGCAAGTTCTCCCTGTGACTGTGTGGGTTTTCGCCGGGTGCTACGGTTTCCTCCCACAGCCAAAGACTTGCAGGTTGATAAGTAAATTGGCCATTATAAATTGCCCTTAGTGTTGGTAGGTAGTATGAGAATTGAGGGAAGGTGGGGATGTGGTAGGGGACATGGGATTAATGTAGGATTAGTATAAATGGGTGGTTGATGGTCGGCACGGACTCGGTGGGCCGAAGGGCCTGTTTCAGTGCTGTATCTCTCCATGACTCAAATATAGGCATTTGAAATGATAAAAGGCTTCAATAGAGACAGAGAACATTTCCTCTGGTGGAGGAATCCAGAACAAGGGGGCACAATCTTACAGTTAGAGCTAGGTCATTCAGGAGTGGAATCAGGAAGTATATTTTCACAAAGAAAATCAGGAATTTTCTCCCCCAAAAAGGCTGGATCTTTCAAGACTGAGATCGATAGAAATCAACCATGACCTAATTGAATGGTGGAACAGGCTCGATGGGTTGAATGGCCTCCTTCCGTTCCTATCTTTTTTATATTAATGTTCTTCACTCCTCTTCTGCGTATGTTGGCTCTTTGCTGCAGTATAGGTCTCCATTACCTTCCCCAATAGTCTCTTTCTATCTGGACACTCAAACATAGAGAGAACATGTCAGATGAGTTCAAGGCTGTCCTTATCCATTATTTGCCACTCATGTGTGAGCACTTTTTCAGTAGTGAGGGTGCGGGGGGGGGGGCGTTGGATGGCAATCGGAAGCAGGAAACCCAGCTCATTCCACAAAAAAATAAAAAGGCTTGCATTTATATAGCACCTTTCACAACCTCAGGATGTCCTGAAGTGCTTTACAGCCAATGATGTACTTCACTGAAGTGCAGTCACTGTTGTACTGTAGGAAACGCAGCAGCCAATTTGCGCACAGCTAGCTCCCACAAACACCAATGTGATAATGACCAGATCGTCTGTTTCAGTGATGTTGGTTGAGGGAAAAATATTGACCAGGACACCGGGGAGAACTCCCCTGCTCCTCTTCAAAATAGCGCCCATGGGATCTTTTATGTCCACCCGAGGGGGCAGACGGGGCCTCGGTTAATGTTTTAGCCGAAAGATGGCAGTTCTGACCAGTGCAGCCACCGACCCCCCCCCTGCCCCCTCCCCGGGAACTCTCACTTGTAATGGAGTCCAAGGTCAGAGAAGATTTCCTTCTGTAGCATTACAAACTCGTCCAGGAGCTCTGTGCTCTCGCTCCCCGTCTCTGCAGCCGTTACTCCAAACATCTCCACCTTCAACAGAACAAAAGCAAGCGGACTGAGCATGGTGAGAAGAGGTCGGCTTCGGTTATTCAATGTGTATTTCTTGTTAAATTATGAGGACAGGCTGCATAGACCAGGCTTGTATTTTTCCTTCAGTAGAGAAGATTAAGGGTCGATCTGATTGAGGTGTTTAAGACGATCAAAGAATTTGATAGGGTAGGTAGAGAGAGAAACTTTTCTCTGGTGGGGGAGGGGGGGGGGGGGAAAGAGTCCAGACCAAGGGGGCATCACCTTAAAATTCGAGCTAGTCCATTCAGAGTGAGGTCAGGAAGCAGTGCTTCACACAAAGGGGAGTGGAAATCTGGAACTCCACCTCCCCCCCCCCCCCCACAAAAACACTGTTGAGACCAGGGGGCGAAATTCAAAATTTCAAAACGAGGACTGATAGATTTTTGATGGGCAGGGGTATTAAGAGTTACAAGGAGGTAATTTCAGAAACTATCCTCTCAGCGAATCAGTAAATCCAGGGTATTAAGGATTACTGAACCGAGGTAGGTAGCTGGGGTTAAGATACAGGTCAACCACAATCTAATTGAATGGCGGAATCGTATGGAGAGGCTGAACAGCTGTTCCTATGTTATGGTTTCTATATTTTCACCACAGAGATATAAAATCCTACTTAAATTCCCCAGTTTAAATTTGCTACTGTAATTCTCACAGTACCGTTGTCTATTCATTTCCTACATTCTTTTCATGTCTTGATTCCCAGGATTTGGCTACCATCTTGTATCAGTGAGGTAAGTAACTTTGCTCTCTTATCTTTCTGGTGATAATATGGAAACTATGGTCCCATAACCCTTAAGGTGAGGGGCGGGAGGTTTAAGGGGGATTTGAGGAAGAACTTTTTTACCCAGAGGGTGGTGACGGTCTGGAATGCACTGCCTGGGAGGGTGGTAGAGGCAGGTTGCCTCACATCCTTTAAAAAGTACCTGGAGGAGCACTTGGCATATCATAACATTCAAGGCTATGGGCCAAGTGCTGGCAAATGGGATTGGGTAGACAGGTCAGGTGTCTTTAATGCATCGGTGCAGACTTGATGGGCCGAAGGGCCTCTTTTGCACTGTATTATTCTGTGATTCTGTTAATACCATTCAATTACTGACAGACTGAGAGGATAGTTTCTGAAAAGACCTCGCCAGATTATCATAACTCTTGGTACCTTTGCCCAACACTAAACACAAAAAGTTAGACTGCAGGTACGGCAAGCGATTAAGGGGGCAAATGCAATGCTGTCGTTTATTGCAAGGGGAATGGAATATAAAAATAGAGATGTTTTGCTGCAGTTGTGCAGGGCACTGGTGAGACCACATCTGGAGTAGTGTGTACAGTTTTGGTCTCCTTACTTAAGAAAGGATACAATTGCATTGGAAGCAGTTCAGGGAAGGTTTATTCGACTGATTCCTGGGATGAGAGGGTTATCTTATGAGGAAAGGTTGGACAGGTTGGGTCTGTATTCATTGGAGTTTAGAAGGACGAGAGGTGATCGTATGGAAACATGTAAGATCCTGAGGGGTCTTGACAGGGTGGATGTTGAAAGGATGTTTCCTCTAGTGGGAGAGACTAAAACTAGGGGGCAGAGTTTAAAAATAAGGGGTCACCCATTTAAGACAGAGATGAGGAGAAATCTTTTTTCTCTGAGGGTTGAGAGTCTATGGGAATCTCTTCCCGAGAGCGGTAGAGGCAGGGTTATTGAACGTTCTTCCGGCAGAGGTAGACAGATTCTTGACAAACAAGGGAGTCAAAGGGTATCGGGGGTGGGCAGGAAAGTGGAGTTGAGTCCACAAACAGATCAGCCATGATCTTATAGAATGGCAGAGCAGGCTCGAGGGGCTGAATAGCCTACTCCTGCTTCTGGATAGTATGCAAGTTAGTGTCACTCCTGGACTTAAGCTCACTATCTGGGCTAACCCTCCAGTGCAATACTGAGGGACTGCTGCATTGTCAGAAGTGCCCACCTTTCAGATGAGATGTTAAAACTAAGACTCCATCTGCCTTTTTTTCTAAATTCGTTCATGGGATGTGGGCATCGCTGGCTAGGCCAGCATTTAACGTCCATCCCCTGAGAAATTGACCGGCTTGCTAGGCCATTTCAAAGGGCATTTAAGAGTCAACCACATTGTTGTGGATCTGGAGTCTCATGTAGGACAGTAGAATTCCTTCCCTAAAGGACATTAGTGAACCAGATGGGTTTTTACAACAATTGACAATTAGGTTAGATTTTTAATTCCAGATTTATTAATTGAATTCAAATTTCACCATCAGCCATGCTGGGATTCGAACCCATGTCCCCAGAGCATTAGCCTGGGTCTCTGGATTGCTAGTCCACTCGGCCACCGTCTCCCCTGCCTGCTCAGGAGTCAGTAAAAAAATTCCATGCCACTATTTGAAGAGCAGCAGGGACAGCTCCTAGTGTCTTGGCCAACAGTCCTCCTGTCCAATCACCAGCAACATAATTGGACTAACTGCTTATTCATCTTATTGGCTGTACCTTGCTATATGCCCACTGCTGTTCCTGGCACACACTCCAACTGAATCAGGGTTAGTCTCCTAGTTTGATGGGTGATCATGGAAGGAAGAAACTGCTGGGCCATGAGGTTACAGATTGTGGTGACATACATTTCTACTGCTCACCAGGGTTACGTCCACAGCAACCTCCCTTCTCCGTGGCCTCTAACAAGAAAAAGGGGCCGGAACCTCATGGGAAGGTCACAATCTCCCAAGTTCCCCTCCAAGTCACACACACTGTCCTGACCTGGGACTTTCCTTCATTGTCGCTGCATCAGAATCCTGGAATTCCCTAACAGCACTGACAGAGAACCTTCACCACATGGACTGCAGTGGCTCCAGGCAAAGGCTCACCAGCACTTTCTCAGGGCAACAAGATGGGCAACAAATGCAGCCTTTCTTCCGTGATCACCATCAAGCTAGACGAGTAACCCCTGATTCAGTAGGAGTGTGAGCCAGGAACAACGCTGGGCATATAGCAAATGAGATGAATAAGCAGTTAGTCCAATTAAGGTGCTGGTGATTGGACAGGAGGTCTGTTGGCCAGGACACTAGGAGTTGTCCCTTTCTACCCGCTCCCCTTTCCACCACCACCAGCAACCCCCCGCCCCATTGCTCACATCCTCAGAACAAATCAAAATATGCAGCAATGTGAAGGAAGTGGTACCTTGGTGAAATGGTGAACTCTGTACAGTCCCCAGGCCTCCCTCCCTGTGTCCGTCTCTGCTCTGTAACACGTGCTACAGCACACCATTCTGAAACAGAAGAGACCAGCATTGTGACCCCCATCGTATGGGCAACATTCACCCCAGCAACGTTCAACAACAACACCTTACCTTTATATAGGGACTGTTAATGTCGCAAATCATCCTAAGGCGCTTCACAGGAGCATTAACAAACAAAATTTGACACCGAGCTACACAAGGAGATATTAGGTCAGGTGACCAAAAGCTTGGTCAAAGAAGTGGGTTTTAAGGACCATCTTAAATGCGGAGAGAGTGGTAGAGAGATAATTCCAGAGCTTAGGGCCCAGGCAATGCGAAGGAAGTGGTACCTGATGCCTTTCACAGTCAAACAGCCACTCACTGGGCTTGAAGCATCGGCTTGATATCATTCTCACCTATGAGTCAGAGGTTAAGCGTCCACCCTGGTTTTCAGCACCTAATGTAGACTGCAGTACTGAGGGAATGCTGCGTTGTTGGAGGTAGTCTTTTGGATTAGATGTTAAAATGTGGCCCTGTCTGCCTGTTGAAGATCCCATATTTATAGAAGAGCAGTGAGCTGCTCCAGGGTCCTAGCTAAATTTTATCCCTAAACTACCACCAAAAAAAAAAATTCACTGGTCATTCATCCAACTTGCTTTTTGAATGGAAAATATGTATAGTGACATAAATGACTTGCATTTATATAGTGCCTTTCACGATCTCAGCAAGTCCCAAAGAGCTTTACAGTCAATGAAACACTTTCTGGAACTGTAGTCATTGTTGTAACGTAGGAAACGTGGGAGCCAATTTATGCACAGCAAGATTCCACAAACATATGATAATGACCAAATAATCTGTTTCAGTGACGCTGGTTGGGGGATAAACATTGTCCAGGACACCATCGAAAACTCCCCTGTTCTTCAAATAAGCGCCGCAGAATCTTTCATGTCCACCTGACGGGACCTCAGTTTAGTGTCTCATCCAAAAGGCTGCACCTCCGACAGTTTAGCACTCCCTCAGAGCTGCACAGGGAGCGTCTGCCTGGATTTTTTGCTCAAGTCTCTGGAGTTGGGCCTGAACCCACAACATTTCTGACACAGAGGCGAAAGTCTAACACTCCCACAAGAGTGTCTAAACTTCAAAAGGTAAACCAGAGGTTGTGAGGCAATTTGGGAAGCCTGAAGAACAAGCTAAAGGTGCTTGTTCTTAACCATGAGAATTGGTCAGGTGAGTGAGTTGGATGTCAGCATCTCTGGGGCTATACCACACTGCAAAGAGATGAGGGGAGAAATTGGAAAATAAAGGTGGTGTAGCAAACTTTGAAATCCTTCAAAGCCACTCAGCAACGACGACAGATTGAGACGTCAATAGAAAGGAGGAGGATAGCACTCGGCTCTCCATTCTCACCCAGCACTCCTCAATAATTCATTTTACCTGACAGGCAGATCCTGCAGGTTAACAGCGTGATCCATGAAGTAACCTGCAAAACAAGAACATCTTTCAATAAGGAAAACAGTTGCTTTAAACATATTACAAATCATTCACAGCGCAGAAACAGGCCATTTGGTCGAACAGACCCACACTGTTTCTGCTCCACATAAGCCTCCCTCCCATGTTCAACTCACCCCGACAACATATCTTTCTAATCCTTTCTCCCTTATGTGCTTATCTAGCTCCCGCTTAAATGCATCTACGCTCTTTGCCTTAACCACTTCCAGTGGTAGTGAGTTCCACATTCTTATCACTTTCTGGGTAAAGAAATTTCCCCTGAATACCCTATTGGATTTATTAGTAACCATTTTATATTTATGGCCCGTAGTTCTGGTCTTAAGTTACATGAAGCTTGGGTACAAATGGCTAAGTTACAGAGTCCTCCGTACAATGTCATACCTGTTAATGTGGAGTTGACTAACAGGGCAACTAGGTCATTCCAGTTTCTACCCTCCATTCTATGTTCTGTTTGCACTGCCCTCCCCAATTCTGTCCCAATCTCACCCACCTCCATCTGCTCCACCCTGAGAGCCTTCACAAATCAAGAACATTTTCCCTAATTTGTTATTGCCTCGTTTATCTCTCCCCCCTGTTCAAAAGCCTCAACACCTAACTTTTTGACTGCATCTCTGTTAACCTGTCCTAACACTTCATAAAACACCGCCTCAGTGTCTCATTATATCCTCTCCCAGTTTCATGAAGCTTTGTTTGTATTAGAAGATCATTAACTGTCATTGTAGATTCAGTGCAGAAAGTTTCTGGTTAAGAGAAAGAGAATTCCCTTCCTAAACTTCTCAGCCTCTCTCTTCCCCCTTTAAGACACTCCGTAAAACCTACCACTTCGACCAAGCTTTTGGTCATCTGCCCTAACATCTCATGTGATTCGGTGTCAAATGTTGTTTGATAATGTTCCTGTAACAATTTATTACATTAATGGCCCTATATAAATGCAAGTTGTTGTTGCTGAGAGGGGAAACTTAAATATTACGGTATAAAGTAAAACTAGAATATTACGCCAAATTAAACTGAGAAAGTAAACCAGAGAACAGGAAGTTAAATTATTGAAAAGTAAATTTAAAACTACGTACAATGCAATGGTGTCATGGTTGTCCACTGCTTAGTGATCAGTCAAATGGGTGGCACAGTGGCGCAGTGGTTAGCACCGCAGCCTCACAGCTCCAGCGACTCGGGTTCAATTCTGGGTACTGCCTGTGTGGAGTTTGCAAGTTCTCCCTGTGTCTGCGTGGGTTTCCTCCGGGTGCTCCGGTTTCCTCCCACATGCCAAAGACTTGCAGGTTGGTAGGTAAATTGGCCATTATAAATTGCCCCTAGTGTAGGTAGGTGGTAGGGAAATATAGGGACAGGTGGGGATGTGGTAGGAATATGGGATTAGTGTAGGATTAGTATAAATGGGTGGTTGATGGTCGGCACAGACTTGGTGGGCCGAAGGGCCTGTTTCAGTGCTGTATCTCTAAAGTAAACTAAACTAAACTAAATGTGAAACTCCATTGCACTGAGCACTTTCATTGTGCACCCACTTATCATAGAACTGATCAGAAATATATGTTGATGGGTGAGGAGGAGGATGGGAGGTGGTTCGTGCGGAGCATAAATATTAGCGGGCTGAAAGGCCTGTCTTTGTGCTGTAAACATGTTATAGCAATGCTCACTGTCTCAGTTACACTGTTCCATCTGTGATGCCCAAGCTAAATCTGAGCTCAAATCTTTTTTTTTAAATGAAGCAGAATAGCCAATAACCTCTTGTCCGATGTCCAGAATTATTCCACACTGGGTCATGTTGCTAAATTCAGAGGATTAATAGCACTGCATGTCTGAATCCTCTAGCCGAAAGCTTGCGAGGAACTTATTGCAAGCTTCAAATCTGAGTATTTCCCATTTGAGAACAGTTCTACAATGTACAGTTCCCCTGAAAGTGAAATGTGGAAAGCTGGAGGGACTTCCTCAAAAGCGAAATGCTACAGATTGGGCATTTGCAGGACAAAGTTCGGTGAGCTGAATGCCTTTTTCTCTCCCTTATAAGAACAGCAGTAGTACACTCATTAAATTCACTGATCTCTCAGTTTCAGAACTTGGGAACTGCAGGAGGTCATTCTAGCCTGTTCCACTATGCGTTTAGATCAAAGATGATCTGCATCTCAACTCCAATTACCCACCATATCCTGGTTCCATATCCCATAACAACCATATTCAACAAAAATCTATTGATCTCAGTCTTGAATTTACACTCCTGAACTGCCTAGCTCGAACTTTAAGGTTATGCCACCTTGTTCTGGACTCCACCCACCCACCGGAGAAAATATTTGTCTCTATCTACTCTATCAACTCCTTTAATCACCTTAAACACTTCAATTAGTATCCTTAATTTTCTATACTTGCGGGAATACAAGACTAGTCTACGCAACGTTACTCCCAGCTCATCCTCGGCAGTTTTACCTGCGATGCCAACCTCGGCGGTTCCCGCTAGACAGAGATCTTCAAAGCGAGTAGGATCGAGGTGGTAAACCTGGGAGGATTTGGCATTGGGCCTCATTCCGCAGCCCTCCTGTAAAAATAGCAATTCTAAATATTAGAGGCCCCGTGCCGGCCATGTTAAGTAACCAGAGGCTATAGATTTAAAATAATTGGCAAAACAAAACCAGAGGGGAAATTAGGAGAAATTTCTTCACACAATAGGGTTGTTAAAATCTGGAACGCACTACGTGAAAGGGTGGCAGAAGCAGAGACTGCAGGTGCTTTCAAAAGGCAACTGGACATGTAGTTGAAGAGGACTAATCTGCAGGATTATGGGGAAAAGTTAGGGTATGTGACTAAATTAGACAGCTCCTTCAAAGAGCTGGCACAGGCACGATGGGCTGAATGGCCTCCATCTGTGTTGTCTGACTCCATAATTCTAAGTCTGTTTTGCAGCAGCAACGGGACTGGTCACCAATGTGGAGACATTCAGTATATAGGCCAGACTCACTGTGTACAGGATTTACCTGTGGTTCAGTCGGTAGCCTCAGCATCAGAAGGTTGTGGGTTCGAGTCCCACTCCAGGGACATAATCTAGGCTGACATTCCAGTACAATACTGCGGGAGTGCTGCACTGTCAGAGATGCTATCTTTCGGTTGAGATGTTAAACCGAGGCCCCGACTGCCCTCTCAGATGGGCATGAAAGAACCCACAGCTGCTGTTGCAAAGAAGAGCAGGAGAGTTAACCTTGATGTCCAGGACAATATTTATCACAAACATTATCTGGTCATTTATTACACTGCTTGTTTGCAGGAGTTTACTGTGTGCAAATTGGGTGCCACATTACAACAAAGTATTGCATTGGCTAAAAAGTGCACTGGAGCATCCTAGATTGTGAAAAGTGTTTCTACGGCACTCTGTTTTCCAAATAAAACATCAGGAGTGTAGTTGTGGACACTCCGAGGGTGGGCATAAAATGGGGGCTTGCGGTGGGGAGGAGAGGGTTCCTCTGCTCTACATCACCTCATTCTATACTTGACGTGCGAGTGCTGGATGCTGACATAAGATGCAAGAAGCACGAGGCCTTGAGGTTACGCCACGGAACACTGGTATGTACGTGCTGTTATCTTTGCTCTCCCTCTTATTTTAATGGGGAGAAAAAATTTATTCATTTTAATCAGGGTACCACCCACTCTGCAACAAGGGTGAGTACAATTCCAAACATGCACCACAAGCATTCCGATACCAGTGTTTTCGAGAAGGACTTGCATTTATATGGTGTCTTTCATGATCTCAGGACTTCCCAAAGAGCTTTACAGCCAATAAAATACTTTTGAAGTGTGGTCACTGTTGAAATGTAGGAAACAGGCAACCAAGTTGTGCACAGCAAGATCCCACAAACAACAACGAGATAAGGATCAGATCATCTGTTTTTGTGATGTTGATAGATGGATAAATATTGGCCAGGATGTCAGGGAGAACTCCCTTGCTCTTCTTCGAATAGTGTCACAGGGTCTTTTACATCCACCCGAGACAGATGGCTTAGCATCTCATCCAAAGGCTGTAACCTCTGACAGTGCAGCACTCCCTCAGTGCTGCACTGAAATGTCGGCTGAGATTTTTTTTTGCTCAAGACTCTGGAGTGGGACGTGAAGTCACAACCTTCATGACTCAGAAGCAAGAGTGCGTCCCACAGAGTCACAGCTGATGCACCAGTGCTCCAGGAAGAAAAATCAATTTCTTTACCCAGAGCGATGAGATTGTGGAACTCGCTACCACAAGGAGTAGCTGAGACGATTAACATAGATTAACATTAGCATAGAAGCTGGATAAATACATGACGGAGAAAGGAATAGAAGAGCATGCTGACAGGGTGAGAAGAGGAGGAATGGGAGAGGCTCGTGTGGAGCATAAACACCAGCATGAACCAAATGGCCCTGTTTCCTTGCTGTAACTTCTATGAAATTCTGTACTTACAAACACAGCCCCTCTCAGCATATCCGGCACAGTTATCGGAATGAAACCCTGGGGAGAGAAAACCACAGGGCATGAGAAAGTACTGAATCCATCTGTCAGCAAGATTACCAAGTTAGGGCTTCTGTGGCGAAATATGCTAATGACAGAAAAGTTTTCCATGCACTCACAATTTCCGCAGTAATCAGTCACGCTTTTTGTGCAGTGGCAATTTCTGTCTAATCCTCAGGCTATTGATGACAATGGCTGTGTTACGTTACACAAAGATTCATTTCAAATACCGGCTTAGAAATGGAAAATGTAATTCTTTTCAAATCTGCTCCAAGTCGCTACCATTGTTGACAGCGTTCTCTGACTCACAAGGTGGTGGGTTGAAGCCTCACTCCAGGACTTGAGCACATGATCGACACTGTAAAGCATTTTGGGATGTCCTGAGGTTGTGAGAGGTGCTATCGATGTCACAGCATCAGAGAGGCTTACAGCACAGGAGACCATTCAGCCCATTGTGCCTGTGCTGTCTCTTTGAAAGAAAAGTTGTGTTCAGTTCCACGGCCTCGCTTTTTGTCCTCATCCTCAAGTAACTAATTAGTTGTCTAACTAACTTGATTGAATTTTTCGAGGAGGTGACTAGATGTGTAGATTGAGGGTAAAGTAGTTGATGTAGTCTACATGGACTTCAGTAAGGCTTTTCATAAGGTCCCGCATGGGAGATTGGTTAAGAAGGTAAGAGCCCATGGGATCCAGGGCAATTTGGCAAATTGGATCCAAAATTGGCTTAGTGGTAGGAGGCAGAGGGTGATGGTAAAGGGTTGTTTTTGCGAATGGAGGGCTGTGACCAGTGGGGTACCGCAGGGACCCTTACTGTTTGTAGTGTACATTAATGATCTAGATGTGCATATAGGAGGTATGATAAGTAAGTTCACAGATGACAAGAAAATTGGTGGTGATGTAAATAGTGAGGAGGAAATCCTTAGATTACAGGATGATATAGATGGGCTGGTAAAATGGGCAGAGCAGTGGCAAATGGCTAATCCTGAAAAGTGTGTGGTAATGCATTTTGGGAGCACTAACAAGGCAAGAGAATATACAATGGATGGTAGGACCCGAGGAAGTACAGAAGGTCAGAAGGACCTTGGTGTACTTGCCCATAGATCACTGAAGGCAGCAGCACAGCTAGATAAGGTGGTTAGGAAGGCATACGGGATACTTGCCTTTATTAGCCGAGGCATAATAAAGAGGTTATTATAATAATTATGATCATAAGAGCAAGGAGGTTATGAAGGAGCTGTATAAAACGCTAGTTAGACCACAGCTGGAGTACTCTGTACAGTTCTGGGCACCACACTATAGGAAGGATGTGATTGCACTGGAGAGGGTGCAGAGGAGATTCACCAGGATGTTGCCTGGGCTGGAGCGTTTCAGCTATGCAGAGAGACTGAGGGGGGACCTGATTGAGGTGTACAAAATTATGAGGGGCATTGATAGGTTAGATAGGAAGAAACTTTTTCCCTTAGCGGAGGGGTCAAGAACCAGGGGGCATAGATTTAGGGTAAGGGGCAGGAGGTTTAGAGGGGATTTGAGGAAAAAAATATTTTCACCCAGAGGGTGGTTGGAATCTGGAACACACTGCCTGAAGAGGTGGTAGAGGCAGGAACCTCACAACATTTAAGAAGTATTTAGATGAGCACTTGAAACGCCATAGCATACAAGGCTACAGGCCAAGTGCAGGAATACGGGATTAGAATAGTTGGGTGCTGGATGGCCAGCACAGACACGATGGACCGAAGGGTCTGTTTCTGTGCTGTATAACTCTACGACTCTATAACTGCCCAACTCCCTTTTACAAGTATTTATGGGCTCAGCGTCCACCACTTTTTTTGCTTTAATTGCAAGTGTTCCCTTTGCACAATTAACTCTACATCGAAAATCAGCCAGGGTTTCTTCACTTAATCATTATTCTGCTGGAATTAGGTGTGTACCAATGTCTGGGGAACACAAGGTGAGGCTCAGCTGTGCTGGGCACCATGGTTGAATATCCTGTCGACTGTTACCGTCTAGGCTCGCACAATGAGGCGGCCACCTGGCTGAGGTACTCTAGGGTGGTCAATATCGATAGAATATCCCTTTGGGGGATCGGGGGGGGAGGGGGGAAATCAGGGAGATGACAGCAAAACAAAGACAGACTAAGTAGGTTTCAGACTGAGATAGCTCACCTTTTTGAGGAGTTTGTTCATCGTAAACTGGACCAAGGCCAGTTGCAGTTCACTGCCTGCTCCTCGCAGATAGTATGATCGATGACCAGAGATGTGCGAGAGTCGTCTAGCAAAAAGCAAAAGCAGATAGATTTAGCTTAACGTTTAAAAACATTTATTTTTAACCAACCTTTGAAGGTGTGATCTAACGGAGGAATTTAAGGTGATATTTGATAGGGTAAGTACAAAGAAACTATTCCTCTGTTCGGGGGTGTCCAGGGTAAAGTGGGGGGGGGGGGGGGGTGGTGGGCAGAACCTTTAACTTAGAGCTAGGCTGTTCAGGGGTGATGTCAGGAAGCACTTCTTCACACGAAGGGTAATGGAAAACTGGAACTCTCTCCTCCAACAAGCTGTTGAGGCTGGGGGGCGGGGGGGGGGGGGTAAGAGGGGGGGTTCAATTGAAAATTTTAAGACTGAGATGATAGAGTTTTGTTGGGTAGGAGTATTAAGGGTTACAGAAGAACGGCAGATGAATGGAGTTAAGATAGAGATCAGCCATGTTCTAACTAAATGGCTAAGCAGGCTTGAAGGGGCTGAATGGCCTCCTCCTGTTCCTGTGGAGCTACACGAAAGCTGCAGATGGCACAAATGCTCCCACCAGCGATACACATCCAAGGTGGTCCCAGGTTTGTTCGCAGGGTATTGCTGAATTCAGCTGCAAAGGCACTCGAGGTGCACACAGCTGGCCATAGCCCAAGCCAAAAAATAAACAAAGCCGCCCTCCTGACATCTATTGACCACCCCGCGGGGTTCTGTGCACATCTGGTGATGACTGACTAGAATTGGCTGTGATGGCCTCCACAGGCGAATAGCCTGACAGTCAGTGCATGAAGAGTGGCAACTCGGGGACAGGTAAGGGTGAAGTGTCAGCAGACACATGGTGCCCATGGAATCAGTCTCCAGCACCTTTAGGAAAAGGCAATAACACTGAGGCACGATAGGAGGAGGAGACAGTGCCACCTTGTGACTGCCTCTAGTTAGACCCAAGACGCCTTTGCACTAAAGTGCAGCAAACTTATTAGCTGTTGCATTAGGAAACTGCTCCGAGGCTTTTCCTTTTGGTCTGAAGAGCAAGAGATTCGTGTAAAAAAAAAATGTCACTGAAACACCTCGACCCCTGTGGAAAACCGCAACCCGGCCTCTGAACGAGCTGCTATTACAACACTTTAAATTGTGTGTCATTGTCAACTGCAGACAGATGGTGAGGAGTGGGAACGAGGGACAGAGCTGTCAGTGAGACTGGTAGAAGCGTCAACAATGCATGCGAGTGAGCCGCAGGGGTTCCATTTCATTCTCCTCTCTGTTTGACAATCGATGGGAAGACAGCAAGAGGAGTTCAAACAATACAATGCCTACGAGAGACACTCATTACCAGAAAAGCACTTACTAGCAGGCACTGTTCATGTTAGAACAGGCAGTGGTGCCCACATGTAATTTGACTTTGAGATTAAAATGTTATGCCCAGAACACAAACAGGACTAGGGGGTCACAGTCTCAGAATAAGGGGTTGGCATTTTAGGACTGAGACGAGGAGAAATTTCTTCACTCAGAGGGTTGTGAATCTTGGGAACTCTCTACTCCAGAGGGCTGTGGATGCTCAGTCGTTGGGTATATTCAAGACGGAGATTGATAGATTTTTGGGTACTAAGGATATTCAAAGATTTGGAGATAGTGCAGGAAGGTGCAGTTGAAGTAGATCAGCCATGATCTTACTGAATGGCGTAGCAGGCTCGAGGAGCAAACTGCCCAACTCCCGCTCCTATTTCTTATGTTCTTATTAGGGTTAGTAGTGCGGGTTAAATTAGACAGGGTTCCAGCATGCCGCAATCCGATCCACATCCACATTTGACACACTGGGACTTGCCAGCCGGAATGGCTGGATGACAATCAATAGGAGTCCTGGCTGAATCCATTCTCCTCCCTTGGGATGTACTTCCTGGTGTCTTAGGCCAATATTTAACCTTCAGTTCTACATCACTAAAACATATTATCTAGACATTATCACACTGCTGTCTGTGGGAGCTTGCTGTGCACAAATTGGCTGCCCTGTTTCCTACATTACAACAGTGACTTTGCTTCAAAGAGACAAATACACCTCATTCTTTGCTCGGTTTGCCCTTCTCTAACCTCCAGCCAAGGGATTTCAGGTGAGGGCAGGATCAGGCCTATCTATGATGCGTTTCATAGATGATGCCATTTGGAACTTGACTATCTGCAGGCATACATGGAGAATGAGCAGCGTGACTACCACCTGAAAAATTATGCCCTCGCGCAAAGTAAGATCCCACCTGGGGTGGGGGGGCATGCGAAGAAGGGAGATAATTAGGAAAATAATGGAAGTCTTTCATTGCGGAGTTGGTGAGTCCGGCAGCTTTCTATTGTGCCCTCCTAACACTGGAATTGATGAGTTACACCCACTTCAAACACTTGCGCTGAGGTCTAATTAAATTCATAGGTTGCTTGTGTGTGATTAGTGACTGAATCTCCAGGGAGGCTGCAAGATATTTAAATGACAAGCATTTAGGATGCATTAAACAGCTGGAGACTAATTGCTTCATTTGTCTAGCAATGCCTGAGTGGGTGTTTTTTTGAAAAAAATCAGCCTTCAAAGACTAAAACCTCTGCAAGGGCTGGACTCCTTTAAAGAGAGATAACCTTGGATGCATATTAGGTAAAAACTGTGACATAACTTCATAAGTCCATTTCAACTGAAAAGCAAGAAAGATTTTCATTTACATAGCCCTTTGTTACTCTGTCAGCACATCTGAAAGCAATGAATCCCATTTCAAATGGAGTGCCTGTTATGTTGTCAAATGAACTAGCCAGCTGGCATCAACAATAACACAATTAAAGGAGAACTACATTTGCACAGAACACTGTTCAAAAGAAATTCAGCGTACATTAAAGGAATAGTTTTTTTGGTCAACATTCAACATTAGTGAAGAAATCTTGTATGTAAATAGCTGCCTGCAACAATGCAGTCGTGGGCTTTAGCCAGAAGGTGCCAATGTGAAGTGAGGTTCTGAAGTCTCCTAACTTCGTGGCAGCTGTGGCTCAGCCAGTTGTGCTCTTGCCTCTGAATCCAAAAGGTTGTGGGTTCACGTCCCATACTTGAGCACAAAACTCACTTTATTGCAGTACTGAGGGAGTGCTGCACTGTCGGAGATGCCATCTTTCGGACCAGACGTTAAACCAAGGCCCCATCATGCCTTCTCAGGTGGATGTAAAAGATCCCACGGCACTATTTTGAAAAAGAGCAGGGGGAGTTCTCACCATTTTCCTGGCCAATATTTATTGGTCAATCAACATCACAAAACCATCTGGTCATTATCACATTGCTGATTGTGCTGTGCACAAATTGTCTGCCGCATTTCCTACATTACAACAGTAGCTACACTTTAAAAGTACTCCACTGGCTGTAAAGCACTTTGGGGCATCCTGTGGTCATAAAAGGCACTATATAAATGCAAGCCTTTTTTCCTTTTAACTTGCACCATCTAGTACATTAAAATAAGTCTTACATTCATCAACTGACCCTGGGCAAGACCGGAGGCAACTTACTGGGGAAAATGTCTTGCATCCACCACACTCCAAACTTTCCTATAGATACAAAACAATGACCGTAAAATGCAACTGTAGTGCAGCATGAAATCTTCAGGCAATTACAGCTGACCCTCTGATGGGCCTTAGCAAGGTTATTAGTAGCTCTGATTGCCATGGTGTGCCTTTGCAGTGGCCCGAAAGGCACAGGGCAGGTTGGCAGTTAAATATAAGAACCGTGCTCTGGAGTGCTTGTGAGCAATGCTACAGGAGATTGGTTAATCAAAGGGTCAATATCTTGTTCATCAAAGTGAATGCCAGTTCCCCAAGGGTTTCATTGGCCTTTGTCTTGCCTGATGCAAAACAGACCTGTACAAACCAAGGTCCAGAAACATGCTGGAGAAGAACGGCAGGGTCACCGACATCTCGAAAGAGAAACAACTAACGTTTCACAACTGCTACTTTTACTGCCATCGTTCTTGGTTTAATCTTTTAAATCCCAGCCAGGTCTCCATTCAGATCTCAGTTGGTAATATGTAAGTTTGATGTCAAAATATCATACAAAAGAGGACAATGAGAGTTTGGAATCAACGGCAACTTAAAACCCAATTTCAGGATTCAGGAATCAAACGGGATAGAACTCCAGTGGATCAGGGATCAGATCTCTTCCAATTTTACCATTTGGAATTTCAATGGGGCAATCTCATTTACTTCCAATGTGTAAAATCCCAATGGATTAACCGCCTTTCCATTCATTCCCATTGTGTAAAATCCCAAGTAACTGCATATCAATTATTGTCCCGTCTTTAATATTCAGTCAATCCACTGAAAATTTCACCTAAAGAAAGAAAGTTTCGATGTGTCCACTGACTGATTTGAACACATCTCATCTTACCGCTGTCTAATTATGTCCAAGTCTTCACCAATTTGCAAGTGGCCCTTGGGTTTAAAGCCAAACACTAGAAGATAAAGAAGAAAAGGGTCAGCAGACTTGTGAGCTTTCAGACACAAATTAAAACCAAAGGCTTTTACAGCACTGGCTGACCTCCCCAGCATTTTGGATTTCAGTCCCTTTAAGGCTACCACTTAAATACACTTTGTGGACATCTGGGTACTTGTACTGCTTGTAAACTGTTGAGAATCAATAACATTTTTAGAAATTTCAGGCTCGAGGTCAGAAGCACCAAGAATAAAGAGAACAAAATAGCTTGAAATTCTCATCCATGCCCGTGTTACCTCTAGACTTGACTATTCCAACACACTCCTAGTCGGCCTCCCAAGTGCTACCCTCCGTAAACTTGAAGTCATTCAAAATTCTATTGTCCGGTTCCTAACTCGCACCGAGTCCCGTTCACCTATCACTCCCACTGACCAACATTGGCTGCTAGTTAAGCAACATCTCTATTTAAAATTTTTCATCTGTTTACAAATCCTCCAGGGCCTCACCGCTCAATATCTCTCTAATCTCTTCCAGCCCCACAACCCTCTGATATCTCTCCAGTTCTGGCCTCTTGAGCATCCCCGATTTCAAAAGCTCCACCATTCTCGGCTGCCTAAGCCCTAAGCACTGGAATTCCCTCCCCAAACCTCTCCAGCTTCTTTTAACATGCTCTTTAAAACCTACCTCTTTGACCAAGCTTTTGGTCACCTGTCCCAATATCTCCTGATGTGGCTTGTGCAAAGCACCTTGGGACATTTTACTACACTAAAGGTGATAAGTAAATGCACGCTGTTGTTATTACAAACATACAAATTAGGAGCAGGAGGAGGCCACTCGGCCCCTTGAGCCTGCTTCACTGTTCAATAAGATCATGGCTGATCTGATTGTAACCTCAACTCCACATTCCCACCTACCCCCAATAACCTTTGACCCCCTTGCTTATCAAGAATCTATCTACTTCTGCCTTAAAAATATTCAAAGACTCTGCTTCCACTGCCTTTCGAGGAAGAGAATTCCAAAGACTCACGACGCTCAGAGAGAAAAAAATTCTCCTCATCTCTGTCTTAAATGGGCGACCCCTTATTTTTAAACAGTGACCCCTAGTTCTAAATTCTCCCACAAGAGGAAACATCCTTTCCACACCCTGTCCAGACCCCTCAGAATTTTACGTGTTTCAATCAAATCACCTCGAACTCTTCTAAACTCCAGCGGATACAAGCCTAGCCTGTCCAACCTTTCTTTATAAGACAACCCGCCCATCCCAGGTATTAGTCTAGTAAACCTTCTCTGAACTGCTTCCAGCCATTTACATTCTTCCTTAAATAAGGAGACCAATACTGTACACAGTACTCCAGATGTGGTCTCACCCAGGCTCGGTATAGCTGAAGCATAACCTCCCTACTTTTGTATTCAATATCCCTCGCAATAGATGATAACATTCTATTAGCTTTCCTAATTACTTGTTGTACCTAGGACACCCAGATCCCTCTGCATCTCAGAGCTGTGCAATCTCTCACCATTTAGATAATATACTTCTTTTTTATTCTTCTTGCCAAAATAGACAATTTTGCATTTTCCCACATTATACTCCATTTGCCAGACTCTTGCCCACTCACTTAACCTATCTATATCCCTTTATAGCCTCCTTATGTCCTCTTCACAACTTACTTTCCTAACTATTTTTGTGTCATCAGCAAATTTAGCAACTTTACCTTCGGTCCCTTCATCTAAATCATTTATATAAATTGTAAAATGTTGAGGCTCCAGCACTCATTACATATTTGTTGTGTAGATTCTGTATACTGTGACTATTGCTAACTAAGGATTCTCACCTGGTTTATCACCAACTGTTTCAACCACATGAGCCTGACTTTCATCACCTATGGGCTACAAAGAAAAAGAGAACAGTTAAACCAATGTGAACTAGACCAGGGGCTGATGATAATTGGGATGGATTTAGTGTGTCGCCCAAGAGACAAAGTGGGCTTCCTGTGGTTTGGCGAAGGAGTGTTGGACTGGATCAGAGGGATCAATGTCAAATGCTGAAGTCAATTTCAAGTAATTGCAGTCTCCCAATAATATGTTCATGACAGGATTTGGTACCTGTGGAAATCTCAGACGGGAGGAATGGGGCAAGGTCACTCGCACCCATGTGCCTGTTGTGCAAAAGAGTGTCCTTTGCAGGACTTATATCCCAGAATACGCCACCATCCCAACTGATAGGGAACGCAGGGCAGTGGGTGGCCTTTGTTTGCAGTCCCAACCTTGGTAATCAGACAGAACAGAATCAAAGGGGTTTAATGATACTAATTGCAAGTTTACAGAGGAAAAGAGGCATGCAGGGTGAGAACTCCTAAGGCGGCAAGAATACAAGAGGGCCATACCTAACGACAGGGCAGAGATCGTTCACCACCATAGATGCTCGTGGATTAAACCAAGAGAGCGAGACACAAACATAGAGTCAGAGATGGAGAAAAGGGAGGGAGAGAGAAGACGGAGAAAATCAATAACAACTTGCATTTATATAGCACCTTAAATGTAGCAAAATGTTTCAAGGCGCTTAACAAGACCGATGCCAATGAAAACATTTTTGACACTGAGCCACATAAGCAGATATTAGGACATGTGACCAAAAGCTTGATCAAAGAGGGAGGTGTTAAGGAGTGGCTTAAAGGAGGAGAGAGAAGTGGAGAGATTTAGGTAGGGAATTCCAGAGCTTAAGACCCAGGCAGCTGAAGGCACAGCCGCCAATGGTGGAACGATTAAAACTGGGGGATGCTTAAAATTAAAATAAAATCACAGATTTGAGATAGAGGGAAAAAAAAGAGAAAATGATAGAAATAAGGGGGGAAAGAGAGAGGAGAAAAGAGAGAGGAAAAAAAAAGAGACCGGGAGAGGAAAAAAAAGAGAGACCGGGAGAGGAAAAAAAAGAGAGACCGGGAGAGGAAAAAAAAAGAGAACGGGAGAGGAAAAAAAAAGAGAACGGGAGAGAAAAAAAAAAGAGAACGGGAGAGAAAAAAAAAAGAGAACGGGAGAGAAAAAAAAAAGAGAACGGGAGAGGAAAAGAAAGAGAGAACGGGAGAGGAAAAGAAAGCGAGAACGGGAGAGGAAAAGAAAGCGAGAACGGGAGAGGAAAAAAATAAATGGGAGAGGAAAAAAAGAGAACAGGAGGGGAAAAAAAAACGGGAGAGGAAAAAAAAAAGAGAACGCGAGAGGAAAAAAAAAAGAGAACGGGAGGGGGAGAAAAAAGAGAACGGGAGAGGAAAAAAAAAAGAGAACGGGAGAGGGAAAAAAAAAGAGAACGGGAGAGGGAAAAAAAAAGAGAACGGGAGAGGGAAAAAAAAAGAGAACGGGAGAGGAAAAAAAAAAGAGAACGGGAGAGGGAAAAAAAAAGAGAACGGGAGAGGGAAAAAAAAAGAGAACGGGAGAGGGAAAAAAAAAAGAGAACGGGAGAGGAAAAGAAAGAGAGAACGGGAGAGGAAAAGAAAGAGAGAACGGGAGAGGAAAAGAAAGCGAGAACGGGAGAGGAAAAGAAAGCGAGAACGGGAGAGGAAAAAAATAAACGGGAGGGGAAAAAAAAACGGGAGAGGAAAAAAAAAAGAGAACGTGAGAGGAAAAAAAAAAGAGAACGGGAGAGGGAAAAAAAAAGAGAACGGGAGAGGGAAAAAAAAAGAGAACGGGAGAGGGAAAAAAAAAGAGAACGGGAGAGGGAAAAAAAAAAGAGAACGGGAGAGGGAAAAAAAAAAGAGAACGGGAGAGGGAAAATAAAAAGAGAACGGGAGAGGGAAAATAAAAAGAGAACGGGAGAGGAAAAAAAGAGAACGGGAGAGGAAAAAAAGAGAACGGGAGAGGAAAAAAAGAGAACGGGAGAGGAAAAAAAGAGAACGGGAGAGGAACAAAAAAAGAGAACGGGAGAGGAACAAAAAAAGAGAACGGGAGAGGAACAAAAAAAGAGAACGGGAGAGGAACAAAAAAAGAGAACGGGAGAGGAACAAAAAAAGAGAACGGGAGAGGAACAAAAAAAGAGAACGGGAGAGGAACAAAAAAAGAGAACGGGAGAGGAACAAAAAAAGAGAACGGGAGAGGAACAAAAAAAGAGAACGGGAGAGGAACAAAAAAAGAGAACGGGAGAGGAACAAAAAAAGAGAACGGGAGAGGAACAAAAAAAGAGAACGGGAGAGGAACAAAAAAAGAGAACGGGAGAGGAACAAAAAAAGAGAACGGGAGAGGAACAAAAAAAGAGAACGGGAGAGGAACAAAAAAAGAGAACGGGAGAGGAACAAAAAAAGAGAACGGGAGAGGAACAAAAAAAGAGAACGGGAGAGGAACAAAAAAAGAGAACGGGAGAGGAACAAAAAAAGAGAACGGGAGAGGAACAAAAAAAGAGAACGGGAGAGGAACAAAAAAAGAGAACGGGAGAGGAACAAAAAAAGAGAACGGGAGAGGAACAAAAAAAGAGAACGGGAGAGGAACAAAAAAAGAGAACGGGAGAGGAACAAAAAAAGAGAACGGGAGAGGAACAAAAAAAGAGAACGGGAGAGGAACAAAAAAAGAGAACGGGAGAGGAAAAAAAGAGAACGGGAGAGGAAAAAAAGAGAACGGGAGAGGAAAAAAAAGAGAGACCGGGAGAGGAAAAAAAAAGAGAACGGGAGAGGAAAAAAAAAGAGAACGGGAGAGAAAAAAAAAGAGAACGGGAGAGAAAAAAAAAGAGAACGGGAGAGAAAAAAAAAGAGAACGGGAGAGAAAAAAAAAAGAGAACGGGAGAGAAAAAAAAAAGAGAACGGGAGAGGAAAAGAAAGAGAGAACGGGAGAGGAAAAGAAAGCGAGAACGGGAGAGGAAAAGAAAGCGAGAACGGGAGAGGAAAAAAATAAATGGGAGAGGAAAAAAAGAGAACAGGAGGGGAAAAAAAAACGGGAGAGGAAAAAAAAAAGAGAACGCGAGAGGAAAAAAAAAAGAGAACGGGAGGGGGAGAAAAAAGAGAACGGGAGAGGAAAAAAAAAAGAGAACGGGAGAGGAAAAAAAGAGAACGGGAGAGGAAAAAAAGAGAACGGGAGAGGAAAAAAAGAGAACGGGAGAGGAAAAAAAGAGAACGGGAGAGGAAAAAAAGAGAACGGGAGAGGAAAAAAAGAGAACGGGAGAGGAAAAAAAGAGAACGGGAGAGGAAAAAAAGAGAACGGGAGAGGAACAAAAAAAGAGAACGGGAGAGGAACAAAAAAAGAGAACGGGAGAGGAACAAAAAAAGAGAACGGGAGAGGAAAAAAGAGAACGGGAGAGGAAAAAAGAGAACGGGAGAGGAAAAAAGAGAACGGGAGAGGAAAAAAGAGAACGGGAGAGGAAAAAAGAGAACGGGAGAGGAAAAAAGAGAACGGGAGAGGAAAAAAGAGAACGGGAGAGGAAAAAAGAGAACGGGAGAGGAAAAAAGAGAACGGGAGAGGAAAAAAGAGAACGGGAGAGGAAAAAAAGAGAACGGGAGAGGAAAAAAAGAGAACGGGAGAGGAAAAAAAGAGAACGGGAGAGGAAAAAAAGAGAACGGGAGAGGAAAAAAAGAGAACGGGAGAGGAACAAAAAAAGAGAACGGGAGAGGAAAAAAAGAGAACGGGAGAGGAACAAAAAAAGAGAACGGGAGAGGAAAAAAGAGAACGGGAGAGGAAAAAAGAGAACGGGAGAGGAAAAAAGAGAACGGGAGAGGAAAAAAGAGAACGGGAGAGGAAAAAAGAGAACGGGAGAGGAAAAAAGAGAACGGGAGAGGAAAAAAGAGAACGGGAGAGGAAAAAAGAGAACGGGAGAGGAAAAAAGAGAACGGGAGAGGAAAAAAGAGAACGGGAGAGGAAAAAAGAGAACGGGAGAGGAAAAAAGAGAACGGGAGAGGAAAAAAGAGAACGGGAGAGGAAAAAAGAGAACGGGAGAGGAAAAAAGAGAACGGGAGAGGAAAAAAGAGAACGGGAGAGGAAAAAAGAGAACGGGAGAGGAAAAAAGAGAACGGGGGAACAGAGGAGACAGAGAAGTGACAGAAAAAAGAAAGAGAGAGACACACACGATACAAAATAATTTTTACCACACTTGGATGAGTCCAGTTGGGTAGCTTCAAGGCTTTCAGGTAGAAGTATTCATCCAGCTGGCTCTCTTGATGATATAGTGCATTTAATTCCAGCCGAATTTCCTTCCCTCGGTTTCGCAGCCTCGAGAAATCAGGATGCTGTTTTCAATATTTAAAAAATTACAGCTCTAAAAACCATCTTTTGTTTTCAGGCCATCTCAATCATCTTATTAATTCTCTCGACAAATCACTGACTTTTATTTTTCAAATTCGCTTTGCAAAATGAACGACCATCACTGAGTTGTATTGAGTGCACAGTACAGAGACACAATAAGAAAAATTACATTTAACCCAATACACTGTAATGGCGTGCAATACTTTTCTTGTACAATACTTTTAAAGCATTCCCTTAATGTCTGCCAAGGCTCAGTGGGCAACACTCTTGCCTCTGAGTCAAAAGGTTCTGGGCTCAAGTCCCACCCCAGAACCTTGAGCACAAAAGTCTAAGCTGACACTTTCAGTGTGGTACTGAGGGAGTGCTGCACTGTCAGAGAAGCTGTCTTTTGGATGAGACGTTAAAGTGAGACCTCGTCTGCCATCTCAGGTGGATGTCAAAGATTCTCCTCGGTGTCCTGGCCAATATTTACCCCTCAACCAACATCACTGGAAGAGATTATCTGATCGTTATCACTTTGTTGCTTGCTTACTTGCGCAAATTGCCTGCTGTGTTTCCGACATTATAAGAGGGAATATACTTCAAAGGCTGCGTTTGCTGACAACGCTACCACTAGGTGGTGCTGCAAAAACGTCACAGTCAGCGACTTCAGGCAGCTGCCAGGACTAAAGATGGCGCTGCTCAAATAATCACACAAAGGTAACCTAAGCTAAACACATGGCAGCACACAATGGCGGGAGGGCAAGAGTGAGCGAGCGAGTGGAGCGGGACAGTGAACAGGGGGGGAGGGGGTGCGGGCTGGGGACGGGCGGAGCGGAGCAGGCCAGGACGGGGTGGGAGTGGAGCGGCCGGAGAGCGCAGTGAAGGGGGGGGAGTGGAGCGGCTGGTGACAGCGGCAAGGGGGGGAGCGGAGCGGCTGAGGAGAGAGCGGCGAGGTGGGGAGCGGAGCGGATAGAGAGAGCGGCGAGGTGGGGAGCAGAGCAGCTGTGCACAGAGCGGCGAGGAGCGTGAGCGGAGCGGCTGGGGAGAGAGCGGCGAGGTGGGGAGTGGAGCGGCTGGGGAGAGAGCGGCGAGGTGGGGAGCGGAGCGGCTGGGGAGAGAGCGGCGAGGAGGGGGAGCGGAGCCGCTGAGGACAGCGGCGAGGGAGGGATTGGAGCGACCGGGGAGAGAGCGGCAAGGGAGGGAGCGGAGCGGCCGGGGAGAGAGCGGCGAGGGGGGGAGCAGAGCGGCTGGGGAGAGAGCGGCGAGGGGGGGAGCGGAGCGGCCGAGGAGAGAGTGGCGAAGGGGGGGGCGGTGCGGCCGGGGAGAGAGCGGCGAGGGGGGAAGCGGAGCGGCTGGAGAGAGCGGCGAGGGGGGGAGCGGAGCGGCTGGAGAGAGAGCGGCGAGGGGGGGGCGGTGCGGCCGGGGAGAGAGCGGTGAGGGGTAGAGCAGTGCGGCCAGGGAGAGAGCGGAGAGGGGGGAAGCAGAGCGGCGAGGAGGGGACCGGAGCGGCTGGGGAGAGAGTGGCGAGGTGGGGAGCAGAGCGGCTCAGGAGAGCGGTGAGGGAGAGGAGCGGAGCGGCCGGGGAGAGAGTGACAAGGGAGGGAGCAGAGCAGCTGAGGAGAGCGCGGCGAGGGAGGGCGCGGAGCGGCTGGGGAGAGCAGCGAGGGAGGGAGCGGAGCGGCCGGGGAGAGAGCGGCGAGGGAGGGAGCGGAGCAGCTGGGGAGAGAGCGGCGAGGGAGGGAGCGGAGTGGCTGGGGAGAGCGCGGCGAGGGAGGGAGCGGAGCGGCTGGGGAGAGAGCGGTGAGGGGGGTAGCGGAGCGGCTGGGGAGAGAGCGGCGAGGGAGGGAGCGGAGCAGCTGGGGATAGAGCGGCGAGGGAGGGAGCGGAGCGGCTGGGGAGAGAGCGGCGAGGGAGGGAGCGGCGAGGGGGGGAGCGGAGCAGCTGGGGAGAGAGCGGTGAGGGAGGGAGCGGAGCGGCTGGGGAGAGAGCGGCGAGGGGGGGAGCGGAACGGCTGGGGAGAGAGCGGCGAGGGAGGGAGCGGAGCAGCTGGGGAGAGAGCGGCGAGGGAGTCAGCGGAGCGGCTGGGGAGAGAGCGGCGAGGAGGGTGGCGGAGCGGCTGGGGAGAGAGCGGCGAGGGAGGGTTCGGAGCGGCCAGGGAGAACATCGAGGGGGGGAGGGGAGCGAAGCCACCAGAGAGCAGCGAGGGTTCGGGGGTTGGGGGGGGGGGAGCGGAGCTTGACGCGTGGGTGAATACCCGTTAGCATTGCATTGCTGTACACGTAAAGCACATGTGCAGAGGCCGACCAGGCGCGTTGCCCGAAGTTGCACACGTCACGCGATGACATCATTGGCGCATGCGCTAACCAGTCCTGGCAAGTACGCAGCACACGCGCAGAGAGCAGGAGCCCATCTGCACATGTGCGCACCTTGGTGCAGCCTGATGACATCAGTGGCGGCTGCATTGTCAGGAATCACTTTGTACTTCAAAAATATTTTATTAGATGTGAAGCATTTGGGACGTCCTGAGGTTATGAACGGTGCTATATAAATACATTTTTTTCCCTAAATCTTTCCACCACAGGTGACAGACCTGTCCACATCAATAGTTCACTCCAGTGTCACCCAGCACAAAATACTGGCCGGCTTTCCCACCTCTGTTCTCACCAATTCACTATTTTCCAAACGTTAAAGTGAGTAAATATACCGGACTGATAGAAACAGACAGACAGAAAACTCTGGCTACTTGCTCCTGCCACTGCCCAATACGGAGTGGGGAAAAAATCTCTTATTTGTTCAGTTGATATTTTCCCCTCAAGATTTCGTACATCCGGTGATGCATTTTACTGAAATCCCAGTGACACTGTTTAATCCAAGCTTCAGCTGGAGTATTGTGTCCAACTCTGGGCATCACGCTTTAGGAAAAATGTCAAGACCCTGGAGAGGATGTTGAGGAGATTTACTAGAATGGTATCAAGGATGAGGGGATTAAGTTACGTGGAGAGACTGGGAAAACTGGGACTGTTCTCCTTACAGCAGAGGAGGTTGAGGGGAGATTTAATAGAGGTGTTCAAAATCATGGGGAGTGTTGATAGACTAAATAAGAAGAAACTGTTTCCACTGGCAGGAGGATCAGTAACCTGAGGACACAGATTTAAGGTAACTTGCAAAAGGGCCAGGTGGTGAGATAAGATTTTGCTTTTTACACAGTGAGTTATGATGATCTGGAATGTGCGCCGGAAAGGGCCGTTGGAGCACATTCACTGGTAACTTTCCAAAGAGAATTGGATAAATACTAGAAGGGTAGAAATTTGCAGGGTAATGGGGAATGAGCAGGGGAGCTAGCACAGGTATGATGGGCGAAATGGGCTCCTTCTATGCTGCAAGACTCTGAATTCTAATGGAAACACAACACTACCACAGAACAGAGCACCTCCTGTTCATTTCCATTAATGTACACTGATTCTCTGAATTTCTTCAAGGAAAAGCTATCTGTTTCTGGCTAGGACGGAGATCACATAGATCATAGACCCTTACAGCACAGAAGGAGGTCATTCCGCCCATTGTGTCTATGCTGGCTCTTTGAAAGAGCTATCTAATCAGTCCATTACTAATACTATATTTTCTGCAGCCCTGCACTTTTTTCCTCTTCAAGTATATCCAATTCCCTCTCATGTATATCCAAGCCTCTTTGTACAAAACAAAGGCACTGCATAGTATTTATGAGGACCAGTGTGATCTGTGTTAATTGTATATCAATTGGGTGTCAATTGTATTCAGCTGGTGGGTATTAATTGGTGCTTATTTATAAATACATATATATATATATATTTAGGCTGAAAGAGGGGTTTTTTCCTTGTTGGAAGTGCACAGTATGGAATGTATTTCTGTAAATAAACACTTGTAAAGTGACTAAAGACTAAGCTCCAGTGTTCTGTCCGTCACCACCTGGCTTTCAGTGTTTTCACATCCTGGACTAGCTTTGGTGTTGGAGAGGAATTACCCGGATTATTCTTCTCCCCCAATTTGACCTGGGTTTTTCGCCTCTCCCAGGAAATCAAGTGGTTTTGAGTGGGGGTGAAGAGTGATGAACAAGGTATTACAACAGTATGGGACAAGCTGGATGGAGCAGACGGTCTTTTCCTATATTTGTAGGTAGACAATCATTATGCCCCCACCCAGAGGATGTACTTACTGATTGAAGAGCTTCTTTATTGTGCTTGTCCTGCAAGAAAAATAAACCAACCGATTTGAGATGTTTCACTTGGGTTAAAAGAGAAGTAAAAAGTGAAGAATATTTACTTTGATAACATTTCCCCTCTGTTTGAGTTTCTTCACCTCCCACACAGCACTCTGAGAAACATAAATGTTCAGCCAGTTTCCTGCCTTTTCCCCTCCAGTCCACCCAGCGTCTGAGACACACAGAAATCCATCACTGGTCTTCAAACTGAATTACTAAGAAAGAGACGCAGTAAAGTTTCAGTTTATCCGATAGGAGCACACATTCTCAATTGGTAGCACTCTGGCCTCTGATTCAGAAAGTCATGGGTTCAAGCCCCGTTCCAGAGATTTAGCCACAAAATCTACACTGACACTCCTGTGTGCCCACTCAGGTGGATAGAAAAGATCATATCACACTATTTCAAAGAAGAGCAGGGGAATTCTCCCCAGTTTCCTGGTCAATATTTATCTCAACCAAAATCACAGAAACAGATGGTTATTATCACATTGCTGGTTGTGGGAGCTTGCTGTGCACAAATTGATTGCCACATTTCCTACGTTACAGGGCGGCACAGTGGTGCAGTGGTTAGCACCGCAGCTTCACAGCTCCAGCGACCCGGGTTCAATTCCGGGTACTGCCTGTGCGGAGTTTGCAAGTTCTCCCTGTGACTGCGTGGGTTTCCGCCGGGTGCCCCGGTTTCCTCCCGCAGCCAATGACTTGCAGGTTGATAGGTAAATTGGCCATTATAAATTGCCCCTAGTATAGGTAGGTGGTAGGGGAATATAGGGAAGATGGGGATGTGGTAGGAATATGGGATTAGTGTAGGATTAGTATAACTGGGTGGTTGATGGTCGGCACAGACTCGGTGGGCCGAAGGGCCTGTTTCAGTGCTGTATCTCTAAATAAAATAAATAAAAATAAAAACAGTGACTACACTTCAAACATGCTTCATTAGCTGTAAATGTCAGCTGTGGCTCAGTTGGTTGGACTCTCGCCCTCTCCAGGACTCGAGTGCAAAAAACAAGGCTGACGCTCCAGTACTGAGGGAATGCTGCACTGCTGGAGGTGCCGTCTTTTGGATGAGACGTTTGCCCCGCCTGCCCCCTCAGATGGATATAAAAGGTCCCATGGCACTATTCTTTGAAAAGAAGCAGGGGAATTATCCCCAGTGTCCTGGCCAATATTTATCCCTCAATTGCCATCGCAGAAAAACAGATTATCTGGTCATTATCACATCGTTGTTTGGTGAGCTTGTGTGCAAATTGCTTGCCGCGTTTCCTACATTACAACAGTGACGACACTTCAAAAATACTTCATTGGCTGTAAACGCTTTGAGACATCCGGTGGTCGTGAAAGGCTCTCAATAAATACAAGTCTTTTTCACATGGGGGCAGACACCAATTATTCATGGCTTCCCATTAAACTCCAGCCATACTGTGTGTACAAACAGTTAAAATTCTATACCAGCTTCTCTATTTTATATATATATATATAAATAAAATACAGATATGCATATTACTGCTTAAACTTGAGCTCATCTAAGCTCTGTTGCCTATTTCCCAACTCACACCAAGTCCCATTCATCCATTACCTCTGTGCTCGCTGACCCAGACTGGCTCCTGGTCTGACAATACTTCAATTTTAAATTTCCCTCCTTGTTTTCAAATCCCTTCACTCCATGTCTCTGTAACCTCCTCCAGCCCTACAACCCTCCAAGATCTCTGTGCTCTTCCATATCTGATCTCTTGCTGATCCCTGATTTTCATCGCTCCTCCATTGGCGGCTGTTCATTTAGCTGCCTCAGCCCCAAGCTCTAAGGAATTCCCTCCCTAAATCGCCCCTCTACCCCCTTTCCTCCTTTAAGACACCCCTTAAAACCTACTTATATAAAAGCAAAATACTGCGGATGCTGGAAATCTGAAATAAAAACAAGAAATGCTGGAACCATTCAGCAGGTCTGGCAGCATCTGTGGAAAGAGAAGCAGAGTTAACATTTCGGGTCAGTGACCCTTCTTCGGACCGAAATGTTAACTCTGATTCTCTCTCCACAGATGCTGCCAGACCTGCTGAGTGGTTCCAGCATTTCTTGTTTTTATTCCTTAAAACCTACTTCTTTGGCCAAGCTTTTAGTCATCTGTCCTAATATCTCCTTTGTGGCTCAGTGTCAAATTTGGTCTGATAACACTCCCGTGAAGCACCTTGGGCCATTTTACATTAAAGGAGCTATATAAATGCAAGTTGTTGTTGTATGCTTAGCAAGGGGAATCAGCCTTAAAGAGAAGGAGCAGGAGAGAGATGGGCACTTGAAGGAAATAAACTTATAGGGCTACAAGGATCAAGCGGGGGAGTGGTACTGCCTGGATTGCTCTGCTGCAGAGCTGGCATGGACTTGATGGGCTGAATGGCCTCCTTCTGTGCTGTAAATGGCTCTATGAACTCACTGGGCCAAATGGATTGCTCTTGTGCTTGACCTTTGTTCAGGTTCCTATGGTAAGCAGATGGAGTGATGCTTGAGGAGGTTAAGAATAGCTAAAGAAGCCAGGGTTTTGCTGACCTTCATAATTTATTCAAACTTCACGTGATTGTATCAGTGTACATCACTGAGCTAAGTTAGCCCCTAGACACCGATACAAAGTAGGGCAACATTCAGTTCATCACCTCCAATGGCCCCCAATACCACTGACGACTGACCTTGAGTCACCACTTCTTCACCCTGGGTTACACAGCTCAAAAACTTCTCTCCATACGAAAAAAACAAAGCTGGGTTCAAGTGGACATGCTATGAAAATATTAAAGACTGACCATTACACTTTAGTATAACCTGCAGTACGTTTAAAAAAAAGGATTTTCATTTCTAGCTCTGTTGAAAGGTCACTGACCTGCTTCTCTCTCCACAGATGCTGCCAGATCTGCTGAGTATTTCCAGCACTTTTTGTTTTTATTTACTTGCATTTCTAATGCCTTTCTTGACCACAGGACATCCCAAAGCCCTTTATAGCCAATGAAATACTTTTCAAGCGTAGTCACTGCTGTAATGTAGGAAACGTGGCAGCCAATTTGCACACAGCAAGATCCCACAGACAGCAGTGACCAGATAATCTTTTTTTTGCAATGCCTATTGAGGGATTAATATTGGCCAGGACATCGGGAATAACTCGCCTGCTCTTCTTCAAAAAAGTGCGATGGAATCTTTCACATCCACCTGACAGAACAGATGGGGCCTCGGTTTAAGGTCTTACCCGAAAGACTGCATATCCGACAGTGCGGCACTCCTTCAGTCCTGCACTGGAGTGTCAGCCTTGATATTTTTGCTCAAGTCCCGGAGTGGGACTTGAACTCACATAATAGAACATGTCTCCCATGCCAAATACAGTCATATGGTTACTTCAAATTTTGGGAGTTTCTTTTCTTACTCACCAGGAGGGCTTTAACTGAATCACTGATTCTTCTTTTCTCATTCTCCAACTTCTCTATTTCCTCCTTTGCTTTCATCATTTGTTTCCATGTGAACACCTGATACGGATAAGTTGGAAACAGTAAACAAGGCAGAATCATTGATTTTTCAAAGTGCCCCAAGCAATATTTCAAAGAAGGAAAAAGCTTTGCTGAAAAAAATTACATTCCATGTTGTATTTCATGCAAGGCTGACTATCCCACCTTCCATATTAAAAATCTTTATTCTTTGCTTCCTGTCAATATTTTCCATTATACATTCCTATGTCAATATCTACAATGGAAACTATCTATATGTAAAAGTGTCACACTGTACAGGCACCATTGGCCAGAGGTATGCAGCCACGGTTCAGTGGTAAGACTCTAACCTCAAAGTCAGAAGGTTGTGGGTTGAAGCATAAAATCTAGGCTAAATACTCCACTCCAGTACTTCAAAAGTAATACATTGGCTATGGAACACTTTGGGACATCCTGAGGTCCTAAAAGGAGCTATGGAAATGCAAGACTTACTTCTTTACAGCGTGACATGTTTACTTGGACAGTTTCATTACAAATATGATCACAGGACTATATAATAGAAAGAAGGGCTGAATATAGCTTTATTATGGGAACTGAATTATGTCTGTTCACCTTGGTCCAGTTATCGTCAGTTGCCAACCCCATTTCACCTGGAAACTACATTTGGTTTTGACTCCCCGTGTGCAATGCAAGTGTTCAAACCCATTTTTTTGAAAATCTTACAACTGCATAGCTTTATGTCAGCTTTTTCCCCATTAGAGCATCTTGTGACTTGTCTGCACAGCTCCCAACATTTCAATGCCTCCCTTATGTCTTGATGACCAGAGCACACTATACAGTTTGATCATTCTGATCACAATTCCTTCAAGCTCATCAATGATTCATACAACACAGGAGGCCATTCAGTCTAATGTGTCTGTGCTGGTTCTTTGAAGGAGCTATCCAATTAGTTCAACCCCACCTTCACCCCCCTCTTTCCCAAAAGCTCTGCAAATATTTCCTTTTTATGTATACATCCAATTCCCTTTTTGACAGTGCATTGCAAATTATATTCTATTCTTTTGGCTATTGTAGTTCAACATTCTATTAACTATATTGGCTGCTGCTCAGCATTTGTTGGACACGTTGAGTGTAACAGCTCATACTCCTGTATCTTTCAACTTCTTCCGTAGCTATTTCAACATCTTTCATTGAATACATGTGTTGGCTATTTACTTATACTTCCAACATGCATGGCTGTATAATGATCTGCATGAAATTTCATTTGCCATTTCTGCTGCTTCATCCCATTCCACTTGCCACTCCTAGTTTAGTATTAGTTGCAAATTTACACAGACTGTGAGCCCAAGTGAACAATAAATGCAAATATTATAGCTGAACAATGACCATCTAGGCAAGGTGCTCTTGGAATCACACCCAAGCAAGTCAAGAGAAAAAGTGTCATCATTTGAGTCTCAGGAAGCATGCACCAGTTTTTAGGGGGAAGGGAGTGTGACCTGGACCATAACAAAAACAACAAGGGCCTTTAATATAATGAAAAGTCCCAAAAACTTTACAGAAATATTATGGACAAAATTTGACACCAAAACACCTAAGGAGCTTCTTAAAACGAGGAGGGAGAACTTGAGAGGCAAAGAGATACAGGGAGGGAATTCCAGAGCTGAGGATCTAGGCAGCTGAAGGCATGCTCACCAATGCTGGAGCAATTAAAATTGGGAATGCTCAATAGGTCAAAATTTGCAGAGTGCAGATGGGGTTGTAAAGCTGAAGGAGATTACAGAGATAGGGAGGGGTGAGGCCATGAAGGGATTTGAAAGCAAGCATGAGAATTTAAAAAAAAACTTTAAACTAAAAAGAAATCGAGGCATTGTTTAACCAGGTGCCAACGGAGGTCAGCAACCAAAAGGGTAATGGGTGAATGGGACATAGTGCAAGTAAGGACACAGACAGCAAGCTTTTAGATGACCTCAGGTTTACAGAGGGTAGAATGCAGGAAGTCAGCCAGGAGAATATTAGAATACTCAGATCTAGAGGTAAGAAAGACATGGATGAGGGTTTCAGCAGATGAGTTGAAGCAAGGTTAAAGATAGGCAATTTTTAAAAATTCATTTGTGGGATGTGGACATTGCTAGCTAAGCCAGCATTTATTGCCCATCCCTAATTCTCCTGAACTGAATAGCTTGCTAGGCCATTTCAGAGGACAGTTTAAGAGTCAACCACATTGCTGTGGGTCTAGAGTCATATGTAGGCCAGACCAGGTAAGGGCAGCAGATTTCCTTCGCTAAAGGATATTAGTAAACCAGATGGATTTTTACAACAATTGACAATAACTTCATGGTCACCATTGGACTAGTTTTTTAATTCCAGATTTATTAATTGAATTCAAATTTCACCATCTGCCAAGATGAGATTCAAACCCGTGCCCCCGGAGCATTAATAATAAATAGAGCATTAGCCTGGGCACTAGGATCTGTTCTGGGACCTCTGCTCTTTGTGATTTTTATAAATGACTTGGATGAGGAAGTGGAAGGCTGGGTTAGCAAGTTTGCTGATGACATGAAGGTTGCTGGAGTTGTGGATAGTGTGGAAGGCTGTTGTAGGTTGCAACGGGACATTGACAGGATGCAGAGCTAGGCTGAGAAGTGGCAGATGGAGTTCAACCTGGAAAAGTGTGAAGTGATTCATTTTGGAAGGTCGAATTTGAATGCGGAATACAGGCTTAAAGACAGGATTCTTGGTAGTGTGGAGGAACAGAGGGATCTTGGGGTCCATGTCCATAGATCGCTCAAAGTTGCCACCCAAGTTGATAGGGTTGTTAAGAAGGCGTATGGTGTGTTGGCTTTCATTAACAGGGGGATTGAGTTTAAGAGCTGCGAGGCTATGCTGCAGCTCTATAAGGCCCTGGTTCGACCACACTTGGAATATTGTGTTCAGTTCTGGTCGCCTCATTATAGGAAGGATGTGGAAGCTTTAGAGAGGGTGCAGAGGATATTTACCAGGATGCTGCCTGGACTGGAGGGCATGTCCTACGAAGAAAGATTGAGGGAGCTAGGGCTTTTCTCATTGGAGCAAAGAAGGATGAGAGGTGACTTGATAGAGGGGTACAAGATGATGAGAGGCATAGAAAGAGTGGATAGTCAGAGACTTTTTCCCAGGGTGGAAAGGACTATCATCAGGGGACATAATTTTAGGGTGATTGGAGGAAGGTTTCGGGGAGATGTCAGAGGTAGGTTCTTTACACAGAGTGGTGGGTGCATGGAATGCGCTGCCAGCGGTGGTAGTGGAAGCAGATACATTAGGGGCATTTAAGCGACTCTTGGATAGGTACATGGATGATAGTAGAATGAAGGGTAGGTAGTTACTTAGATCTTAGAGTAGGTTAAAGATTCGGCACAACATCGTGGGCCGAAGGGCCTGTACTGTGCTATGTTCTATGGAAATAGGTGGTCTTAACAATGGCATGAATACAAGATCAGAAGCTCATTTCGGGAGTCCGATATGAAACCAAGATTGCAAACAGTCTAGTCCAGCCTCAGACAGTTGCCAGGGAGAGGGATGAAGTCAGTGGGTAAGGAACAGAGTTTATGGTAGGGACCAATGAATGCTTCAGCCTTCCCAATATCTAATTGAAGCGGAAAAAATTTGTTTATCCAGCACTGGATGTTGGATGAGCAGTCCGACAATTTAGAGACAATGAAGGGGCTGAGAGAGGTGGTGGTGAGGTTGAGCTGGGCGTCCAGGTGAAACCTGACACTGTGGATGATGGTGCAGAGGGGCAGCAGGCAGATGAGAAATAGGAGGGTCCAAGGATATAAGGGAGCATGAGAACAAAATTAAGTAAACCTACTATGTCTGCTACATCCTCCCTGGTCAACTCCCCCTTGCGATTCTGCACATTCTCCAGCACAGCCTGGGTGTGGCTGCAGACAAACCCCATGTCCAACTGGGGTCTGTCAGAGTACCCATCCCTCACATGCTCGTACAAACTACTCCTGCTGCAGTAACCCCGGAGAAAGGTGCGGCAGCCGGGACTCTTCAATCGGGTAACCGTCCCCCTGGGCCGGCTCCCCAGGGCTTGGAGAACAGGCATCTGAGAAAGAACCCAACCCTTCAACAGCCGCTTCCACCAGGGCGCCGCCATCTTCCCGACCTTTGACACCAGCTCGGTGACGTCGCTTCGCATCAGCCAATCAGCGGGTGGATATCACGTGATGATGGGCGCGGTAGCCGGGACGCTCATATCACGTGATAGGGAGTTTCTACCTCATGTGATAAACACACAGAGAGAGAAGCAGGGATTATCTAATCTTTAAATCCTTGAATAAAAGAGTTTCTAATTTTTTTCCTGATGTTTGCTAAACGCTGTGGTGCAAATATAATTAATAAATATTATTTAGACTAGGCCTATATTCCCTGGAGTTTAGAAGAATGAGAGGTGATCTCGGTGAAACATGTAAAATTCTTCAAAGGCTTGACCGGGGTAGATGCTGGGAGGTTGTTGCCCCCTGGCTAGGAAATCAACAACATGGGACCACAGTCTCAGGATAAGGGTTCAGCCACTAAGATGAGGATAAATTTCTTCACTCAGAATATTGTCAATCTTCAGAATTCTGTATCCCAAAGGGCTGTGGATGCTCAGTCGTTGAATATATTAAAGGCTGAGAGAGATAGAATTTTGGCGTACTAAGGAAATCAAGGGATTTGGGGGAAGTATGGAAGGTGGAGTTGAGATACAAGATCAGCTATGATCTTACTGATTGGCGGAGCAGACTTGAAGGGCCAAATGGCCAGTTCCTGCTCCAATTTCTTATGTTCTATGTAAACGTATAAAGAAAGAACTTGCATTTATATAGCACCTTTCACAACTTCAGGACTCTCCAGATGCTCTACAGCCAATGAAGTACTTTCAAAATGTAGTCACTATTGTAATGTAGGAATATTGCTAACCAACTTAGTCTCAAAGTGGAGCTATAATTCTATCTTAAGGTTACTCTTACCCCTCCTCCTCTTCCCAATGATTGTTTCCTCATCCTTCCTGGTCCTCTTCTTGTCAAAATATTAACTCTTTGGTGTCTTGTACAAGTGACCCAGGCAGTGACTGCCAGAAGGCTATTTTACCACAGCGTTATCACACCTGATCGCAATCCTGCCCTCATCTGACATCTAAATGTGTGTGCTTCCAAAAGGGGACTTTAACTTTCTTCCTTTCCCTGATGTCCACCTTGGCTCAGTGAGTAGCACTCTCTCTTCTGTGTTGGATGTTTGTGGGTTTGTGTCCCACTCCAGAGATGTGAGCACAAAATCTAGGCTGGAAAGTGCTGCTCGGTCAGAGGTGCCATCTTTTGGATGAGGTATTAAACCAAGGTCACGAAAGCCCTCTCAGGGTGGACATATAAAGAAGATCAGGGGATTTAGAAAGTTACAATGAAATTTCTTTCAGTGTTCATTCACAGGATGTGGCATCACTGACAAGACCAGCATTTATAGCCCATCCCCAATTGCCCTTAACTGAATGGCTTGCCAGGCCATTTCAGAGGGTAATTAAGAGTCAATCCCATTGCTGTGAGTCTGCAGTCGCAAATGAGCAAGACCAGTTAAGAACAGCAGGTTTCCTTCCCTAAAGGACATTAGTGAACGAGATGAATTTTCCTGACAATCTGGTAGTTTCATGGTCACCGTTACTGATACCACCTTTTAATTCCAGATTTATTGAATGATTTGAATTTAAATTTCCTATATCATTAGTCCAGGCCTCTGGATTATTAAAAACAAAATACTGCGAATGCTGGAAATCTGAAACAAAAAGCATTTCTTGTTTTTATCTCTGGATTATTAATCCAGCAACATAACCACTGTGTTACCATTGCCTCTATGCATGTGGAGGTAAGATATCGAACAGCCTATTTTAGATAAAGCTGGCTTTGCAGGTGATGTTTTCTTTTCTGTTTTACCTGCTGATTGATTGACAGGTCTGTTGACAGCAGTTGTTGTTGAGGTGGTGGTTGCTTAGCGACCCCGGGGTTCGGATCACGTGCTACACACCGCCCCGCCCCCCCCAAGAGGCGGGGGGTTTTAGCAGGCGGAAGTGACGTAGGGAAGGTGTCGGAGCGAAGCAGCCAGAGGTCGGCAGTCATGGACAACTCGGCCAAGGAGCGGGAGGCGCTGGGCCTGGTGGCTGAGGCCGAGAAGAAGGTCCGCTCGGCTCGCTCCTTCATGGCTACTCTGTTCGGGTGAGAGGCCTGGTGGTGAAGGAGGAGGGAGAAAATTAATAAACCTCAAGGCCCTAGAGTTACTGTAGGAGCTGGTTAATGGACCCTGGGGGTGAGTGTAGGAGCTGGTTAATGGACCCTGGGGGTGAGTGTAGGAGCTGGTTAATGGACCCTGGGGGTGAGTGTAGGAGCTGGTTAATGGACCCTGGAGGTGAGTGTAGGTGCTGGTTAATGGACCCTGGGGGTGAGTGTAGGAGCTGGTTAATGGACCCTGGGGGTGAGTGTAGGTGCTGGTTAATGGACCCTGGGGGTGAGTGTAGGAGCTGGTTAATGGACCCTGGGGGTGAGTGTAGGAGCTGGTTAATGGACCCTGGGGGTGAGTGTAGGAGCTGGTTAATGGACCCTGGGGGTGAGTGTAAGAGCTGGTTAATGGACCCTGGGGGTTACTGTAGGCGCTGGTTAATGGACCCTGGGGGTGACTGTAGGAGCTGGTTAATGGACCCCTGGACCCTGAGATAAAAGCAAAATACTGGAAAATGCTGAAATAAAAACAAGAAACGCTGGAAATACTCAGCAGGTCTGGCAGTATCTGTGGAGAGAGAAGCAGAGTTAACGTTTCAGGTCAGTGACCCTTCATCAGAAGTTGTACCAGTTCTGAAGAAGGGTCACTGACCTGAAGCATTAACTCTGCTTCTCTCTCCACAGCTGCTGCCAGACCTGCTGAGTGTTTCCAGCGTTTCTTGTCTTTATCCCTGAACCCTGAGGGTGGGGGAGTGGTGGTGGTCACTTTAAGAGCTGGTTATTAAACCAAGCCCCCAATATCGCTACCTTTCTGCTGGGTGTTTGTTGCCTTTGAGCCAGTAATGTAATCAGACGCTTCAGTATTGCATTGTTGAGGTACTGTTTCATGTCTAAGATGTTAAACCTAGGTTCTGTCTGCACAGATGAATGTAAAAGGTACTATTCAATGATGAGCAAGGAGTCTTTAATTCTTCAATAACCAACTTGCTTGCTTTCTGTGCATATTGGCTGTGTTCGCTCAGTTTGGTGATTGTTCTTTTTAAAAAGTAACTGGACGTGAAGTGCTTGTGGCATATTCTGAAAGATGTGATACAGTACGAGTTCCTTCTTTCCGGGGAAATTATATTCATGAGGGCTTGGATGTTCCAGGACAAGTAATTTCTGGAAGATGCTGTGCTCCTTGAGCTTGGCAGTGACAGTCTGAGGTTGGCACTGATCAGTTTAATGAATTTGGTTGAGCTCAGTTTGGTATGAATCTGCTGAACACTGCACTCTGAAGTTAAGCTGTTCTGGTGAACAGTTTTATTAAGTTTTATAAACACTATCTCATTTCTTCAAGATAATACACTTAAAATCGGTGTGAGATTAAGTTGCTTTAAATAGGCAAAGCCCTGTTTTTATTGCCAAAACAATGCATTGGGTAATTTAACTGGGATGAAATTTAATAGGATTGATTCAGTATTATTGACTGTCATTTTTATGCTGGTTGCACCTGGTGATGAGCACAAACTGCACAATTTTGCTCTGATGACATCCTGCACCAGTGCTCAAGTTCCATTTAATAAAAGAAGCTGGATTTCCACAACTTCAAGATGTCCCAAAGTGTTTTACAGCCAGTGCAGTCACTGTAATGTAGAAAATACAGCAGCCAATTTGTGCACAGCAAGCTCCCAAAACAGTAATGAGATAATAAGATAATCTGTTTGTGATGTTGCCATGAGATCCTTTGCATCCACCTGTGGGGAAGATGGGAACTTAGTTTAATGTCTCATCCGAAAGATGACACCTTTGACTGTGTTGTGCTCCCTCAGTACTGCACTGAGGTGCCTCTCGCTATTGCACGCAGGTTTACATAAATTGTGCGATTTTATTTTTAAAACCTCTTGGGCTTAAATTATTTTTTTTTAATGACTGAAATCTCAAGAAAAGTTCAATATGTAAACTGTCAGATAAATAACTTCTAAACCCTTAATTCAACTTTGCTTTGTTCTGTTCTGGAACGATGCATATTGCATCAGTGTCAGCCATGGCTCATTTGGTAGCACATTTTCTCCAGAGTCAGAAGGTCGTGGGTTCAATCCCCTGTTGGAGACTATGCAGTATTGAGGGAGTCCTACGCTGTCTGAGGTGCTGTCTTTCAGATGAGACATTAAACCAAGGCCCCTCTCAGGCGGATATAAAACAAGAGCAGGGTGTTCTGCCTGGTGTCTTGGTGTCCTGGCCAATATTCATCCCTCAATTGACATCAGAAAAACACATTGTCTAGCTGTTATCCTGTTGCTGTTTGTGGGAAATTACTGTGTGCAAATTGGCTGCTGCATTTCCTACATTACAACAGTGACAGCTCTTCAAAAGTTCTTCATTGGCTAGAAAAGCACTTTGGGCATTCCTGAGGTCAAAGGAGGTGCTATATAAATGCAGTCTTTCATTGGTTGAATATCCCTTTGCAGCAGTATAATTCTGTTCTGCATATTTATTGTGCCTTTTTAAGTTTGCAATGTCTGTACATGTTGCAACCCTGTCCACTTAATGTGAGCTAATGTATTGCTTCAAAATGATGTGGTTAATGTGCTAATGGTAACACGTACAATATGTAGAGTCGCCACTTGACACCACTTGTTCTGTTGTAATCTCCATGAAGTATTTTTGTTTCATGTAGATTGCATGTAGCTGAATGTGCTGCCGTGAAGCATTCTTCTAATTCTGCAGGGTTATTGCCTTCCCCTTGGTCAGAGTCACTGGAACCTGTGAGCTGACCAGAAAACAATGTAAATTGCTCTTGAAATTTTAATTTTTATCTAATTATCTTTCAGTGCAGTGCTTTGGGACATTTTTCTATGCTATCTGAATCTGATTATTTTAACCATTTATTGCAGTTTCAACAGTGTCGTTGAGCCTTGTATATCAGTTTGTATCTTTGTTGTGACTGACTGTAATTTGATTGCAATTTCAGTACTGGATCCATCTAGTCCTGATACATGAATCCTATCTTGTAGCTCTTCACCTATCTCATGCATGTGCTGGTGGTTCTCAATTGCCCCATCATTCAGTATTGCAACCACATGCAGTAACGCCCTGCTGTCCTGTTTTGGGATAGTTATTCTATAATATCACCTTCAATTGACCCTATGTATAGCCATAGTGACTTTAAAGATAACTTTACAATGACTTCCATTAAACCACTGCTTGAACTTGGCGAAAGTTGTTGTGACAGGTACTGATCTCAACTCGTGCCCACATCCAGTGATGCAAAGCTGGCAGTGAATTAAGTTGTATGCATCACTAACTACTCAGGGTTACCTAAGCTCTGAGCATCCCATGGCACAAAATGCAGTACTTCTCACCTGTGTTCGAATGCAAGCTATATTTTATTAAAAGCCCGAAGGGAATTTGCTGTTGAGCTTTTTTTAAAAAAAAAAAGCAGTCTGTCAGATTAACCGAGAACCATGTGAAGTTGACTTTCCTCTAATCTGGATTTGCGACTGTTGTGTAGCTGAGAAAATGTGGATCATGCAGTTTTTTGAGTAGTTTAGAGTTATAGTCGTACACCAGTTCATTGACTTGTGGGCCCTGGGCAGTCAGTAGCAGCACCAAAATAAACTTAGGATCATAGGAACTGGAGTAGACCAATTAGTCCCTTGAGCCTATTCTGCCATTCAATGAGATCATGACTGATCGGCCTAACTCCATATACAATCCTTTGTCCCATATCCCTTTCTGTTAATCTGTTTTAAAATTAACAATTGATCTGTCGTTTGCTATTTGTGGAAGACTTTCAAAACTTCTGACCCCTTTGTGTGAAGTAGTGTTTCGTAATCTCACTCCTGAAAGGTCTGGCTGTAATTCTTTTGACTGTCCCCCAGTTCTAGACTCCCAACCTGTGGAAATAGGGTAGATTGGGAGAAACTATCCGATCTCAATATGTTGTAACAAAATCGCTAAAGCTAACAACAGGGAAGACTTGCTTTTTATCAGACTCTTCCTGCGGCCAGCCCTGACATCTGGCAAGTTAAATCCATCTGTGATCTCTCCCTTCCCCACCCTCCCCACCAAACACTCTGCTCTGGACGTGTTTGCAACCCCTCTTCATTCATGCCATTGTTGGCAGGCATTTCAAAATCCATGTTGTATACCAATTTTCCAAGGAATTTTGAAGAGCCTGTTTTTTGAAAAAATCTTCCTAATTGCAAATGTAATGAAGGAGGCCAGATTTGTGTGAATCTCGGAGAAGCAACGTGTCCCTCCTTCCCCTGTGAACTGTTTAGCTTTCTAACAAAGCACACTGTTGTTTTCCAGACGAGCGCTCGGCAGAGGCTGTGGTGTTTAGTTAAGAACTGGCACCATCACATTTGATAAGTGCTAGAGCAGCATTATTTCCGTCGGTAGTGCTGTTTCAGCCATTTTAAGCTTTAGTTCATCTGGGTTGGCAGTCCCTTGGCTTAGGAAGTCTCATTTGCAGCTGGCTTTTTTTAGCTATCAATGCAGTTTTTAAAAAAAAATGTATATGCATCATAGCTAAGCATGCAGGTCGAAAACATCCTACTCCTAGCATTCTGCTAACTCCACTCTTCAAGCTGTTGGTGTTGTCCAAGTGGTTTGGGGTGTGTCCTCTTTGTCAGCTTTGTTCAGTGGTAGCATTCTCGTCTCCTGTCTACACCCTCGGCTCTGGAATTCCCCCACCCTTGGTGGGACCTTGCTGTGTGTAAATTGGTTGCTGCATTTTGAACATTACAACTGAGGCTGCATTTCGTTTGACTGACTGCTTTGGGACATCCCTCGCTCACACTTGGAGCGCAAGTCCTTTCATTGCCATTCGTTCTTCTGTAGATAAGTAGAAAAAGCTTGCAGACAACTTTATCATTTAACTTGCCAGAAGAGAGCCAATGCCAGGAACAGCCGAAAATGTTCTTGGTTTCAGTTGTTTTTAAAGTAGATGGGGACCTCGAGAGCAGTGAGTTCCAGCTGCAGGTGGACCGTATGCTTTGCCCTATAGTTTAAGGCCAGTTGATAGCTGGCATCTTGAGTTTTTCTTTCTGCCCACGAATAAACCAGCTCAACAAGCTTTAAGAAAAAATGTTCCCCTTGACATACCTCTGCTTTTGCCCCCACCCCCATTTCCTGCCCCCACTCTCTGCAACTTGCAGAATAGAATGGGAGAATTTTTTTTAAAATTACTTTTTTTTTAAATAAGGAAAATTCAGAGTAACAAGCCTGTATTGGCTTTTATTGTGGTAAATATACTCAAAAGGCCAAGCTGTGTTAAATATTTGTTTATATAATATCTGTTATGGATCTAGCTTGCTGCTGCTGGAGACCGTCTGTAATTGCTGTTTACCTTAATGGGATCGATCTGTTATTGTCTCCTGGGATCTGGCTCCCTGTCATGTTCTGCCAGGCGTTCAGCAGTAAAATATATGCAAATCTTTCTAGAATGGCCTCAAAGGACCATTTGATATAGTTTGGTGGCGGAGGGATCTGAGAAGTAGGGAAGCTGCAAGACTATTTAATCTCAGCCCAGAAGATACAACTTCCATAATTCTTTCATGTTCCATATATGTAACTTGTAGAACCAGTGTCAGTCTTGTATCTAGGTTTGAATTTGAAACGCGTTAAAATACTTGTGTATCTTGGCAAATTCAAATGTTGCAAATATCCTAAAGCTGAATTCAACTTCAGATAACCTGTTTGGTGTCTGGTAACAAAGAAAGACTTGCAATTATATAGCGCCTTTCATGACCTCAATGTCCCAAGTGTTTTCTATGCAATGAAGTACTGTTGTAACATAGGAAACACAGGAGCCAATTTGCACACAGCAAGCTCCCACAAACAGTAGTTGACCGGATAATCTGTTTTGGTGATACTGTTTGAGGGATAAATTTTGGCCAGGACACCGGGGAGAACTCTACACTGTTCTTCAAAATAGTGCCATGGCATCTTTTACACCCACTGAAATGTCAGCTTGGGTTTGTGCTGAAGTGGGACTTGAACCCACAACCTTTTTGACTCTGGTTTAATTCCTCCCTTAGAATCTGTGATAACAACTCCAAGAAATAGACTGTGCTCAGATCAATTATTTCAGTGGTTTAATGACATACTCCTTTTCGCAATTTGTAATTTTAAAAAAAACTCTGCTAAATCTACATGCCATGGCTTTAAATTAAAGGATGAGATTAAAAGAATTTTTAAAAATTCAGTAGTTTGAATTCATTGCCCAGATTGGTGGTGGAGGCAGAAATCCTCAACTTTTAAAATGTACCTAGACATGCATCTGAAGTGCTGTAACCTCTAAGGCTACAGACCAGGTGCTGGAAGGTGGGATTAAATTGGGCGGCTAGTATTTCTTTCAGCTGGCGCAGACACGGTGGGCTGAATGGCCTCCTTCTGTGATGTAACTTTTCTATAGTTCCAGTTTGTTTTTCAGAAGCGGAGAGTTATAATGGTTGTAACATCATGGGGCAGGACGTCAGAAATGCTCCATCCATCAATATTGGCGACCACGCTCTGGAAGTGGTTCAAGAGTTCACCTACCTAGGCTCAACTATCACCAGTAACCTGTCTCTAGATGCAGAAATCAACAAGCGCATGGGTAAGGCTTCCACTGCTATGTCCAGACTGGCCAAGAGAGTGTGGGAAAATGGCGCACTGACACGGAACACAAAAGTCCGAGTGTATCAGGCCTATGTCCTCAGTACCTTGCTCTACGGCGGCGAGGCCTGGACAACGTATGCCAGCCAAGAGCGACGTCTCAATTCATTCCATCTTCGCTGCCTTCGGAGAATACTTGGCATCAGGTGGCAGGACTATATCTCCAACACAGAAGTCCTTGAAGCGGCCAACACCCCCAGCTTATACACACTACTGAGTCAGCGGCGCTTGAGATGGCTTGGCCATGTGAGCCGCGTGGAAGATGGCAGGATCCCCAAAGACACATTGTACAGCGAGCTCGCCACTGGTATCAGACCCACTGGCCGTCCATGTCTCCGCTATAAAGACGTCTGCAAACGCGACATGAAATCGTGTGACATTGATCACAAGTCGTGGGAGTCAGTTGCCAGCATTCGCCAGAGCTGGCGGGCAGCCATAAAGACAGGGCTAAATTGTGGCGAGTCGAAGAGACTTAGTAGTTGGCAGGAAAAAAGACAGAGGCGCAAGGGGAGAGCCAACTGTGCAACAGCCCCAACAAACAAATTTCTCTGCAGCACCTGTGGAAGAGCCTGTCACTCCAGAATTGGCCTTTATAGCCACTCCAGGCGCTGCTTCACAAACCACTGACCACCTCCAGGCGCGTATCCATTGTCTCTCGAGATAAGGAGGCCCAAAAGAAAGAATGCATTGATCATCAAAATTTATAATATTTTCGATCCTAATCTATTTCCGGTAGAAAGTATCTCTGGAATGTAGTGTAGAATCTGAGTTGGTCCTCAAGGTGTGCAAGAACTCTCCAGTGCTTCTGATAGGGCAATTAAATTCACTGTTCTCATGTCAGATGCTTTTAGCACCAGTTATATGTGGCTGAAGAAATAAAAGGGCTTTTGTTTTGATGGGGAGGAAGGAGTAGATTCTTTAGACCACTTAGAAATGCAAACATCGTATTTGTAGTGTGCGCTGTGATGACTTCACTCCCAATGAGACTGATTCTTATTTAAGCAAACTGCTTTAATTTCTAGTGGACAAAGAACTGATACAGATGTACTGCCTCGGGCTGTGCTTGCTCAGAACTCCTCATAAGGAGCCCACTGTGCCAGAATTGTTTTCATTGTGCAATTCTCAATTCAGATTCTTTCTACCAGGCACATTAGTTAATTAGGAAGCACCTTTAGATCACTCGGCTTCCCCTGAGTGGAGTGGGTTAAGCAACTTGAACATGATTGTCTTTTACTGCAAGGAATGGTGAGGAAAGCCTTGGGGATTGTCATATGGTCAAGGGTTTATGGCCACAGTTCCTCATTCTGTTTCACAATCAAGGTGCTGCCAATTGGAGGGAAATTATATTCTGGGTTTGGGAGGCAATCCTTGGAAGGGATGTGTTGGCTGTTTTGGAACAGTTGATTAAAGAGTAGCATAGGCCTGGGAGATGTGGAATTGTGTGTGACATTGAAGAGACAATTACAGTAGTTTATCTTAGATATTTCAGATAACATTGCCATATACATTAGTTTGCAGAAGCGACCTGGTAAATAAATAGGATATGGAGTTATCAAAAGGCATGAGTGAGGGACGGAAGATGTTTGTGAGGGTGAAATGTGGAGGCTTTTTTGTGTATTTGAATCTTCAAGATGCAGAATAAAGGGAGTCAGTTTTGGGCATTGAAATACTTTCAATTTTAGCCACCCCATTCTAATCGTGTTCTCCCAAATTATATATACTGCAGTTGGATGTAGGTTTAAACTTTCCCTGTCCCAATGAGTTCCCAGAGACCCTAACTTCAGTGGAGGGGGGAAGAAAAGACTTGGATTTATATAGCACCTATCGTGACCTTGGGAAGTCCCAAAGCACGTTGCCAGTAAAACAGTTTTGAAGTGTATTCACTGTTGCTGTGTGCAACTTGGCATCCTACACTGCAAGGTCCCATAATGAGTAAATGACCAGATCATCTGTTTGTGATATTGGTTGAGGGATGAATATTGGCCAAGACACTGGGGAGAACTCCCCTGATGCCCTTCAAAATAGTGTCATGGAATCTTTTATGTCCACCTGAGGGCAGACTTAATTTAAGACCTCATCTGAAAGATGGCACCGCCCATGCCAATACTGAGAGAGTGCTATACGTTCAGAGTGTCAGTCTAGATTATACACTGAAGTCTCTGGAGGGGGATTTGAACCTGGAGCCTTAGTGGTGCGGTTGCTACTGCAGCGACAACGCTAGAGGAACCCCCCTGCTTTCGTGCAACATTTTCATGTCTCTTACCCTAACCATCCTATGGTGAAGCTGCCAATCTAGTGTTTGGGTGGATTTGTGCTGTGGAACCATCAATGAAGAGCAGAGTGTTGAAACCACTCCTAGGTTTCTTCCCATCATGGCACCCGGTCTTGTCCAGATTTTAACATCCTTCTTCCTTTCTATTCAGAGGGTCGTCTAAATTAGAAGAAGCATGTGAAATGTATGCCAGGGCTGCTAACATGTTTAAGATGGCCAAGAACTGGAGTGGTAAGTATAAATCCCAAGCGCCACACTTGGACTGTGTTGTGTCTGCTCTAGTGAGCATGTTCTAGACAGTGATGTTTGCTGACCTATTTTCAAATTACACTTAGTCATAGTCATCATAGAGGGAGGCCATCCGGCCCATTGAGTCTACTTTTGGCTCTCTAGAGAAATCCAATCAGTCCCACACCCCCGCTTTATCCCCATAGCTCTGCAGGTTTATTTATCTCAAGCACCCATCCAATTTTCTTTTGAAATCATTCAACTTTCCCGTTTCCACCGTCTCGTAGGCAGCGAGTTCAGATCATTGCCACTCACTGTGTAAAAAAAGTGCTTCCTCATGTTCCCCTGCATCTCTTGCCCAAAGCCTTAAATCTGTGTCCCCAAGTCCTTAGTACCATCAGCTAATGAGCAGGTTTTCTTTGTCTACCTTATCTAAACCCATCTTAATCTTATGCACCTCTATTAAATCTCCCCTCAATCTTCTCTGCTCCAGGGAGAACACTTCTCCAACCTAACTATTCTGGTAAATCTGTTCTGCACTGTCTCGAGGACACTGTCATCCTTTCTACAATACTCGAGTAGTGGCCTAACCAGAGCTTTATAAAGGTTCAGCATAACTTCTCTGCTGTTGTACTTAATACCTCTATTAATGAAGCCCAAGGTCCCATGTGCTTTGCTAACTACTCAGTATGTCATGTCACATTCAAAGATCAATGCACATGGACCCTCAGGCCGCTCTCTCCTTGTACACTGTTTAGAACTGTGCCATTAAGTATATATTGCCTCTCCCTATCCCTTCTGCCAAAATGCATCACCTCACACTTCTCTGTATTAAATTCCATCTGCCACTTGTCTGCCCAACCTGCTAGCTTGTCTGCTCTTTTGCAGTTGTTTGGTATTGTCCTCACTGTTTGCCACACCTCCAGGTTTGATGGTATTGGCAAATGTTGAAATTTTGAACTATAATCCAGTATCCTAGTCATTTATATAAATCACAAAAGCGGTGGTCCTCGCACTGAATCTTGGGCAACACTCTCTCCCATCCTCCAGTCTGAACAAGGCTTTACCACAACTCGCTGCTTTCTGTCCTTAAGACGATTTCTAATCCATGCTGACACTAACCCTCCTATTCAGTGAGCCTCAGTTTTGTTCACTGGCCTTTTATGTGGTACTTTGTCAAATGTTTTCTTAAAGTCCATACAGACAACATCCATTGCTTTCCCTTCATCAGAAAACTCAAATTCAATTAAAGTTGTCCAGCCTTTTACTTGTGGGTTTGATTGCAGTCATGAATATTAATCGGAGAGCACAGACCACCTGTACCAGGAGCAGGGGACCTGCTGGAAGAAGTACAAATATAATTTATTGAAGTTACATGGCAGTGTATTTGAGCTTTCCAACTTTTTAACGTCAGGGAAAACTGTAAAATTGGTTGAAATGTGCATTAACCTGGGCTTGCAACCAGTGAGTTGGCAGACACTGCACATTGGGGTTTGATCACCTAAGTGTGGATTAGTACTCTAAAGAGGCATGAAGTTCATGTGGCCTTCTCCAGCGATCTTTCACATCTTGGATCTGTAAGCGGTGACGTTGCCAAGCTCAGACCCATGAGTCTACCCACAAGGAGCCCCCAACACATCTTGTTGGTTCTGACTGAGGATTTATCAGGCGACATTCCTAAGCCTTTTCGAAAGCATCTGGGTTCCACCGATTCAGAGAAAGCACAGACCAGGAAATAAATATAGGTGCAGGCAGCTCCTGTCTTTCCCGAGCCTCGGGGGCTAGAATGGCAGGGTTATGTGTTGGACACTACATAGAACAGGCAGCCAGGATTTGGGAACAGCTGTTCTCCTCTGCTCTATTCCGAATGGGGAATAATCTCTGATAGTCATTGGCATGTTACCACTTTTTTTTTTTAAAAAAAGGAAAGCACCCTCGCCTATGTAGGTTACTGCCATTTTGATTGAACATAAAGTTGCTTGGTCAGTTCAATTAATATCTCATCAATCATTCCCCAATGGAAAGGGCAGGTAAGAGCAACCTGCTCCTGGGCTTTTACCAGGGTCACACTATAATCAGCGACAGGGGCTCCAATTTACAATGGGGAAAGCAAATGCCAAAACATGTGTTCCTGTACTCTGTTTAGATTTGAATTCTGCTGATGCACTCCTGCAAAGTGGATCCATGGAGTATGCAGATAAAGCATAAAACCTGGGTGCCAGGAGTTGACGGCATCACATTGATCTGAGAATTTTAGGAGGTGCAAAAAGAAATTGCCTGATTAACTCTGGACTTGGCTCATGTAAATATACATAAAGGACAAATTCATATTATCTGTCTTATATTTACCAAAGATAGTTTGCAATCCCATTTATGCTCTTTGAGCACAGAACACTTTGTGCGTTCACTGTATTTGCTATTTTCCACAGACAACGTATGCTGATATTACCCACTCCTAATGTTTGTACCTTTTTCTTTAGCTGCAGGCAATGCCTTCTGCGAGGCTGCTAAACTCCACCTACACTTGCAGAGTAAACATGATGCAGCTACAAACTTTGTGGATGCAGGAAATGCCTTCAAGAAAGCTGATCCCCAAGGTAACTCTCTTGGCCTTAAATTACAAATTAATATGTTTGCAGAATGAGGGAATGTAGTTAAATTCAAGCTAAATTTAATTCTAAATACTCAAATCACTTAATTGCCATTTTAAGTCACTCTCTTATTTTAGCCTCTATTTCAACAGCACTATATTCCCTAAATTTTCTGAAATGTAGTGTGCAGTTTATAATTAATAAAAACAAAGTGTTGGAAATACTCAGTCGGTCAGGCAGCATCTCTGGAGAGATGAGCAGAGTTAACATTTCGGGTCTGTGACCTTTCATCAGAACAATGATGAATGACCAATTTACAGACCTGACTCTTGTATTTGTGTTTTGCAAGAATACAGTAATTCTACAATTTTAGAAGCTGTTACTTCAGAACATCAGTGGAAACAGATTTATGGTGGTTAATCAATCATCCCACCTAACCAGCTGCAGCTGACTTCTTGTACAGGAGCCAACCAACTAGGACCTGACTAGTCTACTGGCACACAGACAGACTGAGGCCTGGTTTAAAAACATTATTTTCATCTGTTTACCCATTGGTGCAGCAGCCAAGGCTAGCAGGCTGGAGAAGTAGCTAAGCCTGGGAGCTGTGTAATCAGAACAATGACAGAACAGCTCAGTCTCTCCTCTGTCAGCATGCAAAAAAGCACAGAAGCCCCTGATTTTTACCAAGACTCAACAATGATCATTCTGCCTATTGCAGGGCAGAAATTCAGTTATCCTGATAAACCAACAATCAGGGTTGATCTTCAAGATTTTCAAGAAGCTAAGTGGAGCAGATAGGGTAGATAGAGAAACTATTTCTGCTGGTTGCAGAGTCGAAGACTAAAGGGGCATAGTCTAATATTAGAGCCAGACAATTCAGGAATGAACATGGGAAACACCTATTCACACAAAGGTTGACAGAAGTTTGGAAAAATGGCAATTGATGCTCTGTCAATTAATGTTAAATCTGAGATATTTTTTTTTGTTAAGCGATATGGGGCACAGATCAGCCATGATCTCAGTGAATGGCGGAACAGGCTTGAGGGGCTAAATGGTCTACTTCTGTGCCTATGATATGCTGATAGATGAGATGAAAAAGGGGTGGGAGGAGTCACGAGCACGGGGCATAGATCAGTTAGACTGAATGGCCTGTTTCTGTGTTCTGTGCTATGTACTGCTCTGAAATGTCCTTGGTAACATGGTGATTAAATGATGGCTAGCCCTTGGGTTTGAGGAGAGATTAACCAATTTTGGGCCTGATTTTATGCTGTTTTTCATTCAGGTGTGATTATAGGGGAACATTGCACATCACTGTACTTATCAAAATAGAATAACAACAACACTGCTTGAACTTAACATGTGTCCCAGCACAGTGTCCTGCAGCCTGTACAGCAAAAGGTGTACTTAAGAATGTGCTTTTGGTGCATTTGACACTAACCTCTTTATTGTGAGGAAAAATCTGCAGAAGAAAGGAACATTGGCAATTTAGCTGACATGCCCCAAATAAACACTCAATCTGGGTTCTTTGTTCTAGAAAAATTTGCACTTGTTGCTGAATTACAAAGGACAAGCAGTGTTCTTTTAAATCATTGCTCTTTCTGATTGTGTCTCTCTCTGTCTGTTCAGTTTATGTTGGAGGAGGTGGGAAGAGAAGGACATGGCAGGCTTATCCACAAAGTATTGCATGACCTTATTAACTAAGGCTGCCAAGCAGGCGATTCCTTCCTAGTAGCCCATTATGAATGTCTAGTGCATATTTTCTGCCTGTCCTCACTTGTACTGAGGTGGTAACAATTATAGCAGGGTACAATCATTTAAAAGGAGGAGAGAGAGAGAGAGAGAAGAATGTAATATTTTTAATAAAAACAAGAAACGCTGGAAATACTCAGGTCTGGCAGCATCTGTGGAGAGAGAAGCAGAGTTAACATTTCAGGTCAGTGGCCTGAAAGGTTGACTCTGCTTCTCTCTCCACAGATGCTGCCAGACCTGCTGAGTATTTCCAGCATTTCTTGTTTGTATTTCAGATTTCCAGCATCTGTAGTATTTTGCTTTTACTGTAATAATTTTAAATTTGACTGAACCTAAAATGTTTTAAATGTTAATGTTCGGGTTCTTTTTTTTTTCCAGAGGCCATTAATTGTTTGAACAGGGCTATAGAGATTTACACAGATATGGTAAGACACTGATTTCAAATATTTGGAATGTGTTAAGTCATCTGCATTGCCTTCCGATGAAAAGGTTGAGGGTTCAAGCCCCACTCCAGAGACTTGGCCACAAGCTAGGCTGAGCCTCCAGTACATTTATTGAATGAGTTCTGCATTGTAAATTATTAATATTCTTGACAAACAAGGGAGTCAAAGGGTATCTGAGATCGGCAGGAAAGTGGAGTTGTGTCCACAAACAGATCAGCCATGGTCTTGTAGAATGGCGGAGCAGGCTCGAGGGGTCGAATAGCCTACTCCTGCTCCTAGTTCGTATGTTTTGTTTGAGGTCATTTGGGTGAAATGTTATAACCAAGGCCTGGTCTGCATGTTTTATTTATTTATATAAATGTTTGTTTCTATGTTCAGGGGAGATAGAAAGGATCCCCATTGAATTGTGCAATGTCCTGGCCAACGTTCCTCCTTTAGTCAGCAACAGATCAACTGGTCATTTTCTGGTTGTGGGACCTTGCTGTTTGTTGGATGGGATTACGCACTGATGCAACAAAGCACTATACTATACCCTGACTGTGAATGTATGATGTGGAATGTACTTATTTGTGGGGTAGCTGGTACAAGCCATTTGCTTTAAGATTAGTTGATTTTTAGCTACTCCATTGAGAACTGTCCGACAGACAGGTCTTGCTGCAATCCAAAAGAACTCCTCCTGAGATTCACTAGGATTTGATATGAAGGCATGTTTTTCTACGTCTTTGTCTGTCAAAATGAGTAATTCCTGTTGCCTTTACTTTGCGGTGGCAACCAGGACTATTCATGCTGGTTTCGCATCATATTAAAGCAGCTTTTAGTTACACAAGCAGGTTCAGCAAGAATGTGGTGTGATGTTCAAAATGTTTTTGCTTGGTTATGTTCCTGCTGCTGTTCCACGGCCGACTTTTGCATCTCATCCTTTGTTAGTATGATCCGTTTTCTTAAGTGCAAGTTTGTGACGCAAATTTGTATTTGTATTCAGGGCCGGTTTACAATCGCAGCAAAGCATCACATATCAATAGCCGAGATTTACGAGAGTGAGATGGTGGACATTGAGAAAGTAGGTATCTGAGCTGTCGTGAGGTCTCCTGTTGAATTTGGGCTGAATATTCTATTGAATATTTGTGCTGGCTCTTTAAATGTTAAACTGAGTTGCCATGTAAAACTAGAAGTTATCTCTGTCTCATTCCTTGTGTTTTTTTTTGTTGTTTTTACAGCTTGTGGGGGCAAAGTTCTAGTTGTTAAGACTTACAGATCAGGAAGGTCCCTTTGTCAATACCTGATCTGTAGTAGTTCTCTGCTATCTGGGAGCTATAATGTATGAAAAATATTGAGGTGCTTTTCGTGGAAACAGAGAATTATTCTCAAGTCCTGGAGGATTTGACTCTGGGATATGCTTCCACAGGTGCTCATCACAACAGCTTGCATTTATATAGCGCCTTTAATGTAGGTAAAATATCCCAAGGCGCTTTTCTCCACAGGAGTGTTATCCAATAAAATTTGACACTGAGCCACAGAGGGAGATGTCAAGACAGGTGACCAAATACTCAGTCAACTACTTAAGTTTTAAAGAGCATCTTAAAGATGGAGAAGTTGAGGGAGGGAATTCCAGAGCTTAGAGCTGAAGGCACAGCTGCCAATGGTGGAGCGATTTATTAAAAAAAAAAAAAATTGGAGATGCTCAAGAGGCCAGAATTGGAGGAGCGCCGATATCTTGGAGGGTTCTAGGGCTGGAGGAGGTTGTACGGATGAGTGGGGAGGGGGTGGCTGGTGAGGTTATGGACTTGAAGGGGTTTAAAAACTAATTACTCACCACTACATCACCCATGTGGAATTGAAGATGAGTTTCAGTGGGCTTTGTAGAAAAGTCCATTCCTGCCCTCGCCCAAAATCTGATTTGTTTGTTTTATATTTAGCCTCCATATCATTGAAAAATAAGAAATGGGCTGTGCTACTGCTAAATTAGTTTCAAAAATGAGTTGTTTAATGGCAGAATTTTATACTGTCCTAGTTCTGCCTGTGAAATGAGACTCCTCCCTCGTGACTTTCAAAGGTTCATATTTATTCTCACTTGGCAAATACTCTGCTTTTCACTGAAACTTCGTTACAGCTTGACTATTTTTCCTTTTCAGGCAATTGCTCATTATGAGCAGGCAGCCGATTACTACAAAGGTGAAGAGTCCAACAGGTTAGCAATGCTTTTAATACTACTGAGTTTTCGGTATTACCGTGCTCTCTTTCACCAGCGTTATCCAGGTCGTGTCCAGTTGCCACATTTATAATAATGAAGCATCTTGCTAATAGGACAGAGTTGTGAAAAGTCTTGTTTGATGTTGATATCTCCTTCCCCACTCCCCTTACTGGGGTAGGAATTTGTACATCAGATGTTTTCAGTGTTCAACGTTGACCTAAAGAGAGTGACCAAAAATTATAACAATGCGTGCATGCATGAGTTTTTAACAGTCTATAATTTGGCTCTTGCTATCCTCATATTGATACAGAAGTCATGTGGAATAGTTGTGTATATATCTAGCCTGATTATGTTTTGTGCTCTGCAGTTCTGCGAATAAGTGCTTGCTGAAAGTTGCTACGTATGCTGCACAGCTGGAACAATATCCCAAAGCCGTAGAAATATATGAACAGGTGAGTGAGTGAACGTTTGTCTCCCACCAGCTTAATCTGGGAAAGCAGCGCCATCCAATTTTTATTTCAGTCTGAGCTCCCCTGATTAGTTGGGTAAATGCTTTGCATGGCATCCTATAGAGCTGCAAGTTGGATTCCCCTGTTAGCTGATATTGAGGCAGAGGTTGAGATGCTCCTGGTAGGAACAAGAGTAGCCTTGACCCTGTTCCCCTATTCAATTAGATCATGGCTGGTCTGTATCTTAATTCCATTTACCCATCCCTTAATCCCCCTTACTTAATAAAGATCTATCAGTCTCTGGTTTGAGATTTTTCCTTGCCACCCCCCTGTCCCCTCACTCCCCGCCTAGCTTCAACATCTTTTTAGGGGGGAGAGTTGCAGATTTTCACTAGCCTTTGTGTGACTAAGTGCTTCCTGACATCACCCCTGAATGTTTTGCTGTAACTTTATGCCCCCTTGTTCCCCCCACCAAAGGAAATAGTTTGTCTCCATCTCTACCCTGTCAGTTCTTAAACACCTCAGTTAGTTCATTCCTTCATCTTCTATACTGGAGGGAATACATGACTACTCTATGCAACCTGTCCTTTAACCCTTTTAGCCCCTGTTAGCCTCAGCAAGTGGGAGTGGTTAGAAATCAGCCAAGATTCCTATTCCTAATCTTCCTTGCTGGGAAGACTATCTGTGTGACTGATGGGTAAGGGCAGCACTCACTGTTGAGGCTTGCACTGGATGCTTGGTTGAGCTGCCAGAGAACTGCAAGCACCTTGGGGAATGGCAGACAAACATGAGTTAGAGAAACTGGTGTGGGGAAGGACCAAATACCTAAAAATCCATCAGGTTTCAGGCTCTGACTCTGTAACGTTCTGCACTGCAAGTTGCAGAACTGGGCAGTTATAGCATTGTTGCCTTTTTTTTTTAAAATCTGTCTTCTAGTTTCCAATGTATTTGTGATTTTAATTTGAGTCAGCCAGCCTTTGTCCAATATGCTTTTTGAATGTGCTGGCATGCACTTGACTCCAATGTCAGTGAGAGTGAAGTAAAGGCTTTTAAACATTGCACAGTGGGATGGGGTCTGGTGGAAGTTGGTGGGGGGTGGGGGGAGAGTGTGTGGCTGGGGCTGTTTTTCTTCCCATGGCACTGCTAATCCTGTCAGGGCTGCGTAGTCCCCAGTTTGCTGATATCTCTGGACGTCAGTGACCTGTAACGTAACCACATGGTATTTGCAGCACAGAAACAGACAATTCGACCAAGAAGCTCATGCCAGTATTTATGCTCCCTATGAACCTCTTTTTGCCCTCCTTCATTTCACCCCATTAAAGTATCCTTTTCTCCCTCGTGTTTATCTAGCTTCCCCTAAATGCATCTATACTATTTACTTCATCTATTCCTTGTGGTAGTGAATTCTACATTCTCACCACTCTGGTTGAAGAGCCAATATTCTGCCCATCACCTTAAACCTGTTGCATTCAGTTTTTATTGATATGGGAAAAGTTTGTCTCCTTCTCACTATTTTCCTTTCCACCCTGCCCCTTTATTTTTCTCCATTTATCATATTTGACACTTGATTTTTGCAGTGAATTTATGCTCTTGTACACCACAGGTAGGCACTACAGCCATGGATAGCCCGCTACTGAAGTACAGTGCTAAAGAATACTTCTTCAAAGCTGCTCTCTGCCACTTCTGTGTCGACATGTTAAACGCTAAGGTAGGTTGGCGCCAGAAAACAAGTCAATGGGGGATGATATTTTGCCTCTAGGTGATTTAGAAATGATGTGACTTAAAGGGAATGTTTTTGGAGGTGATTTAAAGGTGGTGAGTGGCAAATGCGGCCCTTGTGTGATTGGAGTGAGGTTGGAGACTAAGACCGTGTGAGAGTTTTTATATATCCTGTGCTGCTTACTCTTGGGCAAGGAGAGGATTTTAGAGCAGTGTGGTTTTCAAAAAGCATGGGGCTGGTACTCATGATCTCCAGCTATTCATTTGGCAGATTAGTTGAAAACTTGGGGGAAAATGGCATAAACTGCAGTTAACGGCTAGAGATTGAGAATTTCCTGTGGAAATCCCAGGCGATGTCTCGTATCAACATGCACCGTCCAAGTCTTTTGAGACTGAGGAGGTACAGTCCATGTGCGAGCTCAACAACGGGGCAGATTTTGTTGATCAGATTCATTTTCTGCTTGGCAAGATGTGAAGCTGGGAAAAGCCCAGGTTGTGGACTGGTGGATCTATGGAATACCCACTCTCACCTCTTCTGTTTTTTTTAAAAATCTGTTTGCTGCTACATTCTAGATGTTTTTTTTTTGTTGTAAATCAGAATAACCTTCATCCAACAGTCTCACTCTGCATTTTAATCATTCCGCAGTTGGCAGTGACTAAATACGAGGAAATGTTCCCGGCCTTCTCGGATTCCAGGGAGTGCAAACTGGTCAAGAAGCTTCTGGATGCTTTTGAAGAGCAGAATGTTGATGGTTACACTGATGCAGTAAGTGTTAGAGATTTTGAGCAAGCGTCCAAATTTAATAGTAACTTAACAGCAAGTGCAACATTGGTTAATGCATGTGCAGTTTTGATTTTGGTGAAAGATTGTGCCTGCTGCTTGAATAAAATGAGGCTCCAGTCATACTGAGATGGAGTATTTTATTTTTCCCTGTACTTGTTCAGTTCATTTTTTTTTGTTTGAGGAAGAAAAAAATGTTTAATCATCATCCCTAAGCACCATAATCTCCCAGTCCGGCTGACTGCCTTCCTGACAAGTCTGGGTTGCTCTATAGCTGCTGTAATGCAGTAGAATGACAGACTTCCATTCCAGGCCAAACCCTGCTCTCTGATCCTATTCGCAAGTTGTACAATTAAGATTGAAGAGTCTCTCAACACATCAGTATCCTAACTCGCACCAAGTCCTGTTCACCCATCACTCCCCTGGGCTTGCTGACCTGTGTTGGCTCCCAGTCCAGCAATGCCTCGAATTTTAAAGTTCTCCCCCTCATTTTCAAATCTTTCCATGGTCTCCGCTCTCCCTGTTGCTGTAACCTCCTGCAGCCCTCCAAGATACCTGCTCTCCTCTAATTCTAGATTCTTGACCATCCCTGATTTTCATCGCTTCAACATTGTCTCCTACCAAGCTTTTGGTCACCTGTCCTAATATCTCCTTATGTGGCTGTGTGTCACGTTTTGTTAACGCCCTCATGGAACACCTTGGAATGTTTACGTTAAAGGCGCTATGTAAATGCAAGTTTTCCAATCTGCTGTGCATTGCAGCTCTGACAGTTTGCACTGGCCAGGAAATGTCTACTGCTAAAATGGAAGTGAAACTCCCCAGTTTAAGGCAATAGCTTAGGTCCTAGATTTGACCTTTGCTCTGTGCTGCGATAGCTGATCTCTCTGAACTCTCCACAGATAATGTTTCAAGGATGTTCTAATTGGCCCCAGCATTTCTGAACTCGGGAGTTGATAAAGTCAGCCAGCGGCCCTGCTCCTGATTGCTAGCTAGTGACTACCCAGTAGACCTGTATCTATTAGGTGGGGACTGATTGGGCTCACTTATGATGCCTACCTTGAAGGAATAGCCAGCATTTGTTGTCAAGGCTCAGATTCAGAATAGTGTTTAAATAGTGTGAAATGAATCCACTAAGTGTAGGCTTGGTTCAGCGATGGCACTCGAGTCTGAATGTTGTGGGTTCGAGTCCCACATCATATACGTTGATGCTTCAGTATAGAGGAAGTTGTCAGGGATGTTGAAACAGAATGTGTACCTGCTGAGCTCCATGCACTTCAAATAGTGTCATGGGATCTAGGATTTTTTAAATTAATTCATGGGATGTGAGCTTCGCTGGCAAGGCCAGCATTTATTGCCCATCCGTAATTGCCCTTGAGAAGGTGCTGCCTTGAATCGCTGTAGTCCATGTGGGGTAGATCACCCACAGTGCTGTTAGGAAGGGAGTTCCAGGATTTTGACCCAGCGACAGTGAAGGAACGGCGATTATAGTTCCAAGTCAGGATGGTGTGTGACTTGGAGGGGAACTTGCAGGTGGTGATGTTCCCATGCATCTGCTGCTCTTGTCCTTCTAGTTGGTAGAGGTCGTGGGTTTGGAAGGTGCTGTTTAAGGAGCCTTGGTGCCTTGCTGCAGTGCATCTTGTAGATGGTACACACTGCTGCCACTGTTCTTCGGTGACAAGAGTGAATGTTTGTGAATGGGGTGCCAATCAAGCGGGCTGCTTTGTCCTGGATGGTGTCGAGCTTCTTGAGTGTTGTTGGAGCTGCACCCATCCAGGCAAGTGGAGAGTATTCCATCACACTCCTGACTTGTGCTTTGTAGATGGTGGGCAGGCTTTGGGGAGTCAGAAGGTGAGTTACTTGCTGCAGGATTCCTAGCTGCTGATCTGCTCTTGCAGCCACAGTATTTATATGGCTACTCCAGTTCAGCTTCTGGTCAATGGTAACCCCCAGGATGTTGATAGTGGCGGATTCAGCGATGGTAATGGCATTGAATATCAAGGGGAGATGGTTAGATTCTCTCTTGTTGGAGATGGTCATTGCCTGGCACTTGTGTGGTGCCAATGTTACTTGCCACTTATCAGCCCAAGCCTGGATGTTGTCCAGGTCTTGCTGCATTTCTACACGGACTGCTTCAGTATCTGAGGAGTCGCGAATGGTGCTGAACATTGTACAATATCAGAGAACATCCCCACTTCTGACCTCATGATTAAAGGAAGGTCACTAATGAAGCAGCTGAAAATGGTTGGGCCTAGGACACTACCCTGAGGAACTCCTGCTGAGATGATTGACCTCCATCAACCACAACCACCTTCCTTTACGCTAGGTATGACTCCACCCAGCGGAGAGTTTTCCCCGATTCCCATTGACTCCAGTTTTGCTAGGGCTCCTTGATGCCGCAATCTGTCAAATGTTGCCTTGATGTCCGGTGCAGTCACACTCGCCTTGCCTTTTCTCTCTGGATGTAAACGTTTCCATTGGCGCTATTTGGAAAGTAGAGTTTGTCTTGACTGCAGTGCAAAAATAATATGCATTTCTTTGTGAGGTCTGAAGTGCAAGATGCTATCTTCCTTCCCATACAAAGCCAAGGATGCATCTAATATTTAACATCTTTTCAGTGAGATTGTAATCTCTTCTATTGGAGCCTGTGCCAAAATTTAAATTTAAACTTTAGGTGATATCCAATTCTGATCTACAGAGCTCGAACAAAGTGCGAGACATGGTATTGCCTAGTAACTGATCACGTTCCAACTGAAAAAAAAAGTTAAAGCAGATTTTAACCATTGATTCTGACCATTGATACACGTGGAACTAAGCTCAGAACCAGCTGCCTCAAGACATTCAGGCTGTTAACATTAATCAAAAACGACAGCAGCCTCAGGTGTACACATTTGACATAACTGTTATCTAACAAAGTATCTTGTATAACAGTGTTGGAAACTGGAAGGTTATCCTTCTGCATTGTCCGGCGTGGGTGGTGTCCTCAAATATACTGAGCATGAGTTTAGGTCACTCAAGGACAGCAGCTTATTCAATTTCCTGCAGGTCTTTCCAAACCTTATCAGCTGAAGAATCCCTCCAGCCCCACAACTATGTGCTTGTTAGCACAGTAGGTGAATGCAATATTGAATGAAAGACTTGCATTTTTATAGCGCCTTTTCACAACCTCAGGACGTCCCAAATGCTCTACAGCCTATTATATGTGGTCACTTTGTAGTGTAGGAAGCTCCCACAAACAGCAGTGTGGCAATGAGCAGGTTAATCTGTTTTAGTGATGTCGATTTGGGGAATAAATATCGGCCAGGACACTGGGGAGAACTTCCCTGCTGTGCTTCGAAAAAATGCCACGCGATCCTTTGCAGCCACCTCAGGGGGCAGATGGGTTTAACATCTCATTCGAACGCCTGTGCCTCCAACAATACAGCACTCCCTCAGTACTGCAGCTGGGACTGTCCGTCTAGATTTTTGTGCTCAAGTGGGACCTTGAGCCCATGGCTTTCTGACTCTGAATTTATCAATATTCACTGAGGAAAAACCTTCAAGCTGACTGTTTATTCCCTTTGCAGGTGAAGGAGTATGATTCCATCTCTCGGTTGGACCAGTGGTTGACTACAATGCTTCTACGTATCAAGAAGTCTATCCAGGGAGAAGAGAGTGACTTGCGTTAAGGAGCAGCTGTTTATATGTTAAAGAAAAATTTCTCAATGATGAAAATCCAACAAGTGAAGGGGGGAGGGCAGGGTGAAGAAAGATGGTAAAAGCAAAATACTGCGGATGCTGGAAATCTGAAATAAAAACAAGAAATGCTGGAACCACTCAGCAGGTCTGGCAGCATCTGTGAAAAGAGACCCTTCCAAAGAAGGGTCACTGACCCGAAACATTAACTCTGCTTCTCTTTTCACAAATGCTGCCAGACCTGCTGAGTGGTTCCAGCATTTCTTGTTTTTATATTAATATTGAAGAAAGATGGTTCTTGATTTAAAAATACACTGCAAATCAAAAGTGAAGGAACATTCCAGAATTGGAAGTGTTTGAACAATTTTTTGCATTTATTTAGGAAGAAAATATTCTTGCTTGCGGATTAGACTGGCATGAGCTGTATTTTTTTTTTAAACGATCTTTTATAAACTGTAGATTTACCCCACCCCACATTTTTCTCTATCCTTTGTGTAAAAGAAAAATGCAATTTTCCTGTTAAATTCATGGCATTAACTTAATGTGTAATAAAACTTGTAGCTATTTAAGATTACCCAAGATGTAACCTGAAACTAGAGAGAGAGAGAGGAAAAACTGCCCAGTGATTGCCATATTTGCTTTGCGCAGTTTATCGGCGTGCATTTTGCTAGTGGGTTAGCTGATTGCTGTCCTCCAGTCCCTTTTCTGAAAATAAGTGCTGACTGAGAACAGGCTCAGCCTTGGTTGTGGTGCCTACTGGGATTGGTTAGTCCAGAAAGTAAGCTAATAGTTGTGTCAAGGAGGGATTTTGAGCACACTGTGGGGGGAATGCTGTACCAGCGATTAATTAAGTTGTATACATGTTTTAACCGGAATATTCTTGTATGCTGCTCAGCACATACTGTTGAAAATCTTGCGAGTATTTATTTGCTTTTGGGTATATTTAGGGAAGCACTTGTCGCAGGCCAGTGTCGACATAGCATCACATTACACAGAGGTCTGGGGTCTAAGCGAACCAGCTCTCGGAAATGTAGATTTACTGCGTGCAGGAAATCTGGTGGGACAAAGCCTGTCTTGCACGGGGAAGTGTGTGCGCGCGTGTGGGTTAGACATTTAGCTTCTTGCAACCATTGTATAAATGCATAATCTCATCTAATTTTTAAATCTGAATAAATGAAGTTACACCAAACTCTCGCCTCTTTTGTATTTTTGCTAGTGTGTTCAGTTAATTGCAAACATATGAATTAGGAGCAGGCTTAGGCCATTTAGCCCCTTGAATCTGCCCTGCCATTTGATAAGATCATGGCTCATCTGAATGTGGCCTCAATTCCAACTTGTCTGTCCCCATAACGTTTGACTCCCATGCGAACACATGAATTCTTACCCAATAGCACTTAAGTTCAGGATCTTGTGCTAAGGTGGGCTCTGGACTTGAGGGGTGGGGTTATGGAAAATGAGTTGGGGTTTCTCCTGCACACTCTGCAAGGACTGTTGGCAAATGTGGGTGTTGGGTGAAACTAGAATCACGTGGTGACCTATGCATATGCCCAGGTCTTCAGGATGACCACTTGGGTGATGCCCATCTGTGGGGGAGTGGCTGATGCTTGTGGAATCCATTCCTCAGCAAGAACAGGTACAGAACCCTACTGTTTTTAAACACTCCCTTCTATTCTTGTGTTTCTGCTATAATTAAAGTTTGGTACTTGTGTTTCATGAAATGATTAGAAGTTGTGTTTATATAGTATCTCTTCATATCCTCAGGATTTCCTTAAGCACTTTGCAGCTGGTGAAGTCCTTTTACAGTATAGTTGCTGTTGTAATGTAGGAAGCGTGACAGCCAATTTGCACACAGCAAGATCCCACAAACAGCGTGATGATTAACCTTATTGAGTGATCTTTGAGGGTCTCAGTTCAACCTTTCATCCAAAAGATGGTGCCTCTGACAGGGCAGCACTCCTTCAGTATTACACTGGCAGTGCCAGCCACACTTGTGCTCCAGTCACTAGAGTGGGGCCTGAAGCATAGGGGGAGCTTTTTCAAAGTTTTATTAAGACTAGTATGACTACAGACTTCTGGAAGTTGATTAGACTCTGTGCTGTAGTGCATAAACTGGAACTTTGACACCTGACATCTCAACGTTTCAGTTCTCCGCTCAGTTGGCGGCACAGGTTGTCTGTCGTGCTGTATCACAAACGTACCTCCTCATGAGGGGAATAAAACATCTATGGGCCCAGTGAAAGCATAGTGTTTGTCTGCCCTCTTGGGGAAGGGGTAAGAGTAGTGGTAATTTTTGATACCTTTTCAAAGGATCAATCCCCTTGCAACCACTTATCACTGGCAGTAGGAATGTGGAACATCTCGCAAACTGACTGAATCATAGCTATGCGAATGTTAGAGTAACTCTTGCCCTGCCCATCAAAAAACCGCCTTCAATACAAGTCTTGTGACAGAAGAAAAGTTATGACAGTGCAGCGGGATACAGGATTGTGATAATTTGAGATGGGGGTATACACAATGTTGCTTTTAAAAGAAAACCTTTAAGCAGAATTAGCAGAAGTAAATTTAAAAAGTACTGCAGGCTAGAAGTTTATTTCCTATTGTGATCGGGTGAAGGGGGAATGCTCCCCAAAGAGGATTTCTTTTTATTTTAAATACTTCAGTTTGTGCACGTTCTTATATTTTTGGGAACTACCCTTCCTGGGACAGTTAGGTTTTAAATATAAAAATGAACAATTTTACAGACTGCAACCCAAATAAATGGGTAAAGGCCCATACAAAGACTTATATTTATATTGCCTTTTACGACTTCAGGACACCCCAAACTGCTTTACAGCTAATGAAGTACTTTTTGAAGTGTAGTTACTGTTGTAATGTAGGAGATGCAGTAGCTAATTGCACACTCTAGGCTCCCACAATCAGCAATGTGATCATTTTTAGTGATGTCCTCTTCGAAATGCCTTGGAATCTTTTTATGTCCGCTTATGTCTTATTGGTAAGATGGCACCTCCAACAGTGCAGCACTCCCTCAGTATGACCCTGAAGCATCAGGCTAGATTTTTGTGTACAAGTTTCTGGGTGAGTGGAACAATGACTAACTAAGCATTCATACACTCTTTGGCCTCCTTATCTCGAGAGACAATGGGTAAGCGCCTGGAGGTGGTCAGTGGTTTGTGAAGCAGCGTCTGGAGTGGCTATAAAGGCCAATTCTAGAGTGACAGACTCTTCCACAGGTGCTGCAGAGAAATTTGTTTGTCGGGGCTGTTACACTAATGCTGCTAATATTGACTTGTAGCTTGTGCTTTTAACGTATCAAAAATGTACTGTTTTGGATTGAGATTAAAGATTACATGCTGCAATCATTAATAAAGTGCATGCAAATGCAGTTTGCAGGAATAGGCATAGTGAGCAAAGATTTGTACACTTGTGTGAACCTAACTGCTCCCAGTCCAGGATTGATAATCTATTCCACTCAATGTTATTAATGTCACTTTTCATATTGCTTGTGCTGTAGCATAGCTAATGTGAATTCCCTCCTGGTGTCTGCGTGTTAACACGGACTTTTATTTTCCCAAAATACACTTTATTCATTAGAATCTGTTTTTTAAAAAAAAAAAGTACATTACAAAACAGTTCCAAAAAGCACCAAGTCAAACAATACAAAGAGTCCAAAGGAGATCAGTTTCCTTCAATACACAACCCTTCCATTTCATGTTGCATGCCATGTACATTTTACAGTAAACAAATATTTCCTGGATACAGTTCGAGGGGTTTTCCATGGATCCAGCCCCTCAGGATGTTAACACGGACCTCCATTTTGCACATGCAAACAAACTGAAAACTGCTTTCAAAGTCAGCAGGCACTGTGACATGCACTGATTGCCTGCATCACACATCACAGTAATATGTTCTAGTAAACTTCGAAATATGGAAATCTCAGTGTAATTTCTTAAAATGATGTGATACTCATTGCACTGACGTCCAAAGAGACTTGGGGGTCCAGGTACATAGATCATTAAAATTTTATGAACAGGTTCAGAAGCTAATCAAAAAGTTTAATGGAATGCTATCTTTTTATATATAGAGGACTAGAATACAAGGGGGTCGAAGTCATGCTACAGCTATACAAAGCCCTAGTTGGATTGCACCTGGAGTACTGTGTTCAGTTCTAGACACCACACCTTTGGAAAGATATATTGGCCTTGGAGGGGGTGCAGTGTAGATTTACCAGAATGATACCTGGACTTCAAGCGTTAAATTATGAGGGGCGATTACACAAACTAGGCTAGTATTTTCTGCAATGTACCAGGTTCAGGGGTGATTTTATTGAAGTTTTCGAGATATTAAGGGGACAGATAGGTTAGACAGAGAGAAACTATTTCTGCTGTTTGGGAGCTATGGAGCATTGTCTAAAAATTAGAGCCAGACCTTTCAGGAGTGAAATTAGGTAGAGGTTTGGAACTCTCTTCCGCAAGATGGCAATTGATGCGAGATCAATTGTTAATTTTAAAGCTGAGATTGATAGATTTTTGTTTTTTTTTATTCTGTCATGGAATGTGGACATTACTGGCAAGGCCAGCATTTGTTTTTTTTTATTTCCAAAATATACTTTATTCTTAAAAATCTGTAAAAAATTACATTCCCAAACAGTTTAAAACAGCATCAAGTCAAAGAATACAAACAGTGCAAAGGTGATCAGTTTCCTTCTATACAATTTTGAGTTGCCTCACAACCCTTCCATTTCATTGTCATGCCATATACATTGTTACATTTACAGCACACAAAATTTTCCCGATACAGTTCGAGGGGTTTCCCATGGATCCAGCCCCTCAGTTCAGCTTGGTGGGGGGACCTTACACTGTGGTCTTTCCCCATTGAGCCTTTTCTGCGGCTGCCCCAAGCTTTAGTGCGTCCCTCAGCACGTAGTCCTGGACCTTGGAATGTGCCAGTCTGCAACATTCGGTGGTGGACAACTCTTTGCGCTGGAAGACCAGCAAGTTTCGGGCAGACCAAAGGGCGTCTTTCACCGAATTGGTAGTCCTCCAGCAGCAGTTGATGTTTGTCTCGGTGTGCGTCCCTGGGAACAGCCCGTAGAGCACAGACTCCTGTGTTACAGGGCTGCTTGGGATGAACCTTGACAAAAACCACTGCATCTCTTTCCACACCTGCTTTGCAAAGACACATTCCAGGAGGAGGTGGGCAACCGTCTCTTCCCCACCACAGCCACCGCGGCCAGCATTTGTTGCCCATCCCTAATTGCCCTCGACAACTGAATGGCTTGCTAGGCTATTTCAGAGTCAACCACATTGCTGTGGGTCTGGAGTCACATGTAGGCCAGACTAGGTAAAGGCAACAGATTAGATTTCCCGCCCTAAAGGGCATTGTCATAAAACACATCTGGTTTGCTAATCGGTGATAATTTCATGGCACCATTAGTGACACTAGGTTTCAATTCCGCCTTTTTGTTAATTAATTGAATTTAAATTCCACCAGTTGCTGGTGGGATTTGAACCTCTGTCCCCAAGGCATTAGCCTGGGCCTCTAGATTACTAGTTTAGTGACATTACCACTACACCACCATCTCCCAATTGTTAGCCAATGGCATTAAGGAATATGGGGCAAAGGCGGGTATATGGAGTTAGGCTACAGATCAGCCATGATCTCACTGAATGGCGGATACAAGGGGCTGAATGGCCTCCTCCTGTTCCTGTTAGTGTAACAAGTTCACTCCCTATTTTGTTTCCAAATCATGGAAATTCCACAAATGCAAAGACAGGATGGTTGAAATAAAACTAATTAATCAACACACCCAGGAATAGTAGAAGGTATAGTTGCAGCCAGTTTTGAAGAAAATAAATCTTCATGCTGTAAACTGCCAAGCATGTCTAGGAAAATAAAAAGGTTTTAAAACAGCATTTTAGCAGCTTGCTGTTAATGAGGTCAAATAAAATTGTGTAACTGCATGTTACCTTTAGAAACTATTAGCTGGACAAATGCTGGTTGGATGGTTTGCTTTTCCCATTAGTACAGCAAGTCTTTACAATAAACTCATAACACCAATGTATAACACTATGGGCGGCACAGTGGCGCATTGGTTAGCACCGCAGCCTCACAGCTCCAGCGACCTGGATTCAATTCTGGGTACTGCCTGTGTGGAGTTTGTAAGTTCTCTCTGTGTCTGCGTGGGTTTTCTCCGGGTGCTCTGGTAGTGATTTTGGAATATCTGTAGTTCAGAACTGCTGAGTTCCATTAGTTTAGTGTAGTTTTAGTTTAGAGATACAGCACTGAAACAGGCCCTTCGGCCCACCAAGTCTGTGCCGACCATCAACCACCCATTTATACTAATCCTACACTAATCCCATAAACCTACCACATCCCCACCTGTCCCTATATTTCCCTACCACCTACCTATACTAGGGGCAATTTATAATGGCCAATTTAGAGTCTTCTATGAACCCAGATTAGGTAAGAATCTAATTTGGATTTTATCTGCAGATTAAAAACCAGTCATCTTTGATAGGGGCATGTTTCACAGACAATAACAACGCCATCTTTGATAGGGGCATATATCACATCCAATAACACGATGCCAGCGGGGCGTGTTTCACAAACAATAACAAGGCGCCATCTTTGATAGGGGCATGCTTCAAATGCTAACACAGTGCCATCTTTGATAGGGTTTGCAGCATGACTGCATTTGTTGACAACGCTATCGGTAGGTGGCGCTGTTTTGGCACATGCGCTGATGACGTCGGCGCTGGCCAGCGTTGTCAGGAATCACTGTTGCAGCATCGCCAATAACAGTCGCCATATTTGATCGGGGCATACTTCACAGACAATAACGAGGCGCCATATTTGATAGGGGCAAACAAGGAATACGTCATCTTAAAGCGACTATCAATTGCAGTTGAGGACCCCAGAATAAATAGGTTGTGGATGTCGAGGTTGTCTTTTTAAACTAGTCCATTATGGAAGGGCCGCCGAGCAGTCTGTACGGCTCTTGTCCCTTTGTGGAGGACAGTTTCAGCCGCCTCTCCTCCCAGAGCAACATCTACGGCCTAACTGCCTTCCCCAAGCCTGAGGGAGGCTGCGACTTGCTGACGGCCACCCTTAAAGGGAAGGTCATATGTTTCAGATACCAGAACCTCCGGCAGAAAATCCGGCCAGTGGCCAAGGAGGTGCAGTTCACCTACATCCCAGGTAATGTGGGCCTGCCCCAATGTCAGCTCATGCTCTGTTACCATTTGCCATTCATTGGTCCAGCCAGTCTGGCCAGCCAGTGGCCTGGAGGATCATCTAGAACTGACCAATGAGATTCCCAGCCCCTACTGACCGGTCCCTCCTCGCAGGGCCGTCACTGGATTCCCAGCTTCTCCCGGTCCCATCAATGGATTCCCAGTCCTGTTAATGGATTCCCAGCCCCTCCTGGTACCATCAATGGATTCCCAGCCCTGTTAATGGATTCCCAACCCCTCCTGGTCCCATCAATGGATTCCCAGCATCTCCCGGCCCAGTCAATGGGTTCCCAGCCCAGTCAATGGGTTCCCAGCCCTGCCAATGGATTCCCAGCCTCTCCCAGTCCCATCGCTGGATTCCCAGCATCTCCTGGCCTATCAATGTGTTTCCATCCCTGTCAATGGTTTCCCAGCAGCTCCCGGTTCCATCAATGGATTCCCAGCCCCTCCGGGTTCCATCAATGGATTCCCAGTGACTGTCTCTCCGCTCCATTAAACAGTCACTCTGGGCTGGTCAGTCACCAACACCACCCTGGAATATGATCTAGAAATTATTCCAGACATTGACCACGCTCTCTGAGAAGAGGAGTGCCTTGATGTCAGTCTTAAAATTATTGTTTCCTTGTTTGAACTAGTGGTTCCTAGTTATTGCTCCTGCAAATTAAGTTAAGTAACATTCAGGGATTTTTTAAAAATCCTCTTATAAACCTTTGTAAGACTGCCTTTCAGACCCTGACATTGGATCAGCTTTGGGGCTCTTCTATGCACAGGAGAGCTCCCATGCTCTTTAAATAGTGTCAAGGGATCTTTTAGGCCCACCTGAGTAATAGTAATAAAAGAGACACTTGCATTTATATAGCACCTTTCACGACCTCATAACATCCCAAGGAGCTTTACAGGCAATAAAATATTTTTTGAAGTGTAATTGCTGTTGTAATGTAGAAAATGCAGCAACCAATTTGTGCACAGCAAGCTCTGACTAACAGCAATGAGTTAAATGACCAGATCATCTATTTTAGGTGCTGTTTATGGGGTGAATCTTGGCCTGGAGAATTCTCCTGTTCCTCTCTGTTAAAGCACAATGTGATCTTTTACGTTCACCTGAGAGGGCAGACGGGGCCTCAGTTCAACATCTCCTCTGAAAGACTGCGCCACCAACAGTGCAGTGTGCTCTCAATTCTGGCAATGGAGAGAGAGAGAGATGAGAAAGGTTGTGATGGGGCAGAAGGTTGGAATTAAGACTGAAAGCATAGGAGTGTAAACGAGGAAGTGCTGGTTAGGTGAGACCAAGCTCGGGTTGTAAATAGATCGCTTGCAGGAGGTAAGGAAGATTGAGGGAGTCGCAGATTCTGGAGATCCTGAAAAGGGGAGGTGAGGAAGTCTTGGATTTAAACACAGTGAGGATACACCCTGTGCAAAACCTGCTCATCGGTCCAGTGAAGAGTGCAAATAGGTGAGAGCTTGATACTGTGTGGCATTGTGGAAATTCTCAGAATCTCCCTCTTCTGTTCCCTCCTTAGTTGATGCAGAGATTGTATCCATTGATGCTTTCAACAAGTCAGCCCCAAAAGGAGGTCTGGTCGTGGGAATAACCTTTATTAAGGTGAGGTCACTGCAAACTCTATTGCTGGTTCAAGTAAAAGGCACTATATAAATGCAAATCTTTCTTAAAATGTCCTTGATCCTTAAAGTGAGAGAGAGAGAAAGAGCTTGTATTTGTATAGCACCTTCCGCGGTTTTAGTACGTCCCAAAGTGGTTTACAGTCAGTGAAGAAGTGCAGTCACTGCGCCCAATTAAGTTAAATGCTGGGATCCTGGTCGAGTTCCCACACTGAGGTATCTCCTAATGTTGTGTGCTCCTTCTCAGGACTCTGGTGATAAAGCAAGTCCATTCCTCAACATCTATTGTGATTACGAGCCCGGATCAGAGTATAATTTGGACTCCATAGCGCGTGAGTAAATGGATGCGCCTGAATTATTTTGTGGTTGTTGGTTGAACACGGGCAATGTTTCTACAACAGGCCTCTGGGCCGGCGGGGCCTTGGTTTCACGTCTCATCCGAAAGACGGCACCTCTGACAGTGCAGCACTCCCTCCATACTGCATCAGCCTAGATTCTCAGTCAGAGATGAGAATGCTCCCCACTGAGCTACTGTTAATGCCTACAGGATAATAGGTTGGGCTCGGGGGTTGTGGGGAGGGGGAGGGGGAGGGGTGATGGCGTGGTGGGAAGAGATGGCAGGGGTGAGGGTCGAGGCAGAAGCACCAGCTCCCTGAGATAAAATCCCTCGACCCTGTGTCCCAGGTTAACTGTTTACTGAAATGACTTTCCTTCACAGAGGGTGGACTTTGAACTGTGTTCTCGCTGTTTTTGCAGAAAGCTGCCTCAACCTGGAGCTCCAGTTCACTCCATTCCAGCTCTATCATGTGGAGTAAGTGCTTTTCCATCCTGTCTTTTCATTTCACGGTACTTGATTTACTAGACTTTCTCCCCTCCCGTTTATTTCCCCTCAGGTTAAGAAATAAATCCAAACTAATCTGACTGCCCCACCCTCTCCTTATACCAATCCAATCATAATCTCACTTTCCCCGCGCTCTCCTTAGTCTTGTTTCAATGGTAAGGTATGCTGTAGCAAAACTAAACCTACTGCCCTGCTCTGTCGTTTCGTAAATTAATTTAAAAATAAAATCATTCTCAGAATATCTCAGTCTCGCACCAGCGTGGTTAACTCTTTAACAACCCTCTGAAGTGGCAAAAGAAATCACTCAGTTTTTTTTTTATTCGTTCGGGGGATGTGGGCGTCACTGGCTAAGCCAGCATTTTTTGCCCATCCCTAATTGCCCTTGAGAAGGTGGTGGTGAGCTGCCTTCTTGCAGTTCTTTGGGTGTAAGTACACCCACAGTGCTGTTAGGAAGGGAGTTCCAGGACTTTGACCCAGCGACAGTGAAGGAATGATGATATAGTTCCAAGTCAGGATGGTGTGTAGCTTGGAGGGGAACTTGCAGGTGGTGATGTTCCCATGCATTTGCTGCCCTTGTCCTTTTACGTGGTAGAGGTCGTGGGTTTGGATGGTGCTGTTGAAGGAGGTGTAGTGAGTTGCTGCAGTGCATCTTGTATATGGTACACACTGCTGCCAGTGTACGTTGGTGGTGGAGGGAGTGAATGTTGAAGGTGGTGGATGGGGTACCAATCAAGCGGGCTGCTTTGTCCTGGATGGTGTTGAGTTTCTTGAGTGTTGTTGGAGCTGCACCCATCCAGGCAAGTGGAGAGTATTCCATCACACTCCTGACTTGTGCCTTGTAGATGGTGGACAGACTCTGGGGAGTCAGGAGGTGAGTTACTTGCCACAGAATTCCAAACCTCTGTCTGACCTGCTCTTGTAAGCGCAGCATTTATGTGGCTAGTCCAGTTCAGTTTCTGGTCAATAGTGACCCCCACGATGTTGATAATGGAGGATTCAGCCTTACTCCAGTTTTGCTAGGGCTCCTTGATGCCATTCTCAGTCAAATGCTGCCTTCATATCAAGGGCAGTCACTCTCCCGCTGGAGTTCAGCTCTTTTGTCCATGTTTGGTCCAAGGCTGTAATGAGGTCAGGAGCTGAGTGGCCCTGACGAAACCCAAACTGAGTGCCAGTGAGCAGGTTATTGCTGAGCAAGTGCTGCTTGATAGCACAGTCGACGACACCTTCCATCACCTTGCTGCTGATCGGGAGTAGACTGATGGGACAGTAATTGGCTGGGTTGGATTTGTCCTGCTTTTTGTGCACAGGACATACCTGGGCAATTTCCCAGCTTGATGGTAATGGTAGAGTGGGGGATATCCCGGGCCATGAGGTTACAGATTGTGGTGAATACAATTCTGCTGCTGATGACCCAAAGCACCTTATGGATGCCCAGTTTTGAGTTGCTAGATCTGTTCAAAATCTATCCCAGTTAGCGCGGTGGTAGTGCCACACAACAAGATGGTAGGTACCCTCAGTGCGAAGATGGGATTTAGTCTCCAAGGACTGTGCAGTCACTCCTACCAATACTGTCATGGACTAATGCATCTGCGACAGGTAGATTGGTGAGGACGAGGTCAGGTAGGTTTTTTCCTCTTGTTGGTTCCCCCACCACCTGCCCAGTCTAGCAGCTATGTCCTTTTGGGACTTGGCCAGAAGGTCCCCATCCAGAGTAAATTTTGTGCCCTTGTTACCCTCAGTGCTTTTTCCAATTGGTGTCCAACATGGAGGAGCACAGATTCATCAGCTGATGGGGGGGGGATGGGGGTGGTGGTGGTGGAAGGTGGTAATCAGCAGGAGGTTTCCTTGCCCATGTTTGACCTGATGCCATGAGACTTCATGAAGTCCGGAGTCGATGTTGAGACTGCCAGGGCAACTCCCTCCTGACTGTATACCCCTGTGCCCCCGCCTCTGACGTACCCGGGGATGGTGATGGCAGTGTCTGGGACATTGTCTGCAAGTTATGATTCTGTGAGTATGACTATGTCAGGCTGTTGCTTGACTAGTCTGTGGGACAGCTCTCCCAATTTTTGCATAAGCCCCCAGATGTTAGGAAGGAGGACTTTGCAGGGTCGACAGGGCTAGGTTTGCCGTTGTCTTTTCCGGTGCCTAGATCGATGCTGGGTGGTCCGTCTGGTTTCATTCCTCCCCTTAGGCATTGCAGTGGTTTGATACAACTGAGTGTCTTGCTAGGCCATTTCAGAGGGCAGTTAAGAGTCAACCACATTGCTGTGGGTCTGGAGTCACATGTAGGCCAGACCAGGTAAGGACGGCAGATTTCCTTCTCTAAAGGACATTAGTGAACCAGATGGGTTTTTACAACAATTGACAATGGTTTCATAGTCACCATTAGACTAGCTTTTTAATTCCAGATTTATTAATTGAATTCGAATTCCACCTTCTGCGGTGGGTTTCAAACCCATGTCCCCAGAACATTAGCCTGGGGCTCTTGGCTACTAGTCTAGTGACATTACCCCTATGCCACCGCCTCCCCCAGTGTTGTATCAAACTGCTACAAAAGGCAGGCCTCAGCGGTTTAATAAGAAGGCTCACCACCACCTTCTCAGAGCAACAAGGGATGGGCAATAAATGTTGGCTTTGCCAGTGATGCCCACATCCTGAAAATGGGGAAAATTAATTCAGATGGATGATTAGTTCAGGCCTCTGGATTACTATTCCAGTAACATTATTATTGCATTACCTCAATTCTCCCTCAACTATAAAAATCTATCGCTCTCAGTCTCGAAAGCTCTATAATGGACCCCCAGCTTCCACAACATTTTGAGGGAAAGAATTCCTAATTTCCACTACCCACTGTGTGTCACTCCTTAATAATCTAAATCTAATTTTAAGATGGTAATATCGCTGGAATAGCAAGAGGCTTTTGTCTTCATTGCTGCACCTCTAAGTGGGACAGGCTTCACCTTTCTCTTTCTATGTTAAAGGGTTCAGGAGAGGAGGCAACTTGAGACTGTGTTCCTGCTCAGTGGCCATGACCACCAGATACATCTGTACAAAGAGGTGAGCAGCTCCCTTCACTCTCAATTTCGAATCTCCTTCAGTAATTCTGAATAACTCTATATATCTCTCTCTCTCTCTCTCACTTTCACAGAACGAAACACTGCATCAGTTTGAAGAACGGCCAACAGAATTCCTATTTCCAGAGTTAACTGACCTACCCAGCCAGTAAGAGTTTAGCATTCATCAGAGTGTTCTATTATGTATTATAGACGGTATCTGGGAGCATTTTAACTGTGTCAGCCTTGGCTCAGTGGTTAGCAGTCTCACCTCTGAGTCAAAAGATTGAGGGTTCAAGCCCCACTCCAGCAAATGATCCAGGTGGACACTCCAGTGAGGGAGTGCTGCACTGTCGGAGGTGCCACCTTTTGAATGAGATGTTAAATCGAGGCCCCATCTCAGGCATAAATATCCCTTGCCACTGTTTGAGGAAGAGCAGGGGAGATCTCCTGGCGTCCTGGACCAACATTTATTCTTCAGGCGACACCACGAACAAAAACAGGCGATCTCATTGCTGTTTGTGGGAGCTTGCTGTGTGTAAATTGGTTGCCACATTTCCTAGGTTCCAACAGTGACCACACTTCAAAAGTACTTCATTGGCTGTAAAGTGATGTCCTGAAGTCATGAAAGGTGCTATATATAAATATGAGTTCTTTCTTTATATCTGAGAGTGATATTCCATACAATATATCTGGCAATATTAGTTAATTATTTAAATCAGATGGACCATGTATAAAGGCACTAGAAATATCAATAGTATTTTAGCTGCATAGACCAGATTAATGTGATCTGAATTTTCCTTCCTGTTACTCAGTCAGCTAAAACTTCTCCAGATCTTCCGGGTTCTGTAACATTTCAGTGTTTCCTTGTGTCTGAGTTGTGGAATCTGGTGCTAACTTTTTCTCTCAGACAGTTCATGCTGTGCTTGTGGGAAGGTGTTTGGGACATGAATGCTAATGCCCTGTGTCGGATTGTTACAGTGTCCTCTGGCTTGATGTGGTCAATATCCCGGACTCCACCAGACGCCTGACCGCTTTCGGTTGTCAGAATGGATTTGTGGGAATTTCCCATGTGGATCAGAACTCTAAAGGTCAGAAATGCCACATTGCGAGTTGTAGCAAAGAAACGGGCTCCCCGTCCCTCCTTTTACCCCACCGTTGTCGGCCGTGCCTTCGACTCTTTGGGTGTCGAGCACTGGAATTTCCTCCCTAAACCTCCGTCTCTGTCTCTTGCTCCTGCTTTAAGACCCTCCACAAGAGTTGTGACTGTGACCATTTCTGGACAGCCAACATTCAAGCAGTATACTTGGGGCAGCACAGTGGCGCGGTGGTTAGCACCGCAGCCTCACAGCTCCAGCGACCCGGGTTCAATTCTGGGTACTGCCTGTGCGGAGTTTGCAAGTTCTCCCTGTGACCACGTGGGTTTTCGCCGGGTGCTCCGGTTTCCTCCCACAGCCAATGACTTGCAGGTTGATAGGTAAATTGGCCATTATAAATTGCCCCTAGTACAGGTAGGTGGTAGGAGAATTGAGGGAAGGTGAGTATGTGGTAGGGAATATGGGATTACTGTAGGATTAGTATAAATGGGTGGTTGATGGTCGGCACAGACTTGGTGGGCCGAAGGGCCTGTTTCTGTGCTGTATCTCTCTATGACTCTGTGACTATACATTTCTGTCTGATTATACTTGTGAATTGCTTTCGGACGTTTTCTGTGTTAAAGGTGCTACATAAATGCAAGATGTTGTTGAGTGTGTCTTTATTTGGTTTCTCTCATCTTGGCCAATTTATCTATCTTTTCATCTCAGTCTTTCTTTCCCTCACTCTCTCTCTCTCCCTGTCTTTGTGTATTTCTCACCCACTGTCTCTATTTTAAGCACAGCTGTTCTGCAGAGTTGGAATATACAGCAGGATGGGCCAGTTTCTACTGTCCTGCTCTTCAGGTTACCCACTGACAGCAAGAAGTGCTCTTCACCCGGGAGCTGTACAACGAGTGTTGGTGAGTGAGTAAAGAGAATGGACCTCAGTACTTAGACCAACAAAAGTGCGATGTTTAATCTACATTTATTTGTCTTAGTGGAAATCTCTCTGACTCTCTACCCCTCTCGCCTCCTTCAGTACACTCCTTAAAACCTACCTCTTTGACCAAGCTTTTGATCACCTGTCTAAATCTCCTTGCGGGGAGACGGTGGCATAGTGGTAGTGTCATTGGACTGCTTCATTGTAGCACCTTGCATTTTTTAAAGGCGCGATATTAATGTTGGAAGATTTAAAAACCCCAAAGTTGGGTCTTATACATATATTCCAGCTGTTCACTCAGCATAGAATGAATTCAAGGAAATGGTAAATATCAGAAGGACAGTACCAGCCTGGGGAGTGAAGTAGCATCTTGCACAAGGCTTTGTCCCTTGGAAATTCTGGCAGATACTTGGAAAGATGGATATTGGAATGGCAATGGCAGACAAGGCTTCTTTGAAGTGTCATTTAGATGTGACATTAAATGAGGTCCCAGTCTGCCTCTCTGGGTGGACAGGAAAGACCCCATGGCCACTGTTCTGTGGAAGAGCAGGAGAGTTTTCCCCGATGATCTGGCCAGTAATTATCCTTGAACCAGCCTCCCTAAAACAGTTATCTGATCATTATCACATTGATGTTTGTGGGAGCTTGCTGTGCACAAATTGGGGCTGCTGGGTTTCGTGCATTACAAAGACAACTACACTTCAAAAGTGCTCCATTGGCTGAAAAGCAGTTTCGGACATCTTGAGGTTGTGAAAGGCGCTATAGAAATTCAAGTGTTTTTTTTTGTTGCATTTGTTCACTTTTAGCGTCTGGTGCCTGCAGCACCATCTCCAGTGGTTCAGGCCCCATTCTCTTCTGGTCAGATTGTCTGAGATTTGGTGTTTTGTTGGAAATGAGGCCACTTTCAAGAGTAAACCCTTCAAAAGCCGTCAAGCTTGCATTGTTTGTGTATAATTCTCTCTATTTGGTGCAGGTTCTGACACAGGTGAAGGCGGTGCCTCTTTGGAGGATTATAACCTGTTGGTGACCTCCACAATCGAGCTCTCTGTTGTTTACAGGTTAGTTGTTCAGTCTTGGTTGATAGAAAAGGAAGGGCATGAAAAGGTCACTGGGGTCGTTGGTGCCCACCCTTCTCCCTGCTGCCATGGGCACCTCTCCCGCCTATCGCCAGTGCTCTTGAATCCCAGGGGAGTCCAACATATCAAGACCAACATCATTGTCAAATTTCTGGGAAATTCCTCCCTTAACTCCCAAAGGAAAGCTGCTAATGGCGCATAATTGGACGTTTTCCATGAACCCGCGCATTCACCCCTCCCCCTCCACTCCCCAATATGCCCCGATATCTTCAGGGATACTGGAGACCGTTGCCATCCAGGACATTCACAAAGCGCTTTGGGACCAACGTACCCTCTCATCTTTTTTTGGCGTGCGGTTTGTTTAAGTGCATGGCCTTTTAAGAAATTTTTGCGAGGCTGCACATGCACGGTAATTTGAAGGGGCCGTTTTAGGTGGCTGTGCTACATAGGGGGAACATTGCTTGGGATGTGTTACCACGTTAAAGGCACCATATAAATGCATGTTGCTGTTGCCACCTGGACGTTAGGTGAGGGGCTCCCTGGTAGTCATGCAGGGTGGGTGCACTCGGAGACTGGGAACAACAACAACAACAACTTGCATTGATATAGCGCCTTCAGTGTGGTAAAACGTCCCAAGGTGGTTCACTGGAGCATAAATCAGACAGAAATTGACATAGAGCCACATAAAGAGATTTTGGAATAGACTTGGGCAGGGTGGTAGGTTTAAGAAGCATCTTAAAGGGGGAGAGAGAGGCAGAGAGGTTTAGGGAGGGAATTCTAGAGCTTAGGGGCCAGTCATGGCTGCCAGTGGTGGAGCGATTAAAACTGGGGAGAGGCCAGAATTGGAGGAGCGCAGAGGGCGGTAAGGCTGTAAGAGATCACAGAGATAGGGAGGGGCAAGACTGTGGAGGGATTTGAAAACAATGAGAATTCTAAATGTGGGATGTTGCTAGACCTGGAACCAATGTACGTCAGCGAACCTAGGCAGGGTTGTGGGCGAATGGCACGGTGCAAGTAAGGACATGGGCAGCAGAGTGTTGGATGAGCTGAAGTTCAGGGTACGGGATGGTGAGTAGCGCCCGTGGGACCAGAGTGGCGGGGTCTGGTCCTGCTTCAGCAGACTCTCCCGCCTTTAAAGAGCCATTGTGCTGACTTCCCTTTCTTTCTGATTGCAGGGACGTGCTGAAGAATGGCCTCAATGACCAGGCCATTCTGCCAGAGAGTGATCAGTATGACAGTGTCCTCTGTACACTGGTAACTGATGTAGATTTCGATGGAGTAAAGGAAGTTCTCCTTGGCACCTACGGGCAGGTAATGAACAAAATGCCCTGCCCTGCCCGCCAATTCCGGCCTCTTGTGCATCCCTGCTTTCCACTGTCTCACCATTGGTGGCCGTACCTTCAGCTGCCTGGGCCCTAAGCTCTGGAATTCCCTCCCTAAACCTCTCCGTCTCTCATTCCTCATTTAAGACACTCCTTAAAACCTACCTTCTTGACCAAGCTTTTTGCTCACCTGGCCTAATGTCTCATAATGTGACTTGGTGTTGAATTTTATTTGACACTCCTGTGAAGCGGCATGGGGCTTTTACTAGGTTAAAGGCGCTATATAAATGCACATTGCCACTTAGACTTGGCTCATACTTAAGGCGAATAATGGCACTTGTTATGTGAAAGAATGAGGTGTACTGGTAATGGACATATTGTCTACACAGTAGGGCAAATGGACGAAGCTGGATTTGGAAGCAAATATTTTAAACATCACCTCATCCATCACAGGGTTTGTCCAGATACGATTGTCAACTTGTTCAGATATATTAGTGATCTCAATGCATTACTTTACACACACAAATCTCCCTGGCTTTCAGCTGCTGCACCTGATGTGATCTCAGCCTCGGGTTTCCTGTTGAAGGCGATACAGAGAGTCAGCACCCACCAGACCAGCAAAGTCTACTGGTTGCCAACTCTCCAGGATTAGCCTGGAATCACCAGGAATTGAAAATTAATTTCCAGGGCACCGCTTCGAGCAAAACCCAGGAGAAAAATTATCAGAACATGAAAGAAATGTCTTTTCTTTCCATTTTCCTTGAACATTTCTCTTTATTTACGAATATATTGGAGATGTAGGGGTTAGAGAAAGGCTGTTTTGACTGACAGTTGCGAATTATCCAATTCGGAAATGAAGCGACTGTTTGCTTCCCGATTGGCTGGGCAATGCGGGGTGCTGAAAAGATGGACGTGTCAGGTAACCAATGGCAGGGCTGCAGGGGCGTGGCAGTTGAAGGTCATAGGTCATATATTGAAACCTCTAGGAAAATGTCCAACCAGAGTTGGCGACCCCACAAGGTCTGATTTTTTTTTTGAGCTATTTTCTTTCCCTTGGCAGGAGTTGCTGTGCTACAAATCCTGTGCCAGTGGGGCCCCAGACCCAGAGGCTGTGGAATCGGGACTTGCCCCCCGACTCCGAGGGGAATTCCGGCTCCTGTGGAAAAGAAGTTTCCAGAGCCCCCTGCTGTCCATGGCCTACGTCGACCTGACCTGTGACGGTCTCTGTGAGCTCGCTGTCGAGTCCCTAAAGGGGCTGCACATTTTACAGGTAATCCATGGGCTTTTCCCTGCTTCCGGGTGGCTGCTGTCATCTTGGAAGGCCACCGGCTCCCATTGTGTCTCTTTCTCTGCCCAAGTGCTCTCCTGAACTCGTCCAAGAGAGCTAGCACGGGCTCAGAAATGATGGGCCGAAAGGCCGCCTTCAGGGCTCAGATTCTATATTCTTTTAATTACATTTGCACTGGAAGTGAGAGAGACCTGGAGAGTTGAAGAAGTTTGTTTGGTCTGCAAGCGATAGAAGGGTGGGTGGGGTCAGTCGGATAAGGAAAGGGACAAATGACTTGCTGGTTGGGAAAGACTATTTACGCTGGTTTGGGAGCCAGGGACAAGGAGCTAAAGTTGTTACTGGGAGTAAGGAAGGAGTTCAGAAGAAAATACTTTACACGAGGGTGTTGGAGCATGGAATTCGCTGCCATGTGAGGCAGAGATAGTTGAACTTTTTGAGAGAAAATTGGATAAATGTTTGAAGCTAAGATACAGAGCTATTGGAGAGGCAGCGGGCGAGTAGGATTAGTTTTGAATTGCTCAAGCAAAGAGCTATACCCGGCCTGACGAGCTAATGGTTTGTGCTGTAAACTTCTGAGATTCTTAGCAGTTGGATGGTGGACCACGGGCACCAGGATATATGAGAGAGATGGACATCAAGTCTTCAATTGACTTTCTCATCCTTGACTGCCATTGGTGGTCATTAAATGGGAAACGCTTGGAGCAGGAGGAGGCCATTCAGCCCCTCGAGCCTGTGCCATGATTCAATTAGACTGTGGCTGATCTGGATCCTAACTCCTGTTAATACCCTTAACAAAAAGACGTCAATCTCCGTTTTAACACTTTCCACTTGACTCCCAGCCTCAACTTTTTGGAGGGGAGGGTTCTGGATTTCCACTTCCATGGGTGAGAAAAAGTGCTTCGTGACATGAATGAATGGTCCAACTCTAATGTTAGCCCCCTTGTTCTGGACTCTCCCCACCAGAGGAAATAGTTTATCTCTATCTACGCTATCGACATCTTTAACCATCTTACGCAGTTTGATTAGATAACCCTTAATCTTCTATACTCTAGGGAATACAAGCCTAGTTTGTGCTAGTTAGAGTTGGGATACGGATCAGCTGTGATCTAATTGAATAGTGGAACAGGCTCGAGGGGCTGAATGACCTCCTCCTGTCCCATTGCACCTGTCCTTATAATTTACCCCTTTTGTAGCCCCATTCTTTAAACTTTCCCCTTGGAAGACAAACTGCAAAATGAACGCCAATGATATTCTTTAAAAGGAAAATTTAAAAATTGCCTCTTCCTGTTGTGTGTTGCAGCATAGTTTAACCCAGACAGCCAGCCTGGTCTTGCAGAGGCTTCACTCTAGAGTGCCAGCTTTGGAGAAGAATTTGTCACAGAGCCAGGCCCTTGCTGAGCCCGAGGCCGAAATGCAGGCGACGAATGCGCCAGAGAGTTTTGCGGAGACCGATCGGGAGCTGGCAGCTGAATGTAACGGCTGAAGTCAAACTTGCTGAGCTTTGTTGGTAATTTATTTTGCCCTCGTTCTACCCTTGGATTTGTCTCCCGTTTTCCCCACAGGACAGGACGCGCTTGACCATTCTTCGAAATGAAAGCTGCGTTTTTAAACCGCTAGGCATCAAGAGGAGCTTTGAAGCGATAATAAACCCCTTGTGTTGGGAGGAGCTTAGCAGGAAAAAGGGGGGAAAATTAAACTCTATAACAGCCCACCCCACACCAAAGTGCAGTCTTTACCCCTGTTAAAAACTACCAAGATACTGAGTGGCTGAAGATGGGAGGCGAGGAATTGTGGAAGAGATTTACACTGAGGTCTTGAAGTTGATAAGTGGAAAATGATTTCTAATCTTCCGTCTTGTGTTTCAACAGACAATGAGTTGTTTTATCTGGAAAGGTCATGGAACATGAAGCTGTGTCCCACAGGTGAACAGTGCCTCAAGGCAGCATTGAAATATACATATCCCTCTTTTCTTTTTCCCCTCCTTCATCTTTCTGAATGAAGATGCTGAATGGGATGAATGGTTCCTCCGCAGTGTTGGGTCTGTAACCACTGTACCCTCGGGAGTTGCTTGAGGTTGTGGGTTCAACTCCCATTCCAGAGACTTGAGTGCATAATCTAGGCCAACGCTCTCAGTGCCGTACTGAGGGAGTGCTGCACTGTTGGAGGCGCTATCTTTCGGATGAGATGGCAAACTGAGGCCCCGTCTTCCCTCTCAGGTGAACGTAAAAGATCCCATGGTCACTATTTTGAAAAAGAGCAGGGAGTTCTCCCTGGTGTCGTGGCCAATATTTATCCTTCAATGAACATCACTGAAAACAGATTATCTGGTCATTATCACATTGCTGTTGGTGGGAGCTTGCTGTGCGCAAATTGACTGCTGCTTTTCCTACACTATAGCAGTGACTACGTTTCAAAAGAAGTATTTAATTGACTGTAAAGCACTTTGGGATGTCCTGAAGTCACGAAAGGCACTATATAAATGAAGTCTTTCCTTTTAGAAATAACATTTAGTCTGTTGTTAACTTGCTATCTAATATGTATTGTTTAATAAATAATTAATCCTGACTCTCTCTCGATTATTTTGCTTCATTCATCAACATAAAACATACGATTCAGAATTTGCCACAAATGCTACTTCTTTACCCTGGGATTTAAAATGCACTCAGTTTATGGAGTTTTATTTCTGAAATTTGTGTTTGGGACTGGGTGAGGGGCTGTTGAGCGCTTATAATTCCTGGGTCCGCAGTCAACAGAAACCAGGGAGCTGTGGAATAACAACGTACTTCAATAGAATGCTTTATAACCAGAGCTGTGCCCCATTTTTCTAGCAGCAGATGGCGCAGTTGTTCACTGTAATGGACTTTTGGCAAAGGGCCACTGTTCTTATCGAACAGGAGGAGGCCATTCAGCCCCACGAGCCTGTTCTGCCATTCAGTTAGACCATGGCTGCTCTACCTCTTAACTCCATCCACCTGCCTTGGTTCCGTAATCCTTAATACGCTCAAATCTCATATCCCAGTATGAAACTCCACCTAGAATTGAGTGGCATTAACTCCAGGCACTATTACATCTTTGCTTCTGGGTTTGCTAGCTTTTTTGGTCCAAAAGTGTTTTTTTTTAAGGGGGAAGGGAAGAAGTAAGTCATCCTTCTGTCGGACTGTAAATGGACGCACAAGTGATGCAAATGATGTCGTGTGTTTTTCAACAAATGATGCTCCTGACAAATGGCGCTGCCCTTTTAGCTATGTTCACTCAGCCACGTAATCCAGCATCCTCTCCCCTCCCAAGCTATGTTGTCCCAGGAAAAATGGATTTTGACCTTTTAAAAATGGAAAATCCCAGATCATCTTAACTGAATTTTTAGCTTCTTTCTTAACAAAAAAAAACCTTGGCATTTATATAGCACCTTTCCTGACCTCAGGACTTTATGGCCAATGAAGTATTTTTGAAGTGTAGACACCTTTGCAATGTCAGAAGCATGGTAGCCAGTTTACACACAGTAAGCTCCCACAAACAGCAATGTGATAACAACCAGATAATTTGTTTTTGTGCTGTTGATTGAGGGATAAATATTGACCAGGAGGTCTGAGGTGATGCATTTTCAGAGGACTAACAAGGCAAGGGAATATACAATGGATAATAGGACCGTAGGCAGTACAGAGGGTCAGAAGGACCTTGGTGTACTTGTCCATAGATCACTGAAGGCATAGGTAGATAAGGTGGTTAGGAAGGCATATGGGATACTTGCCTTTATTAGCCAAGGCATAGAATATAAGAGCAGGGACTTTATGATGGAGCTGTATAAAATGCTAGTTAGATCACAGCTGGAGTACTGTGTACTGTTCTGGGCACCACACTATAAGGAAGGATGTGATTGCACTGGAGAGGAGATTCACCAGGATGTTGCCTGGGCTGGAGCATTTCAGCAATGAAGAGAGACTGAATAGGCTAGGGTTATTTTCCTTTGAGCAGGAAGGCTGAAGGGGGACCTGATTGAGGTTATACAAAATTATGAGGGGCATAGATAGGAAGAAACGTTTTCCCTTAGCGGAGGTGTCAATAACCAGGGGGCATAGATTTAAGGTATGGGGCAGGAGGTTTAGAGGGGATTTGAGGAAAAAAATTTTCACCCAGAGGGTGGTTGGAATCTGGAACACACTGCCTGAAGGGGTGGTAGAGGCAGGAACCCTCACAATATTTAAGAAGAATTTAGATGAGCACTTGAAACGCCATAACATACAAAGCTATGGGCCAAGTGCTGGAAAATGTGATTAGAATAGATAGATGCTAAATGGCCGGCATAGACATGATGGGCCAAAGGGCCTGTTCCTGTGCTGTAGAACTCTATGACTATGAGGACACCAGGAAGAACTCCCCTGCTCTTAGAAATAGTGGCCGTGGGATCCTTAACACCCATCCAAGAGGGCAGACGGGACCTCGGTTTAACGTCTCATCCGAAAGATGGCACCTCTGACAGTGTAGGTCTCCCTCAGTACTGGCCCTGGGTTGTGTTGGGCTCTGGGTCGTACGATGCAAAGTGTCTCCGATCTGGAGAGAGAGAGAGAGGGCGATATAGCTTTGCCTTGTAACATGTGGGCTGCCTGGCCTCGGAGAGCAGCTGCTAGCCCTCCCAGTTTGAAGAGGAAGTGATGTGTGCGGTCAGGGTGGGGGAGGAAGAGGGAGCAGATGGGGAAAGAGTGTTAACTGTGAGCATTGCAATTCGGAGAAGCTGAGGCGAACTTACTCAAAATTGTGCTTTTTATATTTTTAAAACGTCATCGTACATGACAGCGGAATGACAAATAGTAAAGGCAAAATATAATTTATATATTGAGCAATAATGTAGGCGATTTAGAACAACGAGTATTACTGTTTGCTGTTAAATCTTGCGTATACTCCATTTTCTCTCGTCCACCCACCCTACCCACCCCGGCAGCTCTAAGAGGCTCTTCTTGGGGGAGGGGGGGGGCTGCCTTTTGGGCCTGCTGATAACTTCCCCAAGTGCTTATCCTATTCTGTCGAGACAGTCAGTGGGTATCAGCAGGCTATTTGACTGACAGGGGCATCACAGCTAGTTCTGATTCTGTCCTCACCCTTTCACTTTGCAGCTGGAACTTCTAGACGTCGATCAGGTGCTGAAACCATAACTGGTTTCTCCACTCACCCCAGCACCGTGTTTCCCAACACCCCCTCCAACAGGGGCACTGAGTCCATTGTGACAAAGCATAGACCCACTCCCGATGTTTAAGAACACAGGGACAATGGAGAGTGGATGGTAGCAATCGTCTGAGATCAATGACCTTCCTTCAATCATAAGGTCAGAAGTGGGGATGTTCGCTGATGATTGCACAATGTTCAGCACCATTTGCGACTCCTCAGATACTGAAGCAGTCCGTGTAGAAATGCAGCAAGACCTGGACAATATCCAGGCTTGGGCTTATAAGTGGCAAGAAACATTCGCGCCACACAAGTGCCAGGCAATGACCATCTCCAACAAGACAGAATCTAACCATCTCCCCTTGACATTCAACAGCATTACCATCGCTGAATCCCCCACTATCAACATCCTAGGGGCTACCATTGACCAGAAACTGAACTGGAGTAGCCATATAAATACCGTGGCTACAAGAGCAGGTCAGAGGCTAGGAATCCTGAGGCGAGTAACTCACTTCCTGACTCCCCAAAGCCTGTCCACCATCTACAAGGCACAAGTCAGGAGTGTGATGGAATACTCTCCACTTGCCTGGATGGGTGCAGCTCCAACAACACTCAAGAAGCTCAACACCATCCAGAACAAAGCAGCCCGCTTGATTGGCACCCCATCTACAAACATTCACTCCCTCCACCACCGACCGACAGTGGCAACAGTGTGTACCAACAAAATTGAATGCCAAGCCACTTAATTGGGCTTTGGAGAGGAAAGGGAAGTCGGAGGTGAGGTCGCTTGCAAGGATGGAAGATTCAAGGATTGGATTTTTGAGAAGTGAGGAGATGACGGCAGATTTGAAGGAGAGAGAAGGACAGTCCGTAAGGAGAAAGAAACATTAACCATATCAGCTAACATGACAGCGAGGGAGGGAAGTTAGGTGGTTAGTAGTTTAGTGGGAATAGGGTCGAGGGAGCAGGAGGTGGGTCTCGTGTGCAAGATGAGGGGAAAATAAGAGAGAAACTACAGAAAGATGTGAGTTCAGGGTAGGGCAGCGGGAGCGTTAGAGGATGTTTGGCTGGTGGGCTAGGGGAATGGAGGGAAGCGGCAGAGGGGGCTGATCAGAGTCTCAATCTAACTGACAAATCCATAAGCTCCTCACGCTTACTGTTGGAGGTGAGGGTGGAGGAGACGAGACAGGGGAGAAGGGTTTAAAGACCATACGTAGTAGAGAAAAGAAATCGGCGGTTATCTTTGCATTCCAGGATGGTCCTGGAATAGTGAGCAGTTTTGGCAGATGAGAGCAGGACCCAATAGTGTTTTTAAGTGGCCCAAGCAGATCTGACAGCAAGAGGCTAAACCAGTTGTCTGCTGTATCTGTTCCAGTCTGCATCCCTTGGACTTAACGGGAGCAGAGATGAGGGTCGTGCCAGGGTGAGAGAGTAATGTCTTTAACGGGGATTAGGGAATCAAAGGTGGAGATGAGTGTGTGGTTGAGCCGATCGGTAGCTGCAGAAATGTCTAAGTGAATGGAGAGCCATAGGCTAGACAGTTGGGATTCTGGAAGGTGCAATTGTAAGTGAGTTGGGAGAGAGTTTTGGCCAGAGATGGACCTAGAAGGAGGTAGGATTGGAAAGTGGAAGAGGGATGTAGATGGAGAGTGACGTAAGGAAATGATCAGAAACCTGTGATTACCACAATGGGAGTAGCAAGACCAGATTAGTTGGCAAGATCAAATATACTTATTTATATATCTTTATTTAAGAACGTAAGAACATAACATGACGGTATATAAATTGGTACTTTTATTTCAATTTACAATTTAATCACATATTTCCATGTTTTTATAAGGCACAGAAGTGATTTAAGATACATTAGAACTTTTTTTTAGAAGAAATTAATTTGTTCTGTAGGCAGCTGTGGAACGAAGATAATCACTCATGCACACTCCAACATGGAGGAGCAGTGAAGGACCCTTCACTCCAGCCGTTAGGGAGTGTCTCTGCTTAACATGGGCGAGCAGAATCTTCCAAATTTGCTGTCCCTCAGAGAATAATGGGAACAAAATATTTCTCCTAAAGAAGCAAAATAAATTAAGATTGGACAGGATTTCATGGCCGCAGGGATGTTCTTGCTGGTATTGCAGATATGAAGCCGGGTTCTGTTTACCCAGTAAACCCCCCCCCCCTGCCACCAGGCTCACTGACTGACGTTGGCTACTGGTTCAGCAATGCCTTAATTTTAAAATTCTCATCCTTGTTTTCAAATCCCTCCATGGCCTCACCCCTCCCTATCTGTTTCCCCTTGTGGGAGAATCTCGAACTAGGGGTCAATATTTAAAATAAGGGGTTGCCCATTTAAGGCAGAGATGAGGAGAATTTTTTTCTCTCAGAAGGTCATGAGTCTTTGGAATTCTCTTCCTCAAAAGGCAGTGCAAGCAGAATCTTTGAATATTTTTTAAGGCAGAGGTAGATAGATTCTTGATAAGCAAGGGGGTGGAAGGTTATCAGGGATAGGTGGAAATGTGGAGTAATCAGTTCAGCCATGAACTTTATTGAATGGTGGAGGAGGCTTGAGGGACCGAGTGGCCTACTCCTGCTCCTAATTCATATGTTCGTATCTTTGTAATCTCCTCCAGCCCCACAACCCTCCACGATCTCTGCACTCCTCCAATTCTGACCTCTTTAACATCTCCAAATGTAATCGCTCCACCACTGGTGGCCGTGCCTTCAGCTGCCTGGGCCCTAAGCTCTGGAATTCCCTCTCCGACTCCGAGAGGTTTACCTCTCCGACTCTCTCTTTAGGACTCTCTAGCTTTAAAACCTGCCTTTTCGACCAAGTGTTTGATCAACTGGCCTAATATCTCTTGATGTGGCTCGGAGTCACATTTTGCTTTATAACGCTCCTGTGAAGCACCATGGGATGTTTAATTACGGCATGATCTTTCAACCTCACTTAACAGTAGCACTTGTCAGACAAATATAATCTAGTCGGTTGTGGACCATTATCCGAAAATGATTACCTTAAACCTCTGAATTATTTTAAAAGAAACAACTGGTTCATTAATATCCTTCTGAGGAAGGGAACCTCCCACCTACCCAGTCTGGTCTGGTTCCACAAAATATAACTGGCTATTTGAAATGATCTGACCACGTAGCCACAAGACAGTCACCCTGAAGGACAGGGACCATTAACCATTAACTGGAGGATGAACAGTTAATGTTGGCCTTGCCAGCGACGCCCACTTTTTAGAAACGATGTTGGATTTGCACAAGACATTGCTTGGCCGGGGTTGGAGTATTATGTGCTACTCTGGGCATTTTGTTATGGGAAGGATATTGGAGCCAATGGAATGGGGACAAGGAAGATTCATGGGGGGTGATATCAGAAATGAGAGGTAATGATGTTGTTAAGACCTGAAAAATTGGTCCTCTTTACACTGGAACAGAGAAGGTCCAGGATCTAGTAGAGGTTATCAAAATTCTGAAAGGTTTTTTGAATAGGTGAATAAGGAACAGTTGTTTCCACCAGCTGCTGAATCAGTAAAGAAGGGGCACAGACTGAACGTTACCAAACTAAGAATGAGGGAGAAGGAAGAAGAAGATTCCTTTTCCGCTCGTAGACGGTTTTTACATCATGGAATGCTTTACTGAGACTGGGATATATTTCATATCTGAGACAAATCAGCTACATGAATGACGGGACAGGCCTGAGGGGCTGAATGGCGTTCTTCTTTTCCTATGTGCCGTTGGTCCTGCCCAGAAACAGGATACCACAGTTTAAGAGCTCTACCATCTGGTACTAGGTGACCCCGGCCTCGGTATTTCTTAGATTTCAAAGCGAAGCAGCCCGTGCAAATCCCTCGGATTCAGTCCCAAGGCAACTTATCATGAAGCAGCCGATTGTTCCTCCGATGAAGACTGGGGGGGTTCATTTCTGTCCTTGGGTCCGTACACGAAATAAAATGTCAGCTCCCCTTTCTGCTGCAGCTCTTCCTTAACTTTCTGAGGGCAGGAATCTTCCTCCAGCAGCTGGTAAGAGTCACCGCTCACCGTGAAGAGGCCGTAATTCTCCGGGTCCGGCACTTCGAACTTCTCAGCGCACGCCTTCCGCACTTCCGTCACACTCGTGTGAGCAGGAGCTAAGATGGTGACCTGGTTATCACAGGGCTCCCGTAAAGAAATGTAGAGCAAATCCTTTAGGACAAGGGGAGAAAATTGAGAAAGAGTCAGAGCTGCCCTTTGTAGGGTGACATTTTCATACCGCAAATGGTTAGGGTCCCCACTCACTAACGTTGGATCTGTCAAGAGAGAGACTCAAGTTTGGGCACTGCATCTCAGGATAGATTTCACAGATTCACCACAATGTGTGCGTGTCCAATTCTTTTTGCCTCTGGACCTGTTTAGGGGTACACTGCGGAAACCTGGAGCTACATATCGAGCTGTTCCCCTTAATCTCTGTGGATTTCAAGTGACTGATATTAACGTTTTTGGTGTTCTGATTTAGGATTCATCCCCCAATTAGGGGACAGTGCTAAGAACATCTCTTTTCAAAACTCCAGGCCCACAAAACTCAGTGGATAAGAAGTCTAGAACTGAGCAGCTCAAGCATCATGAGGTGAATCGGCCAACGTTTGAACCCCTTGATGAGCCCTGAGTTGGACACTACTGGCCAACTGGACAGCGCTCAAGCCCTTCTCCCAGTTCCTTTATTCAACAGTCAGAGATACTAAGACAGTGTTGTAAGCACAGTCCCTGTACTACAAAGTTCTGATGAAGGGTCACAGACATGAAACGTTAACTCTGTTTCTCTCGGCACAGATGCTGCCAGACCTGTTCAGTATTTCCGGCACTTTCTGTTCTCAATCTATTTTACACCTTCTCCCGGGTCTCTACATATCCTTTTTATAATAGGGAGACGATCACTTAAGCCAGGGAGGGAATTCCAGAGTTAGGACCCCTGAGATGGCTGAGGACAGGGTCACCAATGGTGGAGTGTTGAAAATTGTCGAGAGGCCAGAATTGGAGGAGTGGATGGTTTCTGGAGGGTTTGTAGCCCTGGAGGAGGTTACAGAGATAGGGAAGGAGTGAGAACCACAGAGGTGTTTGAACACAAAGGATAAAACTTTTAAAATCAAGGTGTCGCTGGACTGGGAGCCAATGTAGGTTGGCAAGCACGGGGGGGAATGGGTTACCAGTAATTGTACTCCAGGGCAGTATATTGTACGTGAAACCCCACACCTCTGTTACCAATACCAGCCCTGCCAGTGATACCAACCTGTGCTGAGCGCCTTTTTGACTGGGTGTGATGTACTGTTCTCCTCCTTCTCCACTGCCGAATCGATGTCTTGGCCTCATCACTCATCTTTCGGGTTAGCTGCCTGGGCTGGAAGTTGCTGATGTGGTAGAGTGCACCAAACATTGTTGTTAAATAATATCCACCTGGATAAAGTGAAAACAACAATACAAGATGTTTAAGAACAAAAAGAGATTCAGTTCATCCTGCTTAAATGGTTGTTTTTCAGACTGGAGGATGGTAGACAGTGGTGTTCCCTAAGGGTCAGTGCTGGAACCACTGCTTTTTTTTGCTATATATAAATGACTTAGATCTTGCAATACAGAGTAGAATTTCAAAATTTGCCAATGATACTGAATTTGGAGGAGTGGCAAACAGGGAGGATAATACAAACCGCCTGCAACATGACATAGGCTAGCAGAATGTACAGACAAGAGGCAGATGAAATTTAATATAGACATGTGCGAGGCGATGTATTTTGGTGGAAGGAATAGGGAGAGGCAATATATACTTAATGGCACAGTTCTAAAGAGTGCAGGGACAGAGGGACCTCGGGGTGCATGTGCATCGATCTTTGAAGGTGGCAGGACCTATTGAGAGAGTGGGTAGCAAAGCATATGGGATCTTGGGCTTCACAAATAGAGGCATTGAGTACAAAGGCAGGGAAGTTATGCTGAACCTTTATAAAGCTCTGTTTAGGTCCCAGCCAGAGTATTGCGCCCAGTTCTGGTCACCACACTTTCGGAAAAATGTGAGGGTTCTTGGGAGGGTGCAGAGGAGATTTAGCAGAATGGTTCCAGGGATGGGGGATTTTAGTTACAAGTTTAGGTTGTTTTCCCTGGAGCAAAGGAGACTGAGGGGAGATTTGATAGAGGTGTACAAGATTATGACAGGCTTCGATAAGTTAGACAAGGAAAAACTGTTCACATTAACTGATAGTACAAGGTCTAGGGGACACAGATTGGAGGTATTGGGAAAGAGATGCAGGGGGAATGTGAGGAAGGTACCATAGACACTGAGAGATTGTTTCTGCTGGTCGGGGAATCTAAAACACGGGGCACACTCTCAGGATAAGGGGTTGATCATTTAGGACTGAGATAAATAGGACTTCGGAATTCTCTACCCCAGAGGGTTGTGGATACTCCATCGTTGAATATATTTAAGGCTGGGATAGACAGATTTTTGGTGTCTCAGGGAATCAAGGGATATGGTGAGCAGGTGGGAAAGTGGAATTTTATTTTATTTTTTTTTATTTAGAGATACAGCACTGAAACAGGCCCTTCAGCCCACCGAGTCTGTGCCGACCAACAACCACCCATTTATACTAACCCTACGGTAATCCCATATTCCCCACCACCTGCCTACACTAGGGGCAATTTACAATGGCCAATTTACCTATCACCTGCAAGTCTTTTGGATGTGGCAGGAAACCGGAGCACCCGGCGAAAACCCACGCAGACACAGGGAGAACTTGCAAACTCCGCACAGGCAGTACCCAGAATCGAACCCGGGTCCCTGGAACTGTGAGGCTGCGGTGCTAACCACTGTGCCGCCCAATTGAAGCCTAAGATCAGTCATGATTTTATTGAATGGCGGAGCAGGCTCGAAGGGCCACATGGTTTACTCCTGCTCCTACTTCTTGTGTTCTTGTAAGAACTTTTTTACGCAGTGAGTGGCAATGGCCTGGAACTCGCTGCCCACAAGGGTGGTGGAATTAGAGACAAACGGTGATTTCAAAAGAAAATTGGATGGGCACTTGAAGGAAATAAATTTGCAGGGCCACAAGGATCAAGTGGGGGGGAGTGGGGGGACTGACTGGATTGCTCTGCAGAGAGCTGCTGTGGACTCGATGGGCCAAGTGGCCTCCTTCTATTCGGTAAATGACTCCATGACTCTAAATTCAGTAGCATTTGAACCCATCCCTGAGCTTTATGTTAGACTATTCCACTAGCAAGGCCTTATACTAGGCCTTACCCTTCTCAAACTCAAGGCCTAAATCAAGCCTTAACTAAGGCTTGCTCTATCTAATTCTAGGTTTGAATCAAGTCTTAATTTAGCCCTTAACAAAATTACATAGAATTTACAGCACAGGAACAGGCCATTCGGCCCAACTGATCTGTGCTGATGTTTAGACTGCCAACAAGCCAAATTCAAGGCCTTAACTAAAGATCCTGTAATTCTAGCTTGAAGCCCAAAGTTTAAACTAGGCCAAAAACTTCCCCTAATTCTACATTTAAACCCAAGTATATCTTATTGATTAAACATCAGAGCGCAATCCATAAATCTATTCCCACTTAAGTGCCTACCCATCCATTTTACACGACTGCACAAAGGTCAAGATCTATCCCAGTGAAAGGGAGGGAGAAAGATGGAAGGAGAAAGGGAAAGAAGGAGGGAGGAAAGGAGAGAGAGAAGGGAGCAGTGCTCCCCTCCCAACGCCGGTCAGAAAGCACACCCATTGTTCCCTTGGTGCTTGCCCGATGAACATGACTTCCTGTGGCCCTCCAGCGCCACAAGTCCATTAACTCAGTGAAATCTGGAGTTCAGAAATAGGAGAAGCCTTGGACATCAAAGGCCCATCATGGATTTAGAAGGCCTGAGATTGTACGCTGTAGAACAGTATAAAGGAAATACATCAATTCACTCCACCTTCGCCCTGTAGCTGACTTTGGTCTAGAAGTTCCATCATGTATTCCACATCGAGGTAGAGGTTTGTCAAGTTGCTGCTTGCCAGAACGTAGGTTAGCACTGGGAGGAAGTCATCAGCTCCGTAAGGCTTCCCTGTAACAGTGAAATTGGGTAACGTTACGTGACAGAGCAGGTTGAACAATGGATATGTAGTGGGGAGGGGGGCACCACACCTCCAGAGGATTACAAGATGCCATAAGCTATGAGGTCCAGAGTACTGGACACAGCCAAGATTGGAAAGAGTTGGGGAACAATGAGCTTGTGAGACACCTCAAACTGGGAATTTCCTCTAGCCTTCTCCGGCTCTGCCGGTGTAACTTTGGAAGAAGTTCGGTGGATACCCTGAAACAAAAAAGACAAGGGAACAGGCCTGTCCAACCTGCCTTACCAGTTAATGGCGCCAGTCTGCACACAGTTCACCCACCGCCAAACTTACTGTTTCCTGGCAGAGGTAATAAAGCAACAGAAAATTCTGGAAAATCTCCGGAATATTCCTCTCGGACTCCATAAGATGCTCAAGCAAAGCATGCATAGACCAGTACCTTCCAAACCCGTGACCTCTATACCACCTAAAAGGACAAGGGCAGCAGATGCATGGGAACACCACTACCTGCAAGGTCCCCTCCAAGTCACAAAACTGTCCTGACTTGGAGCTATTTCACTGTCGCTGGGTCAAAATCATGGAACTCCCTCCCTAAAGCACTGTGGGTGTACCTACCCCACGTGGACTGCAGCGGTTCAATAAGGCAGCTCACCAGCTCAAAGGCAATTAGGGATGGGCAATAAATGCTGGCCTGGCCAGCGACGCCCACATTCCACGAACAAATAAAAAAAAAATGCCTGCGATTCATCAGAGTCTTCAGCAACTGGCATCTTGCCTCCTGTTTGTCCTCTTAGCAACTTGACAAGGACCACAGTGACTCCACACTCACTCGACGTCCTCTAGAACTCGTCTGCTTTTCGGCCAGATAGTGACTATGGCATGTTTTACAATCACCCAAGAGATCAGACTGAGCCTCAATTTAAAGTCTCATCCAAAAGGTTGTCCTCCAACACTGCAGCACTACCAGAAACACTAAACTGTCTGCCTTCTCAGCTGGATGTAAAAGATCCCATAGAACTATTTGAAGAAGAGCAGAGGAGTTCTCCCCAGTGTGCTGGGGCCAATACTTAACCCTCAACCAACATCACTAAAAAAACACAGATGATCTGGTCATTATCTCACTGCTGTTTATGGGAGCTTGCTGTGTGCAAATTGGCTGCCGTATTTCCTACATCGCAACAGTGAGTACTCTTCAAAAGTACTTCATTGATTGTGAATCATTTTGGGATGCCCTGAGGTTATGAAAGTTATGGAGTTCTTTCACCTTTAGTGGGACTTGAATTAGGAACCTTTGTTATTCAGGAATCTGTTTTTACGTCAGGATGGAGATTTTAAACGCAAAGCCATCTGGAAAGGTGACTCCTGTAGACTGCTTCTCACCTGACGTCCCAGACATTGCTTCATAAATAAGTTTGCAGGCCTTCAGGAGCTGGGTAACTTTCTTCCAGGGAGAATAGGACAAGTGCATGGCGTTGAGTTTCTGCTGGATTTTTTCCAGGCCTATGGCGTCAGGCACACCAGCTGTCACGCCCAGTTCTACCAGGCTCTGGGCCTGCAGGACCAGCTGGTTGTCCTTCAGCTTCTTCAATGTGCCATCCTTTGTGTGGAAGTCGAGGAGGCAGGAGTAGATGTGGTCTTGCAAAGGCTTCAAAACGCACTTCTGCAAAGCCTTTTCAATGGATGCTTCTGAAAGAGAGATGCACACAAACACGGTCATGAGGAAACCATTTTCTGGGAGGACTCCGTTAAGGCTACTACTCAGGTATTCCCCATAGGGGGTGATCTAAACAGGAAAACCCAGGTCACTGTCACTGCTTCTAAACTGATGAGGACACTCAGAGAGCAATTGCAGCTCTTTGTAAGTTTTAGGCTCCAGGTCAATGACTTTTTTTAACATTCTTTCATGGGATGTGGGCATCACTGGTAAGGCCAACATTTGTTTCCCATCCCTAATTGCTCTTGACAACTGAGTGGCTTGCTAGGCCATTTCAGAGAGCAGTTAAGGGTCAACCACATTGCTGTGGGTCTGGAATCACATGTAGGCCAGACCAGGTAAGGATGGCAGATTTCCTTCCCTAAAGAACATTGGTGAACCAGATGGGGTTTTACAGCAATCGATGATAGTGTAATGGTCCCCATTGTTGATTAGTTCTCAATTCCATATTTTTATTAATTAATTAAATTTAAATTCCACCAAATGCCATAGTGGGATTTGAACCCATTTCCCCAGGGCATAGCCTGGGTCTCTGATTACAAGTTCAGTCAGTGACATTACCACTATGCCACTGTCTCCCCTTTCTGGCCTTCCTTCTCTTTTTCCTCCCCCCCTCCCCAATTTTCCAGTTTTCTCCATTGGTCTCCTGAAACTGGAAACTCTGGGTACTGAGTCCTCAGGTGCCAGTTACCCTCTGCTCTGGAGTCGTTCGTCATGCCTAGTGAGGGTTAGCAGCCCATTCAGTACAGGTAGGCATGACAGGTGAGCCTAACCATGTTTTTAGCTCAAAAGATTGGATGGGCACTTGAAGGAAATAAATATTCAGGGCTACAAGGATCGAATGGGAGAGTGGGACTGACAATTGCTCCACGGAGAGCTGGCATGGATTCCATGGGCCGAATGGCCTCCTATCCGTAAATGACTCTACGTACTGCACTTCCCAGCAGGAGTCACTAGATGGCAATCAGGAGCACAAAGCCTGGTCAACTTTGCCCATCCCTCAAACCACTGGTATTGAAAACAGTAATGTCTCAAGATCAACTTTTCTTTAAAAAAAAAAGTTGAGGAGATTGTTCTCCTGAATAATTAAATGCAGAATAAATAATGATATCGTGTACTGCAGACTGAAACAGAAAAACCACAAAGCAGGGCTGTAAGACTGTTGGTTGGGCTTCGATATAGGTCCAGTGGAGCCTTATGAATGAAGCCCAAATTCTGGCTTGAATGTTAACAATGAGGTCTAGGTTGTGGATATAGCCTTGCCAAAGTGACTGAGATTGTGAATTGAATTTAAAACAGATTACAGAAACAAGGCTGGCAACGCATGCACTGAAATTGTACTGAGTTACAAACCTAGAGTTTGCCATTTTGACAAAAAAAATTCACCTGCTTGTTTTAAATCCTTAAAATATCAGAGGATTAATGCCATATATAGTTAGGAGTATCACACGGTGGAAATGTATTGCTGAAAGTGTCCAATTTCTCAGCACCATCACAAGACAAGCGCTAAAACTTTTACCAAACATTTTCCTCTTGAAAAGTTGTAAGTATCTAACTTTTTTGCCTAATGGCTGCCCGTTTTATCACTCTGTATAATTAAATACCATGTCTGATCAGACCCTTCTACTCATCTGGCGCATCGGAGAGGTGGGTGGTCTGCTTAAAGTAGGGTTGCCAACTCTGGTTGGCCATATTCCTGGAGGTGTTGTCACATGACTTTTCACCTCCAACTGCCCCTCCTCGCCAACATTTTTATTAATGATAAATAGAAGTGTACCAAGAAATTGAAAAAGAATTCAATGTTATTTTAATACCCCTCTCTGTTTTTTTTCTCCCAGCGTTTTCCTCAGCAGTCCAGGAGATTAACCTGCAATTCCAGGAAACTCCAGGGGAATCCTGGAGGGTTGGCAACTGCTAGCTGAAAGGGCTTGAAGCTGGCTGCCTAACTGCCTGACAACATTCCTGGGCAGGAAGTGAATGAATGAACAATCTGATTCTAACTGTTCACTGACGTCACCTGTGGCTGTGAAACCCGAACAAAAAGCTGGTCAGATACAGATCGGCATAAATAGAGACCTGCAACAAAGCCACTGGCTTTTGCTTATCATGTGATTTCTCGCAGAAGCCATTCTCCCTAATTATGACACATGAAAATAAGTAATTCCACTGAGAGGGTAGTAGGACAGACACTTTAAGATGCAGCTACACCCAGAAATGAAAGACTTGCATTTATGTAGCGCCTTTCACAGCCTCAGCCAATGACGTACTTTGGAAGTGTGGTCACTGCTGTAATGTAGGAAACGCAGCAGCCAATTTGCGCACAGCAAGCTCCCACAAACAGCAACATGATAATGACCAGATCATCTGTTTCAGTGATGTTAATTCAAAATACTGCCATGGGATCTTTTATGTGCATTTGAAAGAGCAGACTCGGTGAAGGATCAAGGCCTGTAGATTGAGAAAGTTACGGGGTAGCCCAGGTTTGACTATCTATTCCTTGCCTTAGGAGACACTGTAGTGATGTCTTAAGCTGCAAACTCCCAGCTCAGAGGTCCTGATGGTCACACTCTTGGTTACGTTGTCCATTGAGATGTGGGCCTAGATTGGGAGACTCTAGTTTGGTTCTAGAGTTTCTGACCTTTTCTGAGCAGGCTAATGATGCACAGGGCAAGTACACGGGGAATGAGCCACTAGGTCGGGCACTGGGGATAATAGACTGGAATCATTTAAGGACCGGAGAGACTATTAAGAAAGAATTTGCAGTAATATAGAACTTCAGGGGGTCCCACACTGCTTCCAAAGTTCAGTCACTGTTACTACGCCCTACAGTCCTCCGAGATCTCTGCGCTCCTCCCATTCCGGCCTCTTGTGCATTCCCGATTTTAATCGCTCCACCATTGGAGCCCGTGCCTTCAGCTGCCTGGGGCCCCAAGCTCTGGAATTCCCTCCCTAAACCTCTCTGCTAGCTATTTGTCCTCCCTTAAGATGCTCCTTAAAACGTACCACTTTGACCAAGCTTTTGGTCACCTGACCTAATGTCTCCTTATGTGACTCGGAGTCAAATTTTGTCAGATTATGCTCCAGTGAAATGCCTTAGGACATTTCGTTAATTTACAGGCGCTATATAAATGCAAGTTGCAGGGAAGAGAAAAACGGGAGGTCATCAATATATGATCGTTACAAATCAAATAGGGAATTCAGAAGGACATTTTTTTACTGAGAGAATGATACATTTAGAGGGAGAAGGGAATTAAGGGTTCTGCTGATAATTAGGCGAGGAGAGATGGGAGAGGCTTCAGTGTGGCACAAACAGCAGCACAGGCTGGTTTGGCCGAATGGCCTGTTTCTGTGCTGTACATTCGATATAACATTGTTGAATGTGATTACCTGTATCACATTCCTCGTGATCCGACTGGTCCAGGATGTGGGTGAGCTCCGAGCTTTGGGACAGGTAGTTCCGGAGGCTGGTGATCATCTGGTAGACTCCCTGCAGCATCTCAGTGCTGCTCGCATGCTTGTTCTTTTTCTCTGTGGTGTAGGAGATGAAGCCTTGCACAAGGCTCCCGAAATAGGAACCCTTGTCCTGTCCCAGCTCCTCGATCTTATTCCTGATCCTCCGGTCCACGGACATGAGGCCAGTGAAGGCGTGACTGACGGCTGACAGGCGGTACCAGACCTTGTCGGACAGGGCTGTCGAATGACGCTTCTGTTGCTGCCTCTGGGGCATATTCGCCACGTCATTATCGTCCTCCACACTGCTGATCGACAGCGAGTCCAGCTCTGAAATGGGTGGGAGAGGCGGACTGTCGCAGGCGAAGAGGGAGGTCTCCGAGCGGTATTTCTTGAGGGACAATGGCATTCCCTGATCTCCCCCTTCCAACCAGGAGGCGCGATAGTGCGCTGGCAGTGTGTGGCTCTCCCGCATTCCCGTTTCCGCGCCAGTGCTCCGGGGCCTCGTCCGTTCTTGCACCGTGCTCTTCTGCTCCAGAAGATCGGACTCGGAGTCATCTCCCCAGCTCCAGGCAGCCCGTCGCATGAAGTTCTTCCTCCTCAAAGCTGTTAACGCATGGTCCGAGACTGTGTCCCTCTCCACACTGGGACTGCAACTGGGACTGAGACCTTCAAAAGAAGCACATGAGACAGAAGAGTTAGAGGTCTTTAAAATTATGAAGGGGTTCGATAGGGTAGATGTAGAGAAGATGTTTCTATTTGTGGAGGAGACCATAACTAGGGGCCATAAATATATGCGTGTCACTAATAAATCCAATGGGGAATTCAGGAGAAATTTCTTTCCCCAGAGAGTTTTTTTAAATTTTTGTGGGATGTGGGCATCACTGGGTCTGCCAGCCTAATTTTACCCTTGAACTGAGATACTTGCTTGGCCATTTCAGAGGGTATTTTAAGAGTCAACCACATTGCTGTGGGTCTGGAGTCACATGTAGGCCAGACCAGGTAAGGACAGCAGGTTTCCTTCCCGAAAGGACATTATATTTATGTTTAGAGATACAGCACTGAAACAGGCCCTTCGGCCCACCGAGTCTGTGCCGACCATCAACCACCCATATATACGAATTCTACACTAATCCCATATTCCTACCACATCCCCACCTGTCCCTATATTTCCCTACCACCTACCTATACTAGTGACAATTTATAATGGCCAATTTACCTACCAACCTGCAAGTCTTTTGGCTTGTGGGAGGAAACCGGAGCACCCGGAGGAAACCCACGCAGACACAGGGAGAACTTGCAAACTCCACACAGGCAGTACCCAGAATCAAACCCGGGTCCCTGGAGCTGTGAGGCTGCGGTGCTAACCACTGCGCCACTGTGCCGCCCACCACTGTGCCGCCCAGTGAACCAGATGGCTTTTTATAACAATTGACAATGGTTTTTATGGTCATCATTAGACTAGTTTTTTTTTTAAATTCCAGATTTATTAATTGAATTCACATTTCACCATCTGCTGTGGTGGGATTTGAATCCATCTCCCCAAAGCATTAGCCTAGGTTTTAGATTATTAGTTTAGTGACATTGCCACTACACCCGACCCCACCATCTCTTCCTCTCAATAGCTTGAAAAATTCAATCAAATCATCCCTTAACCTTCTAAATTCCAGGGGATATACAATCCTAACTTGTGTAATCTCTCCTTGTAATTTAACCCATGGAGTCCAGATATCATTCTGGTAAATCTACACTCCACCCCCTCCAAGCCCAGTTTATCCTTCCTAAAGTGTGGTGCCAGAACTGCTTTTAGTAATCCAGTGGGGTCTAACCAGGGCTTTGTATAGCTGAAGTATGACTTCTGCCCCCTTGTATTCTAGTCCTCAAGATATAAAGGCCATCATTCCATTAGGCTTTTTGATTATTTTCTGTATCTGGAATTAGATAGAGGAACTCAGTAGGAATTGGGTTGGAGATGTCCAGTCTGAAGTAGTTATGATCTCAAACTAATCTCACAGCGGACTTCTGCTGTTGACAGGCAAAAAAGACGTTCATCCAATGTTTTATGAATTCAAACCCATGTTGGATAGATGAAAGGGCATTGTGCCAATCAACTACACCACCAAACCGTCCGATGGGACACCCCCTTTAAATTAAAATGCAGAAGAAAGCTGGTTACCTTTAAATATTTCCTCTTCTTTTTCCAAGCTTTTTCCAGAAACCGATCCTTCCGTGTCATTTCGCTCCACGGTCTCCTGGTGCTTTTGAGGAGCAATGGGAATTGCTTTGCAGCTCGTCGATGATTTCCTGCATCTTGTCGCCAGTCTCGAGTGCCTGAAGGCATGTGCCCGCAACGGCATCTGGCTAAGCCAGCTATCCCCGTGCTCCTTCAAGAAGAGGGGGTTGATGAAGAAGAGTGCCCCGTTTGCTGCAGTGACCTGGATGGAACACATCGGCAGATGCTGCTGTTTCAGGAGCTCCAGGCTGCGGGTCGGGCTGACTTCTCGGAGATTGCTAGTAGTTTCCTGGCAGAAGGCATCTGGGTTTCGGTTAAATGGCGAGTCCCAAAACACTGGATAGAAACAAGGAAGAGATTAATTGAGATTAATAGCTTCTAGTAAGGGAATGACTTAAATTTATATAGCGCCTTTCATGACCTCAGGACACCTCAAAGCACTTTATAGCCAATGAAGTACTTTTCAAATATCATCACTGTTGTAGGAAACATGGCAGCAAATTTGTGCACAGCAAGCTCCCACCAACAGCAATCTAATAATGACAAGTTCTGTTTTTAGTGATGTTGGTTGAGGGATAAATATTGGCCGGGACTGCTCTTCTTTTGAAATGGTCTTGCGGGATCTGTTACCCCCCAGCTGAAAGGCAAACGGGTTTAATAACACCTAAAAGCATAAGAACGTAAGAAATAGAAGCAGGAATAGACCATTCGGCCCCTCCAGCCCTCTCCCCCATTCAGTACGATCATGGCTGATCTTCTGCCACAAATCCACTTCCACACCAGCTCCCCATATCTCTTGGTTCCCTGAGAGACCAAAAATCTATCTATCTCAGCCTTAAATGTATTCAATGATGGAGCATCCACAACCCTCTGGGGTAGAGAATTCCAAAGATTTACAACTCTTTGAGTGAAGTAATTTCTCCTCATCTCAGTCCTGAATGATTGGCCCCTTATCCTGAGACTGTGCCCCCATGTTCTAAATTCCCCGACCAGCAGAAACAATCTCTCAGTGTCCACCCTGTCAAACCCCTTCAAAATCTTATATGTTTCTATGAGATCACCTCTCATTCTTCTAAACTCCAGAGAGCATAGGCCCAATTTACCCACCCTCTCGTCATAGGACATCCCTCTCATCCCAAGGACCAGTCTAGTGAATCTTCACTGTACCGCCTCCAATGCAAGTATATCCTTTCTTAGATACAGAGACTAAAACTGCACACAGTACTCCAGGTGTGGTCTCACCAAAGCCCTGTACAATTGTAGCAAGACTTCCTTACTTTTGTACTCTAATCATCTTGCAATAAAGGCCAACATAACTTGCCTTCCTAATTGTTTGCTGTACCTGCATGCTAACTTTCTGTGTTCCTTGTACGAGTGCACCCAGAACATCAGCATTTACAGGTTTCACGCCTTTTAAAAATATTCTGCTTTTCTATTCTTACTACTAAAGTGAATAACCTCACATCTCTGACAGTGTAGCACAGCTGGGTATGAGAAGGTTTACAAGTAAAATCTTTGAATGTTCAGGGGCTAGATTTCTCAAAGACCTTAAAAAACCCCAACAAGTTTGCATTATTGGCCCGAAATATTGGCTGTGAATGCACCAAGCATTTTTTTATTATATTGAATATATTGATATAGTTTTCCCTCTTGGCCCTGAACCCATCATTTAAGGATGCAAAACAGCCAAAAGGACAAGTGAGCCATTGCAACCTGTCAAGGCTTGGGTGATGAGCAGGAGGGAGACTGCAGTCTGTGGAGTGCTAGCAAAGGGTCATTGCCTTTGGGAGGAGGGAGGGTGGAGAGAAGGAGGGGGTAAAAAGGGGCAGCGGGTAAGGGAAGAGGAAGGGGGGGGGTTGAGGGAAGAAGAGGGACAGAGAAGGGGAGAGGGAAGGAGAGGAAGAGAAAAGGGGAGGGTAGGAGGGACAAAGAAGGTGGGAGGGAGGGAGTAGGAATGGGGGAGAGAGAGGAGGAGAGGGAGGAATGAGGGGAGAGGGAGAAAGGAGAATAAAAGAGAGCCACTGAGAGACTGAACTCTTGCCAATAATGACTGCTGAGGCGAGAGTAATGGGGAGGAAACACAAAGAAGGAAACAGACTCGAAAAGGAAATCAAACGAACTGAATATGAAACTGATCTGAATGGAATAGCGTCAGACAGACTCACTCATGCCAAGCGCCGAGATCTTCCCCAATTCCTCCTTGTTGACCGTGTGCAAGATGGCTGGTGGCAATTGCAGCCGAAATGGCAGGACATCTCTGTGTAGCAGAACAGTGTTAGTGCAGCAGCAGAGAAATGCAGTGAATATTTACAAAGTTCCCTATTTCACTTCTGGGCTTCCTCTTTCTCCAATTACAAACATGCAAAGTTCAGCGTCTCTTTTTTTCTTCAGCCTCTCTCACAGCCTAACTGGTTGTATATCCCACATCTAAAGGTTCCTCAGTGTTTTTGCATCACTTTCTGTAGGGGACTGGAGAGCGAGTGAGACACCCACACTTACAAGATCTGCCACAATCATTTCCTGACAAATGGTGACTGTTTATAAACTAGCTCAAGAAAGCAGGAGAGAGAGAGAGAAAAATTATTTTTTTAGAATGCGGGGAGTCGTTATGACCTGGAACACACTTTCTGAAAGGGAGGCAGTGGAAGCATAACTTTCAAAGGGAATCGGAAATATACTTGAAAAGAAAACATCTGCTGGGCTATGGGGAAAAAGGGGGAGCGGAACAAATTGGATAGTTCCTTCAACGAACCAGCACAGGCGTGATGGGCCGAATGGCCTCTTTCAGTGCTTTAAGATGTTTTCTGCAGCGGTTTGTTGCAACTGAGTGGCTTGCTAGACCATTTCAGAGGGCAGTTAAGAGTCAACCACATTGCTGTGGGTCTGGAGTCACATGTAGGCCAGACCAGGTAAGGACGGCAGATTTCCTTCCCTAAAGGACATTAGGGAACCAGACAAGTTTTTACGACAATCCGGTAATTTCATGATCACCACTATTGAGACTAGCTTTCAATTCCAAATTTATTAATTAATGGACTGCAGTAGTTCAAGAAGGCAGCTCACCACCACTTTCTCAGGAGCGATTAGGGATGGGCAACAAATGCTGACCTTGCCAGGAACATTCACATTCCAGGAATGAATAAATAGAAAGATTGGATGAAAAAAAATTCTGTGTAAAGAGTAAGCTTATGTTCTCGAAAAACAAACACCACACAGCTTAATTCAAAATCCAGGCTAATCGAGAGTTTGCACGATAGGTCAGTGGGTAGTTGCACCATTGAATGTGGCAGGCAGTTATACAGAGATGTAGAGTCGCAGGGCTGATCACAAGTCTGTATTGGGTTAGTTGGCATCAGGTGGCATGGTAGTAAAGGGTGGGGGGGGGGGGGGAGACGGAGGAAGGTAGGAGGGGTAGGTTGGGGCACATGGGGCTCTACAACTGATCTGAGGGTCCCAGGGGGTGCTGACGAAATCAGCTCGAGTTCTTGTTTCTCATCGCATTCTGTTGAGATGTTTTAGGTCATAGGAGGCCATTCAACCCCTCGAGCCTGCATTCCCATTCAAGTAGATTATGACGGATCAGTATAGTAACTCCATCTACTTTCCTTCTGTAACCCTTAATACTCAGAGGGTTGTGAATCTTTGGAATCCTCTGCCCAAGAGTGGATGCTGAGTCATTGAATACAGTCAAGACTGAGATCAATAGACTTTTCGACACTAAGGGATATGGGGTTAGGGTGGGAAAGGAGTTTATGTAGGAGATCAGGTATGATCTTATTGAACGGCACAGCAGGCACAAGGGGCCGAAGGAACTCCTCCAGTTCCTATTTCCTATGTTCTAACAAAATGCCACAGTCTCAGTTATGATATTTTCAATTAACCTCAATAGCTTTCTGGGAGAGAAAGTTTCAGAGTTCCACTAGCCTTAATGTGAAGAAGCCTTCCCTAGCATCAGCCCATGAATGGCTGGGGTTCTAATTCTAAGGTTGATCCCCCCTTGTTTTGGAGGAAAAGGTTTCTCCCTGTTTATCCTATTGAGAGAGGAGGGTGGAAGAACGAAACACAAGAAAAAGGTTGGACCATACTGGACGCTGAGGCTGAGGGGTTGGGTTGCCAACTCTGGTTGGACATATTCCTGGAGGTTTCATCACTTGATCTCCCGCTGAACTGCCCCACCCCACTCTCGTGCCATTGGTTGCCCAACATGCCAATCACAGCAGCACCCCATCTTCTAACATCGATTGGAAGGTGAACAGATCCTTCATTACCTACCTTCCGAAGAAGGGTCACTGACCCGAAATGTTAACTCTGCTTCTCTTTCTACAGATGCTGCCAGACCTGCTGAGTGAATCCAGCATTTCTTGTTTTTGTTTCCTTCATTACCTAATTGGATGAGTCTCGACTGTCAGTCAAACAGACTTGCCCCTCCCCACCATAACTATTACTATAACTAATAAACTTAAGTTCTTTTAAATGATTCTATGATTTTGCTCCACGATCTTCTCAGCAGTGTCCAGGAGATTAATCTGGAGATTAATTATTAATTAATTATTAATAATAACCCAAATTCCTGGAGACTCCAGGCCAATCCTGGAGGGTTGGCAACCCCTTTGAAGTGATCTATTTTCCCAATCAGCCTTAGTTTATGAATATAAATGTGGGTAAGTAGAAAGACTCCCTTACCTGCTCACACAGTAATAGCCAATCAGCTGGAATAAGCTGGTGAATCCCAGATATGAATGTTCCAGATAGAAAACTGTGAAAAATAAAATTAAACTGGAGTCAGCTCCCACAATTGAGTTAAACCGAAGCTTCTCCTCATTAAACAGTATTCGCCCTTATGTTAATAAATGCACGGAACTGTGTGGTACCGAGGTCTCAGCTTTGATTCCCACTCTCTGCTGAGTTTGCAGATCTGAGACTGTGCTGGCTGTGGTTGTCCTCTACTTCTGTGAGAGGGAAGGAAGAATATAATCAGTGAGGTCTCTGCTCCCTATCATTCCTCAAATATCCCTGTGAAAGGATAGAAAGCCATAATCGTTTTGCCCTGTGGTGCTTATTTAGTTGCACGGACAGTCAACAATCTCAGACTCCTTGTTACAAAGCTGCTGCATTTTAAGATGTACAGTTGCAGATGAGGCGTAGGGTACCTGAGGAAATGAACTGTTCCCTTTTACCCTGTGTGCACTGTACATCTGCAGACTGAACACAAAGATGCCCATAAGCTGTACATTATAATCTAGAGAGGAATAAATTGTTACTTTTACACAAGAGCTTTGTGTGTGTGTGTGTGTGTGTGTGTGAGAGAGAGAAAGACTTGCATTTATATAGCACCTTTCACAACTTTGGCACTTTACAGCCAATGAAGTACTTTTGAAGTGTATTTACTTCACAAAAATGCAGCAGCCAATTTATGCACAGTAAGCAGTCAAAAGCACCAATATGATAATAGCCAGATGACATAAAACTAGGTGACAGTGTGAGTTGTGAGGAGGATGCAAAGACACTTCAAGGGGATTTGGAGAAGCTAAGCAAGTCAGCAAAAATTTGGCAGATGGAATACAATGTGGAGAAATGTGAGGTTATTCATTTTGGTAGGAAAAACAAAAATGCAGAGTATTTCTTAAATGGTGAGAGGCTGGGCAGTGTTGAACTGCAAAGGGACTTGGGTGTCCTTGTTTATGAGCCACTGAAAGTGAACATGCAGGTTACAGCAAGCAATTAAGAAGGCAAATGGTATGTTGGCCTTTATAACAAGAGGATTTGAGTATAAAGATATCTTACTGCATTTGTATAGAGCCTTGGTGAGACTGCACCTGGAGTATTGTGTACAGTTTTGGTCTCCTTACATAAGGAAAGGTTCCGAAGAAGGGTCACTGACCCGAAACGTTCACTCTGCTTCTCTTTTCACAGATGCTGCCAGACCTGCTGAGTGGTTCCAGCATTTCTTGTTTTTATTTCAGATTTCCAGCATCCGCAGTATTTTGCTTTTATATTAAGGGAAGGTATACTTGCCGTAGAGGGAATGAGGGTTCACCAAACTAAATCCTGGGATGGAGGGATTGTCCTATGAGGAAAGATTAAATAGACTGGACCTTTATTCTCTGGAGTTTAGAAGAATGAGGGGTGATCTCATTCAAACATACAACATTCTTACAGGGCTCGACAGGAAGGATGTTTCCCCTGGCTGGGAGTCCAGAACCAGGGGACACAATCTCAGACTAAAGAGCAAGACATTTAGGACTGAGATGAGGAGGAATTTCTTCACTCAAAGGGTGGTAAATCTTTGGAATTCTCTGCCCCAGAGGGCTGTGGAGGCTCAGTTGTTGAGTATGTTCAAGACTGAGATCGATAGATTTCTGCATATTAAAAACATCAAGGGATACGGGGATAGTGCAGGAAAATGGTGTTGAAGTGGATCAGCCATGATCTCATTGAATAGCAGAGCAGGCTCGAAGGGCTGAATGGCCTACTCCTGCTCCTATTCCTTATGTTCTTAGATAATCTATTTTTAGTGAAGTTGGTTGAGGGATAAATATTGTCCCCAGGACACTGGGGAGAACTCCCCTGCTCTTTCAAATAGTGGGATCCTTTATGTCCATCTGAGAGCAGACGGGGGCCTCGATTTAATGTCTCATCCATAGACAGCACCTCCACCAGTGCACTGCCCTCTCACTGGAGTGTCAAGTCTAGATTTTGTGCTCAAATCTCTAGCGCTACCACTGAGCCATGGTTTGAGGTTGAAACAAACAGCTAATATGAGTATTCCTTTTTCCTTTTGTCTAGAATTAAAAATTAAACACTGTGAAAACCACTGATGACAGAGTGGAGAAGTAATGTTTTAAGAATACACAGAGGAGAGTCAGTTGGGCATTAACCTAACCCTGGTTACTTTGAGCTCAAGTCAACTCTCCCTTCATCTACAAGACACACAGAGCACCTGCCAACTAACGGAAAATGTGGAGAGATTATAGAGTTTCCACCAGAGTGACAATCAAGTCGTGACAAATTCTTTCCTCTCTCACCTAAGGGATCGAATTCAATCAGACAGTTTTCATGACAAATAGCAAAACTGAAAACAATTGAAAATATCAAAATTCATTCACTGAATAATTGCATTGAAACGGCAGCACAGAACAATGCCATTTGGCCCATCTTGTCAGTGCTAGCTCCCCAACTGGAGTATCCACTCTCAGATCATTTCTCTGCCCTTTCCCCGTACCCTTTATATTCTTACTTGCAAACACATGGCCAAGCCCCTTTTAAGTATTAACTCCATCACAATAGCCCCTGATAAAGCAGAGCACGTTCTCTGTCTCAGCCACGGCTCAGTAGATAGTGCTTTTTTAGCTCTCACTTAGAAGTTTGAGGGTTCAAGTCCCACTCCAGTGATTGATTTCCAGCAATATAGCATGACACTCCCACTGCAGCACTGAGGGAGTGCTGTGCTGCATTGTCAGAGGTGCTGAGTTTTAAATGAGGTGTTAAGTGGAGGTCCTGCCTGCCCTCCCATGGTGCTATTTCGAAGAAGATCAGCGGAGCTCTTGGTTTCCTGGGCCATCACTCAGCTCGCAATCAAGATCACGAAAACAGATGAACTGGTTCATTATCACGTTGCTGTTTGTGGGATCTTGCCGTGTGCAAATTGGCTGTCACGCTTCCTACATTACAACAATAACTACACTTTAAATGTACTTCATTGGTTGCAAAGCACTTTGGGATGTTCTGAGGTTGTGAAAGGTGCTATATAAATGCACGTCCGTACGTCTTTCTCTCGCTGTGTAAATATTTCCTCCCTCTTAACCTTGTAGCGATGACCCGCAGTCTGTCTCCCTGGTTCCCGATGCACCAACTGCTAGAACAACCTCTCACTGTTTACCCACTCAAAACCTCCTAATTTTGAAACACTCCATTAGAACAAAGAACAAAGAAAATTACAGCACAGGAACAGGCCCTTCGGCCCTCCAAGCCTGCGCCGATCCAGATCCTCTATCTAAACATGATGCCTATTTTCTAAGGGTCTGTATCTCTTTACTTCATGCCCATTCATGTATCTGTCTAGATACATCTTAAAAGACGCTATCGTGCCCACGTCTACCACCTCCGCTGGTAATGCGTTCCATGCACCCACCACCCTCTGCGTAAAGAACTTTCCACGCATATCCCCCCTAAACTTTTCCCCTCTCACTTTGAACTCGTGACCCCTAGTAATTGAATCCCCCACTCTGGGTAAAAGCTTCTTGCTATCCACCCTGTCTATACCTCTCATGATTTTGTACACCTCAATCAGGTCCCCCCTCAACCTCCGTCTTTCTAATGAAAATAATCCTAATCTACTCAACCTCTCTTCATAGCTAGCGCCCTCCATACCAGGCAACATCCTGGTGAACCTCCTCTGCACCCTCTCCAAAGCATCCACATCCTTTTGGTAATGTGGCGACCAGAACTGCACGCAGTATTCCAAATGTGGCCGAACCAAAGTCCTATACAACTGTAACATGACCTGCCAACTCTTGTACTCAATACCCCGTCCGATGAAGGAAAGCATGCCGTATGCCTTCTTGACCACTCTATTGATCTGCGTTGCCACCTTCAGGAAACAATGGACCTGAACACCCAAATCTCTCTGTACATCAATTTTCCCCAGGACTTTTCCATTTACTGTATAGTTCACTCTTGAATTGGATCTTCCAAAATGCATCACCTCGCATTTGCCCTGATTGAACTCCATCTGCCATTTCTCTGCCCAACTCTCCAGTCTATCTATATTCTGCTGTATTCTCTGACAGTCCCCTTCACTATCTGCTACTCCACCAATCTTAGTGTCGTCTGCAAATTTGCTAATCAGACCACCTATACTTTCCTCCAAATCATTTATGTATATCACAAACAACAGTGGTCCCAGCACAGATCCCTGTGGAACACCACTGGTCACACGTCTCCATTTTGAGAAACTCCCTTCCACTGCTACTCTCTGTCTCCTGTTGCCCAGCCAGTTCTTTATCCATCTAGCTAGTACACCTTGGACCTCATGCGCCTTCACTTTCTCCATCAGCCTACCATGGGGAACCTTATCAAACGCCTTACTGAAGTCCATGTATATGACATCTACAGCCCTTCCCTCATCAATCAACTTTGTCACTTCCTCAAAGAATTCTATTAAGTTGGTAAGACATGACCTTCCCTGCACAAAACCATGTTGCCTATCACTGATAAGCCCATTTTCTTCCAAATGGGAATAGATCCTATCCCTCAGTATCTTCTCCAGCAGCTTCCCTACCACTGACGTCAGGCTCACCGGTCTATAATTACCTGGATTAGCCCTGCGACCCTTCTTAAACAAGGGGACAACATTAGCAATTCTCCAGTCCTCCGGGACCTCACCCGTGTTTAAGGATGCTGCAAAGATATCTGTTAAGGCCCCAGCTATTTCCTCTCTCGCTTCCCACAGTAACCTGGGATAGATCCCATCCGGACCTGGGGACTCGTCCACCTTAATGCCTTTTAGAATACCCAACACTTCCTCCCTCCTTATGCCGACTTGACCGAGAGTAATCAAACATCTGTTCCTAACCTCAACATCCTTCATGTCCCTCTCCTCGGTGAATACCGATGCAAAGTACTCGTTTAGAATCTCACCCATTTTCTCTGACTCCACGCATAACTTTCCTCCTTTGTCCTTGAGTGGGCCAATCCTTTCTCCCGTTACCCTCTTGCTCCTTATATATGAATTAGATTCTCCCTTTAACCTTGTTTTTGACAGTGAAAAAGTCTCACCTAGGAGCGGCACAGTGGCGCAGTGGTTAGCACCGCAGCCTCACAGCTCCAGCGACCCGGGTTCAATTCTGGGTACTGCCTGTGCGGAGTTTGCAAGTTCTCCCTGTGTCTGCGTGGGTTTCCTCCCACATGCCAAAGACTTGCAGGTTGATAGGTAAATTGGCCATTATAAATTGCTCCTAGTATAGGTAGGTGGTAGGGAAATATAGGGACAGGTGGGGATGTGGTAGGAATATGGAATTAGTGTAGGATTAGTATAAATGGATGGTTGATGGTCGGCACAGACTCGGTGGGCCGAAGGGCCTGTTTCAGTGCTGTATCTCTAAACTAAACTAGGAGGAAGTGGCCAGAACTGCACACAATATTCCAATTATAGCCTCGCCAAAGTCTTCTACAGATTCACTACCACATCCTCGCTTTTCTATTTTGTCTTTGTGTACAAAATCATTTGGTGTCATTTTCTACTTCCACAATCTGTGGCCAACAACAACAACTTGCATTTATATAGCACCTATAGCATAATAAAGAACTTCACAGGAGTGTGATGAGACAAAATTTGACGCTGAGCCAGACAAGGAGATGTTAGGACAGGTGACAAACAGCTTTTAAAGGAGGAAAGAGAGGCGGAGACATTCGGGCAGTGAGTGGAGGCGGGTTATTTAAGTGTCGGGTTGAACCTAGCCGTGTGCAATTTGTTTCTAGCTGGGTTAGGGTCAGGAGCAGATTTTCTCCAGTCCAGCCCGGGATCCCGAGCCCATTGCCCCATAACCAGTCCTCAGCTGAGATCGGGCATTTCAGTTCAGACCAGGAAATTAACCTGGGACTTGCTTAGCTAACATGACTCAGCACCACATGAGCCAAGGTAGTGTAGGTGGGGGGGGGGGGGGGAGTTGGGGGAAGGGGAGACATTAATCCCTTGGCCGTCATGACAACAAAACATATTTTTGATACCTATTTCTTGGATTACATGAGCCAGTCAGAATCAGCTCTATTTTTCCATTGTTACATTTCCATTTGCATCTTTGACCTAAACATATTTTTCTCTTATTACACCCACAGAGAGTTTAGTCTGTGAGTTCAGGGTAAACTCATCTGTGTAGTAAATTACATGTCCCTTCGAAATAACATCATGACATAACTCTTGTTATTTGTCTTTTTCCATTTCCTATATATTTTTGTGTTGTGACAATCGGATTTAAGTAAAAAAAATTCAATGAATCCAAGCTCGAAGCCGTGTTTAAAGTGTCTGTAAGGAACAAGTCCCTAGGCTCCCCTATTGGCGGCATCTCTGAGGCCCGTCTGGGGGATTGAGTCAGTCGGAATGGAGGGTCCCGGGTCTGAGGTGGTACAGTTGATCTCAGTGCCACTGGATGAGGGTTGGGAAGGGATGAAGGGGAGAGGAGAGGGAGAAAGAGAGAGGGAGGGGAGGGGAGAGAGTGGGAGGAGTAGAGAGGGAGGGGCCCAGGAATTGTGTTTCTGATCATTATCCATTAGAAACTGCAGTGGTGGTTTTTAAAAGCAGGATTGGGCTCAACTGTGATGTAAAGCATGGCTAACCCAACCCGTATGCTGTATGACTGTATGAACCCGACCAGACCCGATGATATGTGTCGGGTTCGGGTTGGGTTGGGCATTTGAAAAAATTAAAAGACTGGAGCCCGGGTCGGATTCGGGTTGGCTGTTGTCGGGTCGGGCCTGGGTTGGGTTTTAATTGTACACCCGAGCCGGGCTTTGCTGTGATGCCCCCATGGTGGAATAACTTGCCAACACCCACTATCGCGGATTGCCAGACTTGTCAGAGGGCGGCTGGCACGATTGATACTCATGTGGCACTCACTCCATCCTGGGCATGGGTGTGATACCTCTCATGGTTCAAGAGCCTGACAATGCCCACTCCCCAGGGCCTTCAGGAAAGCAGAGAAATGTGAGGAAAATAGTTGTGCGAGAAGGTTTACCTGAAGCATCCTCCTGGATGATAAAGTCCTCCGATTCAGACATTCCATTTTCTAGTCGAACAGTCAGGATCTTATTTTTCCTGCAATTATTACTCCACACCAAAAATGTCTGAAATTATGAAGGTGAAAAAAGGACATTTACAGTTGAATAGAAGTTATATATGAGTGGATTCTCATAGTAATTTATACAAGGACAGGAGAAATATAAATGTGTATTCTGATTTTGGGTTAATGAGGATAGCCCTTTTCCAGGCTCACAAAGTTCAAACAAAGACAAATCAACAGATGACAAAATATTTGGGCCAACTGGGCCCCGATGACTGGGCTTCAAAGACCAGATTGCCAAGGGTGGGTGTCGGTCTGTAACCCACAGACTGCAGCTTAGAGAGAGAGTGCAGTGTCAAAGTAACACAAGGCAAATTCCAGCAATCTGAAAGATTTTTATGTAAGGAGTGATCGACGCCTGGGATGAACTTTGGAAGGTGATCAGAAGCATAAAAAACAAACAAACTCTGGAATCATTTAAGAAAGTTTGCAGTTGTGAGGGACAGAACATAGATTTTTCTTTTCAGGGAAGATGGGTAATCTTTTTGATATCAGCAGGGAATAGACTGCCTGTCAAACTCAACTCAGAGTCAGGAGGTTCGTGCTTTCAAATCCCACTCCAGAGACTCGAGCACAAAATCCATGCTGACACTCCCAGTGCAGTACTGAAGGAGTGCTGCTCTGTCAGAGATGCTGTGTTTCGAGGCTCTGTCTGCCCTCTCAGGTGGTTGTAAAAGATCTCACAGCCAATAATCTGACAAAAAGCGGGGGAGTTCTCTCCGGTGCCCTGGGCCTGTACGTATCCTTCAAGCAACATCAATAAAAAAACAATTTATCTGGACATTGCTGTTCGTGGGATCTTGCTGTGTGCAAATTGGCTGCTGTGTTTCCTACGTTTACAACAGTGACTACACTTCAAAAGTACTTCACTGGCTGTAAAGGGCTTTGGGACGTTCTGAGGTTGTGAAAGAAGGTGCTATATAAATGCAAGTCCTTTTCTTTCATGAACATTTCAATGTAACCAGCAGTCAGCTGGCAGGAAGTGAGGCTAGCTACTGTGTGAAAGTTTGCCTGGGCTCTAATAGTGATGCAGAGGTGACAGTACAAGGTTGATGCCCAGCACATCCCTCTAAGCAACTACTGGTCTCAGTCCTGGACTTCTAGTATAACTGGGCACTAATTGACAACAACTGAGGGCAGAAGGAGACAACATTCTGGTTTTTCCAGTAGTTACTCAGCCACTTTACCGATTTAAGCGACCTACCCCTGGAGGTTGCCTCCCGAGAATGTCCTTGACTTGCACTGACTCGATTCCGAGCTGCAGCCAAACACGATGGGACAGCGTCAGTTTGTCAAAGAGACTAAGCTTCGAATGTGCTGAAAGCTCACTTAGGTTCTTCTCCTCCTGAGGTCTCTGATATCCTCCGTTGCAAAGCTGCGTGCTGGGGCTGTAGGGACTGCAATAAAATAGGATTAGTGTAATGGTCCAGCATCCTGAGACTCAAGCAAGTTTAAATAGCTCACCATGAGCTTCTCAAGGCCAACTAGAGGTGGGCAATAAATGCTTCACTGTAAAGTGCTTTGGGAGCTCCGGAGGTCTTGAAAGGCGCTATATAAATTCATCTTTTCTTCCTCCCTACCTTTTTTTTTCTATATTGTAGATAAAGTAAAAGCTGAGATTCTGGAATGTTCTCCACAGGTTGATGTCATGGAGCTTGAAGTGAGTTATTGGAGTACCAAACATACCCAAAGACCTCGCTATGGTCAGACACGAGCTTTATTCTGTTTATGTCTGATATATTTTTTCAACAAGTATATTTTTGTTGATCCCCTGTTGAAGTCTGCCCAAATCACCCGTTATATCAACAGGGGAAAGTCAATTTTCCTAGTGGCACCTGTTAGGTTGCTGCAACTTGCAACAATGACTAGGGGTAGTTTGTCTCGTACACTCGTCCTCCCCACGCTCCTCGTCCTCCACCCGGAACTCCTTCAAGAGGAGGTTCGATGGCCACCTGAGAGAAATAGACTTGCAGGGCTACGGAGATCGAGCCGGGGATTGGCATAGCTCCGTGGAGAGCTGGCATGGACTCAAAGGGCCGAATGAACTTCTTCCGTGCTGTAAATGAATCTATGACTCCTCCCTCCCTAATATCCACCCCAGACAGAATGGCGTGACTGAAATTGGCAACGAAACACACAAGGAAATGGTGCATGTAACACCTTGCACATGGTCCACCATAAGATTACATAAAATTTACCCAACAGGCTGGCATCTATGCTGCAAGCAAGCTTCCTTCTTATTCTTATAATATCCTTCTAACTCCTTCCTCCCTCATGTGCTTATCTAACCTCCCCGTAACAGACTACAGTAAGAAAATGATCTCACTCATAGGCAAGGGTATTGTCGGTTATAGGACCAAGGCAGGTAGATGGAGTTCAACCACCATGATCCAACTGAATGGCAGAACAGGCTTGAGGGGCTGAATGGCCTCCTCTTATTCCTCTGTGCCTAGAAGCAACTACATCTCTTTTGATAAAGAGTTTTTGACATCTCTCTCGCACACAAATGGTGTCAAGCCTTCTAACTTTGGTTTGAACAGCTGTCTTATCTTAGTGGGATCAGACAAAGGATGAAATGTGATACAGTTACAACAACCAAGCTTTAGCTCCAAGCAAAAAAAAAAACGTGCTCCGCCACTCGGGCTGATGTCATTTCCTGTTCAGCGACCGCGAGTTGAGTTTGATAAATGTGCTGTTACAACAGTCTCACCATCATCCTCTTTATCTTGCATCCCTATTGGTTCAATGAATTCAGCTGGTTTAAAAATAAAGATTGATTTCACACTTTTCACAAGTTCAGGACATCCAAAAGCGCTTTCCAGCCAATTAAATATTTTCTTTGAAGTGTAGTCACTGCTGCAGGAAACACGGCAGCCAATTTGTGCAAAGCAAGATCCCACAAACAGCAATGAGATTATCTGCTTATTGATGTTGGTTGAGGGATAAATATTGGCCAGGACACCCAGGAGAACTGGCCTGCTATTCCCATAGCAGCCATCCGGATCTTTTACGTCCACCTGACAGGGCAGACAGGGCCTTGGTTTAACCTGAAAGACAGCATCCCTGACAGTGCAGCACCCCCTCAGTACTGTACTGGATTATGTGCTCAAGTCTCTGAAGTGGGGCTTGATCTGACTCGGAGGAAAAACCCACTAAACTACAGCTGACAGAGATAGATTCCTTAGACTCTAGAATAGTCCCAGTGGCTTGGAAGGTTGTAAACGTAACCCCGCTATTTATCAGGAGTAAGGAAAATGCTAGAATCTATTATCAGAACAGGGACTTAGAAAATCATAATTGGGAAGAGGCAACAGGATTTATGAAAGGGAAATCATTTTTGACAAATCTGTTAAGAGTTTTTTGAGAATGTAACTAGTGGGATGGATAAGAGGGAACCAGTGGATATAGTATATTTGGATTTTCACAAAGCATTTGATAAGGCATCACACAAAGGTGATTTCAAAAAATTAGGACTCATGGGATTGGGGGTACTATATTAGCATGGATTGAGCATTGGTTAATAGACAGAAAACAGAAAGTAGGAATAAATGGGACATTTTCAGGTTGCCAGGCTGTAACTAGTAGCGAAGTCCCAATGATCAGCTATTTACAATCTACATCAATGATTTAGATGAGAGACCAAGTGTAAAGTATCCAGGTTTACTGATGATACATAGTTAGGTTGGAAAGTACACTGTGAGGAGGACACAAAGAGGCTGCAAAAGGATTTTGATAGGTTAAGTAAATGGGCAAAATCATGGAATATAATGTGGAGCAATGTGAAGTTATCCACTTTCGTAGGAAAAATCAAACAAGCAGAATATTTTTTGGTGAGAGACTGGGAAATATTTGCTTTCAGAGGGACCTGGGTCTCCTCGTAAACAAATAACAGCAAGTTAACATGCAGGTACAACAAGCATTGAGGAAAGCAAATGTCGTGTTAGCCTTTGCAACAAAGGGATTGGAGTATCAGGTGAAGAAGTCAAACTGCAATTGTATAGGGTGAGACCCTGCCTGAAGTACTGTGTACAATTTTGGTATCCTTACCAAAGGAAGGATAGACTTGCCTTAGAGGGAGTGCAACGAAGGTTCACTAGACTGATTCCTAGGAAGAATGAAAGGTGATCTCACTGAAGCATATAAAATTCTTAAGAGGCTTGACAGGATAGATGCTGGGAGGGTGTTTAACCTGACTGGAGAATCTAGAACAGGGGGTCACGGTTTCAGAATAAGGGTCATTTAAGACTGAGATGAGGAGAAATTTCTTCACTTAAAGGGTTGTGAATCTTTGGAGTTCTCTACCCCAGAGAGCTGTGGATGATCAGTCATTAAACATATTCGAGATAGATAGTGATACATTTTTGGGTCCTACAGGAATTAAGGAATGTGTGGGAGGTGGAGTTGAAGTCGATCCTCAGCCAGGACATTAAAGAAGTGCAGAGCAAGCTTGAAGGGCTGAAGGGCCTATTCCTGCTCCAAATCCTTATGACACCATAAATCAGTGAATAAGAGTGGGAGTCTAGCAGGTTTCCTACCCCAGCTCAAAGCACCTCCATTGGCCCTTCTCAGGCTGAGAGCAGTGAATTCAACACAGACCCAGATGGCAAACAAAGTGAGGGAATGCACAATAAATAGGAGAATATTGAGAGAGGTAGAGGAAGGGAGAGACCTTGGAGTTCATGTCCACAGGTCCCTGAAGGTGGCAGGACAGGTAGATAGAGTGGTGAAGAAGGCATATGGAATGCTTTCCTTTATTGGCCCAGGTATAGAATTCAAAAGCAGGGATGTGATGCGGGAACTGTACAAAAGGCTGATTAGGCCTCAGCTGGAGTATTGTGCACAGTACCTAGATCTGTAACTGAAGTGCTGTGACCGACAAGGCGATGGACCAGGTGCTGAAAGGTGGGATTAGCTTGGGCTGCTCATTTTTTCAGCCAGTGCAGACACGATGGGCTGAATGGCCTCCTTCTGTGCTGTAACGTTTCTGTGGTTCCATGGTTCAGAGTCGGAACCTGGAGTCTTTCTGCTCTATAAAGGCTTAATACCATTCTAGGTGGTGCATTTAACTGTTGAGGTCTCAGACCCAACTGTTTAATAAAAGACATTGAACTAGCCAACTTGGCAGTAATGTCGAGGTCACCTTTTGCAATTGCCAGTGGATGACAGAAGCCTGGAAACAGTGTCCTTTGGGTGGCATCTGGTTGCTTGAGATCTGTAACTTACTGAGACCTCATAGAACGTGCAGCACAGAAACAGGCCATTCAGCCCAACGGTTCCATACAGGCCTTTAAGCCCCACACGAGCCTCCTCACTAGACAGGCCAAAGCAAAAGGAAGCTCTATACAGTGAAGGTCCTGCTCTTTGCCAAGGGTAGTGATCTTAGCCAGAACCGCAGTAGGGGTGCTCAGTACCATGGGCCAAGGAAGACATGGGGGAATCGGCAGGGGCTCCCACACCTGCTGGTTAACTGGTGACTCTTGCTGCAAAGTCCACACCTATCTGGATAGATTGAATAGGCTGGGGCTCTGTTGTCTTGAGTGATGAAGACTGCAGGGTGGCCTAATTGAGATCTTCAAGATTATGAAAGGGTAGATGTGAGACAGAATGTTTCAACTTGTGGGAGAGGCTGTAAATATGCTAATCACTAATAAATCCAAATGGGAATTCAGGAGAAATTTCTTCACCCAGGAGAGTGGTGAGAATGTGGAATTCGCTAACACAGGGGATGGTTGAGGTGAATAGTATCGATACATTTAAGGGGAAACTAGATGAGTAAAGGAGGGATAAAGGAATAGAACGATTTGGTGATGGGATGAGATGAAGAGCTCGTGTGGAGCATAAGCACCAGCACGGAGCAGATGGGCTGAATGGCCTGTCTCGGTGCTGTAGACTCAATGTAATTCTATGAATAAAGGAAAATATCTGCAAGGTACCTCATCTGTTGCTCCGAGTCACTCGTATCATGGGATGGTGTCCTCAGCATTGTTCACAGTCCATGAATCTTCTATTCACAGGGATGCTTTCCCAGTTCAGCCATACTGCTTGGCAAGTCTGTCCTGCATCGACACACAAAAAAATGCACACTTGCCAATGAGCTGTGGGTTTTCCACTCACTGAGCTCCGCGGACCTCAGCTGAACAGCAGAGGGGCAAGGAACATAAAGCACAGCGCTGAATTTCCAAACTGTTAGTAATCCACTCGAGCTCCCTTCAGAGAGTGAACGAGAATGAATCACAAATTGAAACTCAAACCCTGCATGAGCCACTCTCAAGATTAACGGTTCTTTCACATCCGGAGTCGTGTTTTTCTGTTCGCAGTGCTCTGTAAGCATGGAATTTGTTTTGAGAGCGAGCGAGAGGGAGACAAGGTTATGATAGTTTAAGCGAAACCACAGCCCCTTTTGTGGTTACCCCACTCGATGTCTTGACGAATGCCTTTCTTTTTCAGCTAACACTGAGCACAGCATTTGCACGACCAAATGGCGTGACCCAGTTTAAGTTGATCTTCATTCTGGCAGTGCTCTTAAACATTGCTTCCAGTAAATGCTTAAAACTCAAGCTGTCTTGAGGCATAAACCTCACCCCCAAACTGGGGAGTCTCGTCGAACCATTCCCACATTCCTGGTCAGGTTACAAAGAAAGTTTGAGGTGTGATAGGTTCTCTCTCTCTCACCCCTTGCCTCCAATCTCTCTATCCCTCCCCCTCTCTCTGTTGCAATCCTGACTGTTTCTATTTCATGATTATTACTATGGTGAGCCACACAAACAGAAAATGCAGGGAACACACGACAGGTCATCAGCATTCCTGGAGAGAACAAACAAAGTTAACCCTTCCTGTGCCTTCAAAACTGAAAAATAAGAGGGATAGTAATACCATCAGACAAGGGGGGGGAGTGAATAATATCTTTAAAAAAAACACCCAGAGAGGAATTATGAGTAGAATGATCGCAAGAAATGGGCTTAAAATTTAGGATATTAAAGAGAGGGGTAAATAGTGAAGGAAGTGAGAGGCCTGGAAAAGTACAAGAAAGTGGGAATGAAAGCAAAGAGGAAAAGGGAGGTATTAGCCCTGGCTCTCTTCTATGTTCAAGTCCCACATGAGCCCAAAAAAGCCAGGCTAACACTCCCAAGTGCAGTACTGAGGGAGTGCTGCACTGTTGGACGCCCCGTCTTAAACTGAGGCCCCATCTACTCTCTCAAGTGGACGTAAAAGATCGTGTGGCACAATTTGGAAGATGAGGTGGTGGGGGGGGGGGGGGAGGAAGTTTTCCCTGGTGACCCGGCCACTATCCCTCAATCAACATCACAAAAATAAAACAGATTATCGAGTCACGTATCGCGTTGTTGATTGCGGGAGCTTGTTGTATAGAAATTGGCTGCTGCCTTTCCCACAATATAACAGTGACTACACTTCAAAAAGTACTTCATTGGCTGTAAAGTGCCTTGGCATGTCCTGAGGCTGTGCAAGGCGCTATATAAATGCAAGTCTTTCTTTAGTTGGCTACTATGACGTGCTGAACAGGATAGAAACCCGGAGTCTGTGTTCGCACGTCGACAAGGGCCTTTTTGGTGGATCTGGATTCCAATGGGGTTTCGGCGCTGGGTCTAATCTTACACACCCTTAACATGATGCCTTACCTGGCCTGAGGTTTTGTTATTTTCAGCAGCTCAGCAATTATCATGTTCCACACGTCATTGAAAATATTCTGATTGTTTTTATTAGCTTCAGTAATTTTTTTTAAACCTTGGACTTTTGTCTCATGACCTGCACGAGTTTGTAGACACTTTAGGGTTCTCTTGAGAGTTTGGTCCAGTTTGGCCACATTTTGTCCCTTCCTTTGTCATAGAGTCATTATGGCACGGGAGGCCATTCGGCCCATCAAGTCCATGCCAGCAATCCAATCAGTCCCATTTCCCCCACTCCATCCCCTTATCCCTACAAGTTTATTTCCCTCAAGTGCCCATCCAATTTCCTTTTGAAATCATTCATCATCTCCACTTCCACCACCCTCGTAAGTCATTACCACTTGCTGCGTCCTCACATCCCCCCCTGCATCTCTTGCCCAAAACCTTCAATCTGGGCCCCCTAGTCCTTGTACCATCAGTTAGTGGGAACAGCCTTTCTTTTTCTACCTTATCTAAACTTGTCATAATCTTGTACACCTCAGTCAAATCTCCCCTCAATCTCTTTTGCTCCAAGGTGAACAACCCCAGCTTCTCCGACCTAACCTTGTCGCTAAAATCCCTCATCCCTGGAACCATTCTGGTAAATCTCCTCTGCTCCCCTCTCAAGGACCCTCACATCCTTCCCAAAGTGTGGTGACCAGAATCGGATGCAATATTCTAGTTGTGGCCTAACCAGAGCTCTATAACAATTCAGTATAACTTCCCTGCTTTTGAACCCAATACCTCTATTTGTGAAGCCCAAGATCCCATATGCTTTGCCAACCACTCTCTCAATACATCTCACCATCTTCAAAGCTCGATGCACATGCACCCCCAGGTCCCCCTGTTACTGCACGCTCTTTAGAACGGTGCCATTAAGTCTATATTGCCTCTCCCCATCCCTTCTGCCAAAATGCATCACCTCACACTTCTCTGTATTAAATTCCATCTGCCTCTTGTCTGCCCGTTCTGCTGGCCTATGTTGGGATTCTGAGTCCTGCTCCTGCTCTGGATGATCTGCAGTAACGTCCTCAAGCTTTGTCTTCTTGCTTCTTCATCCACCGTTCGATTTCCTTCCTCGCCTGAGTATTGGGTTTGGCTGGGTTGTGGTTTGTTGTTGGTGTGTTTGTTGTAACCACATTCCTCTGCATACAGTAGTGATGGCAAAACTCTGGAGGCACTTAGGAAAGGAAAGAACCGGAATCTCCGGCAAGGGCGGTCGAGCGTTCCTTGCGGGTGGGTGACCTGAGGTGACTTGTTCTCATCTGCAACGACCTTGCGAATTGTACTTTATTACCGTGTCAATATTTGAGAATAGGTTAGACAGGAGGCTGAGGAAAAAAGGATAAAGGGATGCATCAAAATGCTGGGCACATGGAATTAGGACTACTGCGTACATGGGGGCTAAACTGCTTGGGCGAAGGGCCTGTTTCTGTGCTGTATCCTCTTGGATAGACTGAAAGGCATTTCTTATTCATGTCCTATCTTGCAATTTTGGGAATTTCAGAAGCTCACTGATGACAACCAGACTGTGATGAAGGACTAATATGTTTCTGCTATCTGAATTGCTTTGCAAATATTTTTGGACTGACATTATTAGGAATATTTTACTGTCGAAGCCTAAAGGTTTACAAGCCTATTTTTAACAACAGACCACCGCAGCGTTAACATAGTGTTAATGATCTGTGATTAGTCAGAATTGTCCTCTTCCAATCAGCACTGCTGTAGATACTTGTGTGTTAATTGGGTATGTGTTAATTAAGAACCTTATGTGGATCTCAGGATACAGGAGCCACTTAGAGAGACAGAGGCAGAAACATCTCTTACCTCTGATCTTTTGGAGCGTGTTTATGTGTGTATTTTAGATTTACGGCTGTCTGAGGCTTTCCTTCAAGATGCCCAGAGGATTTTTGGTGAAGAGAAGCAAAAGGACAATGTCATATCGGACAAAACAAAGGCAACTTGAGGTGACTCAAGAGAAATGTACGAATGCATTGTCCTTGGTCGCAAGGCATGGGGCATGGAATGGAGATCGAAGCAAAGAGCGACATCAGGAACCCAGCCCAGTGGGATACTCTAGCAAAAATGCTTTTTCAAATCAAAACCCGGGAGCAAGGCTGTCATCTTCAGATGGGTCTGTCACAGGCTCAGTGTCCACAGACCATCTGACATCTCCAGCACTTGGCTCGCTTCAGTCAATTCTCCCCAAGGCACTGGGGCAAAGGAGCACTGACTCACCAGCAGAGCGGCCAGGAAGCTTGGACTGCCAAGACAAGGCACCCAAACCTGAAAAGTGCAGTGGTGGTATCAAGGTAAGGCACACTGAAGACAAAAAGAGATTGAGTCACAATGTTCTAGGGGCATTCATTTGCCAGTTATGCAAGGAGGAATATCCAGACTGTTTTGCCCTGGCTCAGCACAAATGCTCCAGGATAGTCCGAGTGGAGTATCGGTGCTCCGATTGTAGTAAGGTGTTTGGGTGCCCAGCTAACCTTGCTTCTCACCGGAGGTGGCACAAGCCCCACTGTATCATTGCCACCCAACAGAAGAAAAGAGAAATGCAGTGCAGTGCTCGGGTGAAGGATCACCACAGTTGCCACGACATCAAACAAAATAGAGAGACCCCAGAGGACACATTGAATCCAAATAGACCTCCAGCTCAAACAGAAGAGGACTTCCAGAGTCAACGAGGTAACGGCCCTGAATATGCTCCTCTGCCATGTTGGATGGATGGCCATCCTCATTCAGGCCACACCAGAGATCTTCTGCGTCCAGTAGATGGTCAACAGCCGTTGCATCACCCTTACAGACCCCAGGTCTACCCTTCTCTGCCTTACGCTGATAAGGTCGTCATGAGTAGTAATCTTTATCAGCACACATTGGAGACTTCTAGCTACTGCCCAGCAACTTTCTTAGCGGCGTCTGGTTTGATGAGACAGGTAAACAAGTGTAATCTCTTGGAGAAGAGTCAGATGGTGTTACAACTGCAGGGGAGGCAAGCATATTAGATGTGTGTGTTATTTGTTCTAAAGTGTGGTTCCCTGTCTGTACAAGTCTAGGTATCGATTACCATGTGTGCATCTATCTAGATGGTGCTATTTGTATCTTGTTGAGCTTGTTAACCATCTACTTCTTCATTTCATCTTCCCCTTCCATTGTCTCCACTCCTCAGCTGATTCTCGCTGGTGTAGGGTTTCCGTAGGCATCACGGCTGAGCTCAATCTTACCCTATGTCTAGACACACACACACTCTCCAGGAGGGAGAGCAATCGTAAGCGGCAATCCCGGATGCTTGGGTGAAATGTTGAGCTATTAATTCCGTCCCTGGTTGACATCAGCCAACTCTGCACAGACCTGGTCAAACATGGGACCTTCGTGACTTTAAAGCACTGAGTCGGCTAGCAATATTTGTAGAACGTTTCAAGGATGTGGTCTCGACCGTAAGCTATTTGACAAATTGCAGAAATGACCACATGACTGTAAAAGGTGACTCAAGTTTGCTAATGCAGCAAATATCAATGAACACCACCCACTGTGGCGGAAATGCCCACTTAAAGGGAACAATTACTGAAAGGTAACTCCTCTCTCTGCCCATCCCATTGCTTGACGGGTGTGCTGTTGAGTCCTGGAGCTCAGGAGATCCCTGTCTTGTCTTCAATCTGTGCCCAACAGCAACCTGCATTTATATAGCACCTTTAACTTGGTACAATATCTCAAGACACTTCACAGGAGTGTAATCAGACAAAATTTGACACTGAGCCACACAAGGAGATATTAGGACAGGTGACCAAAGGTTTGGTCAAAGAGGTAGGTTTGAATGAGCTTCTTAAAGAAGAGAGCAAGAGAGATGTGGAGAGGTTTAGGAATTCCAGATCTTCAGGACTGTGCAGCTGAAAGGACGGCCACCAATTGTGGGACGAAGTAAGTTGGGGATGCACCAGTTCTTAGAATCATACAGCACAGAAGGTGGCCATTTGGCCCATTGTGCTTGTGCTGGCTCTTTGAAAGAGCAATCTGGTTTCCCACTCTTTCCCCATTGTCCTGAAAATCCCTCTCTGCTGGGGCAGCAATTGGGGCCATAGGAACTTAGGACTTCAGAGCAGGAGTAGGCCATTTGGCCCCTCAAGCCTGCTCTGCCATTCGATAAGGTCATGGCTGATCTGGTTGTGGTCTCAACTCCACTTTCCTATCTGCCCCCCATAACCCTTGACTCCCTTTTATATCAAAGATCTAATTCAGCCTTGAATATATTCAATGACCCAGCCTCCACTGCTCTCTGAGGAACAGAACTCCAAAGAATAATGACCCTCTGAGAGAAGAAATTTCTCCTCATCTCTGTCTTAAAAGGGAGATCACTCATTCTTAAACTGTGTCCCCTAGTTCTAGTCTCGCCAACAAGAGGAAACATCCTCCCGGTATCCACTCATCAAATCCCCTCAGGATCTTCTATGTTTCAATACGATCACCGCTCATTCTTCCAAACTCCAACCTGTGCAACCTCTTTTCATAAGATAAGCCCTTCATCCCTGGAATCTTCTGAATTTTCTTTACCAGTTTCTTTATGCCTTAAATCTGACCTCAGCCTTCCTGGGAGAGGGATGGTCTCTATTTTAACTAGTTGCTTTAGCGGAAAGCTGGCACAGACACAATGGGCCGAATGGCCTCTTTCTGTGCTGCAATCATTCCTTGATTCTATAATTTGACAGTTGTTTAAAGTTTTATTTTTAAGAAGTTAAGGAAGTCTGCCAAATGCCACCTATCTATTTTCTCGTTGTTTTTAATTACCAGACGATCAGAAACTCTCGTCAACAGATTAAAGTGCAGCTCTCAAAGTTCACGTGCTGGGACACCCCCCCAACCACACACCCTAATGATTTCCACTACAGTTTCCACGTGTTGCTAGCAATTTCCATAAGACCTGTTTACGAGTGTAGGCTGCAAATTAAATCGTCTGTGGGATGGAGTTCCTTCAGTGGTGAAAGTGACAAAAGTTTGTAACCTGATCTGCTCACACTCTGCCCACGATTCTGGATAGTCTGATGCTAAACCATCTAGCCCTGAATCTATTTTTACATTGAATGTGGGAGCCAGTGAATGGCTCTGTTTGAGCTAGAGACCAAACCTCTGTGCCCAGCTCAGTTGTGACTATACACAATTTATTAGGAGTGTCAGTTGTGGCTCAGTGGGTAGCACTTCTCACCTGGGTCCGAAGTTTGTTGGTTCTAGTTCCTACTTCAGGGACTTGAGCACAAAATCGAGGCTGATGAGAGAGTTGCTGCCTTTCAGGTGAGATATTACAAAGTAGTTGAAACACAGGAGACACGCCAACACCAGAGTTTATGTTCCACACCAGCCTCCTCCCACATGTTAAACTGAGGTTCCAAGTAGATGTTGAAAATGCTTCTTCCAAAGTCCATCATTACATTTAGCTTATCAACTGCTTAAGACCTCGCCAAGGCCAACCCAGTATGGCAACAATTCTGGGCTTCATTCTCTTGAAACCATAGGCAGAGATGGTGAACATCAAAACTGATGACAGTGTTAGAGACAGAAAGCTGTTAATTAGTGTTAGCATCCACTGAAGACAGGATTAAGCTTCACCATGATGTCCTCCATTTCAACACTCTCTCTCTCGACTCTCTTGTGATTACAGCCATTAAGAGAATGTGATAATTTGGGGCCCAAGATGTCCTTTCAGGCCAGCGCAGGTATATCGTAGAATTGTAGAAAGATACAGAGCAGCCAAAAAAAAACCCATTGTCAACCTTAGCTCAGTTGGTAGCACTCTCCTCTTAGAACCAGAAGGTTGGGGGTTCAAGTCCCACTTCAGGAAAATCACAACTGATACTCAAGTGAAGGAGTGCTGCACTATCAGAAGTGCTGTGTCTCAAATAAGATGTTAAATTGAAGCCCTGCTTTCTTAGGTGAATTTTGAAGAGCAGCAGGGAGTTATCCTGTGCGTCTTAGCCAATATTTATCCCTCCAATATCACAAAAACAGATGACCAGGCCATTATCACGTCGCTGTTTGTGGGATCTTGCTGTGTGCAAATTAGCTGCTGAGTTTCCTACATTACAACAGTGACTAAACTTCAAAATACATCATTGGCTGTAAAGTGCTTTGAGATGTCTGGTGACCATGAAAGGTGCTGTGCCTCTGTTGGATCTTAGAACAAAATCCAATTACTCCCCAACTCTTTCCCCATAGGCCTGCAAATTTTTCCCCTGGAGATATTTATCCAATTCCCTTTTGAAAGTTGCTATTGCATCTGCTTTCACTGCCCTATCAGGCAGCGCGTTCCAGATCACGAATCAGTGTGTAAAATTTATTCATTTACTGTCGCCTCTGGGTTTTCAGCCAGTTAATCTGTGTCCTCTGGTTACTGACCTCCCGGACAGTGGAACCAGTTTCTCCTTATTTGCTCTTTTAAAAACGCTTCAGGACTTTAAACGCCTCTATTAAATCAATCAATTCAAGGTTAAGCAATGTGTCCCTTCCGCAATAAATTAGCTTCTTGGTCAGTAACTTGACGTGTTGCGTGTGGATGTGAACCATGTATAAACTCTGCTTGTAACTGTATAGCAAGTGGGTGCGATTGTAGTCGGGTTGATTGTATTATTGTTGTCATGGCGACTAAGAGCCTGGACTGCGATTACCCGCTTCGCTCATGTCTCAATAAACCCACGTCTGATTGAAACGTCTTGCGTTCAGCACTTTGTTCAAATTTAACAAAAGGGGGGAAAATCTGCCCAGACTCGGGCACGGTGTGGTGAGAGGGTTGCCAACTCTCATTGGACATATTCCTGGAGGTTGCACATGACCTCCCGCCACCAAGCAGCACACGCGCACCAGCGGTTGCTCAGCGTGTCCATCATAGGAATATAGGAAATAGGAGCAGGAGGAGGCCATTCGGCCCATCGAGCTGATCTTCTATCCCTACACCATTTTCCCCACGATCCCCATATCCCTTGATGTCATTAGTATCCAGAAATCTATCATCCACCTGCCCATCCCCCCACAGCCATTGGACAGCAAAAGGCCTCTATTATTTGATTGACTGAGAGCAATGAATCATGCGAACAGCTATTCTTCCCCCCCCATCGCCAATATTTTTGTAAAAATATACAATGAAAAAAAAACAATTTTTTTTTACATTTATGATTTTTCTCCTGAGTTGTTCACAGCATCGTCCTGGAGACCAATCTTTAATTGCTGGGTTGGCAACTCTGTGTCAGGAACAGAGCAACAAGAAAATAATTATCGACTTGATGAAGTTGAATGTTGATAGCCTGTGGGGTGGGGCTGACTCGGTTGGTGGCATCTCATCTCTGAGTTAGAAGGTTGTGGGTTCAAGCCTCACTACAGACTTCAGCGCAGAATCTGGGTTGATGCTTTGCTGCAGTATGGAGGGGGTGCTGCACAGTACTGGGGAAGGAGAGAGCTGTTCCGTTGGGACGGGCTTCATTTGAAACATGCAGGGACCAGTGTCCTGGCGAATCGTATAACTAGGGTTGTAGATAGGACTTTAAACTAAATAGTGGGGGGGGGGGGGGGGTTCAATTGAAGGGAAGTTTTTTTTAAAAATCAAAAAGAAATGAGACAGCAGGGGTACAGGGTAGTGAAGAGGCGAACGGTAATCAAAGTGCGACAGGAAGGGGCAGAAAATATAAGCAGAAAAGTACAGCAGAAATTAGAACCAGAATGAGTAATAAAGGCAAAAAGTCAAATCTTAAGGCTCTTTATCTGAATGCACACAGCATTTGTAACAAGATACATGAGTTGATGGCACAAATAGAAATAAATGAATATGACTTGATAGCTATTAAAGATTGCAGGGTGACCAAGACTGGGAATTCAATATTTAAGGGTATTCGACGTTCCAGAAAAATAGACAAAAAGGAAAAGGAGGTGGGGTAGCTTTGTTAATAAAGGACGGTATCAGTGTGGTGGTGAGTTGTGATATAGGTGCAATAGATCTTGATGTGGAATCAGTTTGGGTGGAAATAAGGAATAGCAAGGGGAAGAAATCATAGGTGGGAGTCGTCTATAGGCCCCCGAAGAGTTGTCTCACTGTAGGACAAAGTATAAATCGGGAAATAACGGAGGTGTGTAAGAAGGGCACTGCAATTGTCATGGGTGATTTTAATCTCCATGTCGTTGACTGGACAAATCAGACTGGCAGAGGTAACATGGAAGACGAAGTTGTGGACTGCATCAGGGATTGATACTTAGAGCAATACGTTGCAGAACCTACCCAGGAACAGGTTATTTTAGATCTAGTAATGTGTAATGAGGTGGGATTATTAAGAGATATCGTAGTTAAGGATCCACTCGGGGGTAGCGATCACAACATGGTAGTTTCAGTTTGAAGGCGAGCAACTTGGGTCTCAAACCAGTGTCCTCAACTTAAACAAGGGCAATTACAGAGGTATGAAGAAAGAGTTGTCTAAAGTGGGCTGGGAAGATAGACTAAGGGGAAGGTCAGTGGATGAGCAGTGGCAGACATTTAAGCAGAACTTTCATAACGCTCAGCAAAGATTTATCCCGGTTAAAAAGGACTCGATGAGAAGGATGAACCACCCATGATAAACAAAGGCGGTCAAGGAGAGTATCCAATCAAAAACTAAGGCATACAAAGCGGCGAAAACAAGTGGTAGGCCAGAGGATTGGGATTTCTTTTTTAGGAACCAACAGCAGATGACTAAAATGCTAATAAAGAGGGCAGAAATATAAAAACAAACAGTAAGATCTTCTACGGGTATATAAAAAGAGAGTAGCTAAAGTGAGTGTGGGACTCTTGGAGGATGTGACTGGAGAATTGATAACTGGGAACAGGGAAATGGCAGATAATTTAAACTAATATTTTACATCGGTCTTCATGGTGGAGGACACTATAAACATCCCAGATATCAGATAAGCAAGGAGCTAATAGGAGGAAAGGTCTTGTCACAGTCTCTATCAGGAGGGACAAAGTATTTTGAAAAACTAATGGGACTAAAGGCAGACAAGTCGTCAGAACCTGATGGCCTACATCCAAAGGTTTTAAAGGAAGTGGCTGCAGAGATAGTGGAGGCATTGGTCGAAATATTCCAGAACTCACTGGATTCCGGGAGGGTCCCAGCGGATTGGAAACCCACTAATGTGATGCCCCTGTTCAAGAAGGGAGGGAGACAAAAAGCAAAAAACTATAGGCCGGTCAGCCTAACATTGGGAAAATGCAAGAGTCCATTATTAAGGAAGAAATAGCAGGACATTTAAAAAAGCTTCACGCAATCAGAGTCAACATGGTTTTGTGAAAGGGAAATCATGCTTGACAAATTTGCAAGAATTCTTTGAGGATATAACAAGCAGAGTTGATAAAGGGGAACCGGTAGATGTCGTGTATTTGGATTTCCAGAAGGCATTCGATAAGGTGCCACATGAAAGATTATTGCACAAGATAAGAGCTCACGGTATTGGGGGTAATGGTTGAGGATTGGTTAACACAGAGAAGACAGAGAGTCGGGATTAATGGGTCTTTTTCAGATTGGATAGACGTAACTAGTGGAGTGCCACAAGGATCAGTCCTAGGGCCTCAATTATTTACTATCTATATTAATGACTTGGAGGAGGGGGCAGAGTGTAATATATCCAAATTTGCTGACGATACAAAAATAGGTGGGAGGGCATGTTGTGATGAGGACATAAGAAATCTGCAAGGACAGATGGAGTTTAATGTAAGAAAATGTGAGGTCATGCACTTTGGTAGGAAGAATCAAAAGGCAGACTATTATTTAAATGGAGAGAGACTTCAAAAAAGTGCAGCACAGAGAGATCTGGGTGTTCTTGTGCATGAAACACAAAAAGTTAGCATGCAGGTGCAGCAAGTAATTAAGAAGGCAAATGGAATTTTGGCCTTTATTGCGAGGGGGTTAGAGTTTAAAAGCAGGGAAGTCTTGTTACAACTGTACAGGGTGTTGGTGAGGCCGCACCTGGAGTACTGTGTACAGTTTTGGTCCCCGTATTTAAGAAAGGATATACTGGCATTGGAGGCAGTTCAAAAGAGATTCACTAAGCTGATTCCTGAGATGAAGGGGTTGACTTATCAAGAACGGCTAATCAGGTTAGGCCTTTATTCATTAGAGTTTAGAAGAATGAGGGGTGATCTTATTGAAACGTACAAGATTCTGAGGGGGCTTGACAGGGTAGATGTTGAGACGATGTTTCCACTAGTGGTGGAATCTTGAACTAGGGGACATAGTTACAGAATAAGGGGACACTCATTTAAAACTGAGATGCAAAGGAATTTCTTCTCTCAGAGGGTGGTGAATCTCTGGAATTCTCTAACCCAGAGAGTTGTGGAGGCTAGATCACTGAAAGTATTTAAAGAGGAGGTTGATAGAGTTTTGAAATATCAGGGAGTTGAGGGCTTTGAGGACCTGGCACAAAAGAGGAGTTGAAGTTTGGGGCATGTTGAGGTCAGCCATGATCTTATTGAATGACGGAGCAGGTTTGAGGGGCCGAATGGCCTACTCCAGCTCCTATTTCTTATGTTATGTTCAGGTGAGACATTAAACCGAGGCCCCTTGGTCCTGCTGATGCGAATGGTGAAGATCCCACTATTTAGCAAGGTTCAGGGGGAGTTCTCTTGTGTGTCTGGTCAACATTTCTCTGCCAAGAATAGATTAACTGGTCATTCACCTTATCTGGTGGCTGTGGGATCTTGCTGTGCATAAATTAGCTGATGTTTACCCACATAACAGTGACCGTACTTCAAAAAGTAATTAATTGGATGGCATGTCCTAAAAAGATAGAAAAACTTACATTTAGCTAGCATCTTACACATCTTCAGGATATCCCAAAACAGTTCACAGCCAATGAAATACTTCTTTTTCTCAAGTGTAGTCACTGTTATAATGTAGGAAACACAGAAGCCAATTTGCGCACAGAAACCTCCCACAAAAGGCAACGTAATAATGACCAGATAATCTGTTTTAGTGACATTGGTTGAGGGATAAATGTTGCCTCAGGACACTGGGGAGAACTCCCCTCCTCTTGTTCGAGATTCTGCTGTGGAATCTTTAATGCCCGAGAGGGCGGACGGGGCCTCAGTTTAATGTCTTATCCGAAAGGCAGACGTGATGAGGCGCGGTATAAGCACACGGTCTAACGTACTGAGTCAGCAAGGTCCCAGCTTCAATGTCTGGTCTGTGTTATGGTTAAGCCAACATGCCAGTAGGTAAGGAATGTGCTATAGATGGAAGAGTTGCAGGAGAGTACTGTGCCTTTAAGGTGCAAACACGAAGTAATATCGATAAATGCAAGCAGTGCTTCCAATATAGACAGACACAGCAGTTAGCCTGTTATCACAACACAGAGGGTGTTTGAAACTAAACTCAATCATCAGCTTAGTTTCCCATTTCCAAATGTGTGCTCAGTACAATTTCCAATCCTGCCACATTATGGAGAACAATCAAGCTAAGATTCACACCCAGTTCACCGGAGAATTGCTGAGACAGTGGGGAAGATATTCGAAGCAACACATACGTCTTACACGATAATTGAAAAGTAAAGCAGTGTTAAACTATTTATATTCTAACTCCTCTTTGCTATAAAACAAATACATTTATATTTTTAAGTACAGAAGAGGAACGGAGAGAGCTATCAGTGTGTAGATATACAAGTCATTAAAAGAGGTCAGTGCAAATGGATAAGGCCATTAAAAAGGAAACTGATTCCTTAATTGCACAATATCTGCACTCCTCTAAGTCTGGTCCCTTGAGCATCCCCGATTTTAATCGCTCCACCATTGGCGGCCGTGCCTTCAGCTGCCTGGGCCCTAAACTCTGGAATTTCTGTCCTAAACATCTCCACCTTTCTCTCCTCCTTTAAGACGTTGCTTAAAACCAACCTCTCTGACCCAGCTTTTGGTCACCTGTTCTAATATTTCCTTATGTAGCTCAGTATCGAATTTTGTCCGATAACCGCTCCTGTGAAGCAGGGACGTTTTACAATGTTAACGGCGCTCTATAAATGCAAGTTGGTGTTTCTTCTGTTTGCCTTTGTACTTCTGCAAGTTTACTTCATTGCCGCCGTCAACAATGTGGGACACAGGCATTAGGAGTGCGGGACACAGCATGAATAAAAAGAACCTGCATTTATATCGCGCCTTTCACGGCCTCAGGACATCCCAAAGCGCTTTACGGCCAATGAAGTACTTTGGAAGTGTGGTCACTGTTGTAATTGACCAATTTAAACTGCATCACTAAGTAGGAAAAAATTATTGTTGCAGTCTGTTTAGCCCCAGCACTCATCTCCTTCATCCAGTTAAAACAGATAACAGATGAAACGTGTCCAGTATGCCTGCCTCTAAGTGTAGTTTGCCTCCCAGTAACTCGAGCTGAGGCTGCAGAGCTCTGTGCATAAACAGCCCTCAACTGCAAGGTGAGAAGATTACAGAACTTGAAAGAAAGCTTGACATTTAAAAAAAAAATCAAACAGCACGTTGCGAGATGGAGAAAGGGGATTTAAAAATGCTAATTAGGTGATTTCTTTCAGAAGTGAAATTTGCAAAACAGATGCAGGGCAGAGAGGTAAAGGGGTACGGCAGCATAGTGGTTCGGTTACCAGGCCTGGTAATCCAGATGCCTGGACTAATAATCCAGTGATGTGAAGTCACATTTCAGCTGGGGAATTTAAATGCAATTAATAAATCTGGAATTAAAAAACTAGCATCGGTAACAGTGACCACGAAAGTACTGGAGTGTTGTAAAAAACCATTTGGTTCACTTATATCCTGTGAATGAATTTTTAAAAACCCTCAAAGACAGGAAAAATTTGTAGGGCTATGAGGGACAGAGCAGGGGAAGTGGGACTAATTGGATAACTCTTTCAAAGAGCTGGTACAGGCATGATGGGCTGAAGGGCCTCCGTTTGCACTGCAAAATTGCTGAAACATGAGTTGTCCCTTTGTGCAATATAGACACCAGTCGCCAGTGGGAGAGCTGAATTTCACTGCTTTCTCTACTCAGAAACCACCTACATCTGGTAACAAACTCCACTTCGTGTTGAGCGTGTGCAAGGAAAATCTGTTTTTAACATAAATATACTGAACAAAAATCCTGTTTGAAACATCTATTTCACTTCCACCTCTCATTCTCTACACTTGCCCTCCTTCCATTTCTGAGACTGCCAACCCAAGTGACCAATTTTCCAGACAGTGAGCACAGGGAGGTTATTCAGCTGTGAAGGCCCTCGCATGCCCCGCCCGAAAATTCAATCCGGGCTCTGGCCCATTTTCAATCACAGTTGTACTTTGAGGCAGCGATCGCTGGACAGCAATTAGGAGATGAAATCTGGATTGAAGTCTTCCTTCCCCTTTGATAGAAACATAGAAAGACTTACAACACAGGAGACCATTCATCCCATCATGTCTGTGCCAGCACAGAGGGCAACTGCCAATTAAGCTGTGGTACCTTCCCATCTGTGGCGCAGCTCCACGCCAGTGTTATCACCAACATTCCATTATCGCAGTTAAAAACAGATCGAGGTACAATTGATCTCACCCAGTTACTGAGACAGTAGCCTTTCTGGGTGAGACATTGTAGGTGAGTTGTTGTGATCTGGAATGCAGATCCAATAGCAACTTTCAAACGGGAATTTAGGTGAATATTTGATGGGGGAAAAATTGTAGGGCTATTGGGAAAGAGCAGGGTGGCGGGATAATTGGATAGCTCTTTCAAAAGAGACAGCACAGGCATAAGGGGCCGAATGGATTCCTTCTGTGCTGCATCATTCATGACTTCTAGATCAGGTACGTGATCTTTCTTGAAAAAAGTGGCCAAAGAAAAAAGACACACACACACACATATATATCCATTATGTACCTGCCCACAAACCTGACTACTTCTTGTCACAGTTCATTTTTTTCTGGTAACATTTACCATTGTAAATTGGTAGGCAAACAGATCCTATTCAATTTCTCGATGATATCAACTACTCTGCAGGCTTTGACCTCTAAGTGGCTCTGTGGAGCTTTTTATTCTTTCATGGGATGTGAGCATCGTTGGGAAGGCCAGTGTTTATTGCCCATCCCTAATTGCCCTTTAGAAGGTGGTGGTGAGCCACCACTTCTTGAACCACGACAGTCCGTGTGGTGTAGCTACACCCACAGTGCTCGTTTCTGTAGTGGTTTAATACAACTGAGTGGCTTCCTAGGCCATTTCAGAGGGCAGTTAAAGAGCGAACTACATGGCTGTGGATCTGGAGTCACATGTAGGCCAGACCGGGCAAGGATGGCAGATTTCCCCCCTGAAGGACATTAGTGAACCAGATGGGTTTTTATGACAATCCGGTAGTTTCATAATCATTATTAATGAGAATAGCATTTTATTCCAGATTTATTAATTAATTGAATTGAAATTCTCCCAGTTGCCGTGGTGGGATTTGAACTCATGTCTCCAGACCATTAGTCCAGGCCTCTGTATTATCAGTCCAGTAACATTACCACTATGTGGCCAACCCGTGAATCACCCCTTAATCTATTATACTTGGGGGAATACAAGCCCAGTAACAGTAGGGGAACTGCAATTGAGCCTCTTCGAGACAAGATGCCTTGTAATGTATCTTATTTCACAATATATGCACATCAAACAGAAAATATCTGGAAGATTACAAACTTAAAAGTTGGATGGCAAAGAGAATCAAACTGAATTAATTCCAAGGTATAAATGAAAGCTTAACACCAGAAACATGCCATCCTTTATAGATATTATATATATAATATATACACACACACAGATGTAAAATAATTATTATAGAAAGGTCATAATCAAGTACCTGTAGATGCACACTGAGGGGGATTTAAAGGTGTCAGAGTTAAGGCATTTAAAAATTTAAGCTTCAGCACTCTGTATTTCCATCCAATTAATTCCCTTCTCTATCAATCAATGCTGCTCACACTTGCCACTCGCATACAGCAAGCTTTTAGTAACTGACACGACAAAAACTTCATTTACAATTCACTGCTTTCAAGTTTGACCACTCTGGAGCTGATTCCCAGACAGCAGCAATTCGCCCCCAATTTAAATTTACAGGAATGATACGCAAAGATTTCAAAAAAAGACTTCCCGCAGTTAAGGTCGTTGTAGATACATCTGATCCGATAGGATTAGTTATATTCGTTTCCCCCACTAGATGTCTATTTTCAAATGTGTAAAGGAAAAGCAAACCAGCAACATCTAGTGGTGGAGTCCAAAATGTGACAAGAATCATCTTTATGTTAGATGCTACAAGGTTGAGTTTGAAAGTGCAATAGGAGGTGGGGGATGATTCCCATAACTGTACAGTCACTCTTCAATGCAGTTAACACAAAGTATTAAAGGGGTGCTGCTAGACAGCTCTCACCACCACCCCCCCCCCCTCCTTCCAACCCTCCCCGCTCCCCCCACCACTGACAGCCACCTGGCTGGGTTATTTGGTGGTCTGTCTGACTGGCATCCTTTTTAGCCAGCTGGCTTTTCCGCCTCAGTCTCTGCCACCTGCCCGCTTTTCTTTATCTCGTCTGGAGCCTGGGGGATGGCCGAGGCTTGTGCGCCCTCGGTTTTACTGTCTATTAAGGCCCATTCCTTCTTCACAATGTCTTCAAGCTCCTCCTGCATAAAGAATTACACAAAAATGCACAGAATGTGTAGAAACAGAGGGGGACGGAATACACAAACCTATGCACCAGCTGACCACATGATCAACAATGATAAAATATGGGCACCACACTTGGTTTTGAATATTTTTTTCTCACAATGTCAACATCAATAATAACTTGTATTTATATAGCACCTTTAATATTATAAATCGCAGGAACATTACCAAACAAAATTTGACACTGGGCTGCATGAGGAGATATCAGGAGAGGTGACCAAAGGCTTGGTCAAAGAGAGAGGTTATAAGGATCGTCTTAAAGGAGAGATAGATGGAGAGAGAGGTTCAGAAAGGGACTTCCTGAGCTTAGGGGCCTTGGCAGCTGAATGATGGAGGGATGTAAATCGGGGATGTGCAACAGGCCAGAATTAGAGGAGCATGGAGATCCCAGAGGGTTATAGGGCTGAAGAAGGTTACAGAAATAGGGAGGGGCGAGGCAATGGAGGGATTCGGCGCAGTGGTTAGCACCGCAGCTTCACAGCTCCAGCGACCCGGGTTCAATTCTGGGTACTGCCTGTGTGGAGTTTGCATGTTCTCCCTGTGTCTGCGTGGGTTTCCTCCGGGTGCTCCGGTTTCCTCCCACATGCCAAAGACTTGCAGGTTGATAGGTAAATTGGCCATTATAAATTGCCCCTAGTATAGGTAGGTGGTAGGGAAATATAGGGACAGGTAGGGATGTGGTAGGAATATGGGATTAGTGTAGGATTAGTATAAATGGGTGGTTGATGGTCGGCACAGACTCGGTGGGCCGAAGGGCCTGTTTCAGTGCTGTATCTCTACCAAAAAAAAAAGACTCCAGTCACTCGTAGAGTTATACAGCAAAGAAACAGGCCCTTCGGCCCACTGCGTCCATGCCAACCATAATGCCCATCTATACTAATCCCACCTGCCTGCATTAATTCCATATCCCTCTATGCCTTGCTCATTCAAGTACCTGACCAGATGCCTCTTAAATGTTGCTACTGTTCCTGCCTCCACCACCTCCTCTGGCAGCTCATTCCAGATACCCACTATTCCTTGTGTGAAAAATTTACCCCTTTGATCCCCTTTAAACTTCCTCCCTCTCACTTTAAATCTATGCCCTCTAGTTTTAATCACCCCTACCACAGGAAACAAACTCTGGCTATCCACCCTATCTTTGCCTCTCATAATTTTATATACCTCTATCATGTCCCCTCTCAGCCTCCTTCGCTCCAGGGAAAACAGACCCAGCCTATCCAATTTCTCTTTATAACCCAAGCCCTCCAAACCAGGCAACATCCTTGTGAATCTTTTCTGCACCCTCTCTAGCTTAATCACATCTTTCCTGTAGTGCAGCGACCAGAACTGCACACAGTATTCCAAATGCGGCCTAACCAACATTATGTACAACTGTATTCCAACTCTTGTACTCAATGCCTCGGTCGATGAAGGCAAGCATGCCATACGCCTTCTTCACCACCCTGTCTACCTGTGTTGCCACTTTCAGGGAGCTATGTACTTGCACCCCAAGGTCTCTCTGCTCAGCAACACTCCCCAGGACCCTGCCATTCACTGTATATGTCCTGCCCTGGTTTAACTTCCCAAAATGCATCACTTCGCACTTGTCTGCATTAAATTTCATTTGCCAATCCCTTGCCCACTTTCCCAGTTGATCTATATCCTGTTGTAACTTTAGACAACCTTCTTCACTGTCCACTAAACCACCAATTTCGGTTTCATCTGCAAATTTACTAATCTTGCCCCCTACATTCTCATCCAAGTCACTGATATATATGACAACAGAGGGCGCAGCACCGATCCCTGCGGCACACCACTGGTCACCAGCCTCCAATCTGAAAAACAACCCTCCACTACCACCCTCTGCCTCCTATCAGAGTAAAGCTCGCTCTATCCTGCCCCCAAAACATGCCTTAACTATCGACTTCAGCTATAGACAATAATTACAAACCCTAATGGAATGACGGCCTTTATATTTAGAGAACTAGAAAACAAGGGGGTAGAAGTCATGCTTCAGCTATACAAAGCCCTGGTTACATCACACCTGGAGTTACTGTGAGCAGTTCTGGGTATCACACCTTAGGAAGGATATATTGACTTTGGAGGGAGTGCAGTGTAAATGTACTGGAATGATACCTGGACTTCAAGGGTTAAATTACGAGGAGAGGCTACACAAACTAGAGCTGTATTCCCTGGAATTTAGAAGGGGTGATTTGATTGAAGTTTTTAAAGACATTAAGGGAAACAGATAAGTAGCGAGAGAGGGAGTGAATGTTTAAGGTGGTGGATGGAGTGCCAGTCAATCAGGCTGCTTTGTCCTGGATGGTGTTGAGCTTCTTGAGTGTTGTTGGAGCTGCACTCACCCAGGCAAGTGGCGAGTATTGCAACACACTCCTGACCTGTGCCTTGTAGATGGTGGACAGGCTTTGGGGAGTCAGGAGGTGAGTTACTCGCTGCAGAATTCCCAACCTCTGACCTGCTCTTGTAGCCACAAATTTTATATGGTTGGTCCAGTTAAGTTTCTGGTCAACGGTAACCCCTCGCAAGATGTAGATGGTGGAGGATTCAGTTGTTAATTGTGCATCAATTGTCTAATTATATGCAGGTTGAGGGTGTTAATTGGGGTCTTACTTGAGCACTTATAAGGAGACACTGAGACTGGGGGAGGGTGTGAGTGAGGAGCTACTTGTTTCTAATCCTTTTTACTCTGTACAATTAATGTGAAACTGAGTAAAGATAGGCTCCAGCATCATCCTTTCAAAACCAGCTTTCTGGAATTTAACAACAGTGATGGTAATGCCATTGAAGGTCAAGGGGAAATGATTGGATTCTCTCTTGTTGGAGATGATCATTGCCTGACACTCATGTGCCACTTATCAGCCCAAGCCTAAATCTAGTCCAGGTCTTGCTAGATATGGACACAGACTGCTTCAGTATCCGTGAAGTTGCGATGTTCCGCGAACATCGTACAATCCTCAGCAAAAATCTTCACTTCTGACATTATGATGGAGGGAAGGTTACTGATGAAGCAGTTGAAGATGGTTGGGCCTAGGACACTACCCTGAGGAACTCCTGCAGCGATATTGTCGTGACTAGCCATCACCCGTATTGGCCCGAGACTGAGGTACAGTGGGTGGGGGAAGGGAGATGAGGTGTAAAAGAAATATTATAGTACCTTCCAACCCAGCAGATCAGCGAGAGCAAGACAGCCATCATCACATGAACCCACGTAAGCCACATCCCTGCTGAGACAAAAAGGTACAATTTCAGGGCACAGAAGTAACCTGTGGGACATCCCAGTAAAACCAAACCCATCTGTATCATTTGGCCTACATACTGTTGATTGGAGATATAGAAAGATTGGTATGACAAGGAACATTCCATCCCGATGCAATCTGCACCAATCAAACAACAACTTGCATTTATATAGAGCCTTTAATGTCCCAAGGCATTTCACAGGAGCGTTATCAAACAAAATTTGACACTGAGCTACATAGGAAGATATTAGGACAGCTGACCGAAAGCTTGGTCAAAGAGGTAGATTTTAAGGAGCGTGTTAAAGGAGGAGGGTAAAGCAGAGAGGATAAAAGACAGAATTCCCGGGCTTAGGGTCAGGCAGCTGAAAGCACGACAGGCAATGGGGGAAGCAATGAAAATCGGGAATGCACAAGAGGCCAGATTTGGAGGAGTGCCAAGACCTCAGAGGGTTGTGGGGCTGGAGGAGGGTTACAGAGATAGGGCGGGGTGAGGGCTAGGAGGGATTTAAAAGCAAGGAGAATTTAAAAAAAAAATCGAGGTGTTGCTGGCTTGAAAGACGATCCCAGCAGCGGCACTCAGTTTGCAATGTGCTTCATTCCAATGAAGCTTCTTTTACTCCTTTATCATAACTGCCACTTCGACAGCGACAGACGGATGTGCAAAAAAAATGTAATAGATGATTCAAAAACCTTAATGAAAGGCCAAGATCCACAGTACAGGATACTGAGCAGGTTGAAAGAGAGTAGGACAGAAGATGGGACAAACCCATGAGTGGCTTTTGGACACCAAACTCGGGATTTCAAAACGCTCTAGGCTGTAGAAGATTGGAGGAGGACGGGAGGTGCACAGCTTCGAAGTGCTGGGAAACATTACGGGTAGGAGATTGTCCAACGAGTCTGGACTTCAACACAGTGAGGATACAAGCTGGAGAAAAAATGAATAGGATGATATATACTGAGTGTAACTAGAATCTAACCAAAGGGGTTGGATGGTTTATCTAAAGAATAATAGATAGGGTAAAGGTTTTCTCGTCATCATGACAATTTGAAAGCAAAGCATTCTGAAGCTGAATTCCATTCAACTCAAGGCCAGCAATACACAGAATTGACAGTACAAAAACAGGCCATCCAGCCCGACTAGTCTGTGCTGCTGGTTATGCTCCCAGCCTACGTCATCTCACCCCATGAGCATAACCTATTCTTTTCTATCTCATGTGTTTATCAAGCTTCCTCTGAAATGCATCAACTCTATTCACCTCAAACGCTCATGTGATAGCAAGTTCCACATTCTCACCACTCTCTAACCAGGGGACACAAATTTCAGGTAATTGGAAAAAAGGGCCAGAGGTGAGGTGAGGCTTTTTTTTTTTTAAACGCAGAAAGTTATGATGGTCTGGAATGCACTGCTTAAAAGGGAAGCAGGTTCAATATTAACTCTTAATAGGGAATTGGATAAATAATTGAAGGGTGAAAACTAAAATTGCAGGACCATGGGGGACAGGGCAAGGGAGTGGAACTAATGGATTGCGCTTTCAAAGAGCCAGCACAGGCATGAAGGGCAGAATGGCCTCCTTTTGTGCTGCAAGATTCTAGGATTCAAATGAATTTCCAAGCATCATTCTCTCAAATCTAGAGTATATCCTTTCCTTGCCATCAATAATAAAGGTACCCAAAGGAGCACACAACACTCCGAACTGTGTCCTGACCGAGGTAGTTAACAAATGCAACATCACTAACTTACTTTTATATTCAATGCCCCTGCTTATGCAGCCAAGAATCTCATTTGCTTTTTTTAATGGCCTATTCCACCTGTCTGTAAAGATCCACGTATCAGTACACCAAGATCTATCAGTTCCTCCACGGTTAAGAATATTAATTCGTATACTTCCTTTCACTGTCCTTTCCCCTCCATCCCCCACAAAGTGAACTACTTCCCATTTCTCTGTATTGAACTGCAGCCGACACCACTTTGCCATTCTGCAAACCTATTCCCGTTTTCCATTGCATTCTTCCTCATTTTGCTATTTTATTATCTGCAGACTTAAAAAATCATTCCTCTTGTGCATGGTGTTCAGATTATTTCTACAAATGGAAAACAAGCAAGATCCCAGCTGCACTCCATCCTGCCAATTTGCAAAGAAAAATCTATTTACCCTTATCATTTCCCCTTTCTGTCCTATTGCCACCCATCTATCTGTACGTATACACTTTCCTTAATTTGTTCACAAGTCTTGCGTGCACTCCCTTAAAACCTGTATGTACAACTCCATCCTCTTTAACCTTTCGACTGCTGCAAAAAAGTTCAGTCAAGCACGACCATCCCTTTATAAATCCAGGCTGACTATCCTAATCATCCGACGTTATTAACTCACCACAACTAAATCAGACTCTTCTATGATTTTGTGGCTTTCCCCTTTTTCCCTTTCTTAAATAATTTGCCTCCCTCCAGTTCTTTGACACCTTTTTCATTTACAAAGCATTCATTTGGAGAATTGTAGCGAGCTTCCACTACCTCTTCTCCAACCTCCTTCAGTGTTCTGGGATGGATACCATCCGGGCCTGGTGACTTTTCTACTTTTAGTCTATTTAACCCTTGTTCATTACACTTTCTTTTAAAATACTTATCTCCAGTTGTCACCCTTCCGCATCTCAGATACTCTTACAGTCTACTTTTAACTACCTTTGCAAAAACCGAAGTGAAATACTCATTATCTCCACTATTTCCTTATCCTCAAGTACATGATCACCCCTTTAGTCTCTAGGTGGTTGCAATCATTTTTACTAGCCTTTTATTTAAGGTGGCAAGAAAAAGAGAAGGGGTGGGGCATATGGCTGATCCTCTGTCAACTCCACATTCCCACTCTATCTCCATGTCCCTTGATTTGCTTAGAGTCATACAGCACAGAAACAGGCCCTTCGGCCCATCGTGTCTGTGCCGGCCATCAAGCACCTAACTATTCTAGTCCCATTTTGCAGCACTTGGCCCATAGCCTTGTATGCTATGGCGTTTCAAGTGCTCATCTAAATACTTCTTAAATGTTGTGAGGGTTCCTGCCTCAACCACATCTTCAGGCAGTGTGTTTCAGATTCCAACCAGCCTCTGAGTGAAAAACTTTTCCCTCAAATCCCCTCTAAACCTCCTGCCCCTTACCTTAAATCTATGCCCCCTGGTTATTGACCCCTCCGCTAAGGGAAAAAGTCTCTTCCTATCTAACCTATCAATGCCCCTCATGATTTTGTATACCTCAATCGTGTCCCCCCTCATCCTTCTCTTTTCTAAGGAAAACAACCCTAGCCTATCCAGTCTCTCTTCATAGCTGAAATGTTCCAGCCTAGGCAACATCCTGGTGAATCTCCTCTGCACCCTCTCCAGTGCAATCACATCCTTCCTTTGGTGTGGTGCCCAGAACTGTACACAGTACTCCAGCTGTGGCCTAACAAGCGTTTTATACAGCTCAATCATAACCTCCCTGCTCTTATATTCTATGCCTTGGCTAATAAAGGCAAGTATCCCATATGCCTTCCTAACCACCTTAACTACCTGTGCTGCTGCCTTCAGTGATCTATGGACAAGTACACTTGATCTCTGTCTTGAACATACTCACTGACTGAGAATCCACAGCCCTCTGGGATAGAGAATTCCAAAGATTCAGAACCCTGAGTGAAGAAATTTCTCCTCATCTCAGTCCTAAATGGCTGTCCCCTTATCCTAAGACGATGCCCCCTATTTCTAGTCTCTCCAGCCTCTCAGAATTTTATATGTTTCAATGAGATCACCATCCATTCTTCTAAACTCCAGAGAACATAGGCCCGTTCTACTTAATCTCTCCATGCACAACAACCCTCTCAATCCCAGGAATCAATCCATTTGTTAACCACTGCCAAGACAAACATATCTGTCCCTCTGGAAGGAAACCCAAACTGTGGTAACGTTCTGCTTATGAAAGCTTCTGTTCCTTTCTACTTTCATACTCCTTCTTTTAGATTATCTAATGTGGCTCTAGTTTCCCTCCTACACTTATAGAGTCACAGAGTCTTTTCTTATCTCCCTAGTTTTGTTTTGCAGTCCCTCTTCTTTTAAACCTTGTTTTTGCTCTAACCTCTTTATTTATGGAACCCTGACATCTATTTATGCTCCACTATCTTGCTTCCCAGAGCATCTACTCATTTGGTAACTTTCCAAATCCACTCTTGGTAACTTCAGGTTAATATCCAAATGGGAAAAAAAAACCTGAAATATTCTTGTACCAAGGGTGCAGCACAGTATTAATGAATGTATGTATGTGAATCATTATTTTTACACAAACTTGCCTGTAGGCTTTCTCTGAATCAAAGTCAAGTGAATTTCCAAGTCCTAGTAATGCCATCACAGGGTCACCCTGAAGGGAAGAAAAATCAGTTCAGTTATATTATAGCAAGAAATGGTTTGCACTGGGAAAAGATGTTGCACAGACCCACACAGAACAGATCTCGGGGTTTGAGTTACAATCCGTACTAAGGACCATAGAAGCAGGAGCAGGCCATTCGGCCCTTTGAGCCTGCACTGCCATTCAATTAAATCATGACTGACTTGTATCTCAGCTCCTTTTACCCGCCTTGATTCTATATAGAGTCATAATGTTATCTATGGCACAAAAGGCAGCCATTCGGCCCAGAGTCTGTGCTGGCTCTCCACAGAGTCCCACTCCCCAGCTCAATCCCCGTAGCCCTGCAAGTCTATTTCTCTCAGGTGCCCATCCAACTTCCCCTTGAAGTCATTGATCGTCTCCACTTCCACCACCCTCATGGGCAGCGAGTTCCAGGTCATTACCACCCCCTGCAGTTCTTACCCAAAACCTTCAATCTGTGTCCCCCAGATATGTCCCTTAACAACCTTACTTAACAAAGATCTATCAATCTCTGTTCTGAAATTTCTTGAGAGGGGAGAGTTCCAGATTTCCACTATGCTTTCTGCTTCCTGACATTAACATCAATTGGTCTCAGCACCAGGGTAGGAAGAAAGACATCAGCCAAACTACCTGCTCCTTAAAGGCCTGCTACCTGACCCAGACCAGACGGGACCTGACGACATGTGTCGGGTTTGGGTTGGGTTGGGCCCCTCTTCCAGCTCCGGCTTTCAGGCTCGGGTCAGGTCGGGCCGGACACACATGGTAAGTGCTCTGCTGGTAAGTACTGAAATTAAAAAAATTCACCCGAGCTGGGAGTCCGGGACGAAACAGCGTCTGCGCAGTGCGCGATGATGTCACTATGATGTCATCACACATGCGCTGCAGCTTCCTGGAGGTTCCGAGTCGGAAGGTATGAAAGGGATGGTCGGGTCCGGTCAGGTCGGGTTGAGTCGGGGCGAGTCGGGGTCGGGGCAAAGTCGGAGGGACTCAGGCCGGGTCGGGCTCGGGTCCATTGTGGTTCAGTCGGGTTCGGGTTGGGTTCTTTTTCCCGACCTGAACAGGCCTTTACTACTCCTGGTCACGATCCTGCTAAAAGTGGGTGCATATTGGCACAGGGTGAGAACACAATGAATGGCCATTTCAATAAGGTATCAGAGGGCAGCTGATCAGGAGCAGAGTCAGAGAATGAAACAGCACAGAAGGAGGCCATTCTGCCTACTGTGCCTGTGCCAGCTCCTCCTGCCCCTTCCTTTTCAAATTCACATTCCTTTTTTGCAAGTTACTATTGAATCTGCTTCCACCGTGCTGTCAGGCAGTGCGTTCCAGATCACAACTCGCTGTGTTAAAAAAAATTTGCCTCATTTCCCCTCTAGTTGTTTTGCTGATTATCTTCATGCTGTGTCCTCTGGCTACCAACCCTCCTGCCAGTGGAAATAGTTTCCCCTCCTTTCCTTCATTGAAACACAAAATTTACAGCACAGAAACAGGCCCTTCGGCCCACCGAGTCTGTGCCGACCATCAACCACCCATTTATACTAATCCTACACTAATCCCATATTCCTATCACATCCCCACCTGTCCCTATATATTTCCCTACCACCTACCTATACTAGGGGCAATTTATAATGGCCAATTAACCTATCAACCTGCAAGTCTTTGGCATGTGGGAGGAAACCGGAGCACCCGGAGGAAACCCACGCAGACACAGGGAGAACTTGCAAACTCCACACAGGCAGTACCCAGAATCGAACCCAGGTCCCTGGAGCTGTGAGGCTGCGGTGCTAACCACTGCGCCGCCCTACACACAAGTCTCCACCTACTCTAGCAGCATAACCTTCAATTCCTTTCTCTGTCGTGCATTTAACTGGTTTCCTCTTTTTAAAAAGCCTTTATAATTTTGAGCCATGCAGAGAAGGCGAAGTAATAAGTTTACAGAAGTGGGGATATGAAGAGACACATGTAGGCCAGACTGGGTACAGATTGCAAGATCCCTTTCCTGAAGGGTATTAATGAACCATGAGGGTTTTTACAACAGTCCAGCAGCTGTCAGAGTCATTTTACTGGAGCTATTGCACAAATTACCAGACATATAAAATTCAATTTCACAATATGCCATGGGTAATCACACGATCCCTGCACTGTTCATCCAGTACAGTATCAGCTGTGGCTCAGTGAATAGCATTGTCTCCTCTGGGTGAGAACCTCCTGGGTTCAGGACTCGCTGCAGAGACTTAAACATACAGTCTAGACCAACACTCCCAGTGCAGTACAGAGGGAATGCTGTACTGCCAGAGGTACCGCCTTTTGGATGGGACGTTACTCTGAGGCCCCGTCTGCCCTTTCAGGCGGATATAAAAGATTCTACGGCATTATTCGAAGAAGAGCAGGGGAGTTGTGCTGGTTTCCCAGCCCAACAATTACCCCTCAACCAACATCACACACAAAAAAAATCAGATTATCCAGTCATAATCACATTGCTTGCTGCGCACAAATTGGCTGTCTCATTTCTCTACATTCTAGCAGTTCAAAAATACGTCATTGACTGTAAAGAGCTTTGGGACGTCTGGAGATTGTGAAAGGCGCTATAGAAATGCAAGGTCTCTCTCTCTCTCTAACCACTACACTTGATAACCTTTCAGTTTCAGTGTGGGATGATAGGGGATAGAATAGAGTTAATAAAAGGTTAGCTAGCCAAGTTGGAAATGGAGCATTTCCAGTGCTGGCACCCACCTGACGAGTGGTTTCCTTGTTAATGAGAAGTCTTGGTGTTGCATCAGACACCCTGGGTGAGAGAGGAAGAAAGCATCATTAGCACTATACCCTTGTGAACCACAGGACACATCATAATATCCCAACTTCCTGCAGTGCCACTAGCAGCAGTACAGACTCAAATCAGATCTATTTCAAGTGATTAAGTCAGCTCTGTGGGTAGCAGCTCACCCTTCTACACATCTCTGATCAAATACCACAAGAAAACCTTCAAATAAAGCTTGCAGAATCCTAGAGAGGTAGGTTCCTGTTTTATTCCTAGGTCTGTCCTGTGTTGGCTGAGTTTGGGCACTGCTTTTTTTTAAAATGTTCATTCTTGGGATGTGGGCATCGCTGGCAAGGTCAGTGTTTGTTGCCCATCACTAGTCACCCCTTTGAGAAGGTGGTGGTGAGCTGCCTTCTCAGTCTGCTGTGGTGCGTGTTGCCACAGTGCTGTTAGGTAGGGGAGTTCCAGGATTGTGACCCAGTGATGATATATAACCACAGCAGGGGAGGTTATACTGGATTAGGAGGCACATTCAGAACCAAAGCTAAGTGTAAAACCAAAACATTATAAAGTAGGAGGAAGGGGAAAATGGAAACATGCAGCAAGATCAACAATGTTTGAAAAAAAGATCAGCATTTTAACTAGAAATCCACTGTTAGAACAGCTGTGGGCAGTGGGTTAGACACTGGACTTTCACTTCTAGGTTTTTCTACTTGAAACACTGAGATATCGTAGAATATAGAAAGAGGAGGAGGCCATTTCACCTCTTGACCTTCTCTGCCATTTAACCAGATCATGGCTTATCTGTATCTCACCTCCACCTACCCGCGCTGCTTCCATAACCCTTAATGCCCTTGCCCAATAATTACAGGACCTTCCAACACGTTACATTAAGCCTGTACCAGTGTTTTTCTACACACAAGCCACCTAGTCTAACTCCACTCTCCTACTCGCTCCACATGCCCTTTAACATTCCTTTTTTCAGACAACTATCTAATCCGTTTTGAAGAGTATTTAAGGGATGTCACATTCTAACCTCCCCTTTAATTCTTTTTAACCTCTTTGCTTTTTTGATGTTGAATGACCACTCTCCCCCAACAAAGAGCCAACACCAATACAATGGACCCAATGGCTGCCTTCGGCACTATAAGCTTCTCTGCGGTGCATTTTATAGTTTTAATTTCTAATTTACAGATTTTCCAATCATTTCTCCTCCCCTCAAGAATTAGGAAAGATTGGTCGCACAGACCTGCTGGCAAGAGATGCAAATGGCTGGACCTGCAGAGAGGTGCCCATGATGATGAGGAGGTCACATTTTGGGAAATCCTGAACAAAAGACAGAAGTGCTCATTAAACTGGAGGTGAAGAAATACACCATACACAAATTAAGCACCTCCTTCTAGCTCACCTGGTGTCTTTAATTTAAAATAAAAGACAATTTCCTTGTGAAATAAAAATATATTTATATATTAAATGCAGGGATCGGGTGCCCCTGGGTAATGGGGAAGGGAACATGGAGCTCCCATGTCAGATGTGTCATAAGTCATTGACAAACGTCCTTTGAATACTTCCAAGAAAGCCCTCGATGCAATGAAATGAAACATGCTACAGGTACTGCACACTGTGGACTTTGCTGAACTTTCCTTAGGGCTGGAGACTTGAAGTGAAACAAAAGATGGAAACTATTTTTGTAATTACCATTGCATATAATGAAGGCTCAGTGCAGTCTTCAGCAATAGAGGGCAGGGGATAATTAGACAAGGGCGTGCAGATGTAATTTTGTCCTCATTTTGAAGACGCCTGCTCTATCCTTTTTTAAATTTATAATACTTCGACTTATTTGTAATTAAATCCGCAAACAATTGGGAAATTTGGGAAGCACAGACATAGATTGGTTGAGGATCAGTTTCTTTGTCTTACAGTCCAAGGAGTTGGGAGAGGCACAACAGCTGCACTACAGCACCATCACAGGTGGGAGGGTGTAATTACAAAGGTCATTACTATTGGAAATTTGAATAGCAGAAATTAAAATAGGGAAAAGCAAACACAAACATGTGACACAAATATCACAAATGGACGCATGCTTAGACATATAATTTTTAAATATATTATTTAACTTCTTAGCAAAGACATGAAGAGTGGGAAAGAGTACTTGGAAATGAAGTCCCTTCTGTTCAGTGGATAAAGACTTCAAGAAATTATTTGGTGAAGTATAGTTTTACCAGTATCCCAGTAAATATTCTCCCAAAACCACCACGGGATGGATTAATCAGTCAATCACCTCATTGCAATGATTCAGTTATTGCATTCGGAGTTAGAGAGTTTGTGGGTTCAAGTCCCACTCCAGCACATTACCTAGAATGACAGGTCGCAGCAGCACTGAGGGAGAGCTGTGTTGTCAGAAGTGCAGCCTTTTGAATGAAACGTTAAACCAAGTCCTGCTTGCCTATTCAAGTAGACATAAAAGATTTCCTGGCACCTTTTTCGAAGAAGAGCAGGGAGCTCTGCAGGTGATTAGGCCAACACTCATCCCCACTCACCATCATCAAAACTGATTAGCTTAGTCACTCACATCATTGCTGTTGGTGTGACTTTAATGTGTGCAAGATGGCAACTCCACTTCCCTACAAAGAGCGATGACACTTTATAATTGCAACTACTTGTGTTGATATAGTGCCTTTAACATAATTAAACACCCCAAGGCACTTCACAAGAGCATTATAAAGCAAACTTTGAGCCACATAAGGCGATATTAGGGCAGATGGCCAAAAGCTTGAAGAGAGGCAGGTTTTAAGGAGTGCCTTAAAGGAGGAGAGAGAGGCAGAGAGGTTTAGGGAGGGAATTGTAGAATTTAGGGCCCAGGCAGCTGAAGGTACGTCACCAATGGTGGAGCGATTAAAGTCGGGGATGCTCGTGAGGCCAGAATTAAACAAACGCAGATATCTCAGAGAGTTGTTGGGTTGGAGGAGGTTACAAAGATAGGGAGGGGTGAGGCCATGGAGGGATTTGAAAACAAGGAGGAGAATTTTAAAATTGAGATGCTGCTTAACCGGGTGCCAGTGTAGGTCAGCGAGCACAGGACTGATGGGTAAATGGGCTCTGAGAGTAAGCAGAGTTTTGGATGAACTCAAATCAATCAGTCCAAGCTCTTTCACTGGGATTGTCCTCTGAGTAGGGTAGATGGGGAGCAACTGTTTCCACTGGCAGAGGGTTGGTAACCAGAGGACACCAATTTAAGATAAATGTCATATTTTACCGGAACAGCAGGTCAATAAGGTTTTTCACTGAATATAAACTGCTGCACAGACAGATTCCCTGAAGAGAAACCAATAATAGAATTTACGTCTCACACACGCACAGAGTGACCTCAAACATATCTCAAAATCACCACTGCCCATGCCTTATTTACTGGCTGCTTCCTGTCTTATTCATTTCAAGGGAACTCACTGCGACAATTTTAAAATACTGCTCACTGCTACATATCAATTCAGTTATGCAGAATTTGAACTACAGTAACTCGGTGGATCCAAATTCCCCTTTTTCGTAGGTCCGATCACTTTCGTGATAAATTACTTGCTGTTCTACTTGGGAGTATCATAAATTTTTCTACTCATAATTACACAGACTCTGATGAGGGAATCTCAATTGAAATTCGTGGTCCTGTGTCATGGGTGTGGCATTTTCCCGACATAAATAATGTCTCCACACTCTGAGCTAAGAGAACAGAGGAGATGAGGTGGGGGGGGGGGGGGGGGGAAGAGGGGGGGGGGGAAATCAGGTGGTGAAGGGGGATGGGTTGGGATCTGCTCTGATGCCCTCCATAGTCTGCCAGCATTTACTGCCTTGCATATTTAGGCGATTTACTGGAGGGTGGCTAGGTACTCACTGACCTGTACCCCAGAAATAAACCAGCACCTTTGGAGAAGGGGGATACCATTCAAACTTCCAAGAAACAATGCTGAGTTTCATTATGAGCCGCTGCAGATCAGTCCAAACCAACTAGTCCAATGGAAAGCTTTCGGGATACACACGCTCCTGCTGTTGTTGCTTGCGGAAAGTGACTGGCTTCAGATCAAAGCTGCCACCTTATCTTAGTTGTTCGTGCCTTCAGCTGCCTGGGCCCTAAATGCTGGAGCTCCCTCCCTAAACCTCTCTCTCCTCCTCTTAAGACGTTTCCTTAAAACCTACCTCTTTGACCAAGCTTTTGGCTACCAGTCCTGATATCTCCTTCAGTGGCTTGGTGTCAGATTTTGTTTGATAATGCTCCTGTGAAGCCTTGGGATATTTTACTACATTAAAAAGGTGCTATATGAATGCAAGCTGTTCATTAAGTGTGTCATTTTGTGCACACACAGTATTTGGAGTGCAGCGAGGCAGTCAGGTTTCACGTAGTGCCGGAACGGGGCACAGCCCGATTTTCCCCACCTGCTTCCTGTTGGCACAAAGCGATGACAGAAAGGTCTGGAGGATGCCGATTTTCAGTAGGAATGTGGGAAGGCTACGAGGGAGGGGTGGAAACTGCACTGACTAAGACACCCTGAGCTGCTCCTGTTAGCTCTTTCTGCGGAAATCGGTATTGTGCTGAAGAGGAGCAGAAAGGAAGGCAAAGAAAATACACAAGTGCAAAAAGGGAATTTAATTAAATACAAAATAACCTTCACCCTAAGCCACCAGAAAATGGAACCTAGTCCAAGCCCTTGGCAACCGGTGGGATAATTCCTCAAGGGTGGACGGCTAAAAAAACAAACAAACCTGCTGCCAATTTTCAGCAAAACTCAAAGCAATCCCTCCTTGGCTATAGCAAGCTCCAGGAGACCAGGGTTCCTGAAGATGCATCATTAATCAAACATAATACTCAAGAGAAACGTGGAAACACAAGCTTTGGGGATCAATCATGTTTCAATATTGACTCTGCTGATTGCAATGATACTTACAGACTCCATGGTAGCAAAAAATTGTTGGGGGAGGCTCTCGCCAAAGAAAACTATGTCTATTTAGAGGATAGAGATGAGAATTAAACTCAGCACACAAAAGTTTCCTTTCACAAGACTAAAGGCACATTTTAAAGTCATTTTTTTCTCAGCCAGCATGGCAAGACATTCAATGATGTTTCTCTGTTGGGTGCAGGAAAGGAGAGAGACAACAGTTTTCTTCTTTTTCTTAGATGGCCTAGTTGCATACCATCAAATTTCATGCTTTAACCCTACAAATCTGACCCAAGCTGTATAACTGACACTCTCTTTACATGTATACTCTCCCACTCTCTCAAACCAATGTTGGCTTGACCTATTAACATTAAACAGCCAGCATCCTGCTCCTAAACACCACTCAATGATTCCTGCCGGAGAGAGTAGTCGTGCACAAGGGAGAGAGGGTTCGCGAGGGAAAGAGAGAGGGCTCGCGAGGGAAAGAGAGAGGGCTCGCGAGGGAAAGAGAGAGGGCTCGCGAGGGAAAGAGAGAGGGTTCGCGAGGGAAAGAGAGAGGGTTCGCGAGGGAAAGAGAGGGAGGGTGCGCAGTGGGGAGAGGGAGGGGGAGGGAGAGGGAGAGGGAGAGGGAGAGGGAGGGAGAGGGAGAGAGAGGGAGGGAGAGGGAGGGAGAGGGAGGGAGAGGGAGGGAGAGGGAGGGAGAGGGAGGGAGAGGGTGGGAGAGGGTGGGAGAGGGTGGGAGAGGGTGGGAGAGGGTGGGAGAGGGTGGGAGAGGGTGGGAGAGGGTGGGAGAGGGAGGGAGAGGGAGGGAGAGGGAGGGAGAGGGAGGGAGAGGGAGGGAGAGGGAGGGAGAGGGAGGGAGAGGGAGGGAGAGGGAGGGAGAGGGAGGGAGAGGGAGGGAGAGGGAGGGAGAGGGAGGGAGAGGGAGGGAGAGGGAGGGAGAGGGAGGGAGAGGGAGGGAGAGGGAGGGAGAGGGTGGGAGAGGGTGGGAGAGGGTGGGAGAGGGTGGGAGAGGGTGGGAGAGGGTGGGAGAGGGTGGGAGAGGGTGGGAGAGGGTGGGAGAGGGTGGGAGAGAATATGCGAGGGGGAGAGAGCGCGCGAAGGAGAGAGAGAGTACGTGAGGGGGGGGAGAGAGCGCACGAGGGAGAGAGAGTGAGGGAGAGAGCGCACAAGGGAGAGAGAGTGAGGGAGAGAGCGCGCGAGGGAGAGAGCGCGCGAGGGAGAGAGCGCGCGAGGGAGAGAGCGCGCGAGGGAGAGAGCGCGCGAGGGAGAGAGCGCGCGAGGGAGAGAGCGCGCGAGGGAGAGAGCGCGCGAGGGAGAGAGCGCGCGAGGGAGAGAGCGCGCGAGGGAGAGAGCGCGCGAGGGAGAGAGAGCGCGCGAGGGAGAGAGAGCGCGAGGGAGAGAGAGCGCGAGGGAGAGAGAGCGCGAGGGAGAGAGAGCGCGAGGGAGAGAGAGCGCGAGGGAGAGAGCGCGAGGGAGAGAGCGCGAGGGAGAGAGCGCGAGGGAGAGAGCGCGAGGGAGAGAGCGCGAGGGAGAGAGCGCGAGGGAGAGAGCGCGAGGGAGAGAGCGCGAGGGAGAGAGCGCGAGGGAGAGAGCGCGAGGGAGAGAGCGCGAGGGAGAGAGCGCGAGGGAGAGAGCGCGAGGGAGAGAGCGCGAGGGAGAGAGCGCGAGGGAGAGAGCGCGAGGGAGAGAGCGCGACACAGACAGAAAGTGCACGAGGAAGAGAGAGAGGGTGCATGGTGGAGAGTGTGTGTGAGGGACAGAGAGAGCGAGAACGCGCGAGGGGGAGAGAGAGAGAGAGAGAGTGTGCAAGGGGGAACAGAGAGACAGTGTGCGAGGGAGAGTGTGTTTATATAGCACCTTTGATGTAATAAAACATATGAAAGCATTTGACAGGAGCATTATAAAAACAAAATATAACACTGAGCCACAAAAAGAGGTATTAGATCAGATGACCAAAAGCTTGGTCAAAGAGGTAAATTTTAAGGACTGCCTGAAAGGAGGAAAGTGAGGTGGAGAGGGAGAGAGGTGTAGGGATGGTATTCCAGAGCTTGGGAGCTAGGCAACTGAAGGCTAAGCCACCAGTGGTGGAGCGTGAAAATCAGGGATACACAAGAGGCCAGAATTAGAGGAGTGCAGATCTCTTGGAGGGTTGTGGGGCTGGAGGAGATTACAGTGATAGGGAGGGGTAAGGTCACAGAGGTGTAAGCGTATAAACGAAGGAAGGCAGCAATTTAGAGATATGATTCAGACATGGTCTAACTGAATGGTGGAACAGGCTCAGGAAACTGAACAGCCCCCTCCTGTTCCAAGAACAGTTAATCAACACAGATGATCCAAGCTGGACTATGGAGAGCACAGATGTGTCTGAGGGCTTTTACCACATCATTGATATTACTCACCAGGTTTCACGACAGAACTGCACTGTTCACATTTTGGAAGCGGCTTTGTAAAGATCTGTGCTGTTTGAGGGAGACAAAAAAGGGGAAATGAAATTCGTAACTCAACGCATTATAAAGTTGCAACTTAAACACTGGAAACCACTGCACAAGTCTCAGAGGGATTTCCTAAATAGGCAACGTATGTTGATCACTCTCCGTTCATTTTAACTTCATCGCAGCAAACTCCCATGTGGAATTGCCAGAAGCTCTAGAATAGATTAACCCCATGTGCCCTCACCTCCAGTGCCCTCCCCTGCCCATGGCCAAGTTTGTGGTTTTTGGTGGTGGCAAGGTGAAGAATTGTGCTTGTTTAGGTATGATTTTAGTTTTAATCCCTTCAGCTGTGAATCAGTGGGTAGCAGATGCACCTCTGAATCAGAAGATTGTGGATTTCAGTACCACTGCAGAGACTAGTGCATATAATGCAGGCTTACATACTCCCAGTGGAGTACTGAGGGAACGCTGCACTGTCAGAGGGTCAGTACTGAGGGGGCACTGCACTGTCGGAGGGTAAGTACTGAGGAAGCGCCGCACTGTCGGAAGGTCAGCACTGAGGAAGCGGTGCACCGTTGGAGGGGGAGTACTTAGGGAGCATCGCACTGTCGGAAGGTCAGCACTGAGGAGGCGCCGCACCGTTGGAGGGGGAGTACTTAGGGAGCATCGCACTGTCGGAGGGTCAGTACTGAGGGAGTGCCGCATTGTTGGAGGGTCAGTACTGAGGGAGTGCCGCACTGTCGGAGATGCCGTTTTTCAGATGAGACATTAAACCTTTCCTCAGAACTCCTGAGGAACTGCTGAAGAAGGGTCACTGACCTGAAACATTAACTCTGCTTCTCTCTCCACAGATGCTGCCAGACCTGCTGAGTATTTCCAGCATTTCTTGTTTTTATTTTAGATTTCCAGCATCTGCAGTATTTTACTTTTATTAAACCCTTCCTGTTCTTGGGATGTCCCAAAGCACTTCACAACCAAGTTTAAAAAAGAAAGACTTGCATTTATGTAGCATCTTTCATGACCACCGGACTTTTCCAAGCGCTTTACAGCCAATGAATTAGGAACATAGGAGTAGGCCACTCAGCCCATCGAGCCTGCCCCACTATTCAATATGATCATGGCTGATCATCCAGTTCAATGCCTTTTCCCCACACTATCCTCATATCCCCTTATATCATTGGTATTTAGAAATCTGTCAATCTCTCATTTAAACATACTCAATGACTGAGCTTCCACAGCCCTCTGGGGTAGAGAATTTCAAAGAGTCACAACCCTCTGAGTAAAGAAATTTCTCCTCATCTCGGTCCTAAGTGGCTTCCCCCTTATTTTGAAATTGTGTCCCCTGGTTCTCGACTCCCCAACCAGAGGAAACATCTTACCTGCATCTACCCTGTCTATCCCTCTAAGTATTTTGTAGGTTTCAATGAGATCACCTCTCATTCTTCGAAACTCTAGGGAATACTGGCCCAGTTTCCCCAATCTCTCTTCATAGGACAGTCCCACCATCCCGGGAACAAGTCTGGTGAAACTTCATTGCACTCTCTCTATGGCAATAATATCCTTCCTAAGGTAAGGGGACTAAAACTGCACACAATACTCCAAGTGCTGTCTAACCAAGGTTCTATACAATTGAAGCAAGACTTCACTACTCCTGTACTCAAATCCTCTTGCAATAAAGGCTAACATACCATTAGCCTTCCTAATTGCTTGCTGCACCTGCATGTTAGCTTTCAGTGACTTATTGACAAGGACACCCAGGTCCCTTTGTACATCTACACTTTCTAATCTCTTACCAGTTAAGAAATACTCTGCACATCCATTCCACCTACCAAAGTAGATAACCTCACATTTTTCCACATTATATCCCATCTACCACGTCCTTGCCCACCCACTAAGTCTGTCCAAATCCCCTTGAAGCCGCTTTGCATCTTCCTCACAACACACATTCACTTGAAACGCCAAAGCATACAAGGCTACGGGCCAAGTGCTGGAAAATGTGCTTGATGGTCGGCGCAGGCACATTGGGCCGAAGGGCCTGTTTCTGTGCTGTAATGCTCTATTACTCTATTCCCACCTAGTTTTGTGTCTTCTGCGAACTGGGAAATATTACAGTTGGTCCCCACATCCAAATCATTGATATATATTGTGAATAGCTGGAGCCCAAGCACTGATCCCAGCGGTACCCCACTAGTCACAGCCTGCCAACGTGAGAATGACCGTTTATTCCTACTTGCTGCTTTCTGCCTGTTGACCAATCCTTAATCCATGCCAGTACATTACCTCCATTCCCATGTGCTTTAATTTTGCTAACCTATCTCCTGTGGGAGACTTTATCAAAAGCCTTCTGAAAATCCAAGTATACCACGTCCACCGACTCCCCTTTATCAATTGTTAGTAACATCCACATAAAACTCCAACAGATTCGTCAAACATGATTTCCCATTCATAAATCCATGTTGACTATGCCCAAGCAAATCATTATTATCCAAGTGTCGATTTATCACCTTTAGAATAGATTCTACCATTTTCCCTACTACTGATGTAAGGTCTGTAATTCCCGGTTTTCTCCCTCCCTCCCTTCTTAAATAGTGGGGTGACATTTGCGACCTTCCAATCTGCAGGAACCGCTCCAGAATCTATAGAATTTTGGAATATTATCACCAATGCATCCAATATCTCCATAGCTACCTCTTACAACACTCTGAGATGTAGAATATCATGTCCTGGAGAATTATCAACCTTTAGCCCCATAATTTCTCCAATACAACCTTCTTACTAATACTAATTTCCTTCAATTCCTCATTCCCCCTAATCCCTTGAACCTCTAATTCTGGGAGATATTTATATTACTTTTTAAATGTAATCAATATTGTAATGTAGAAAAGTTGTTATTGTAGTGTTCTTTTGGGCCTCCTTATCTCGAGAGACAATGGATACACGCCTGGAGGTGGTCAGTGGTTTGTGAAGCAGCTCCTGGAGTGGCTATAAAGGCCAATTCTAGAGTGACAGGCTCTTCCACAGGTGCTGCAGAGAAATTTGTTTGTCGGGGCTGTTGCACAGTTGGCTCTCCCCTTGCGCCTCTGTCTTTTTTCCTGCCAACTACTAAGTGTCTTCGACTCGCCACATTTTAGCCCCGTCTTTATGGCTGCCCGCCAGCTCTGGCGAACGCTGGCAATTGTAGTGTACAGCACATAATAAATGTAGATAGAGATCCTTTTACAAGCAGGTGCAATCTGCATGTTCATGTTAAACTAGACAAACGGACACCCTTTGAGTTGGAGCGGAAGACAGTTGCTGAGGAAAGCGATGTAGCTGTGAAAGCGAGTTTTAGCAAACGGCAGATCAAACACGAGAAGGGAAACAGAAAGTAAAGGAGGCAAGTTAAACTGATTGCTTTCTTGAATCGCAGCACCACCTATCGCTTGGAAGTGGCTTTGTTCCAGTCCGTCTCATCATTCCCAAGTTCGCTCTCTTGAAGTTAACACTCAGTAAGGTGCTGTGTTCCTTCCTACAGACAGAGCCTAGCAAACAATCCAGGCTGCCCAAAAACTGTATACAACTTGAAAACTCCTCTTATTCTTACTACAACTGATGGGGGGGGGCGGGGGCTGATCAGTGGAGGGAAGGCCAGGGCAGGAGATTGCTTCAAGTCCTGAGGCAGGCTTTACTGATGAAAATGACTAAAATCCCTCGACAATTACAAGTAGGGAAAAGTAGGTGCCAGCGAGGCTCAGTGGGTAGTACTCTCACCTGAGTTAGAGGACTGTGGGTTCAAATCCCACTCCAGAGGCTTGAGCAAAAAATCTAGGCTGTCACTACTGTGCAGTGCTGAGCAGCAGCGTATAAATGCTGGCTTTCATTGGCAAAGCAAGCTCACTGTACCGGTACAGGAGGGTGTATAAATGCTGAATTACCATCCTGGTACATGCGTTGGCGAGGGATGTTATCAATGCAGACTTACTTTTCATCCAGTCAAGGTTATATTGCTTCCTGCACACACTGTTGGTGCAGTGGGAGGTGTAGAACGTTCCATGCGCTTCTATCAAGTCCTCGTCCTTCAGCCCAACTACTCGTTCCAGAGTATCAATGTTCTACAATGGAGCATTAAGGAAAATGAATAACAAGACAAGCTGAGGTTTGAGGCCAGATGGTATCTCTTATCACACAGAGCCACAGATTTCCAAAATGTACAAGTCTGAATTCACTGAGACCCAATGACATTCTCAAGTGATAACGGCAGGTGAGGAGGAAGAGGTAGTTATTGATATGCGTTCCTACTCTCGCCTGAAACTTGCTTAATTGCCTTTTGGGGTCAAGGAGGAATTTCTCCGTTTTTTTTCATAAATTGACCAGTCTTTATTTCCTCTCTTCTGTTTTTCTCCCTGTGGATTGTGTGCCTGGGAGTTGGGGCCTCGAAGATGCACTTGGGCGACATCATGATTAGATGGGACATGGATGATGGTCTCATCCCAACCTTTTTTTTTTTTACTTTTGTAAGAAAGGCGCACGGGAACTGTGCAGAATTCATCAGCTGTCTGGATCATTACCATAGCATTATTAATTCTCCTGAGAACATGAAGAGGCCATTCAGCCCTTCGAGCCTGTCTTATCATTTAATTTGATCATGACTAATCTGTACCTCAACTTCACATCCCTTAATAGCTTATCCAACAAAAATCTACTGGTATCAGTTTTCAAAATTCCAACTGACAGGATTTTTGGGAAACAGGGTTCCAGATTTCCACTAACGTTTGTATGAAAAAATGCTTTCTAACATCGCTTTAACTTTAAGGCTATGCCTTAATGCTAATAAACGCTTATGTATATTTTTTATAAACACATTCTGCTGTGTTGCTACTGGTCTAGGGAATGGAAAATTCAGCTGCTTCCCTGCTCCTAATTGCTCTCTAGTGACCCCTGCTTAAAAGTGTGCACTTCAGCATTACAAAATAGGAAGAATTGCATTTTTAGAGTGCCTTTCATGACCACTGGATGTCCCAAAGCACTTTGCAGCCAATGTAGCACTTTTTGAAGTGTAGTCACTGTTGTAATGTAGGAAACGCAGCAGTCAATTTGTGCACAGCAAGCTTCCACAAACAGCAATGCGATAATGATCAGATTATCCTGTTTTGTAATGTTGATTGATGGATAAGTACTGGCCAGGACACCAGGCAGAACTCCCCTGCTCTTCTTCGAATTAGGGCCATGGGTTCTTTTATGTCCACCTGAGAGGACAGACAGGGGCCTCGATGTAAAAGCACATCTGAACGACAGTACCTCCGACAGTGCAGCACTCCCTCAGTACTCCACTGGGAGTGCCAGCCTAGCCTGTTGCACTCAAGATCTGGAGCAGGATTTTAAACCATAAGCCGTCTGACTCAGAAGTGAGAGTACTACCAACTGAGCCACAGCTGGCACATATTAGGTGAAGACTAGATGGGGCTTGCTTGTGATGCCCCCCATGGCCAAATAACCTAATGACACTCACTAACCTCACACACCGAGAAGGGTTGCTTAGGCAAAGTATTCAAATGCGTAGAGCTCCCACAGAACTGAATCCCAACAGGAGCCAGCACCTTCAGATCCGTAGATGGTAGGCAGTAACCAACTCCTCACTGGGGTTGCCTTAAAGGAGGCTTTGAAACAAAGCTTGTGCCTCTGGCTCCAGCAGCAGTCAATCACAATACACTGGGTTCGCAAGCTGGGAAGACAGATCATTTTTTTTATTCATTCATGGGATGTGGGCGTCACTGGCCAGGCCAGCATTTATTGCCCATCCCTAATTACCCTTGAGAAGGTGGTGGTGAGTTGCTTTCTTGAACCGCTGCAGTCCATGTGGGGTAGGTACACCCACAGTGCTGTTAGGAAGGGAGTTCCAGGATTTTGACCCAGCGACAGTGAAGGAACGGCGATATAGGTCCAAGTCAGGATGGTGTGTGACCTGGAGGGGAACTTGCAGGTGGTGGTGTTCCCATGTATTTGCTGCCCTTGTCCTTCTAGTTGGTAGGGGTCACGGGTTTGGAAGGTGCTGTCTAAGGAACTTTGGTGCATTGCTGCAGTGCATCTTGTAGATGGTACACACTGCTGCCACTGTGCGTCGGTGGTGGAGGGAGTGAATGTTTGGAGATGGGGTGCCAATCAAGCAGGCTGCTTTGTCCTGGATGGTGTCGAGCTTCTTGAGTGTTGTTGGACCTGCACCCATCAAGGCAAGTGGAAAGTATTCCATCACACTCCTGACTTGTGCCTTGTAGATGGTGGACAGACAGGCTTTGGGGAGTCAGGAAGTGAGTTACTTGCCTCAGGATTCCTAGCCTCTGACCTGCTCTTGCAGCCACGGTATTTATATGGCTACTGCAGTTCAGTTTCTGGTCAATGGTAGCCCCTAGGACGTTGATAGTGGGGGATTCAGCAATGGTAATGCCATTGAATGTCAAGGAGAGATGGTTAGCTTCTCTCTTGTTGGAGATGGTCATTGCTTGGCACTTGTGTGGCATGAATGTTACTTGCCACTTATCAGCCCAAGCCTGGATATTGTCCAAGTCCTGCTGCATTTCTACACGGACTGCTTCAGTATCTGAGGAGTCACGAATGGTGCTGAACATTGTGCAATCATCAGCGAACATCCCCACTTCTGACCTTATGATTGAAGGAAGGTCATTGATGAAGTAGCTGAAGATGGTTGGGCCTAGGACACTACCCTGAGGAACTCCTGCAGTGATGTCCTGGAGCTCAGACGATTGACCTCCAACAACCAAAACCATCTTCCTTAGCGTGGAAGTTAGAGTACGACTCCAGCCAGCGGAGAGTTTCCCCCCTGATTCCCATTTGACTCCAGTTTTGCTAGGGCTCCTTGATGCCACACTCGGTCAAATGCTGCCTTGGTGTCAAGGGCAGTCACTCTCACCTCACCTCTTGAGTTCAGCTCTTTTGTCCATGTTTGAACCAAGGCTGTAATGAGGTCAGGAGCTGAGTGGTCCCTGGCAGAACCCAAACTGAGCGTCACTGAGCAGGTTATTGCTAAACAAATGCCACTTTATGGCACTGTTGATGACACCTTCCATCACTTTACTGATGATTGAGAGTAGGCTGATGGGGCAGTAATTGGCCGGGTTGGACTTGTCCTGCCTTTTGTGTACAGGACATACCTGGGCAATTTTATACATTGCCGGGTAGATGCCTGTGTTGTAGCTGTGCTGGAACAGCTTGGCTAGGGGCGCCGCATGTTCTGGAGCACAGGTCTTCAGTACAATTGCTGGAATATTGTCAGGGCCCATAGCCTTTGCAGTATCCAGTGCCTTCAGTTGTGTCTTGATATCAGGTGGAGTGAATCGAATTGGCTGAAGACTGGCATCTGTGATGCTGGAGACTTCAGGAGGAGGCCGAGATGGATCATCAACTCAGCACTTCTGGCTGAAGATTGTTGCAAATGCTTCAGCTTTGTCTTCAGCCTTTCCCACACCCAATCAAATAAGTTCACCTTGACGAAGCTGTGGGTTGTTTGAGACCCACGTGTCAGCAACCAGAGCCCCTTGTACAGCAGTAAATGCAGTTCAAGAGCAAGATAATGGCTGCAGTTATCCGCTGGGCCACAAGGTGGCAGCCAGATCAGAAGCAACAGGAAGGGGAAATATATAACTGCTTCATTCCTATTACAGACCCCAACACTTATAGTGAGTGTATTAACAGGCTTAGCAGGGGGGAGGGAGGGGTAGTGAATCTGTGGAGAAAGCCTGTACCGACTGACCTTTCACAGCCAGATTATGGTAGCACCCAGTTTGCGAGCAAATCAATTCGACAATGGCAGATCGTACCTGTGTATAACAGCGTAACAGCAGTCCCTTGTCTCGCAGCATCCGCATGAAGTAATGGCAAACTGTGGGCTGCAGAAGGAGACAGAAAGGAGGAGGATGGCATTTGTTCCAAAGTATGAACCCGTTTTACATTGAATAAACATGTATAGCACTGGCGGTAACTGCAGAGACCCTACTCTAGCTGGTAGCAACTAACTGCACAGGAAGAAATAAGCCTGGGTCTGTCTGGCTACAGTTACAATGGGGCAGCTAGATTAAAATGTTTTTTTGCAAACGCTTCTGCACTCAACATCCCTTACCTTAAATTGTCCCGGGTACAATTCCTTTGCCAATGCAAAAAATGGTTCTGGATTTTGCTGAAATGTAACAGATGAACGTCAGTAACATTAAAGTTGACAGAGGATATTGACAGGCAGTTGCAGACACTGGGGAGTGCAACCAATTCGAATGGAGAACCTTTAACTTAATGAAAAGAGAAAAGGGCCAATCTACAGCACCACAATAATACTTCCCCCTCCCCCACCCCCCCAATCCTCTAATAGGATCTTCACCTTCCCTCGGACAATCCAGCCAAGATAGGAAACACGATGGGGAGGGAATCCCAGGTGCAATTCCATGCCTTTCTTGGCACAGTACATTAGTCCTGTAACACAGGCTGCTAGCTGGAGAAACCCAGACTAAAAGGAAGCGCAGTTGAAGCCAAAGATCGGCTATGATCGTAATTGAATGTCGGAGCAGGCTCGATGGGCCGTATGGTCTACTTCTGCTCCTATATCTCATGTTTTTAAGGAGACGAACAACTTCTATTTATACAGTGCTTATAACGTAGTAAAAATGTCCTAAGACACTTCAGAGGAGCGGAATTAAATTTGACACAAAAGCAAAATACTGCAGATGCTGGAAATCTGAAACAAAAACAGAAAATGCTGGAAATGCTCAGCAGGTCAGGCAGCATCTGTGGAGAGAGAAACAGAGTTCACGTTTCAGGTCTGTGTGACTTTGTATTGGCACCCACAGACCTGAAACGTTGACTCTTTATCTCGCCACAGATGCAGCCTGACCTGCTGAGCATTTCCAGCATTTTCTGTAATTAGATTTGATTAGATTTTTTGATTAGGACAGGCAACCAAAAAGCTTAGTGAAAGAGGCAGGCTTTAAGGAGTGTCTTAACTCGTGATTAAACACTGTAACCCGCAGTCTATCGTGATGCAACCAGAGATTGACTCGACGAGCGAGGGCAGCGTAGCAGCAACCCCCCTCCAGAGCCAGGATATAAACCACTTGATAAGGCACTGTCAAGTTTTGTGCATGGACATCCTTGCCTAGCAGAAATATAATGCATTGTAACACAACAAGTGCAACTAGGAAAATAAGCAACAATTACCTTGAAGTAGCCAGTTTCAAATATTGCTTCGGGATATGGCAGGTCGTATTTCTGAAGGTTGTCATAGAGACCGGTACCAGGACTGCGGAAGTCAGGGATCCCTGCCGCTGTGTAGGAAAAAAGAATTCACAGAAAGAGCATTTAGAAAGAGACTTGTTGCTGATCAGGCCGTCAGTCTCTCAACACTGAACTGCTTTCAAAGTGAAGGATCTCCCATTCAGGAAAGGGCAGCTTCTGTGCTGCATCACCATTATCCCATGGACAGCAGAAGGTGACAAATGTGCAAATGAATGTAAATCTACACTGGCTCCCAGTCATGCCATAACTCAATCTTAACATTCTCACCCCTGTTTTCAAATCCCTCCATGTCCTTGCACCTACCCCCAACTCTGCACCCCCCCACCCCCCCACGCCCACCTGTAATCTCCTCCGGCCCTCCGAGATCTCTGTGCTCCTCCAATTCTGGCCTCTTGAGCAACCCGATTTTCATCGTTCCGCCATTGGCGGCTGTACCTTCAGCTGCCTGAGGACCTAAGCTCTGGAATTCCCTCCCTAAACTTATCCATCACTCTCCCCTCCTTTAAGATGACCCTTAAAACCTACCTGGAGGTATTGTGAACTGTGAGGAGGATAGTGATAAACCTCAAGAGCACATGGACAGGCTGGTGGAATGGGCGGACAAGTGGCAGATGAAATTTAATGTTGAAAAATATGAAGTGATTCATTTTGGTAGGAAGAACGAGAAGGGGCAATATAAAATAAAGGATACAATTCTAAAGAGGGAGCAGGAGCAGAGGGACCTGGGGGTATATGTGCACAAATCATTGAAGGTGGCAGGGCAGGTTGAGAAATGGTTAATAAAGCATACGGGATCCTAGGCTTTACAAATAGGGGCATAGAGTCCAAAAACAAGGAAATCATGATAAACCTGTATAAAACACTGGTTCGGCCTCTACTGGAGTACTGTGTCCAGTTCCGGGCACCACACTTTCAGAAGGATGCTAAGACATTGGAGAGGGTGCAGAGAAGATTCACAAGAATGGTTCCAGAGATGAGAAACTTCAGAGATTGGAGAAGCTGGGATTGTTCCCCTTGGGGCACAGAAGGTTAAGAGGATAACAGAAAGTTCCGGAAATATGCAGCAGGTCTGGCAGCATCTGTGGAGAAAGAAACAGAGTTAACATCTGTTCTGATGAAGGGTCGCAGACCTGAAAGGTTAACTCTGTTTTTCTCTCTACAGATGCTGCCAGGCCTGCTGCATATTTCCAGAACTTTCTGTTTTCATTTCAGAGTTTCAGCATCCGCAGTATTTTTCTCTTACTGAAGGTTAAGAGGAGATTTGATTGATTGTTCAAAATCATGAGGGGTCTGGACAGAGTAGAGAGAGAGAAACTGTTCCCATTGGCTGAAGGATCCGTAACCAGAGGACACTGATTTAAGGTGATTGGCAAAAGCAACAGCGACACGAGGTAAAACGTTTTTTACGCAGCGAGTGGTTAGGATCTGGAATGCAATGCCTGAGAATGTGGTGGAGGCAGATTCAATCGTGGCTTTCAAAAGAGAATTGGATAATTATCTGAAGAGAAAAAAATTTGCAGAGCAACAAGGAAGAGTCGGTCGGGGGGGGGGGGGGGAGTGGAACAAGGCAAGTTGCTCTTGCAGAGAGGTGGCACAAAAACGATGGGCCGAATGGTCTCCTTCTGAGCTGTAACCATTCTATGATTCCTCTTTGAACAAGCCTTTGTTCGTCTAACAGCTTATGTGGCTCGGTGTCAAATTCTGTTTGATAAAGCTCCTGTGAATGCTTTATAAATATAAGGTTGTTGGTTTTACACTGCGAGTCAGTGGTAAAGACAAAAGTTCAGACTGTTCTGTTGGCTGTAGCTCTGAAAATCTGTTTTCACTTCCTTGTACAGGACTAAGCTTAGGCTGCAGTGAGAACAAACTAGATAACAGAAGTATTCTGTTATTCTGGAGGGTGAGCGTGCACAACTGGAGGTTGTGGTCCATGTTGGTACCAATGACATAGGTAGAAAGAGGGATGAGGTCCTGCAAAAAGAATTTAAGGAGCTAGGTAGCAGATTAAAAAGTAGGACCTCAAAGGTTGTAAACTCTGGGTTTCTTCTGGTGCCACGGGCTAGTGAGTATATGAATAGGAGTTTACAGCAGATGAATGCATGGTTGGGGGGGGGGGGGGGGGGGGGGGAGATGGTGCAGGCTTTAGTTTCCTGGATCACTGGGCCTGTTTCTGGTGAAGCTGGGATCTGTATAAGATGGAGGGGTTGCACCTGAACCGGAACGGGACCAGCATCCTTGCTGGGAGGTTTGCTAGTGCTTTTGGGGGGGTGGGGTTTAAACTAATTTGGCAGGGGGATGGGATACAGAGTGGAAGAACAGTAGGGGGTGTTGTACAATCAAATATAAATGTGAAGCTAAGTCAATCTGGAGGACAGAGTAAATGTAGACCTGTTAAAGCTCAAGCAAATAATGCAAGGTTGGATTGTATCTATTTTAATGCAAGGAGTCTTACTAGTAAGGCAGATGAATTGAGGGTGTTGATTAACACATGGGAATATATTATTGCTATTACTGAGACATGATTGAGGGAAGGGCAGGACTGGCAGCTGAATATCCCAGGGTACAGAATCTTCAGACGTGATAGGGGAGGGGGTAAAAGAGGAGGTGGCATTGCACTGTTGATTGAAGAGTCAATTACTGTAGTAAGGAGGGATGATATCTTAGAAGGTTCCTCTAATGAGGTCATATGGGTAGAACTTAAAAACAAAAAGGGGGCTATTACTTGGCTGGGAGTGTACTACAGGCCTCCAAACAGTCAGGCAGTGATAGAGGAGCAGATATGTAGGCAAATCTCAGAGAGGTGCAAAAATAATAGGGTAATAATAATAGGAGATTTCAACTTCCCCTATATTAGAGGGGATAGTATTAGTGCAAAAAGCTTAAAGGGGGCAGAATTCTTCAAGTGCATTCAGGAGAGCTTTTTGAGCCGGTATGTAGGGAGGAGCGGTACTGGGCTTAATCCTAGGGAATGAAGACGGACAAGTGGTAGAAGTGGCAGTGGGGGAGCATTTCGGGGATAGTGACCATAACTCTAAGATTTAAGGTTGTTATGGAAAAGGACATAGACAGGAAATAAGAGTACCGAATTGGGGGAAGGCAGATTTCAATATGATAAAACAGGATCTGGCCAAAATGAACTGGGAGCAGCTACTTATAGGAAAGTCTACATCAGACCAGTGGGAGTCATTTAGAAAGGAAATTGTGAGGGTTCAGGTCCAGCATGTTCCTGTAAAGGTGAAGAGTAGGACCAATAAGTCCAGGGAACCCTGGATGGCAAGGGATATAGAGGATTGGATAAGGAAAAGAAAGGAGGCGTATGGAAGTTTCAGAGTGCTGAAAACAGTGGAGGCCCGAGAGGAGTATAGAAAGTGTAGGGGAGTACTTAAAAAAGTAATTAGGAAAGCAAAGAGGGGGCATGAAAAATCACTGGCAGACCAGATAAAGGAAAATCCCAAGGCATTTTATAAGTATGTTAGGGGCAAGAGGATAACCAGGGAAAAAGTGGGGCCCATTAGGGATCAAAGAGGCAATCTGTGTGTGGAGCTGGAGGACAAAGGTGAGGTTTTGAACAATTACTTTTCATCTGTATTCACAATGGAGAGGGACGATGTAGGTGTAGTGATCAGGGAGGGGGATTGTGATATACTTGATCAAATTAGCATTGAAAAGGAGGAAGTATTAGCTGTATTAGCGGGCTTAAAGGTGGATAAATCCCCTGGCCCAGATGAGATGTATCCCAGGCTAAGTGAGGCAAGGGAGGAGATAGCAGGGGCTCTGACACAAATTTTCAGATCCTCTCTAGCCACAGGAGAGGTACCAGAGGGCTGGAGGACATCGAATGTGGTACCATTATTCAAGAAGGGTAGCAGGGATAAACCAGGTAATTACAGGCCTGTGAGTCTAACGTCAGTGGTAGGGAAATTATTGGAAAAATTCAGAGAGACAGGATTAATCTCCACTTGGAGAGGCAGGGATTGATCAGGGATAGTCAGCATGGCTTTGTGAGGGGGAGATCGTGTCTAACAAATTTGACTGAAGTTTTCGAGGAGATGACTAGAGGTGTAGATGAGGGTAAAGCAGTTGATGTTGTCCACATGGACTTCAGTGAGGCTTTTGATAAGGTCCCGCGTGGGAGATTGATTAAGAAAGTAAGAACCCATGGGATCCAGGGTAATTTGGCAAATTGGATTCAAAATTGGCTTTGTGGCAGGAGGCAGAGGGTGATGGTCGAGGGTTGTTTTTGCGAATGGAGGCCTGTGACTAGGGGTGTACCGCAGGGATCGGTGCTGGGACCCTTATTTAGACGTGAATATAGGAGGTAGGGTTAGTAAGTTCGCAGACAACACGAAAATTGACGGTGTCGTAAATAGTGAGGAGGAAGGCCTTCGATTACAGGACGATATAGATGGGCTGGTAAGATGGGCGGAGCTATGGCAAATGGAGTTTAATCCTTAGAAGTGTGAGGTGATACACTTTGGGAGGACTAACAAGGCAAGAGAGTATACAATGGATGGTAGGACCCCAAGGGAGTACAGACGGTCAGAGGGACCTTGGGGTGCTTGTCCATAGATCACTGAAGGCAGCAGCACAGGTAGATAAGGTGGTTAGGAAGGCATACGGGATACTTGCCTTTATCAGACTAGGCGTAGAATATAACAGCAGGGAGGTTATGATGGAGCTGTATCAAATGCTGGTTAGGCCGCAGCTGGAGTACTGTGTACAATTCTGGTCACCACACTATAGGAAGGATGTGATTGCAATGGAGAGGGTGCAGAGGAGATTCACCAGGATGTTGCCTGGGCTGGAGCATTTCAGCTATGAAGAGAGACTGAAAAGGCTTGGGTTGTTTTCCTTAGAACAGAGAAGGCTGAGGGGGGACCTGATTGGGGTATACAAAATTATGAAGGGCACAGATAGCATAGATAGGAAGAAACTTCTTCCCTTAGCGGAGATGTCAATAACCAGGGGGCATTGATTTAAGGTAAGGGGCAGGAGGTTTAGAGGGGATTTGAGGAAAAAAAATTTCACCCAGAGGGTGGTTGGAGTCTGGAACGCACTGCCTGAGGGGTGGTGGAGGCAGGAACCCTCACAACATTTAAGAAGTATTTAGATGAGCACTTGAAATGCCATAGCATACAAGGCTACGGGCCAAGTGCGGGGAAGTGGGATTAGTTTTGGACGGGTGCTTGATGGTCGGCGCAGGCGCATTGGGCCCGTTTCTGTGCTGTAAAACTCTATGACTCTTAAGTCCGCACACTTACATGTTGATATGCCAGCTCCAACCATGCATATAATCTTTTGACCTGGAAGGAAATTGAACAAAAAATATTATTGTTTGACAAAGACTAAACACTTCAAGAATATTCCTTTCTTTCCTCCCTCTGCCTTTCAATTTTGCCAGACAACAGCTCATGAAAAGACGAATAAAAAATATATTTGCTTAAAGATCCACGAATCTAACACCAGCCAGTAAGATACCAGAGCACGTGCTGCTTTGAAGGGTTGTGACCGGAAATGGTAAGACAGTAATTTCGATTCCGTTTCCTGCAGATTGAGTTCATAGCAGGAGCTGAATAGAGAAATGTCACCTCAGCTTTCCCTCACATCACCTCTAATGGGGATGCTATATAATACTGGCTGCCTGAAGCCTGGGAGGAGGTACCTGGCCCATCTGCTAAAGGCAATGGTGCACAGTGCAAGAAAGGGCGAGGGAAATAAAAACTTAACACTAATTAATTGGCAATATGGTCCAAAGAGGCCACTGGATGGATGGATATTGCTCGGGAAATCAAAAATTGGTGAAGTGGGAACACTTTTGAAAACCAGGGCTGCAGCATATTGCTGGAGTAGGGTACAGGGCACTTTACTCTGCATCCCAGTCTGCCATCACCTCGATTTTAAAATTCTCATCCTTGTCTTCAAATCCCTCCACGGCCTCGCTCCCCCCCTCCCTATCCCTGTACGGCAAGATCTTGGCACTCCTCCAATTCTGGCCCCTTGCACACCCCTGATTTCCTTCGCTCCACCATTGGCGGCCGTGCCTTCAGCTGCCTGGGCCCTAAGATCTGGAATTCCCTCCCTAAACCTCTCCGCCTCTTTCTCCTCCTTTAAGTTGCTCCTTAAAAACCTGTTTGACCAAGCTTTTGGTCGCCTGTCCTAAGATCTGCTTATGCGGCATAGTGTCGAAATCTGTTCGATAACGCTCCTATGAAGCATTTTGGGATGTTTTACTGCATTAAAGATGCTATACAAATGCAAGTTGTTGTTGTTAAAAGTGTTCCATCCCACACCACTGACATCCCTCCTGTGCGACCAGGAGGGACATCACAACAAGTGCAATGCGTAGGACCTGTCTTTGGATCTCAGTGCATTAAAAGGGGTGGTTTGGGATGGGGGGGATGGAGGTCCCTACCCACCCCCCAAACGTATTCTCGACAAGGGAATGTCATCTGTCACGGGTGTTGTAACAGATCTGCAAAAAGTACGAAGTCAAGCTTTGTTGAATGCCAAAATCTCAAAAAAGCTCCCCCCCCACTCCCCAAAACATAAAGCAAGACTAAAGCCAAGCAACATCCTAGACTTAAACGGCATTTGAGATTTAATAGACAACTTACATTTTCCACTCAGTATGTATTTCGCTATCCCCTCCACACTACGTTCCTCCAGAACCTTCGTGGGTTGCAGATCCTGCAGATTAAGTGAACGCGACAGCAAGTTCCTCAGAAAGTCCACTGCAGGGAAAAGCTCAGACAGTAAGAAATCAAAGAATCTTGCAGCGCAAAAGGTGACCATTCGGCCCATCGTGCCTGTGCTGGCTCTTTGAAAGAGCTATTCAATTAGTCTTACTCCCCTGCTCTTTCCCCATAGCTCTGCAAATATTTCTCTTTCAAGTATTTATCCAATTCCGGTTTGAAAGTTATTATTGAATCTGCTTCCACTGCCCTTTCAGGCAGCACGTTCCAGATCACAACAACTCACTGCGTTAAAAAACTTCTTAACTCCCCTCTGGTTCTTTTGCCAATTATCTTAAATCTGTATCCACTGGTTACCAACCGTCCTGCCAGTGGTAACAGTTGCTCCCTACTTAATCTATCAAAACCCCCTCATCATTTTGAACACCTCTATTTAAATCTCCCTTTAACTTTCTCTGCTGTTATGTGAATAAACCCAGCTTTTCCCAGTCTCTCCACTTAACTGAAGTTCCTCATCCCTGGTACCATTCTATCAATCCTGGTTGCAGACTGACTGCCGGAAACCGGAAGTGTGTCCCCCCCCCCCCCCCCCCCCCCCCCTTGACTGGCATCCCTCACCACTTCAGCACACAATAAAAAGTTTAAAACTACTTATTTCTGTTCGAAATCACCATTTTTACCCCTAAATAATTATAAATACTAGCAGGCCTCCCGTGGCATTGCTTGCACTGATTCAGAGGATTCACCTGAAGTATAACAGCTAAAGTGTGACACTTAGATTTGTGACCGACAGAAGATTTTATATTTCGTTAGCTCTGTCCCAGTTCTAATTAACTCATGCATCATCAGTTTAACATATTTAGTAGTCCGTGCAAACTTAATTAGACGTTAGATTAATAGACAGTTAGAAACAGTCTCAGGTCTATTCTAAACATAATTAAGCTATAATTAAGCAGTTGACTGTTAACTCACGCTCGGGACAGCTGAGTTGGGTTCAGAGTCTGTCTCCTATTTTCCCAAATTGAGGAACAACAAAAGCTTTGCCCCTCACAATAGTTATTTCATTTTTTACAAATAGTTCTTTGAGGGAGTCACATGTGCTGTGGATAAAGGGGAACCGGTGGATGTATTGTACTTAGATTTCCAGAAGGCATTTGATAAGGTGCCACATCAAAGGTTATTGCAGAAAATAAAAGCTCATGGTGTAGGGGGGTAATATATTGGCATGGATAGAAGATTGGCTAGCTAACAGGAAACAGAGAGTAGGCATAAATGGGTGATTTTCTGGTTGGCAAGATGTAATGAGTGGTGTGCCACAGGGATCTGTGCTGGGGCCTCAACTTTTTACAATTTATATAAATGACTTAGATGAAGGGACCAAAGGTATGGTTGCTAAATCTGCTAATGACACAAAGATAGATAGGAAAGTAACTTGTGAACAGGACATAAGGGGGCTACAACAGGATATAGATAGGTTAAGTGAGTTGGCAAAGACCTGGCAAATGGAGTATAATGTGGGAATGTGGGAAAGTGTGAAATTGTTGGTTGGGCATCTTATAACCCCTTAGGTCATGAACAGCTTGCTGAATGTGCACAACCACAGGAGCCTCAACCTTATCAGATCCTGTTCCATTGTCAAAAAGGATCATCCTTTTACACAATGGTCAACTATCCTCCATTACATGTTTCTCTGCCAAAATACTTGCCTGCGTTGCTGGTTAAAATAACCTATTTGGAAATACTAAACTGCGGCGTCCTGTATGGGGAGGGGGGGTGGGTAGTGCTCAAGATATTTTAGCCCGAGTTAAGGGCTTCAGATAACTAACTGTTGGCCATATTGCTACATTTGAGCCTACCCATATTTCGTGCAATAGCCATTCTGCCAAAGCACATGTGTATACTTCCCCAACATATTTTACATGTTGTGATTTTAGAATTCACTGTAGACTGGTCCAAGTAACACAGGACTGAAGAGAAAGGCCATCACTATCAAACCACATGCAAGGACCCATAGGCAGAGGCCTGGGAACAAAATAGCAACCTGTTGACTAATCCCAATAAAGTGCCACATTGGAGGCTGTGGAAATGCCTTCCAAAAATAAGTCAGCGCCTTCAGGCTAGAGGGAAGGGATAAGAGGAGGGAGGGGAAATTGCATGATTAGAATCATGAATAATCAAGTCAGTAAAACACTATCCACAGAAACTGTACGTACTTTCAGAATCAGAAGGCTCAGTCCCTTCCCTTTGTGAATCCGAGCTCTGAAAGACAGAGAAAACTGATCAAGAGTCGCTGCTGCAATTCATCAACTGGAACCGTTCACTCTAACCCATTTCTTTGTACCTTCTGCTTCTAATAATTATCCAGTTCCTTTACAATGGCGCTACAATCTCCGTCTCAGTCACCACTTGTGGTAAAACATTGCGTGCTACAAAGAAAGAAGTTGCATTTGTATTGCACCTTACACAACCTCACGATGCCCCAAAGCACTTCACAACCAATTACGTACTTTTGAAATGTCTTCAGCAATGAGATAAGAACATAAGAAATAGGAGCAGGAGTAGACCATTCGGCCCCTCGAGCCTCCTCTGCCATTCAATAAGAGCGTGGCTGATCTGATTGTGGTCTCAACTCCACTTTCCTGTTTCCCCTCCCCCCATAACCCTGGACTCACTTGTCTATCAAAAATCTATCTAACTCAGCCTTGAATAAATTTAATGACCCAGCCTCCACTGCTTTCTGGGGAAGAAAGTTCCACAGACTAACAACGCTTCAAAGAAAAAAAGTTTCTCCTCAAGTCTGTCTTAAAAGGGCGACCTCTCATTCTTAAACTGTGTCCCCTAGTTCTAGTCTCGCCCACAAGAGGAAACATCCTCCCGGTATCCACTCTATCAAGCCCCCTCAGGATCTTATCTGTTTCAATAAGATCACCTCTCATTCTTCTAAACTCCAATGGGTAAAGGCTCAACCTGTTCAAACTTTCTTCATCCCCAGAATCAGTCGAGTGAACCTTCTCTGAACTGCTTCCAATGCAATTATATCCTTTTCCAAATAAGGAGACCAAAATTGTACACAATACTCCAGATGTGGTCTCACCAAGGTCCTGGTGCTGCAGTAAAACTTCCCTACTTTTATATTCCATTTCCTTGCAATAAATGCCAACATTCCATTTGCCTTCCTAATCACTTGCTGTACCTGCATAATAACCTTGGCTTGGACCTATTACCATCTGACTAAGAGAGAATGCCATCCACTGAGCCATAACCTTTCTGATAATTCTTTGTGGAAAAAATGTTTAATTTCCCCCTAGTGCAAGCCCCAGGTTTATGCATTGTTACTGATACACTAACTTTATCCAGAGAGTAAGGCATCTCAGCCTATAATGTGAATCACACCTCACCCAAGAGGGGTTCAACAGTCACAGCAATAACATTTATCTTCCCTTTTGCTGAATGAAACTATATCTTATCTTTGGCCTCCTTGTCTCGAGTGACAATGGGTAAGCGCCTGGAGGTGGTCAGTGGTTTGTGGAGCAGCGCCTGGAGTGGCTATAAAGGCCAATTCTAGAGTGACAGGCTCTTCCACAGGTGCTGCAGAAAAATTTGTTTGTCGGGACTGTTACACAGTTGGCTCTCCCCTTGCGCATCTGTCTTTTTTCCTGCCAACTGCTAAGTCTCTTCGACTCGCCACACTTTAGCCCCGCCTTTATGGCTGCCCGTCAGCTCTTGCGAACACTGGCAACTGACTCCCACGACTTGTGATCAATGTCACAGGACTTCATGTCGTGTGACTACAGACACAAAAACAATGATTTCCACCTTCATAACGTTGCACAACTCTGCCCCTGCCTCAGCTGCTGAAACCCTCATCCATGCCTTTGTTACACCTAGACTTGACTATTCCAATGCACTCCTGGGCCTCCCACGTTCTACCCTCCGTAAACTTGAGGTCATCCAAAATTCTGCTGCCCATGTCTTAACTTGCACCAAGTCCTGTTCCCCTATCACCCCTGTGCTCGCTGACCTACCCAGACCGGCAATGCCTCAATTTTAAAACTCTCATCCACGTTTTAAAACCCCTCCATGGCCTCAAACTCCATCCCCCCACCCCCCCAAATCTCAATAATTTCCTCCAGCTCCACAACCCTCAGATATCTGCACTCCTCAAATTCTGGTCTCATGAGCATCCCCAATTTTAATTGGTCCTCCACTGGTGGCCGAGGCCTTCAGCTGCTGAGGCCCTAAGCTCTGGAATTCCTTCCCTAAACCTCTCTGACTCCCGACTTCTTTCTCCTCCTTTACGACGCACCTTAAACCTACCTTTTTGACCAAGCTTTTGGTCGTCAGCCCCCATATCTCCTTATGTGGCTCGATGTCAAATTCTGCTTTATAACACTCCTGTGAAGCACTTTGTGATGTTTTATTCTGTTAAAAGCGCTACACAAATACAAGTTGTTGTCAAGATACTAAGACGATTTTTGGGATCAGGATTGATCACAAGATTCTAACGTCCAAAAGATGTACTTTTACAATAAACGATAATATTATTTGTGTACCTCACTTCCAGAGTTAGCGTCGGTCTTCGCGTTCAGAGCTGATGAAGGAAAAGAAACTCATTTAAGATAATTCTTTTAGTTAGCAAGTACATTTTCTTGGGTTTAAAGGGCGTAAAATCAGCGTCAGAAGAAAGGATCTGGCAGACTGCTTTTTTCCCCATTCACTTACACATCCACTGCACAATCACATCAAACATGGTGGAAAATAACACACGACCTTCTCCCTGCCAAATAAAAGTTCATCATTCCCCCAACTCCCACCCGAGCAGTGTCCGGTCAAATTCTATTGACAGAGTCAAGAGTTGGACTCCACTGTTAGTCACCAGTACAATACAGGACAACTGTACATAGCACTGCAAACATAGAAGCAAATGGCACCGCTTGCAATACCTGGACATAAGTTGGGATTTTAAGGGCATCACCTGCTACTCTCACAATAATAAAGCATAAAGACCAAGATGTTTTGGTGCCTGCTGACAACACACTAGAAAGAGGAGAAAAGAGCTAGCACCCAATGTAGACGAGGACACTGGGGAGGAATGCCCATTGCTCTAACAGTGCCAAAGGTCTGTCTGACTAATGTTGATATTGGAAAGCTTCTCTCCTGCTGATTGTGGACCAGTTGCATGCTTGACAGCCACTGTTTTGTCATAGCGTCACTGTTGTTTTGTAGGCAAGCACAGTAGCTAGTTTGTGCACAGCAAGATTCCACATACAGAATTCAGATTAAAAGCCCAATTAGCCTTTATTTTTGCAGGGGTTGAATGAGGGAGGAGTTTTAGCCAAAAAGGACACTGGGGAGAACTCCCTTGCTCTCCTGCAAATAGTGCAAGGGGCAAGTTTACATCAATGGGAAACTTGGTTCAACACCCCATTTAAAAGATGGTACCTCAGACACTGCAGCACTCCCTCAGTGCTGCACTGACATTCCTTTCAATTAAGCACTTAAATCCTAGCATGACCCAGACGCAAGAGGGTTACCAAGTAAGCCAAGTTGTCACTTTCTGGCAATACGGTAAAGCAGGCAAAATCTGAAAGTGCAAAATGCCTAATATAGCATAAAAACAGAAAATGCTGGAAATACCCAGCAGGTCTGGTAGACTCTGTGGAGAGATAAACAGAGGTAACGTTTTCGGTTGATGGTCTTTAATTAGAAATGGGAAAAATTAGAAACGTGGCAGTTAAAAAAAATATAGAGGCCAGGAAAGGGGGAGGGGAGAGGAGGGGAGGAGGAAAAATAAAAAGGGGAAGGTCTGTGATTGGGTGGAAGGCAGCAGAGATTAAATGACAAAAGGGATAACGATGCAAAGCAAAAGTAGACAATAATAGGACAAAAAAATAAAGGATGGGGCCGGATGAGGCGTAAATGGGAAAAAGCAGAAGCATTGCCAACAGCTGCCATCCAAAAACCATTAAACAAATTGGGGCAGAAGTTATAGGGAGAAACTGTTCCCGTTGGCAAGAATCAGAGGGAATTGATTGAAGGTGACGGGTAAAAGAAGCAATGGCGACATGAGGAAAACCTTTTTTTTTTAAAACACAATAAGTGGAAATGCACTGCCTGAGAGTGTGGTGGAGGCAGGTTCAACCGAGCCTTTCAAAAGAGCATTGGATAATTATCTGAGGCAAAGAAATGTTCAGGCTAACGGGGTGAAAAGGCGGAGGAGTGGGACTTGGTGAGCTGCTATTCCAGACAGCCGGCATAGACAGGATGGGCCAAATGGCCTCCTTCTGTGCTGTAACTATTGTATGAACTAAAATTGTTGAACTCACTGATGAGTCAGGGAGGCTGTAAAAGTACCTAATCAAAAAAAAATTGAGTTGCTGTTCCTCAAGGTTTCACTAGAACAGTATAGGAGGTCTGAGTGGAGAATGAGTGCAGCCAAATTGTTTACTGTTTTCCAACCATCTTGACTTTAAATGTATTATTTATCCCCCTAATTTAATTATCCCCTTTAACTGCCGACATGTGGTTAAGGCCCGCCTACCCAAGATTCTGAGTGGCTCGTTTAACAATGGCGCAGGAACACACGCTTCCCATTGGTCTAGGGCTATGTCAATCACATTACGTCACCGCAAAAGCCCCGCCCCCACGGCAACCCACCGCCATCTTTTCCCCGTTCGAACCGGTCAACTCCTCCTCGAGCGAATTTAAAATTAAACACGGCTATAAAGAGCGCCGGGACCGCCTCTATGAGCTGAGGTTTAATCCGCTTTTTCACCTTCTGATTCCGACATGGAGCCGCTTTATTGTCACACCGGCTGGCTGTCCGCCGCCTTCACAGGTCCGACTCCACCCCACCCCCCGGATTCTGCCCAGCCCGGAAATCCGTCCGGTTGGCAACTGGGGACCTAAACAAAGGTTCCGCCCTAAGGATTTGTATTGTATAGCTGAATGCTGTGTTGGGACGTTGGCCTGGTCGTCAATTCCATGCGGTCAATAAGAAGCAGGATAAGGACAGACAATACAAAGAACACAATAGCTGCGTAAGAGAATATAATCATAATGTTAATGGGAAGTGGCACATGCAATGCATTTTTACAATTTAAAAAAAAAATCATTGCAACCCCTAAACTTAAATGAGAAGTGATGGCATAATTGCAGATCAGTGACTCAGTAGGACAGCTTGTGGATAGCCTGAGTTCCAGAGCTGTTAACTAACATCAAGGAAAATATAGGAACAATCAGCACAGTGGCGCAGTGGTTAGCACCGCAGCCTCACAGCTCCAGAGACCCGGGTTCAATTTCTGGGTACTGCCTGTGCGGAGTTTGCAAGTTCTCCCTGTGTCTGCGTGGGTTTTCGCCGGGTACTCCGGTTTCCTCCCACATCCAAAGACTTGCAGGTGATAGGTAAATTGGCCATTGTAAATTGCCCCTAGTTTAGGGAGGTGATAGGGAATATGGGATTGCCGTAGGGTTCGTATAAATGGGTGGTTGTTGGTCGGCACAGACTCGGTGGGCCGAAGGGCCTGTTTCAGTGCTGTATCTCTAAATAAATAATAAATAAATAAATAATCAGATAGGGAACTGCACATTTCGCAATCTCAAAAGTGATTGGCAGGGAATTATAAAATGTTAATTTTTAAGTGTGGACAATAGAATGCGATGATATTGTGCACAGGGGTAATATTTTGACATGACAAGGGCTGCTGCGGATGGTTCCCTGCTGACGCTTCCATGTGCCAGTATGGGAAACTTCTCAATCCTCTCAGAAGAATCAGAGACTCATAGAATGGTACAGCACAGGAGGAGGCCATTTGGCCCATCGTGCCTGTGCTTGTCCTTTGGTAGAGATATCCAATTAGTCCCACTCCCCCTGCTCTCTCACCATAGTCGTGTAATTTTTTCCTACAAGTATTTATCCAATTCACTTTTGAAAGTTACTATTGAATCTGCTTCCACTGCCCTTTCAGGCAGCGTGTTCCAGATCACAGCAACTCACTTTGTAAAAATAAAAAATCTTTCCTCATGTCACCACTGGTTCTTTTTGCCCATCACCTTTAAATCTGTGCCCTCTGGTTACTGACCCTCCCTCCAGTGGAAACAGTTTCTCCTTGTTTACTCTATCAAAGCCATTCATGATTTTGAACACATCTATCTGCCTCAAGGGGAACTATCCCAGCTTCTCCAAACTTCATCTCTGGTACCAAAGTAGTAAATCTCCTGTGCACCCTCTCCAAGGCCTTGACATTCTTCCCAAAATGTGGTGCCCAGAATTCAACACAGCTAGCCAGATGAGGTCTAACCATTGTTTTATAAAAGTTTAGCATTACTTCCTTGCTTTTGGACTCTATTCAAGGAATAAAGTGTCATCACTGATGTCACGTAGGAAACGCATCATCTAATTTGTGCTCAGCAAGCTCCCACAAACGGCATCATGATATTGACCAGATAATCTATTATAACGATGTTGATTGAGGGATAAATATTTAGCCAGCACACCGGGAAGATCTCCGCTGCTCTTCTTTGAAATATTGCCATGTGGTCTTTTGTGACCAACTGACGGAGCAGGTGGGGCCTCGGTTTAACGTCACATCTGAAAGACGGCACCTCTGACAGTGCAGCACTCCCTCAGTACTAGATTTGTGCGAGAGAATGAGCGCTTTTAAATGCCGGTTGAAAATGTTATTGGCCTCGGTTCTACGCCGTCCAATGGTCAAACAGCCTTCTGTCTTTCACTGGAAATACTCTGTCACCTGTCACCAGGTTTCATGGAGGCACCCAAGATCGCGTCGTTGGCATCAGCTAGACCTCATTGTCACAAGGCGAGCCGCCTTAAACAGTGTTCAAATCACACGCAGCTTCCACAGTGCGGACTGCGACACCGACCACTCCCTGGTGTGCAGCAAGGTTAGACTCAGACCAAAGAAGTTGCATCATTCCAAGCAGAAGGGCCACCCGCGCATCAACACGAGCAGAATTTCTCACCCACAGCTGCTACAAAAATGTCTAAATTCACTTGTAACAGCCCTTCAAAACACTCCCACAGGGGATGCTGTGACCAAGTGGGCCCACATCAGAGACGCCATCTATGAGTCAGCTTTGACCACCGACGGCAAAAGTGCGAAGAGAAATGCAGACTGGTTTCAATCTCATAATGAAGAGCTGGAACCTGTCATAGCCGCTAAGCGCATTGCACTGTTGAACTACAAGAAAGCCCCCAGCGATTTAACATCCGCAGCACTTAAAGCAGCCAGAAGTACTGCACAAAGAACAGCTAGGCATTGCGCAAACGACTACTGGCAACACCTATGCAGTCATATTCAGCTGACCTCAGACACCGGAAACATCAGAGGAATGTATGACGGCATGAAGAGAGCTCTTGGGCCAACCATCAAGAAGATCGCCCCCCTCAAATCTAAATCGGGGGACATAATCACTGACCAACGCAAACAGATGGACCGCTGGGTTGAGCACTACCTAGAACTGTACTCCAGGGAGAATGCTGTCACTGAGACTGCCCTCAATGCAGCCCAGCCTCTACCAGTCATGGATGAGCTGGACATACAGCCAACCAAATCGGAACTCAGTGATGCCATTGATTCTCTAGCCAGTGGAAAAGCCCCTGGGAAGGACAGCATTACCCCTGAAATAATCAAGAGTGCCAAGCCTGCTATACTCTCAGCACTACATGAACTGCTATGCCTGTGCTGGGACGAGGGAGCAGTACCCCAGGACATGCGCGATGCCAACATCATCACCCTCTATAAAAACAAAGGTGACCGCGGTGACTGCAACAACTACCGTGGAATCTCCCTGCTCAGCATAGTGGGGAAAGTCTTTGCTCGAGTCGCTCTGAACAGGCTCCAGAAGCTGGCCGAGCGCGTCTACCCTGAGGCACAGTGTGGCTTTCGTGCAGAGAGATCGACCATTGACATGCTGTTCTCCCTTCGTCAGATACAGGAGAAATGCCGTGAACAACAGATGCCCCTCTACGTTGCTTTCATTGATCTCACCAAAGCCTTTGACCTCGTCAGCAGACGTGGTCTCTTCAGACTACTAGAAAAGATCGGATGTCCACCAAAGCTACTAAGTATCATCACCTCATTCCATGACAATATGAAAGGCACAATTCAACATGGTGGCTCCTCATCAGAGCCCTTTCCTATCCTGAGTGGTGTGAAACAGGGCTGTGTTCCCGCACCCACACTTTTTGGGATTTTCTTCTCCCTGCTGCTTTCACATGCGTTCAAATCCTCTGAAGAAGGAATTTTCCTCCACACAAGATCAGGGGGCAGGTTGTTCAACCTTGCCCGTCTAAGAGCGAAGTCCAAAGTACGGAAAGTCCTCATCAGAGAACTCCTCTTTGCTGACGATGCTGCTTTAACATCTCACACTGAAGAGTGCCTGCAGAGTCTCATCGACAGGTTTGCGGCTGCCTGCAATGAATTTGGCCTAACCATCAGCCTCAAGAAAACGAACATCATGGGGCAGGACGTCAGAAATGCTCCATCCATCAATATTGGATCAGAAATTGGCTAGCTGAAAGAAGACAGAGGGTGGTGGTTGATGGCAAATGTTCATCCTGGAGTTTAGTTACTAGTGGTGTACCGCAAGGTTCTGTTTTGGGGCCACTGCTGTTTGTCATTTTTATAAACGACCTGGATGAGGGTGTAGAAGGGTGGGTTAGTAAATTTGCGGATGACACGAAGGTCGGTGGAGTTGTGGATAGTGTCGAAGAGTGTTGTGGGGTACAGAGGGACATAGATAGGCTGCAGAGCTGGGCTGAGAGATGGCAAATGGAGTTTAATGCGGAGAAGTGTGAGGTGATTCACTTTAGAAGGAGTAACAGCAATGCAGAGTACTGGGCTAATGGGAAGATTCTTGGTAGTGTAGATGAGCAGAGAGATCTTGGTATCCAGGTACATAAATCCCTGAAAGTTGCTACCCAGGTTAATAGGGCTGTTAAGAAGGCATATGGTGTGTTAGCCTTTATTAGTAGGGGGATCGAGTTTCGGAGCCACGGGGTCATGATGCAGCTGTACAAAACTCTGGTGAGGCCGCACCTGGAGTATTGCGTGCAATTCTGGTCACCGCATTATAGGAAGGATGTCGAAGCTTTGGAAAGGGTGCAGAGGAGGTTTACTAGGATGTTGCCTGGTATGGAAGGAAGGTCTTACGAGGAAAGGCTGAGGGACTTGGGGTTGTTTTCGTTAGAAAGAAGGAGGAGGAGAGGTGACTTAATAGAGACATACAAGATAATCAGAGGGTTAGATAGGGTGGATAGTGAGAGTCTTTTTCCTCGGATGAGGATGGCAAACACGAGGGGACATAGCTTTAAGTTGAGGGGTGAAAGATATAGGACAGATGTCAGAGGTAGTTTCTTTACGCAGAGAGTAGTAGGGGCGTGGAACGCCCTGCCTGCAACAGTAGTAGACTCGCCAACTTTAAGGGCATTTAAGTGGTCATTGGATAGACATATGGATGTAAATGGAATAGTGTAGGTCAGATGATCGGCGCAACATCGAGGGCCGAAGGGCCTGTACTGCGCTGTAATATTCTAATTCTAATTCTAATTGGCGACCACGCTCTGGAAGTGGTTCAAGAGTTCACCTACCTAGGCTCAACTATCACCAGTAACCTGTCTCTAGATGCAGAAATCAACAAGCGCATGGGTAAGGCTTCCACTGCTATGTCCAGACTGGCCAAGAGAGTGTGGGAAAATGGCGCACTGACACGGAACACAAAAGTCCGAGTGTATCAGGCCTGTGTCCTCAGTACCTTGCTCTACGGCAGCGAGGCCTGGACAACGTATGCCAGCCAAGAGCGACGTCTGAATTCATTCCATCTTCGCTGCCTTCGGAGAATACTTGGCATCAGGTGGCAGGACTATATCTCCAACACAGAAGTCCTTGAAGTGGCCAACACCCCCAGCTTATACACACTACTGAGTCAGCGGCGCTTGAGATGGCTTGGCCATGTGAGCCGCATGGAAGATGGCAGGATCCCCAAAGACACATTGTACAGCGTGCTCGCCACTGGTATCAGACCCACCGACCGTCCATGTCTCCGCTATAAAGACGTCTGCAAAGTGACATGAAATCGTGTGACATTGATCACAAGTCGTGGGAGTCAGTTGCCAGCATTCGCCAGAGCTGGCGGGCAGCCATAAAGACAGGGCTAAATTGTGGCGAGTCGAAGAGACTTAGTAGTTGGCAGGAAAAAAGACAGAGGCGCAAGGGGAGAGCCAACTGTGCAACAGCCCCGACAAACAAATTTCTCTGCAGCACCTGTGGAAGAGCCTGTCACTCCAGAATTGGCCTTTATAGCCACTCCAGGCGCTGCTTCACAAACCACTGACCACCTCCAGGCGCGTATCCATTGTCTCTCGAGATAAGGAGGCCCAAAAGAAAGAAAGAACTCAGCAGGTCTGGCAGCATCCGCAGTATTTTGCTTTTATTCAGTCTTTCACTGTCTAGTGTCAAGTGCTGAGTGGCCACTCTTTGTGAGGTACAGGAATGCAGCCAAGAAGTGATGCAACCAAGCATGAATCAAGAGTGCCAATCTGAAGTCTAAAACAAGAATCCTGGAAATATGCAAGTGACCCGTCAGCACCCGTGAAAAGACATTAAAGTTTTGAGTGTGGCTTAGCTCCAGCTTTATCATTGGTGGACGCACCTTCAGCTGCCTGGGCCATTAAACTCTGGAATTCCCTTCCTGAACCTCTATTCCTCCTTTAAGACACTTTCTTTGATCAAACATTTGGTCAACTGCCCTAATATCGCCTTATATGGCTCAATGGCGAATTTTGTTTGATAAAGCCATAAAAGGCTGGAGGTGTGGCTGCCTTAATAGAGAATTAAAATCCCTGCCGACATTAATTCAATCTAATAGGACCTTTAATACTTTAAGAGTCCTTTGTTACGCAATGAGGTCCTGCCCTGTCCCTAACGTGATTGGCTCAGTCGCCGACAGGAGCTTTGACCTGATAGGTTAGAGGACCTGTCAATCAATCAGGTTGCGTCATAGCAAAGCCACAACATTTTGTTCACTGAGTTCATTCCGGCGCTCTGAAAAAGCTCGTAACGCCACTGTTGTGATGTTTTTTAAAAAAATTCAATCCGCCTTTTTAATTGGGAATTCTGACGTCCACACGGTCCTTTTGTTTATTCCTCACTTCGCTCTTCTACCGCGGCAGAAATGTTCCCCACCGTTTCCGGTCCAGCCCCAAAACCCTTCCGGCCGGCCAACTGTAGATGGAAAAGAAAGGTTCCTACCTTGAGTACAAGCGGATGTTTTGTCTGGATAGTGGCAGGCTGGAATTTTTCATCCGGTCAACAATATACCGGATAATGAAAAAGAGGAGAAGGAAAACAATAAGCGAAGTGGAGATCATACCTGCTGAGTTTAACAAAAATAAAACAGTGCCAACCTTACAATTTATGAAAATTGATGACATCATTCCCCTGCATTTGTGTAGTGAATGCCTTCACTCTTAAGTCATGCTGCAGCTGCAAACCACACCTGGAGTTGCTGTGAGCAGGTCTGGGCACCGCACCTTAGGTGCGATAGATTGGCCTTGGAAGGAGTGCAGTGTAGATTTACCAGAATGATACCCGGGCTCCAAGGGTTAAATTACGAGGAGAGTGCTGCACAATTGTAGAATTGTATTCCCTGGAATTTAGAAGGTTCAAGGGGTAATTTGATGGAAGTTTTCAAGATATTCTGTTGGAATGCACTGCCCGAGAGTGTGGTGGAGGCAGTTACGATCAAGGCATTCAAGAGGGAATTGGATTGTTATCTGGAAAGGAAGAAGGGCTACAGGGAGAAGGCTGGGGAGTGGCACTGGGTAAATTGCTCTTTTGGAGAGCAAGCACAGACACGGGACGAATAGCCGTCTTCTGTCTTTGCTGTAACAATTATCTGATTCTGCGATATGAAGACAAACTGATAGGATAAATAGAAATTATTTCTGCTGGCTGGGTAAACGAGGATGAGGGGGCATAGTCTAAAAATTAGAGGCAGAACTTCCAGGAGTGAAATTAGAAAATACTTCTCCACACAAAGGGTGGTGGAAGTTTGGAACTCCATTCCGCAAACGGAAATTGATGCTAATATAATATATATTAAAATCAGAAAATACTGGAGGTTAACTAACGTTTCAGGTCAATAACCTTTCATCTGTGTTTTCAGGCTGTTTTCTCATGGAAATCATGAGTCCAGAGATTTGGAAAGGGCCGTTTGCCATACTGGAGGTTAAATCCCAAATCGGAAAAACAAGATCAAGTAGCATCAGCAGCTTGAGCTATCCGGAGACTGTCAACCATCTCAACGGTGGCATCAGTCACCTCTACTCACTCCTCCTGTCAACACCCACTGGGTGCCTGATCTCCACTTTGGGAAGTTCTGTTACAACAAAGCCTAGGGAAATTAACTGATCGGAACAATTGCCGCGGCATCGCAGACAAGAGAGATAGGAGAATTACATAGAATTTACAGCACATCATCAGATCCCCCAACATGTCTTGTTGCTTCATGCAGCATCTGAAATAAACACTGTGCCAAAATGCCAAAATGAAGTCTGAAAGTGTATTTCAAACTTACATATTTACTGTATGCAAGTTGCTCACGGGGACTCAAGACCAAGTATAATCTGCAAGTAAAGCAGAATTAGGGAGCAGGAAATAATTGGCCCGGAGTGTTCAGTCTTTTTATTTCCATTAGAATTTCTTGTTCAGATTGACGATGTAAATTATGCATGTATTACATAGATGTACAGCACAGAAACAGGCCATTCGGCCCAACAGGTCTGTGCTGGTGTTTATGCTGCACTTGAGCCACCTTCCACCCATCTTCATCTCACCCTATCAGCATCTCCTATTTCTCCTTTGAGTTTATCTGGCTTCCCTTTTAAATGCATCAATATTATTTATCTCAACCACTCTCTGGGTAAAGATTTCTCCTGAATTCCCTGTTCGATTTATTAGTGACTATCTTATATTTATGGCCCCTAGTTTTGACGTCCCAAACAAGTGAAAACATCTCTGTGTCCACGCTATCGAACCCTTTCAGAATTTTAAAGACCTCTATCAGGTCACCCCTCAGGATTCTGTTTTCTGGAGAAAAGAGCCCCAGCCCATTCAATCTTTCCTTAAGGGTATCATATAATCATAGAGTGTTTACAGTGCAGAAGGAGGCCATTTGGCCCATTGTGTCCGTGCCAGCTCTCTGCAAGAGCAATTCACCTAGTCCCATTCCCTGCCTTTCTCCTGCAGCCCTGCAAATTCTTTCTCTTCAGATAATGATGCAGTTCTCTTTTGAAGGCTTTGATTGAATCTGCCTCCACCACACTCCCAGGCAGTGCATTCCAGACAGGGTATAACCTCTCCTGCATCATCCAGAAAAAAGGAAGAAAAATCCCTCTGATTACAAATCTATTTAAGCAATCACAGAAAGAATAGTGAAATGGGAAGAATAAAGTCTGGTATTGTGTTGTATACATCCTGCTGTAGAGTAGCTCTGGCATCGACCTACATACCAGCATACACTACAATGGCTGATTTATTCACCTAAGGTACTCAGCACCAGTTTGTAGCAATGTTCCCCACAGTGGCGCAGTGGTTAGCACTGCAGCCTCACAGCTCCAGCGACCCAGGTTCAATTCTGGGTACTGCCTGTGTGGAGTTTGCAAGTTCTCCCTGTGTCTACGTGGGTTTTCTCCGGGTGCTCTGGTTTCCTCCCACAGCCAAAGACTTTCAGGTTGATGGGTAAATTGGCCATTGTAAATCGCCCCTAGTATAGGTAGGTGGTAGGGGGAATATAGGGACAGGTGGGGATGTGGTAGGAATATGGGATTAATGTAGGATGAGTATAAATGGATGGTTGATGGTTGGCACAGACTCGGTGGGCTGAAGGGCCTGTTTCAGTGCTGTATCTCTAAAATAAAAACTATTGGAGGGCAGCTTTTTTTGGAAGTCAAGTGAGACTCTGGTGTGATGTGAGCCCCTCCTTCCACCCCCCCCCCCCCCCAACAATACAACAACTTGAATTTATATAGCACCTTGTAGTAAAGCGTCCCAAAGCGCTTCACAGGAGCATTATCAGACACCTGAGCAGATATTAGGACAAGTGACCAAAAGCTTGATCAAAGAGGTCGGTTTTAAGGAGCGTTTTAAAGCAGAGGAGAGGTTTAGGGAGGGAATTCCAGAGCTTAGGGCTGAGGCGGCTGAAGGTACAGCCGACAACGCCTTCCTCTTATCACCTGCCAACGTTCCCAGGTAAACAAAATAGCCAGTGTACAGTTAAATGCAAACTAAGGAACAATCTCGGTCAAAGACGACTGGAATGGAAATGCACTGAAAACCTCAGCAATGTGTCTGTCCATCATTTTACACACTCACAAAGCAGGAAAAAAACAACTATTGTAAAGAGGACAATGATCTCACTTTAATAATATCCCTCAATCCAGTTCAAACTGGAATAACCAGTCATGATCAGAATGGAAAGCAACTCCCACTTTACAGCAATTATCCAACCCAAAAGAAAAATAATGGGTACATACAATTGTTAATTGATACCGGTGACAGAATGTTCCAGCATAAATGCAGGGAATCCTTGGTGACAGAACCCTCGTGCATCACAATCACAGAATGAAACCATGGTGAAGGAATGTTTGGGCTGCTTAACCTTAGGGTTGCCAACCCTCCAGGATTGCTCTGGAGCATCTGCATGAAGTGAAGATTAATCTCCAGGACTCTGTGACAAGAAAAACCCAGGGAGAAAAATCAAAGTGGGGGCATTAAAACAAATGTTTCCATTTTCTTTGAAATCTTTCATTCAGTTATAACAAAAGAAATAGGGGGTGGGTGGAGAAAAGGCCATTTGACCAAGCGTGGGAGGGAGAGGGTGGGATTTGGTGATAAGATAAAACCTCCAGGAATACATCCAACCAGAGTTGGCATGGGTTCAGGCTGAATACTGATATCTGTAAATATTATATATATATATATATATATTATATATAAGTATTTCCAGCATTTCTTGTTTTTATTTCAGATTTCCAGCATCTGCTGTATTTTGCTTTTATTGATAATCAATATTTGGGATGTTGATTGTGAGATTACTATTGGCCCAGGATATTGGGGAGAGCTCCCCTGCTCTTCTTCAAAATAGTGCCATGGGATCTTTTACATCCACCTGAGAGGGCAGATTGGGCAGATTAACTGGTCATTATCACATTGCTGTTTGTGGGAGCTTGCTGTGCACAAATTGGCTGCTGTGTTTCCTACATTACAACTGCACTTCAAAAGTACTTAATTGGCTGTTAAGCACCTTGGGATGTCATGACGAGGCTGTATAAATACACGTTATTTTCACTGGTAGCCTTCAGTTACCTTGGTCCCACTCTCTGGAACCCCCCTTCTTTAAACCCTTCCCTCCTTTTGCTTTTCTCATCACCTTGTCAAAACCATCTTTCCCATAAAGCCTTCGGTCACCCCTCCCAATCTCTCCCTCTGTGGCTTCGCATTCATTCCCTCACATCATTCCTAGTTCTTATTTTTCTCCACCTCGCCTTGGGAAAGCACCTTGGGTCATTTTCTACATTAAAGCCACCCTGTTAGAGACAAGCTCTTTTTGTTCCCTTGAGGTCAACATGGGTGTGTCTACATCCAAAGCATTTTTCTCGTAAAGGGTTAGACCAACTTGCTCTTGTTCTTGTAGTGTAATTTTGGCATTGTTTGGCAGTCCTGCCTTTCTGGCTATGGGAGTCTCTCGATTTGCTTGTCTGTATTTTCCTCCTGATTGGTGGTTTGCAGAGGTGTGTGTTGAGTCAGCTTCCAAGAGCTTGAAGGTAACAACCGTAACCAAGATAAATGACCTCACCTTCAGAATTGCTGCTGGACCCAGTATCCACTCCCTCCACCACCAAAGCATTGAGTCTGCTGTACTGTATCCTGTATCGACAGGACACAACTCGCTAAGCTTAATCTGACAGCACCTCCCAACCCTGTGACCATTACCAACAACAACTTGCATTTGTATAGCACCTTTAGCTGAGTAAACCTTTCGTGGGCGCTTCACAGCAGTTTCAACAGACAAAATTTGACACCGAGGCACATGAGGAGATATTAGGACAGGTGATTGATCCAAAGCTTGGTCAAAGAGGTAGGTTTTAAAAGTGTCTTAAAGGAAGAGAGAGCCGTGGAGAGGCTTAGGGAGGGAATTCCAGAGCTTAAGCGGATGGTGTGGCTGCCAATAGTGGAGCAAAGGAAGTCAGGGATACAAAGAAGCCAGATTGGAGGAGTGCAAAGTTCTTGGAGCATTGTAGGGCTGCAGGTTGTTACAGAGATGGGGAGGGCGAGGCTATGGAGGGATTTGAAAACAACAATAACGTAGGTCAGCGAGCACAGGGGAATGGGACTTGGTGCGAGTTAGGACACGGACAACAAGAGTTATAGATGAGCTCGAGTTTACGGAGGGGGAAGGCGGGAGACAGTCCAGGAAGACAATGGAATAGCCGCAGACCCAGTCACAGAGCTGACTCTTCCCTGCATTTTTTTTCCAATGTAGACAGAGTAGATAGAGAGAAACTGTTCACATTGGCAGAAGGGCCGAGAACCAGAGGACACTGATATATAAAGTGAACGGCAAAAGAACCAAAGGCGACATGAGGAGAAACATTTTTGCCCAGCATGTGGTTCGGATCTGGAATGCACTGCCTGAGAGTGTGGTGCAGGCAGATTCAATCATGGCTTTCAAAAGGGAATTGGATAAACACCTGAAGAGAAAAATAAAATTGCAGGGCTACAGATAATGGGGAGGGTAGTGGGACTAGCTGAGCTGTTCTTGCAGAGAGCTGGCTCAGATATAATGGGCCGAGTGGCCTCGTTCTGTGTTGTAACCATTTTATGATCTATCATCCCTGTGCAAACCATTGTATACACTGGCTCCTGGTCAAGCAACGCTTCGATTTTTAAATTTTCATCCTTGTTTTCAAATCCCTCCATGGCCTCGCCCCTCCCTATCTCTGTAATCTCCTCCAGCCCCACAACCTTCTGAGATACCTGCACTCATATCAGTCTGGCCTCTTAAGCATCCCCGATTTTAATCACTCCACAGCTGCCTGGGCCCTAAGCTCTGGAATTCCCTCCCTAAACCTCTCCACCTCACCCTCCTCCCATAAAACACACCTTAAAACTTACCTGTTTGACCAAGCATTTGTTACCCGTCCCTAATATCACCTCCTGTGCCTCAGTGTCAAATTTTGCTTTATAATTCTCCGATGAAGCACCTTGAGGTTTTTTTCATTACGTTAAAGATGCTGTATGAATATAAGTTGTTGTTGTTCGCGAAGCTCCGTTAAGTGTTCACGATCACAGTCACTGGTTTTAGGGTTTTCATGAACAGAATCACCTCCCTAACCACGTCTGACTTATTCAGTTGCCATAACTCACTGGTCCCTTTTGTATAATAAAGGTGAGTGCAGAAAATGGACAGAGTCAGGGGAGGTGATGTCCCGACCAATGGCAGGAGTTCTGTAATCCCATATAATATCATAGAATTTGACTTACTCCATCCTTTAACCAGTGGCCTTGAATAGAATCAGTCTGGAGCATTGCATTGGAATTATGTTGCAGTTCTGGATTTTTTTTTATTCATTCATGGGATCTGAGCATCTTTGGCAAGGCTGGCATTTATTGCCCATCCCTAATTGCCCTGGAGAAGGTGCTGGTGAGCCGCCTTCTTGAACCACTGCAGTTTGTGCGGTGTACGTACGCCCACAGTGTCTCCGCTTCCACCACCCTTGTGGGCAGCGAGTTCCAGGTCAATACCACCCACTGTGTAAAAAAGTGCTTCCTCACATTTCCCCTGCATCTCCTGCCCAAAATCTTCAATCTGTGTCCCCTAGACATATCCCTTAACAACCTTACTTAACAAAGATCTATCAATCTTAGTTCTGAAATTTATTGAGAGGGGAGAGTTCCAAATTTCCACTACCCTTTCTGCTTCCTGACATTAACATCAATTGGCCTTAGCACCAGGGTAGGAAGAAAGACATCAGCCAGACTTCCTGCTCCTGGTCACGATCCTGCCAAAAGTGGGCACATATAGGCACTGGGTGAGAACACACAGTCTACCAACATTCACTGTCCGAATTCAGAATGGCCATTTCGATAACGTATTAGAGGGCAGGAGTGGAGTCAGAGAATGATATAGTACAGAAGGAGGCCATTCTGCCCATTGTGCCTGTGCTGGCTCCTTTTGTTTAACTGGTTCATGGGATGTGGGCGTTGATGGCTGTGCCAGCATTTATTGCCCATCCCTAATTGCCCGTGAGAAGATGGCGGTGAGCTACCTTTTTGAACTGCTGCAGTCCATGTGGGGTAGGTACACCAAGGGAGTTCCAGGATTTTGACCCAGCGACAGTAAGGAACGGCGATATATTTCCAAGTCAGGATGGTGTGTGGGTTGGAGGGCAACTTGCAGATGGTGGTGTTGCCAAACAGCTGCTGCTCTTGTCCTTCTAGGTGGTAGAGGTCGCAGTTTTGGAAGGTGCCGTCGAAGGAGTCTTGCCGAGTTGCTGCCGTGCAGCAACACACTGCTGGCAAGGTGCACCGGTTTTGGGCGGAGTGAATGTTTAAGGTGGTGGACGGGATAACTGTAAGCAATAATGGCAGGAATTCAGAAAAGAAAAAAATCAAAACTCTGCTGAAAAGTTTATTCTGAGAATAGATAGATCTTACAAAAGGTAATGCTTGGAATTTTGAAAGAGTAGTCGAAGAGAAATTGTTTCCACTGGCAGGAGGATCAGTAACCAGAGGACACAGATTTAAGATAATTGGCATAAACACTTGGGGGTGGGGGTGGGTGAAAATTGACAAGACGTCATTTTTTGCACAGCGAGCTGTCACGATCTGGAATGCACTGCGTGAAAGGGCAGTGAAAGCAGATTTAATAGTGACTTTCAAAAGACAATTGGGTCACTACTTAAAAGTGAAAAGTTTGCAGGGCTATGGGGAAAAACAGGGAGAGAGGGACCAATCGGTGGATCATTCAGAGAGGCAGCACAGACATGATTGGGTCAAATGGTCTCCTGTGCTGTATGATTCTACAGCAGATTCAAACTCATATCCGTGCTTCGTTGGTTGGTCTGTGCACAGTGGGGCAGTAAGGGAGTTTCAGTTAACCTCAGTGTCTCTGAGGAGGAAAACAATTCAGCCATATTATTACGAAAGTGCTTCTGTCTTTGTTAAAAAAATATCTTTTGAGATTCATAGTCAAATCGAAGAAATGTTAGACCAGTTTTTTTCAAGAGGGTCATCAAGAAGACACTGAAAGGACTTGTTTGACAACAACATTTACTGGTTGCCACATGACTCAAGTTAAAAATGGAACAGAAACCCTGGTAACTGGGGGAGGATGTGTGCAGAGAATTGACAGGTCAGAAGGTGGACTTTCTGTGTCTGAAATTGAATCTGAAAAACCAGCCTGAAGGACAGAACCCAAGCTCAGATCAACCTGCAAGAGAAGAAGAGAACTTCCAAGGAGAGAAGAGAACTTCCAAGGAAGGAGAGAAGACCACAACCCAGCTCAGCTTTCCAGCACCTCTCTAAAAGACCCTGAGAAGTCCACTGTCTGTCTACCATATAAATGACTTAGATGAAGGGACCGAAGGTATGGTTGCTAAATTTGCTGATGACACAAAGATAGGTAGGAAAGTAACTTGTGAAGAGGACATAAGGGGGCTACAAAGGGCTATAGATAGGTTAAGTGAATTGGCAAAGACCTGGCAAATGGAGTATAATGTGGGAAAGTGTGAAATTGTCCACTTTGACAGGAAGAATAAAAAAGAAGCATATTATCTAAATGGTGAGAGATTGCAGAGATGCAGAGGGATCTGGGTATCCTAGTGCATGAATCGCAAAAGGTTAGTATGCAGATACAGCACGTAATTAGGAAAGCTAATAGAATGTTATCATTTATCGCGAGAGGAACTGAATACAAAAGGAGGGAGGTCTACCAAAACTCGTTTTCACAGCCACATCTCCTTCCTCAGTGACTGTCTCCGGCTCCGACTTTTTCCACGTGGATTCCAACTACAGTTTCACCCATCATGTTTTGAATTCACCCAGGACTACAGGTATCTCCGAGAAATACAACGTTCCTCGGACTGCTACTCTCGCCGCATCCTGAGATCCACACTCAGTGCTATGCGCCGCCACATGCACACACTGGACACCCCTCTCCAGCAGCACCGCCTCACCTTATCTCAGAGCTGTTCTACTCCGCAGTTTCATTTTATCCTTCGTCTCATCCAACGCATTAACAAAAAACTTTTTTTCTTGCTTTCAGGTGTTAAGGAACACAAGCTCCAGCAGCTGATGGGGACGAATGATCCTCCAAATCCTCCTTCCGCTTCACTTCCCTCCGACCCCACCCCTTCTGATCTGACCCCTTGCCGTGTATTCACGATACCCTCGGACCTCCCCCTCTCTGATGCTGAGCGTTCTGTACTCAGCAAAGGTCTCAGTTTTATCCCCTTACGCCCCCACCTCAATGAATTTCGCGCTTGGCATGACGTTGAGCTCTTCTTCCATCGCCTCCGCCTCCGGGCTCACTTCTTTGACCAGGAGTCCTCCCCCCGACCAGCAGACCCATTCACCTGCCTCCAGCATTCTCCCTCTACCTGGACCCCTCCCCCTGGCCTCTTACCCGCTCTTGATCTCTTCATTGAAAACTGTCGGCGAGACATTGGTCATCTCAATTTCTCTGCCCCACTCACTCACTCTAACCTGTCCCCCTCTGAACTTGAGGCACTCCGTTCTCTCAGATCTAACCCCGACATGGTCATCAAACCTGCAGACAAGGGTGGTGCTGTTGTTGTATGGTGTACCGACTTCTACCTTTCAGAGGCTCAGCGCCAACCCCCAGATACTTCTTCCTACCTCCCTCTGGACCATGACCCCACCACCGAACATCAAGCCACTGTCCAAAGGACTGTCACTGACCTCATCTCCTCTGGAGATCTTCCCTCTACAGCTTCCAACCTCATAGTCCTGCAACTCCGGACAGCCCGCTTCTACCTCCTTCCCAAAATCCACAAACAGGACTGTCCCGGCAGATCCGTTGTGACAGCCTGCTCCTGCCCCACTGAACTTAATTCTTCCTATCTCTACTCTATCTTTTCTCCGCTGCTCCAGTCTCTTCCCACCTACATCCGTGACTCTTCTGACGCCCTACGTCATTTTGACAATTTCCAGTTTCCTGGTCCCAACCGCCTCCTCTTCACTATGGACGTCCAATCGCTCGACACCTCCATCCCCCACCAGGATGGTTTGAGGGCTCTCGCTTCTTCCTTGAACAGAGGCCCAACCAATCCCCATCCACCATCACCCTCCTCCGCCTGGCTGAACTTATTCTCACATTGAACAACTTCTCCTTCAACACCACTCACTTCCTTCAAGTAAAAGGTGTTGCTATGGGTACCCACATGGGTCCTAGTTATGCCTGTCTTTTTGTGGGATATGTCGAGCATTCTTTGTTCCAGTCCTACTCAGGCCCCCTCCCCCAACTCTTTTTCCGGTACATTGATGATTGTATCGGTGCCGTTTCCTGCTTCCGCCCTGAACTGGAAAACTTTATCAACTTTGCTTCCAATTTCCACCCTTCTCTCACCTTTACATGGTCCATCTCTGACACTTCCCTTCCCTTCCTCGACTTCTCTGTCTCCATCTCTGGGGATAGGCTGTCTACTAATATTCATTATAAGCCCACCGACTCCCACAGCTACCTCGACTACACTTCTTCACACCCTACCTCCTGTAAGGACTCCATTCCATGCTCCCAGTTTCTCCGTCTCCGATGCATCTGCTCTGATGATGCTACCTTCCATGACGGTGCTTCTGATATGACTTTCTTTTTCCTCAACCGAGGATTCCCCCCCACTGTTGTTGACAAGGCCCTCAGCCGTGTCCGGCCCATTTCCCGCACTTCTACCCTCACCCCTTCCCCTCCCTCCCAGAACCGTGACAGGGTTCCCCTTGTCCTCACTTTCCACCCCATCAGCTTCCATATCCAAAGGATCATCCTCCGCCACCTCCAGCGTGATGCCACTACCAAACGCATCTTCCCCTCCCTTCCCCTGTCAGCATTCCGAAGGGATCATTCCCTCCGCGACACCCTGGTCCACTCCTCCATTACCCCCACCACCTCGTCCCCGTCCCATTGCACCTTCCCCTGCAATCGCAGGAGGTGTAATACCTGCCCATTTACCTCCTCTCTCCTCACTATCCCAGGCCCCAAACACTCCTTTCAGGTGAAGCAGCGATTTACTTGTACTTCTTTCAATGTAGTATACTGTATTCGCTGCTCACAATGTGGTCTCCTCTACATTGGGGAGACCAAGCGCAGACTGGGTGATCGCTTTGCGGAACACCTCCGCTCAGTCTGCAAGCAGGACCCTGAGCTTCCGGTTGCTTGCCATTTCAACACTCCCCCCTGCTCTCATGCTCACATCTCTGTCCTGGGATTGCTGCAATGTTCCAGTGAACATCAACGCAAGCTCGAGGAACAGCATCTCATCTACCGATTAGGCACACTGCAGCCTGCCGGACTGAACATTGAATTCAATAATTTCAGAGCATGACAGCCCCCCATTTTACTTTTATTTTTAGTTATTTTTTAGTTTTTTCTTTTTTACATTTTTTACAACTTTTTTTCATGTTTATTTCATTTCATCTTAGTTTGTTCCGTTTGCTTACCCACTGTTTTTTTTCATGTTTGTACTTGCTGCTGTTCAACCTTCAGTCCGTTAACACCCTATCTGTACTAATGCTTTGTCTTTCAACACACCATTAACATATTGTTTGCCTTTGCTCCATGACCTTTTGGTCAGCTATGTGGCCTTGTCCAATCTACACCTTCTCCTTTGTTATCTATTGCCCCACCCCCGCCTCACTTGCTTATAACCTTTGACATTTCTAATATTTGCTACTTCCGAAGAAGGGTCACTGACCCAAAAAATTAACTGCTTCTCTTTCCACAGATGCTGCCAGACCTGCTGAGTGGTTCCAGCATTTCTTGTTTTTATTTCAGATTTCCAGCATCCGTAATATTTTGCTTTTACAAAAGGAGGGAGGTTATGCTTCAGCTATACACGGCATTGGTGAGAACACATCTGGAGTACTGTACAGTACTTATTTAAGGACGGATGTAAATGCGTTGCAGGCAGTACAGTGAAGGTTTACTAGACTAATACCTGGAATGGGCGGGTTGTCTGATGAGGAAAGATTGGACAGGCTAGGCTTGTATCCACTGGAATTTAGAATGGTAAGAAGCGACTTGATTGAAACATATAAGATCCTGAGGGGTCTTGACAGGGTGGATGTGGAAAGGATGTTTCCCCTTGTGGGAGAATCTAGAACTAGGGGTCACTGTTTAAAAATAAAGGGTCACCCATTTAAGACAGAGCCGAGGAGAAATTTTTTCTCTCAGGGGGTCGTGAGTCTTTGGAATTCTCTTCCTCAAAAGACAGAATCTTTGAATATTTTTCAAGGCAGAGGTAGATAGATTCTTGATGAGCAAGGCGGTGGAAGGTTATCGGGGGTAGGTGGAAATGTGGAGAAATCAGTTCAGCCATGAACTTATTGAATGGCGGAGCAGGCTCGAAGGGCGGAGTGGCCTACTAGTTATTGCTATTACTGAGACTTGGTTGAGGGAAGGGCATGATTGGCAACTAAATATCCCAGGATATCGATGCTTCCGGCGGGATAGAGAGGGAGGTAAAAGGGGTGGAGGAGTTGCAGTACTGGTCAAAGAGGATATCACAGCTGTGCTGAAGGAGGGCACTATGGAGGACTCGAGCAGTGAGGCAATATGGACAGAACTCAGAAATAGGAAGGGTGCGGTAACAATGTTGGGGCTGTACTACAGGCCTCCCAACAGCGAGCGTGAGATAGAGGTACAAATATGTAAACAGATTATGGAAAGATGTAGGAGCAACAGGGTGGTGGTGATAGGAGATTTTAATTTTCCCAACATTGACTGGGATTCACTTAGTGTTAGAGGTCTAGATGGAGCAGAATTTGTAAGGAGCATCCAGGAGGGTTTTCTAGAGCAGTATGTAAATAGTCCAACTCGGGAAGGGGCCATACTGGACCTGGTGTTGGGGAATGAGCCCAGCCAGGTGTTTGAAGTCTCAGTAGGGGACTACTTTGGGAATAGTGATCACAATTCCGTCAGCTTTAAAATAGTCATGGACAAAGACGAGAGTGGTCCTAAAGGAAGAGTGCTAAATTGGGGGAAGGCCAACTATACCAAAATTCGGCAGGAGCTGGGGAATGTAGATTGGGAGCAGCTGTTTGAAGGTAAATCCACATTTGATATGTGGGAGGCTTTTAAAGAGAGGTTGATTAGCGTGCAGGAGAGACATGTTCCTGTGAAAATGAGGGGTAGAAATGGCAAGATTAGGGAACCATGGATGACAGGTGAAATTGTGAGACAAGCTAAGAGGAAAAAGGAAGCATACATAAGGTCTAGGCGGCTGATGAATTACGAAGCTTTGAAAGAATATCGGGAATGTAGGACCAATCTGAAACGAGGAATTAAGAGAGCTAAAAGGGGTCATGAAATATCTTTAGCAAACAGGGTTAAAGAAAATCCCAAAGCCTTTTATTCATATATAAGGAGAAAGAGGGTAACTAGAGAAAGGATTGGCCCACTAAAGGACAAAGGAGGAATGTTATGCTTGGACTCAGAGAAAATGGGTGAGATTCTAAACGAGTACTTTGCATCGGTATTCACCGAGGAGAGGGACATGACGGATGTTGAGGTTAGGAACAGATGTTTGATTACACTAGGTCAAGTCGGCATAAGGAGGGAGGAAGTGTTGGGTATTCTAAAGGGCATTAAGGTGGACAAGTCCCCAGGTCCGGATGGGATCTATCCCAGGTTACTGAGGGAAGCGAGAGAGGAAATAGCTGGGGCCTTAACAGATATCTTTGCAGCATCCTTAAACACGGGTGAGGTCCCGGAGGACTGGAGAATTGCTAATGTTGTCCCCTTGTTTAAGAAGGGTAGCAGGGCTAATCCAGGTAATTATAGACCGGTGAGCCTGACGTCAGTGGTAGGGAAGCTGCTGGAGAAGATACTGAGGGATAGGATCTATTCCCATTTGGAAGAAAATGGGCTTATCAGTGATAGGCAACATGGTTTTGTGCAGGGAAGGTCATGTCTTACCAACTTAATAGAATTCTTTGAGGAAGTGACAAAGTTGATTGATGAGGGAAGGGCTGTCGATGTCATATACATGGACTTCAGTAAGGCGTTTGATAAGGTTCCCCATGGCAGGCTGATGGAGAAAGTGAAGGCGCATGGGGTCCAAGGTGTACTAGCTAGATGGATAAAGAACTGGCTGGGCAACAGGAGACAGAGAGTAGCAGTAGAAGGGAGTTTCTCAAAATGGAGACGTGTGACCAGTGGTGTTCCACAGGGATCCGTGCTGGGACCACTGTTGTTTGTGATATACATTAATGATTTGGAGGAAAGTATAGGTGGACTGATTAGCAAGTTTGCAGACGACACTAAGATTGGTGGAGTAGCAGATAGTGAAGGGGACTGTCAGAGAATACAGCAGAATATAGATAGATTGGAGAGTTGGGCAGAGAAATGGCAGATGGAGTTCAATCAGGGCAAATGCGAGGTGATGCATTTTGGAAGATCCAATTCAAGAGTGAACTATACAGTAAATGGAAAAGTCCTGGGGAAAATTGATGTCCAGAGAGATTTGGGTGTTCAGGTCCACTGTTCCCTGAAGGTGGCAACGCAGGTAAATAGAGTGGTCAAGAAGGCATACGGCATGCTTTCCTTCATCGGACGGGGTATTGAGTACAAGAGTTGGCAGGTCATGTTACAGTTGTATAGGACTTTGGTTCGGCCACATTTGGAATACTGCGTGCAGTTCTGGTCGCCACATTACCAAAAGGATGTGGATGCTTTGGAGAGGGTGCAGAGGAGGTTCACCAGGATGTTGCCTGGTATGGAGGGCGCTAGCTATGAAGAGAGGTTGAGTAGATTAGGATTATTTTCATTGGAAAGACGGAGGTTGAGGGGGGACCTGATTGAGGTGTACAAAATCATGAGAGGTATAGACAGGGTGGATAGCAAGAGGCTTTTTCCCAGAGTGGGGGATTCAATTACGAGAGGACACGAGTTTAAAGTGAAAGGGGAAAAGTTTAGGGGGGATATGCGTGGAACGTTCTTTACGCAGAGGGTGGTGGGTGCCTGGAACGCGTTGCCAGCGGAGGTGGTAGATGCGGGCACGATGGCGTCTTTTAAGATGTATCTAGACAGATACATGAATGGGCAGGAAGTAAAGAGATACAGACCCTTAGAAAATAGGCGACAGGTTTAGATAGAGGATCTGGATCGGCGCAGGCTTGGAGGGTCGAAGGGCCTGTTCCTGTGCTGTAATTTTCTTTGTTCTTTGTTCTTTGTTCTTTACTCCTGCTCCTAATTTGTATGTTTGTATTCTGGGAAAAATAGAGTCTATGATTGACCGTATCGATAAGTGGGAGAATTTAAATATATGTTGTGACCTGTGGAGAAGTGGGACTAGAATAAACAGGGCACTCCTCCCACCTCGGTCATAATAATATTTAAAATCAAGTTGAGGAGATACAAGCTCTATTAACTAAGTATAAATCTATTCATACCTTCATAGCAAATATTGATCAACAAATATGCTGAAATGCTTTATCAGTTGTATTTTGCTTGGCTAATCTCTGTGCCAGTTAGAGTTGTGTATTCAAGCCTTTGACAAGAAAATTTTAATCTAGGCTGTCATCTGAGTGCAATACTGAGTGAGTATTGCACTGTTGGACGTGCAGTCTTTTGTACGAGACATTTTCCTGGGGCCCTGGCCACTTGTTCAGGCGGATATAAAAGTTCCCCCAGCACTATTTGAAGAAACACGAGGAGTTAAGAGAAAAGGAAGAGTTGCATTCATGTAGCGCCAGGGCATCTCAAAGCATTTTACAGCCAATTCTCCCTCAATGTCCTGGGAAATATTCCTCCCTCAAACAACAACAATAATTAAAACGACTGTATTTATATAGCACCTTTCACAAGAGGGATATTAGGGCGGCACAGTGGCGCAGTGGTTAGCACTGCAGCCTCACAGCTGCAGGGACCCGGGTTCGATTCTGGGTACTGCCTGTGTGGAGTTTGCAAGTTCTCCCTGTGTCTGCGTGGGTTTTCTCCGGGTGCTCCGGTTTCCTCCCACAAGCCAAAAGACTTGCAGATAGGTAAATTGGCCATTGTAAATTGTCACTAGTATAGGTAGGTGGTAGGGAAATATAGGGACAGGTGGGGATGTTTGGTAGGAATATGGGATTAGTGTAGGATTAGTATAAATGGGTGGTTGATGGTCGGCACAGACTCGGTGGGCCGAAGGGCCTGTTTCAGTGCTGTATCTCTAATCATTAAACAAAATTTGACACCAAGCCACATAAAGAGACCTTAGGACAGAAGACCAAAAGAGTTTTAAGGAATGGCTTAAAGTGGAAAGGTTTAAGGAGGAAATTCCAGAGCTTAGGACCTTGGCAGCTGAAGGCATGGCTGCCAATGGTGGAGCGAGTAAAGTCGGGTGGGAGGGATGAACAAGAGGCCTGAATTGCAGGTGCGGAAATCTCAGAGGGTTAAAGGTTTGGAGGAGGTTACAGAGATAGGAGGGGTGTAGGGGCTGGAGGAGGTTACAGAGATAGGGAGGGGTGTGGGGCTGGAGGAGGTTACAGAGATAGGGAGGGGTGTAGGGGCTGGAGGAGGTTACAGAGATAGGGAGGGGTGTAGGGGCTGGAGGAGGTTACAGAGATAGGGAGGGGTGTAGGGGCTGGAGGAGGTTACAGAGGTAGGGAGGGATGTAGGGGCTGGAGGAGGTTACAGAGATAGGGAGGGATGTAGGGACTGGAGGAGGTTACAGAGGTAGGGAGGGATGTAGGGGCTGGAGGAGGTTACAGAGATAGGGAAGGGATGAGGACACGGAGAGATTTGAAAACAAGGATAAAAAATGGATTTAACGTTTTGGGTCAGTGACCCTTCTTCGGAACTGACAAATATTAGAAAAGTCACAGATTATAAACAAGTGAGGTGGGGGTGGGGCAAGAGATAACAAAGGAGAAGATGCAGATTGGACCAGGCCACATAGCTGACCAAAAGGTCACGGAGAACAGGCAAACAATATGTTAATGGTGTGTTGAAAGACAAAGCATTAGTACAGATTAGGTGTGAATACACTGAATATCGAACAGCAGCAAGTGCAAACCTGAAAAAAAGTGGGTAAGCAAACTGAACAAACTAAGATGAAATGAAATAAATGCAAAAAAAGATTGTGAAAAATGTAAAAAAGAATGTAAAAAAAAGGAAGAAAAAATAACTAAAAATGAAAGTAAAATGGGGGGCTGACATGCTCTGAAATTATTGAACTCAATGTTCAGTCCGGCAGGCTGTAGTGTGCCTAATCAGTAGATGAGATGCTGTTCCTCGAGCTTGCGTTGATGTTCACTGGAACACTGCAGCAATCCCAGGACAGAGATGTAAGCATGAGAGCAGGGGGGAGTGTTGAAATGGCAAGCAACCGGAAGCTCAGGGTCCTGCTTGCGGACTGAGCGGAGATGTTCCGCAAAGCGGTCACCCAGTCTGCGCTTGGTCTCCCCAATGTAGAGGAGACCACACTGTGAGCAGCGAATACAGTATACTACATTGAAAGAAGTACAAGTAAATCGCTGCTTCACCTGAAAGGAGTGTTTGGGGCCTGGGATAGTGAGGAGAGAGGAGGTAAATGGGCAGGTATTACACCTCCTGCGATTGCAGGGGAAGGTGCCCTGGGACGGGGACGAGGTGGTGGGGGTAATGGAGGAGTGAACCAGGGTGTCGCGGACGGAACGATCCCTTCGGAATGCTGACAGGGGAAGGGAGGGGAAGATGCGACTGGTAGTGGCATCACGCTGGAGGTGGCGAAAATGGCGGAGGATGATCCTTTGGATATGGAGGCTGGTTGGATGTAAAGTGAGGACAAGGGGAACCCTGTCACGGTTCTGGGAGGGAGGGGAAGGGGTGAGGGTAGAGGTGCGGGGAATGGGTCGGACACGGTTGAGGGCCCTGTCAACAACAGTGGGGGGGGAATCCTCGGTTGAGGAAAAAGGAGGTCACATCAGAAGCACCGTCATGGAAGGTAGCATCATCAGAGCAGATGCGTCGGAGACGGAGAAACTGGGAGAATGGAATGGAGTCCTTACAGCAGGTAGGGTGTGAAGAAGTGTAGTCGAGGTAGCTGTGGGAGTCAGTGGGCTTATAATGGATATTGGTAGACAACCTATCCCCAGAGATGGAGACAGAGAAGTCGAGGAAGGGAAGGGAAGTGTCAGAGATGGACCATGACTCCAGCATTTCTTGTTTTTGTTTCAGATTTCCAGCATCCGCAGTATTTTGCTTTTATAAAAAATGGATTAACTGTTTGCTATGTGGAAATTGGTTGCTGTGTTTTTCTACATAACAATAGAGACTATCATTACAATCACCTTGTTCATGGTTTATATTAATTTTCTAGAGGTAACTTTTAATTTGAGAATTGAACTTTTTTAACGGTTTGAGAAGCTGGCAAGTGACAAATCAAAGGGTGGCCCATGTTTATTTAATAAGGTCATATTGGGAAGTGTAAAGACCCTACAAATAGGAACTCCTCTTAACTTGTTGATGGAGATGGTGTGTCTGCAGCTACCTCAGTCAGGGGTTTAAATTATTCATATGATTTCCCAGAACAAAGAAAAGATTTGGAGTTGGCAATAATTAGTTTAAATTGCTATCTGGAACATCGCACGTGTACCACATTGCTTTGGGAGATAGTTGATGCAGGGGGTGTCTGTTGATTTTTTGATCTGTGTGCTTGCTGCCACAGTCAGTCAGCGGCTTTCAGAAAAGCAGTTAGGTTTTGGACAAGTAGTTGGCTTTTGGAAGTCATTTGGACTCAGGAGTAAAGAGACCATCAGGAACCAGAGGTGTTTCTGTTTTGAGGCAGGCCCGTGCTCAAACTGGGAAGTCCAGATTCAGGAAGTGATCTCATACTGAAGACAGCTGAGAAACTAAGGAAAGCGAAGTGAATTCCTTAAGACTGTGGTACACTTTGGATTGGTCTCAGGAGAAGTGAACAAACCACCAAGCTCCTGTAATATATAGGGAAACTCTTGGGGTGAGGTAACAGTTAAATAGAAAGGTTCTGTAAGATTTTAAGTTTAAAATATAATTATCTCAAGTTGTAGCATTAAGTTATTAGTGTTTTGCTTTGTTTAACTCTTGTGCAGTAAAGTTTTTTTTATTTAAAATGTGAAATATTGTGACATAATCCGTTCAGTAGTAACTGGGAATTAGCCTTTCTCTTTTTAAAAGTTAATTCTCCCTAATGGGCTCGTGACACTATACTTCAAAAGCATTGCATTAGTGGTGAAATTCTTCGATAAGTCCTGAGGTGATGAGAGATGTTACATAAATACAAGCACTTTCTGCCTGACACACAATGTTATTGGAAAGCAACAACATAAGAAATAGCAGCTGCAGAAGTAATTTGGCCCTTCGAGCCCTCTCCAATATTCAACAAGATCACGGATGATCTTCGACCTCAACACCACCTTCCCACACTATCCCGATATCCCTGCCTTCAATATATTCAACGACTGAGCATCCACAGCTCTCTGGAGTAGAGAATTCCAAAAGATTCGCAACCCTTTGAGGAAAGAAATTTCTCCTTGTCTCAGTCCTAAATGGCCGACCCCTTATCCTGAGATTGTGCCTCCCAGCAAATGGAAACATCCTCCCAGCAAATACCCTGTTAAGTCCCTTAAGAATGTTATATGTTTCAATGAGATCACCTCTCATTCTTCAAAACTGCGTTTGTCCAACATACTGCCCGTGGCCAGAATCTGCCCTGCCAAAGGCTTGAATCCGGCCCACCAATCCTGTATGGCTGACAGCAGGCTGGCCGTGGATTGGTGGAGTGGTGATCACAACACCCACCCAGACTGGAGTGCCGGATACCGCATGCTTGTCCAACCTGCTTCCCGAACTGCTGAGGAAGGTGAGCCATTAAACCTGAGTGTGTGGGGACAGTGTAGCCAGTTGCTCTCCAGCAGGAATAAGCATGTGTCTCAGTGGGGATTTAACATCTTATCTTTGTTCCCTAGTTTTCTCTCTCATGAAGGGCTATGACTCATCAGGGTTAGAAACATAGAAACACTGAGAACTGAGGCTGTAGGAATAAGGAACCTACTGGCAAGGCCCCCGGTCGAGGGCCTGGTTGAACAGGAGACTCTACAGAAACCCAAGCAGTGATGATGTTCATCAGCTCTCTGCTCTGATGGGAAATGTCAAAGTGCCAGCCGGGAGCCTCCCCATTGTTCCTAACAGGCCTGTTATTGCCACGAAGAACCCACTACACTGCAAACACTGCCCTTATGAAGTACTTACAGCACTGATGGATGTTCCACTGCATTACTGTACAGGTGTCACTGTGTAACACTGAGATATAGTGCTGGTGGAGACAGGTCTGCCACTGTATAACACTGATGTACAATACTGGCGGGGACAGGTCTGTCACTGTATAACACTGGGGTACAGTACTGGTGGGGACAGGTCTGTCACTGTATAACACTGGGGTACAGTACTGGTGGGGACAGGTCTGTCACTGTATAACACTGGGGTACAGTACTGGTGGGGACAGGTCTGTCACTGTATAACACTGGTGTACAGTACTGGTGGGGACAGGTCTGTCACAGTATAACACTGGTGTACAGTACTGGTGGAGACAGGTCTGTCACTGTACAACACTGGCGTACAGTACTGGTGGGGACAGGTCTGTCACTGTACAACACTGGGGTACAGTACTGGTGGAGACAGGTCTGCCACTGTACAACACTGGGGTACAGTACTGGTGGGGACTGGTCTGTCACTGTATAACACTGGTGTACAGTACTGGTGGGGACAGGTCTGTCACAGTATAACACTGGGGTACAGTACTGGTGGAGACAAGTCTGTCACTGTGTAACATTGGGGTAAAGTACTGGTGGAGACAGGTCTGCCACTGTACAACTCTGGGGTACAGTATTGGTGGGGTCTGGTCTGTCACTGTATAACACTGAGGTACAGTACTGGTGGAGACAGGTCTGCCACTGTACAGCACTGGGGTACAGTATTGGTGGGGACTGTTCTGTCACTGTATTACACTGGTGTACAGTACTGGTGGGGACAGGTCTGTCACTGTATAACATTGGGGTACAGTACTGGTGGAGACAGGTCTGCCACTGTATAACACTGGGGTACAGTACTGGTGGAGACAGGTCTGCCACGGTATAACACTGGTGTACAGTACTGGTGGAGACAGGTCTGCCACTGTACAACACTGGGGTACAGTACTGATGGAGACAGGTCTGCCACTGTATAACACTGGTGTACAGTACTGGTGGGGACAGGTCTGTCACTGTATAACACTGGTGTACAGTACTGGTGGAGACAGGTCTGCCACTTTATAACACTGGGGTACAGTACTGGTGGAGACAGGTCTGCCACTGTACAACACTGGGGTACAGTACTGGTGGAGACAAGTCTGTCACTGTATAACATTGGGATACAGTACTGGTGGAGACAGGTCTGCCACTTTACAACACTGGGGTACAGTACTGGTGGAGACAGGTCTGCCACTGTACAACACTGGGGTACAGTACTGGTGGAGACAGGTCTGCCACTGTACAACACTGGGGTACAGTACTGGTGGAGACAGGTCTGCCACTGTATAACACTGGGGTACAGTACTGGTGGAGACAGGTCTGCCACTGTACAACACTGGGGTACAGTCCTGGTGGGTACTGGTCTGCCACTGTACAACATTGGGGTACAGTACTGGTGGAGACAGGTCTGTCACTGTGTAACACTGGGGTACAGTACTGGTGGGGACTGGTCTGTCACTGTATAACACTGGGGTACAGTACTGGTGGAGACAGGTCTGCCACTGTATAACACTGGTGTACAGTACTGGTGGGGACAGGTCTGCCACTGTATAACACTGGTGTACAGTACTGGTGGGGACAGGTTTGTCACTGTATAACACTGGGGTACAGTACTGGTGGAGACAGGTCTGTCACTGTACAACACTGGGGTACAGTACTGGTGGAGACAGGTCTGTAACTGTATAACATTGGGGTACAGTACTGGTGGAGACAGATCTGCCACTGTACAACACTGGGGTACAGTACTGGTGGGTACTGGTCTGTCACTGTATAACACTGGGGCACAGTACTGGTGCGGACTGGTCTGTCACTGTATAACACTGGGGTACAGTACTGGTGGAGACAGGTCTGCCACTGTACAACACTGGGGTACAGTACTGGTGGAGACAGGTCTGTCACTGTACAACACTGGGGTACAGTACTGGTGGAGACAGGTCTGTCACTGTACAACACTGGGGTACAGTACTGGTGGAGACAGGTCTGTCACTGTATAACACTGGGGTACAGTACTGGTGGAGACAGGTCTGCCACTGTACAACACTGGGGTACAGTACTGGTGGGGACTGGTCTGCCACTGTACAACATTGGGGTACAGTACTAGTGGAGACAGGTCTGTCACTGTATAACACTGGGGTACAGTACTGGTGGAGACAGGTCTGCCACTGTACAACACTGGGGTACAGTACTGGTGGAAACAGGTCTGCCACTGTACAACACTGGGGTACAGTACTGGTGGGGACTGGTCTGCCACTATACAACATTGGGGTACAGTACTGGTGGAGACAGGTCTATCACTGTATAACACTGGGGTACAGTACTGGTGGAGACAGGTCTGCCACTGTACAACATTGTGGTACAGTACTGGTGGGGACTGGTCTGTCACTGTCTAACACTGGGGTACCGTACAGGTGGAGACAGGTCTGCCACTGTACAACACTGGGATACAGTACTGGTGGAGACAGGTCTGCCACTGTACAACATTGGGGTACAGTACTAGTGGAGACAGGTCTGTCACTGTATAACACTGGGGTACAGTACTGGTGGAGACAGGTCTGCCACTGTACAACACTGGGGTACAGTACTGGTGGAGACAGGTCTGCCACTGTACAACACTGGGGTACAGTACTGGTGGGGACTGGTCTGCCACTATACAACATTGGGGTACAGTACTGGTGGAGACAGGTCTATCACTGTATAACACTGGGGTACAGTACTGGTGGAGACAGGTCTGCCACTGTACAACATTGTGGTACAGTACTGGTGGGGACTGGTCTGTCACTGTCTAACACTGGGGTACCGTACAGGTGGAGACAGGTCTGCCACTGTACAACACTGGGGTACAGTACTGGTGGAGACAGGTCTGTCACTGTACAACACTGGGGTACAGTACTGGTGGAGACAGGTCTGTCACTGTATAACACTGGGGTACAGTACTGGTGGAGACAGGTCTGCCACTGTACAACACTGGGGTACAGTACTGGTGGGGACTGGTCTGCCACTGTACAACATTGGGGTACAGTACTAGTGGAGACAGGTCTGTCACTGTATAACACTGGGGTACAGTACTGGTGGAGACAGGTCTGCCACTGTATAACACTGGGGTACAGTACTGGTGGAGACAGGTCTGCCACTGTACAACACTGGGGTACAGTACTGGTGGGGACTGGTCTGCCACTATACAACATTGGGGTACAGTACTGGTGGAGACAGGTCTGCCACTGTACAACATTGTGGTACAGTACTGGTGGGGACTGGTCTGTCACTGTCTAACACTGGGGTACCGTACAGGTGGAGACAGGTCTGCCACTGTACAACACTGGGGTACAGTACTGGTGGGGACTGGTCTGCTACTGTACAACATTGGGGTACAGTACTGGTGGAGACAGGTCTGTCACTGTATAACACTGGGGTACAGTACTGGTGGAGACAGGTCTGCCACTGTACAACATTGGGGTACAGTACTGGTGGGTACTGGTCTGTCACTGTACAACACTGGGGTACAGTACTGGTGGGGACTGGTCTGTCACTGTACAACACTGGGGTACAGTACTGGTGGGGACTGGTCTGTCACTGTCTAACACTGGGGTACCGTACTGGTGGAGACAGGTCTGTCACTGTCCAACACTGGGGTACAGTACTGGTGGAGACAGGTCTGTCACTGTACAACACTGGGGTACAGTACTGGTGGAGACAGGTCTGTCACTGTACAACACTGGGGTACAGTACTGGTGGGGACTGGTCTGTCACTGTACAACACTGGGGTACAGTACTGGTGGGTACTGGTCTGTCACTGTACAACACTGGGGTACAGTACTGGTGGGGACTGGTCTGTCACTGTACAACACTGGGGTACAGTACTGGTGGGGACTGGTCTGTCACTGTCTAACACTGGGGTACAGTACTGGTGGGTACTGGTCTGTCACTGTACAACACTGGGGTACAGTACTGGTGGGGACTGGTCTGTCACTGTACAACACTGGGGTACAGTACTGGTGGGTACTGGTCTGTCACTGTACAACACTGGGGTACAGTACTGGTGGGGACTGGTCTGTCACTGTACAACACTGGGGTACAGTACTGGTGGGGACTGGTCTGTCACTGTCTAACACTGGGGTACCGTACTGGTGGAGACAGGTCTGCCACTGTGCACCACTGGGGTACAGTACTGGTGGGGACAGGTCTGTCACTGTCCAACACTGGGGTACAGTACTGGTGGAGACAGGTCTGTCACTGTCCAACACTGGGGTACAGTACTGGTGGAGACAGGTCTGTCACTGTGCACCACTGGGGTACAGTACTGGTGGGGACAGGTAGAGAGAGAGGGAGAGGGGGGAGACACAGAGAGGGGGAGCCATAGAGAGTGGGAGAGGAGGCACTGAGAGAGTGGGGGAGACACACAGAGAGGGGGAGACAATAGAGAGATGGGGAGACACAGAGAGGGGGCACGATGGAAAGAGATTAATGTCAGTCCTGACAGATGGACATCTATTCTGAATACTCTGAGTTGCTGCATTGTGCAAGCAGGAACCATGCCGGGTATCTCACTATATCAACATTCATCATAGTGAAGAGAAAGTACATCAATAAATTAATCTTCTCATTTAACATTCTTCACAAAAGTGTGCATTTGTTGTTGTTTTGATTAATAGTAAGATTTTTAATTTTTAATGGCTTTCCCTTTCCAAAATTGTCTCACCAGGCCCCTATGTCGGAATAAAATTGTAATGTGGCCCCTTACACGAAAAGGTTGGAGAAACTTTAGGGAATATGGGCTTACTCTACTTAGTGTCTCGTCATAAGAGAAACCCCTCATCCCAGGAATCAGTTTAGTGAATCTTTGTGGCACTCCCTGTCATGCAGGGGCGAGTATGTCCTTCCTTAGGTCAGGAGACCAAAACTGCAGCTGTTCCCTATAAATGGAAGCAGAATCACGACACATCTTCCTGATATCCCAGTGTGTGTGTGTGTGTGAGGAGTGGCGCACAGGGCCTGTTTAATCCACACATATTCATGCAAATTGGTGTTAAATTAGAAGCGTGTGGCTGTGAGCTTGCTCTTGCAGAGAGCTGGCACGGCTGCGATGGGCCGAATGGCCTCCTTCTGTGCTGTAACCGTTCTAATGATTCTCGGATGGAGAGCTGCCTGTTTTTTTTTTGGTGCAGAGATTTTAACATCGGGGGGGATGTGGATTGAGATTGGAGAATGTGGCTGGATACCTTCAATTACAACATTGCGACAAACAGACACATGTTTGTAGCGGGGCTTTGAATTTGATATCCGACTGTGGGTGGGATCACTTCGCTGTAGCAATTCCAAAAGAGGACCATGCCATTCTCGAGAGAGGTGAGTCAACTACATCAACAAATACAGAAGCAACGACAGTTTGAAATAAAGTATGAATTAATCTGTGTTTGATTGCATTTGAGAGTGTAAACATTAATTTGGGGAGGCTGTGTGGTTGTCTGACAGTAGAAGATGTTAGATCCCATGAGGGTGGGTACCGCCCTCCTACCCCTCACACCCCCCCCCCCCCCCCTCGGCTGCCTGTGGTCTCGCCTCCACAAGCTTTAAAGGCTGAAAGGTTCAGTTTCCTGTTGGTTGCAGTTGCTGTTCAGATTAATCATCAGGTCAAAGCGATTGGTGGTAATTTTTCTCTGCTGCAGCAATGGTTCTCGAGATCGAAGTGGCTTACTGGTAAGAGCGAGTCTGAGCTGATTCATTTCCCCGCTCTACTTCTCCCCCTCTCTCCTATTTCTTTCCCCCCCCCCCCTGTCTTTCCTTCATTCCCCTTCCCTCTCTCTCTTTCCCCTATTGCCCCTCCTGCTCTGCACCCCCGCCCCACAGAGGAAGAAGCCAGGGGTTTGATTTCTGCTATTTTGTTGCTCTGACTTGTATCTATCTTTTTTTTTTGCATCTTTAATACATCCAGATAAAACACCTCTTTCCTATTGTTGCATGGTGACCGATTTTGTTTTATCTATGTCCTGGCTACTGAATTTCCAACAGGAGCAGGGTTCAGGAATGTCTCTGTGGTGCCTGAGTTGAGTGGTATAATACAATAAATATAATTGAATATAAATAGCCAATGGAATGTTTACATTATCTGCAGGGTGAGTATAAATTCTGCACTTTGTCTGGAGAGAATATTCATTTAGAATTGCATATAACTGGGGAGGGAAATAATGAGTAGTTTTAAGTGGTGAGTTATGTGTGTCACGCCAAAATGTAGTGATAGTTTTTTTTTAGTTGGAATAGGATAGTGATTTGATTTAAAGGGAGAAATCTCCTAAGTGGGCATCCCATAGTCAAATAGCCCACCAACATTCACTGTCTAAGCATTGGTATGAAAAATGGCCTGAACATGCTTCTGTCAAGAAACCATGAGTTAGTTAAAGTTTGAGGAATCCACTCTCTCAGAAGTGAAAGATGGCACGAATGAACAGAATAAAGAGGAGACACAAGGACGTCACATGTGGTGAAAGACCTGAAAAATGCTAAGGCGATCTAACAAGAACCATTTGAATTTATACAGTGCCTTTAGTGGGGCAAAACATCCCAAGGTAGTTCACGGGAGTATTACTGAGCAACATGAGTTGAGGGGCCACCCGAGTTATGTTTTAAGGAGGAGAGAAAGGCAGAGAGTTTTAGGAAGAGAATTCCAGAGCTCGAGGCTCAGGCAGCGGAAGGCACGGTCATCAATGGGGATGTGATTTTAAAGTTAAGGATGTGCAAGAGGCCAGATTTGGAGGAACACAGATTTGTGGGGTTGGAGGAGGCTACAGGTTGGGGGAAGAAAGAGTGAAAGGCAATGGAGGGGTCTGAACACAAGGATAGGAATTTTAAAACTGAGGGCATTGGCTGCTGTTCCAGCCATGTAAATCAGTGAACACGGGGCCTGGGGGGGGGTAAGAGATGGGTGAATGGGACTTGGTATCTATTGGGATAAGGGCAGCAGAGTTTCCAGATGGTTAGGAAATGGTTACATGGGAGAAGTGATATGCCAAGGAGATAAAGGACATAATGAGAGAGATCAGAACAGCCACTCCGTTCTCTGGCTTTGTATAGCGCCTTTCAGAATGTCCCAGAACACTTTAGTCAATGAGCTACTTTTTTGAAGTGTAGTCACTGCTGCAATATAGGAAACGGCAGCCAATTCATGCACAGCAAGCTCCCATAAATGACCAGATAATATGTTTTTGGGATGTTGACCAATGACAGCAGGGATAACAGTGCAGGATTATGTTCCAATCCCTTGATTTTTTTTGAACTGGTGCTGTGGGATATTTTATGTGCACCTTGAGGGCAGTTGGAGCATCTGTTTTAATGTTTCATCCAAAAGCCAGCACCTCCAACAGAGTGGTACTCACTCAGTACTGCACTGAGTGTCTGCTTTGATTTTTTTTTTTTTTTTGTGCTCAAGTTTCTGGAGTGGGTCTTGAACCCACAACCTTCAAGTGAAATTGCTACCAACTGAGTCATGGCTGACACTCCCTACACTTCAAATAGTATGTAATTGAATGTAAAGCACTTTGGGGTGTCAGAAAAGGTTTTTAAAAAAATGCAAGTTCTTTAGTGAGTTGGGTTGGGGTTAGCTATTGTCACTTGTACTCCCAGGGTTGGCATTGTCTGGGAGGGGTGTTGGCAGCAAACCTGCCACATATTAACTTTTTGTGTAGGCACTATCAGAACATCTCAGCCTAGATTTTTGTGCTCAAGTCATGCAGACGCCCCCAGTGTAGTACTGAGGGAGTGCTGCGCTGTCGGAGGTGCCGTCTTTTGGTTGAGACGTTAAACCAATGCCCTGTCTGCCTACGAGAGGCTGTAAAAGATCCCGTCGCACTATTTTGAAGAAGAGCAGGGGAGTTCTCCCCGGTGTCCTGGTCAATATTTATCCCTCAACCACCATCACAAAAACAGATCTGGTCATTATCACATTGTTTGTTTGTGGGAGCTTGCTGTGCACAAATTGGCTGCTGCATTTCCTACATTATGACAGTGACTACACTTCAAAAAAAAAATACTTCATTGGCTGTAAAGCATCTTGTGGTCATGAAAGGCGCTACATAAATGCAAGTGTTTTTGCTTGACTTGCTGAGTGACCAGCATTTTCTGTTTCTGTTCTGTCCCTCTGTTCTGCTACCGAAACACAATAGTTTGTTTTAATTGGCCTCTTCTCTTGAGGACAGTGGTTCTTGGGTGTGGTCTGCCAAGTTGGTCGAAAATACAAGTCACTAACGTGCAAAGCCACAACTGAGGCAATACAAGAGGACAGGCCAGAAACCTCATCCCCCACCACTGCCGCTTGTGTGTCACGAGTTGTCCTCAGCGCAAACAACAATAGAGCAAGATTTGTTACTGTTACAACTGCAAGATCAGATTTTCAACACTTGTGGGGCTAAAAAGAGGAAACAGTGAAAGGCATAGTCTGACAAGACTAAAGCTCTCTGGCTTAGAACCAAATGTATCACTGTCTCGTCAAAACCAACGCAATTCTTCCCATTTTTTTGTAGCGAGCCAAACCTGCTTAGGATAGACTTGTAAGTGGTCTGGGGACTGTCTTTTTGCCTGCTTGCGTGTTCAACAGATGAAAAAGTTTTGAGAGCTACTGCTCGAGGAGAGAAACATGCCTGACTAGTTTGTTCAATTTTTTTTTTTCTCTAGCTTTACTCAAGTAGCTGCCAATTTGGAATTGGATCAGAACGCAAACCCATCTGGTGGACAGCACTTTGAGTGGGGGTGCTGAGCAAATGGGCTGACCAGTTTCTAACAGCAGAAAGCTGAGTCACTCCTTTTGATTTCCCCATACTTTTTTGTTTGGTATAATCCCAAACCTAATGGGGTGTGGGATTATGGCTCCAGTGCTGCTGACACTTAACCTCTGACTAAGCTGGGAAATCAACTGGTTTCTTTATTTTGTCTTTTTTAAAAAGAATTTTTTTAATTTTTAGGATTTTCTTCTCTGCCATTTCTTGAAGGCATTGACACAATACCATCATTTTTAAACCTCTACTACCTCACTCAAACAGTCCTCCTTCCACGTGTATCTTGATAATAAGGGTTAGTAGACTATTCTAGGTTCAGATATCCTAGCTAGGCCCGATCTTTATTCTTGCCTGACATCAACATATACATTTACCAACAGGGGTCATTGCTTAATACTCAGATACAGGAACCCAGGATGACTTCCCGGTCAGCCGAGGTGAGCGTGCTGCTCACTCTGCCTCCTGAGGCAGAAGATCGTGGGTTCGAGTCCCAATCCAAGACTTGAGCGCAAAATCGAGACCCGACACTCGTGGTGCAGTACCGAGGGAGTGCTACACTTTCAGAGGTGCTCTCTTTCGGATGAGACGTTAAATTGAGACCCCATATCCAGTGGATGTAAAAGATTCCATTTCAAAGAAGAGTGGGGGAGTTATTCCCAGTGTCCTGATCAATACTCCCTCAACCAACATCACTGGAAGTCCTTAATGCTCACTCTTTTGGTCACCTGTTCTAATGTGTCCTCCTTTTTGGCTTGGTGTCAAATATGGGATACAGGGAAGGGATCCTGGTTTTGTAGCTGTAAGCAGAAGGGAGTGTAAGGTGTGTAATACACTATAATTAGCTGACTTGATTGATATTCAGTATCAATCTAGTCTCATGGTCCAAGGTGTGGAGTTTCAGCTATTTGTTGCTGGCCTTGTGCACAGAATAGTGGGAGGATTGAGTAACTATTCAATGGTACCATATGCTTACCAGTCATGTCTGCTACTATAAAGGACTTCAGTTCACAAATACACTGTAGAAGTTCATGGGGCAACAGATCTACATCTCTTTCCTGGATACAACAGTATATTTTGATCATTATTATTGAGATGCTATCTCCATGAGTTGAAAATTTCTTACCTTCTCTCTTGTCCATTGAACCTTATCAAAACTGAGCAGTAGACTGAATTCCATAGAATTCACAAACACCAGTGCAACCTTCCTGTTCCAGGACATTGCAGGAATTCCTCTGGGTAGTATCCTAGGCCCAATCACCTTCAGCTGCTTCATTAATAATCTTCCCTCCAACCTAAGGTCAAGTGGGATGTTTGCTGATGATTGGACAGTGTCCTGTGCCATTTGCATCTCCTCAAATACTGTAGCAGCCTGTGCCCACAGGCAGCAAGACCTGGACAACATTCAAGCTTGGGCTGATGAATGGCAAGTAACACTTGTGCCAGGTGATGACCATCTCCAACAAGCTCCTTGACCTTCAACTGCATTACCATCACTGAATCACCCACCATCAACATCCTGGGGATTACCATTGACCAGAAACTTTACTGGACTAGCCATGTAAATACTGTGGCTACAAAAGCAGGTCACAAGCTGTGAATTCTGCACAGAATAACTCTCCTCCTGCCTCCCCAAAGCTTGTCCACCATCTACAGATCAGGACTATGATGAAATTATCCTCAGTTGCCTGGACGAGTACAGCTCCAACATCGCTAAGCTTGACACCATCCTAGATCAAGCAGCCCACTTGATTGGCACCCCATCTACCACCTTAAACATTCAGTCTCCACCACCAGTGCACAGTGGTGTGCACTTATCCATAAGATGCACTGCAGCAACTCACCAAGGCTCTCTTGCCAGCACCTTCCAAACCTGCAACCTCTACTACCTAGCAGAACAAGGACAACACGTGCATGGGAAAACTGCCTCTTGCAAGTGTTTTTCGCCTGCCCCCCACTTCCCACCCAGTCTCTAACCATTCTGATTTTGAACTATATTGATCAACCTTCACCGTCTCTGGGTCAAAATCTTGGACCTCCCTCCCTAACAACAGCACTGTGGGTGTTCCTACACCACATGGACTGCAGAAGTTCAAGAAGGGTGCTCTCCACCACCTTCTCAAGGGCAATAAATGTTGGCCTCGCCAATGATGCCCACATTCATAAATGAATTTAGTTGTAAAATTGCAATGAGTAAGAAATGTACATTTTATTGAGTTCTCAATGTAAGCATTGAGGACAAACCTTTCAGGAGTGTGAAACACTCTCTGAAAATACATCATTCAAAAAAAAAACCCACATCCTTCAACTTGCATCTTCTGGTGTTGAAAAGGTATGACCTATTTTGACCACTTTATTTCCTCCTCCCTTCATTCATGCTGCGAGTTGGGTCTGCTCGTGCTCTTTGCAATTCTTTACCTTCCCAAGTGATGTCAGTTCCTACCTTGCAGCAGATTCTGTTTCTAATAGCTCATCCAATTGGCTGTGACTGTGTCTTGTCAGGAAAATTCTTCCACCCACCCTCTTTTTAGCCAGAGGCATTGGGATTGAAACTAGGAGCCAAACTGGTTGCTGCTTTCAGCCAAACCCTCCTAGTTGTCTATTTTTTTTGGTTCCAATTATTTCTACTGAAATTGTAATTAAAAGGTGTGTGTGTGTCTTTTTTTTAACCCCGTTTCCCTTCCACTCCCCACCCCACCCCCAATGCATCACAGACTGCGGTGTGTACCCTAGCACAGTGCAAGTACCACATGTCTTTATTTTTAAAAAAATCTTGGGTCAGCATGAACTTTGTTAATTGGAAATTCTTCCAATTACATTTATAATGGACATTCTGTCAGTAAAACTTGTCAGTGCAGCATTGCCACTGATTTGTGTCTGATCGGGAAAGACTGAACAGGTTCCAGAGAAGACTAGACTGATTTGAGGTGACCTGATTTAGGATTATTTGATTGGGTAGATGTACAGAAGATGTAGGCGAGACTGTAACTAGGGCTCCTAAATATAAGATAGTCACTAATAAATCCAAATAGGGAATTCAGGAGAAACTTCTTTATCCAGAGAGTGGTGAGAATGTGGAACTTGCTGCTACAGGGAGTGGTTGAAGCAAATAGCATAGATGCATTTAAGGGGAAGCCAGATAAAGGCATGAGGCAGAAAAGAGGATATGCTGACTGGGTGGGAGGAGGTTCGTGTGGAGCATAAACACTGGAATGGGTCAAATTGCCTATTTCCATAATGCAATTTCTATGTAATACATGCAGAATTTACATTGTTAATCTGAGCAAGAAATTCTAAGGAAATATAAAGACAGCATGTAGACTTTGAAACAAACTTTTATACTCTGGTCCAAATATCTTTTTCTGCCCATTTAATTCTGCTTCACTTGCAGACTGGTCCTGAGTGTCTCAGAACTTGTATATGTTGAATATGCAAGTTTTCAAACTTTCTTTAACATTGTGCAGTGATTGCTTCATGCAGTGTCGGTCTGAAACGAGGAGATGTTGAAGGAGTTGATTTCTTTTGCTCCAACTAATCGGCTATTAACCAATTTTTAAAAAATCTTTACATTGAAATCACAGTTTCAATGGCTTACAACTTTCTTGAGGCAACAAGAGCAATAGCTGGCAACACTGCTCATATACTGTGAATATATGATTTAAAAAAAAAAATAAAAATTCTGTAAGTAGAAAAATGATTTTTATATCTGAAGGTGATGACCATTTTTTTTCTTTTTCTCTAGTGGCTCCTGAGGGTATGACAGTAAGGTAAGCAATTATCTTTTACATAAAACTGTAAATCATTCTGCAACACTGGAATCTTGCAGCACAGAATACCAGGCATTGGTGAGGCCACACCTGCATACAAACATACGAATTAGTAGCAGGAGGAGGCCACTCGGCCCCTTGAGCCTGCTCTGCCATTCAACAAGATCGTGGCTGATCTGATTGTAGCCTCAACTCCACGTTCCTGCCTACTCCCAATAATCTTTCACTCCCTTGCTTATCAAGAATCTATCTACCTCTGCCTTAAAAATATTCAAAGATTCTGCTTCCGCTGCCTTTTGAGGAAGAGAATTCCAAAGACTCACGACCCGCTGAGGGGGAAAAAATATTCTCATCTGTCTTAAATGGGTGACCCTTTATTTTTAAACTGTGACCCCTAGTTCTAAATTCTCCCACAAGGGGAAACATCCTTTCCACATCCACCCTGTCAAGACCCCTCAATCTTTTTATGTGCAATTTTGGTCTCCTAACCTAAGGAGGTATATACTTGCCCTTGAGGGAGTGCAATGAAGACTCGCTGGACTGGTTCCTGGCATGAAGGGATTGTTCTATAGGGAGATTGAGTAGACTAGACCGATATTCCCTGGAGTTTAGAAGAATTTGTTTTATTCGTTCATGGGATGTAGGAGTTGCTGGCTGGACCATCATTTATTGCCCATCCCAGATGAAAGGTGACGTCATTGAAGTGTATAAAATTCTTAAGGGGCTTGACCAGGTAGAAGCTGTGAAAATGTTTTCCCTGGCTGGGGAATCTAGAACACTGGGTCACAGTCTCCGATTAAGACATGTCGGTGTCATGCTGGGCCCCCACCTGCCAAGAATGAGGCATATTAGTTTTGCTATTAGGACATTAAATTTCAAGTTGTTGCTGGGAAGAAAGGGGCTGCCAGACTTGGATGGAGGACATTTTGCATTCCAATCAGGACCAGAGAGGTTGCTTCCCTTTCCACTTATCCTAAAATGGACTTTGGTCACCAGGTAGTGTGTGTAAGAGGAACATTCCAGAGACTGCTAAGGTGATACAATCCACAATCTGGTTCAACCAGCTGGTCACATGACCAACTGGCTGGTCCAGGGTTTTTTTTTGAACTGAGTGTCTGTTTTCTTCTGGACTGAAAAGATCTCTGCTGGCTGGCTCGCCACAGCCTCTCCTCTCCTGTCTGCTCCCATCTTTTTTTTTCTCACGGAACTCCAAATCCACTGAAGACACATGAACCCCAAGAGAGAAAAGTCTCCTACAGCGAGCAAGGTTTAAGAAGAATACTGGGCCCCAACGAAAAGCAAGATCTACTTACGATCAAGGACACTACAGTGAGCTCGAAGATCCGTAATAAAAACTCTTCAGATATTGCCTCGATTTTCCACTTTTTTTTTTTTTTCTGTCTCTATCTGCATGTCTGTATTACGTGTGCATGCTAGCATGGGTGTGTTGTGTATCCATAGGCATTAACCGAATTGGAGTTTAAGTTTGATAAATTTCAACCTTTATTCTTTAACCTAATAAAACTTGTTTGTGCTGGTTTCTTTGCCTTATGATTGGAAAGCGGTTGACAAGGATTCATCAAGGTGAGCTTAAAAACACTGTTTAAAATTAAACCCTGTTACGGTAAGACCAGGTGAAGGCTGAGAGGGACCCCTAGACCCCTTTCTCACCTGGTCGTAAGTCTCCGAACAAGGGGTGTCAGCCATTTAGGACTGATGAGGAGAAATTTCTTCACTTGAAGGGTTGTGAATACTTAATCATTTGAGTATATTCAAAACTGCTAAAGTCAATAGATTTTTGGGCCCTAACAGATATGGAGATAGTGTAGGAAGGTGGAATTGAGGTAGAAGAATCAGCTATGATCTTATTAATGGCAGAGTAGGTCACCTGACTGTATTTCTTTCCATGTAGAAGAAGGCCATTCATCCTGTAGTTGTGCCAAATGGTGACTAGCCTGCTATATGATAGTTTCAAACTCTCCTCTCTGAGGCAATCCCTGCAAATAATCTAATTCCGCACTGAAAATTCATGTTGTGCAATTCACGCATGTATCAGTTGGTGAACAAACTTTGAATATAAAAACCAAATTCATGTTTTGTATTGAGATTGACTGAGGTAGTTATGACCAGGTGAGAAAAGTATGTCGGGGTCTTTTACTGTCTTCACCTAGTCTTATTGTAACAGGGTTTAATTTTAAACATACTGTTTTGAGCTCCCCCTTGGTGAATCCTTGTTCACTTGCCAATTATAAAGTAAAGAAATCAGTACAAACTGGTTTAATGAAAAATTAAATTTGTTAAACCTTAAACTCTAATTTGGTTAACACCTATAGATTACGCACCATGCCCCATACTAGCATGCATATGCAAAATACACATGCAAATAGAGACAGAAAAGAGAAGAAAAATAAAATGGAGAGGTTTGAGGCAATATCAGAAGAGTTTCTTGTTGCTGTGCTTTGAGCTCAATGTAGAGACCTTTTTGTAAGTAGTCTTGCATTTCATTGGGGCTCAATATTCTTGCACCTTGTTCCCTGTCAGAGGCTTTTCTCTCTTGGGGTTCCTGTATCTTCATGGGTTTCCAAAGCTGATGAGAACAGAGAAACTCTGCTTTACTGAGTTCAAATTCCCTGTAGGAGTTTTTTGAATTTGAACTTCCAACAGTCATGTGACTAAACTGGCCTGACCATGTCTGTGTATTCGGTCAACTTAGTGGTTAACCTGCTTCAACGTCTGGTAATCAAAATTCCATTGTGGATTAAATTGGAGCAAGGAATAGCTCCCTTTTGTCCTTTTTTTGAAGTACTTGTCTGTTATGCTAATGTCTCTCTACAGCTAAAGTCTCCAGTTTTATTAAAGCAAGTTCTTCAACTGTTTTAAAAATCAATGTTCATGCAGTGAAATGAATTTTCCTCATTCTTTGCAGGTGAAGGGCTTGGTTTGACATTGTGGAAGGAAAAGTAAAGATTTGCATAACTGCTTTTAAATGTTTGTTTGAACATAATCTTTGTGTTTAGTTTAACAGGTTGAAGGATGACCTCGAAGAGGTGTTTCCTGATGAACTGAAAATAGTAAGTGAGCACTACCAACATATTAGCTGAAAAACTTGGCTTTCAAGTCACTTGCTGTTACCTAGTGTTTTTTTTTATTTTAACAATGTTTCAAAACAAACACTAGTATTGCTACTTGGTTTTCAGTAAATCACATTGACTTCAAGTAACTTGATCAAGTTTTTTTTGGCCATCTGTCTGAAGTTATCCTTTTCTGGCTCGGTGCCAAATTTTGTTTAATAATGCTCCTGTTATACAGATTGTGATCTCTTACTACATAATTGCACTATAAATGCAGTAATGATTGACTAATTGCAATCTTTATTCAACCCTGGCTAATACAAAATACTGTGGATGCTGGTAATTTGAGAGAGAAAGTGCTGGAAATACTCAGCAGGTCAGGCAGCACCTGTGCGGAGCAAAACGGAGTTCACGTTTCAGGTCAATTGACCTTCAGTCAGAAATGGCATTTCCATCATTTTCTCTGATTATTTCAACCCTGACTAGTTATGTTTGGCATGGAGCAAAGCACTTGGAACCAAAGTGTTGCATGGAGTATTTATTTAAGTTGGATTCCTCTATTCCACTAATTCTTGAAAAGTAAATTTTAAAATTGATCGATCTTGTTTTTTTTTAAAGTAATGATATACATTTGTAATAATAGACCAGATAGGGGAGTGGAAGTATTAGACACTAGGAGTTCAAACTAATTACATCATGGGCTGGGTGACATGGTGTTCCCTTTAATTTAGAAGTTTTAAGGGGTGATTAAATCTAAGTTTAAGATATTAAGGGGAACTGATGAGGTAGACTGGAGAAATTACTGCTTGGGGAGTCTAGGACCTAGGAGGTATAGTCTAAAAATTACGAGCCAGACCTTTTAGGAGTGAAATTAGGAAACACATCTAAACACAGGATAGTTGAAGTTTGGGACTCTTCCACAAAAAACAATTGATAGATCCATTGTTAGTTTTAACTTTTTTTTTTTCTTTGGTATGTGGGGTGGGGGGAAAGATGGGTATATGAAGTTAAGTCACTGATCTGCCATGATCTCGTTGAATGGTGGAACAGGCTCAAGCAGCTGAATGGAACAGGAGGTTGCCAAATAAAGGAATGACTTTTGATCATCCTTCATGTTTCACTTGTTTAGTTTAATGGCTTTATGTGCAAATTATCTTTACTATGCAACTATATACTTAGTTGCTAGCTTTTAATGAGTATAGGAAATATAAATATTCACCACTTATTGTGATGAAGAATTTAAAACACATATATCTAACCAAACTAGTGGATTGTAAAACCAGAATGGGCAGTATTGTACACAGAGGACCATAGTTGTGAAATTTTCAAGATAGAGATTTTTTATTTTAATTGAAATTTCCTTTTCAGACTGGAATACGTGTTGGTGGAAGTAGAGGCGGTTTTGAAGTTTGGATAAAGGGTGCAGCTAAACCTCTGCATTCTAAAATGGTTAGTGTGCGTGGCTGTGTTAAATCTGTAATTGGGGGCTCTTTGGCTGTATTTTATGGAACCATGCCATGTAGTTTTGATTAGTTAACTGAAAATAGTTGGGTTGCTGCTTTTGGTTGTCTTGTGTCTCCGAATAGGAACAGCTGAAATAAACCAGGGTTCCTACCCTTGCTGGAAAGTACATGTGCAACATCCAAGACACCAGAATAGGATCAAGCTCTGTGATGCTTTCTGTGGCTTTGTAGCTTTCCTCCTTCATGAATGAAGGAAGAACACTGGTAACATACTGGAGGGGAAACCATTGGCCATAGAAATAATGCCCCCAATTAATCTAATTTATAATACTATGACAATCCAGAGAACATCAGTTCTATCTCTCCATGGCAGTTTGAGAATTTAAATTCTTTGTGACCACAAAGCTTGTCATTTAAAACCCAACTGGTTCACTAATGTCCTACATTTTAGGGAAAGAAAATCTGTCCTTGCCTGGTCTGGCTTGTACATGACTCCAGTCTCTTGCCAATGTGGTTGACTATTGACTACCCCTGAAATGGCCTAGCAACCATCCAATCAGTTGTATCAAGAAGCCCCTCCACCAGCTCGGTACCTAGGGATAGACAAATGCCAGAAACACCCACATCCTGAGAATGAATAATAAAAGTTCCATTCTTCAGTTTCCCAGCTATCTTGATAGCCTTGAGTGAGTTGACAACTTTTTTGTACTAATTTATAAATGAGGTTTCTTTTTGTAAATTTGCACCCATTAGGAAATGGATAAGGACTACCCACATCCATTTCAGACAGAAGTCAGGCCAGTAGAGAGGGTCTGTAATAGATTTCAACTGGGGTCCCAGAACTGCAAGTGGCAATCTTGTGTACCAGCCACTCCATTTTTTTTTTTTTTTGAAACTGAAGGGATCTCTATAGTAAGAATTCCTCCTTTTAATTTGCTTTGTAAAGATTTTCCATAAAGTTCTGTCCTGTAGTTTGAAAAATGTATTTATTTTTCTGCACATTCAGCATGGCATGTTTTAAAGTTCATATCTTTTTGTCCTTTTTCAACAAGGGTTGTACAGAATGTTTGTTTCAGAACTTGCTCTCCAGTTAATACACTTTTTTTTTTGTGCCCAATTCTAATTTTCTAATCTCGTGTATGTTATTACCAGTAAATACTATGCCGGTCTTAAAACCAGATCACTTAATACATTCACTTGTTCTTTTCCCACAGGACGGACATGGCTTTGTTGATGACGGTGTGAAGTTTGAGAAGCTCGTCAATGGGATCAAAGAAGCCCTTCAGCAGTAACATGATGCAGAAGCTGTAATTAAATCAGGTGAGAATGATTTTAATATGATGAATTAGTGGGTAAATGCACCATGTGTTGTGGTACTGAGTCATCAGATCTGGGAAGTCCCAGGTTTGATTCACTTCAGGTGAGTTAATTATAGCCCACCTATGCACACTGGCAATTTTAAAATTCTCATCCTTTTCTTTTCAAATCCAGCTATAGCCTTGCGTGCCACCTCTTTCCACTCCACCCCCCCCCCCACCCCACCCCACCTACCTCTGATGTTCTACAACCCTCAAATCTCTGGACTTCTCCTCCAATTCTAACTTCTTGCACATTGCCAATTTAAAACAAAAATCATTTCCACCGTTGGCAAGTGTGCCTTCAGCTTCCTGGGCCCCTAAGCTCTGGAATTCTCTCCCTAAACCTTTCCACCTTGCTTTTTTTTTAAAAAACGCTGCTTACAACTAAACTTTTGGTCATCTATCCTAAAGTGGCAGAGTCAAATTTTAGTTTGGTAATGCTGCTATGAAGTGCTTTGGGACATTTCACTGGTAATGGTGAAGCAGTTAAGTGACCCAACTAGGATGGTAGTAATGACACCTACAGTGTTCCTGAGATGGAGATGAAACTTCAACTAGGTTTCCCACTTCTTCACCATCCAATGACCTGTGCTGAAGTGTGAATGTGTGCATGTAATAGGAGGACAAGATCAGCCTCTGTTAGAATATCCGGTGAATAGCCTATTGAAAGTCACTGGAAGGGGCAAATGGGATGCAGAGAGAAGTACTTGAAATGCTGTAACCTACAAGGCTACAGGCCAAGAGCTGGAAAGGGGGATAAGACTGGACAGCTGTTTCAGTTGGCAAGGATACAATGGGCCGAATGGCCTCCTTGTGTACTGTAAATTTTTATATGTAAAGCAATTCAGCAAACCCCCTAATGCAGTCACTTTTTCTTTTGGGCGCGTGTGCGTGTGTAAACGCATGTCCTACTTCCATCAACCCTCACCCAAATACGCCTGCTTTTCACCCCTCGATACCACATAGTTTTGCTTTATTTCTTATTTACAGATACAGCACTGAAACAGGCCCTTCGGCCCACTGAGTCTGTGCCAACCAACAACCACCCATTTATACTAACCCTACAGTAATCCCATATTCCCTACCACCTACACTAGGGGCAATTTACAACAGCCAATTTACCTATCACCTGCAAGTCTTTGGCTGTGGGAGGAAACCGGAGCACCCGGCGAAAACCCACGCGGTCACAGGGAGAACTTTCAAACTCCACACAGGCAGTACCCAGAATCGAACCCGGGTCCCTGGAGCTGTGAGGCTGCGGTGCTAACCACTGCGCCACTGGTATATGTCGTGATACACAAGATATCTCAATTGTGTGGGACAGGTTGAGATGGACCAGACTGCCCATCATTGTTCCTGTGTTCATAAATTCTTTTTAAAATCTGCTCCACAACATTAGGATTCAAAATAGCTGCTGAATGGGACAAAAATGCGGCTATATTAAGATTTCTGTCTTAACTACCAAAAGATGAAAAACTTTAGGAGTTGTTAATAATTAGTTTAAATAGACATGTAGTCATGCCACCTGCAGTAACTCTTACTAAATTATCTTAAATTTAAAAAAAAAAAGGATCTTGATTGCTGCATTAAAGTCTTACAGGATATATGTAAAATGCAATGTACAGCCGTCCAAACTTTCAGGTGGTTCTGCTAAGTAAAGGTATATTACTAAGCCAGACAAAGCAGAATGTTTTCAATTAAATTCCCAGGCTGTGCTTTGTTGGCTTGTTTCAGTTAGGTAGTAGTTTGGCCCTGCGATTGGAGTCAGCAGCTTTGAGTTAAAAGGGGAGAAGTTGCATAGAAATTACAACCTTAAAAATAGTCCGTGTGGTCCAACTAGTCCCTGTTGATCCTCCAGACAGGCTATAGTCCTAATTCCCTTTTGCTTGCCGTATTCCTATAATTCCTCTTTCAAACATCTATTAAATGTTAACAAAAAGCAAAATGCTCAGCATGCCAGGCAGCATCTGTGGAGAGAAGCAGGTAGGACTAATGCTTCAAATTGGTTTTGTCCTTTTCCTCAAACTGGGTAGGTGGAGGGGAAGAGAGAGGGAAAAGTAAAACAACAAAATGGATAAAGGGGTGAAACTGAAGTTGGGTGGACACACAACAGGCAGCATCACATCTGCTGCCTGCTATAGAAGCACTCAATATTGGCCAATATAACTGAATAACAGGCAGGATGTTTTGTATTTCCTGTCCAATTTCATGCCCATGGTGCCCTAAATGACAGGACACTCTATATAAATCTGAAGTTTAAAGTTCCATAAGAGTGCACTCTTATGGAACATGAGATTTTTGATGTCATGAATTGGCATTCCACATAGATTGGGCATCCAGATATCCCAGTGTAGCTCAAGGTATGCTTAAAGATGGACAATTTACTGCTCTTGTAACTCTTCACTAATTTTATAACTAGTTTGTGTGTGTGTGTCTTCTCTAATCTAGTTAAACATCCATTTGCTTTGTTCACCTCGGCTGAACACTTCATGATGGAGATGGCTGAAACGTCTGTAAAGGCACGGCTGTTCCCTGATGTCTACGTGGGATGTCGCAGTGACCAAAGTTATCCGGGGTTTGACTTGTGAATTTTCAGCCTACACGTTACTTCGCTTTTTGCTTTCTCCCCATCCCCACAACTTAAGCACAGTGGTGTATTCTTTTTCCTGCAGTGGATGTTAAGTTTTTATATACAACACAATCAAAAATGTTTACTTTTGGAATTAAAGGGTATAGTTATCCCCTTTTGTAGCCTGCAGTACACTTTGTATTGCTTGGCTGTAATTAGGACTGTCTGATCCAGTATGCTTGTACACAAACATCAGAACTCTGCAACTACTTATCTGAAATATAGCCTACCCACACACAGCAGACTTAAATCAGTCCTGAGTAAGTTTTATCATCAACTGCCCATCGTTTGTAAACCTTAACGGTGTGATACTATCTCTTCCAAGGACATTTCATGCTCCCCTCAAGTCGCTTTTGAGACTGAAATGTGGATTTGTATTGTAACTTCTGAGTCACTGCAAAATGGAAAAGGCTTCACTGCTAATGTTGCAATATAAACAGACAAAAATCTCTGTTTTTGCTGTGTGATGGCATAAACCAATACAAAACAGAGGAAGCTGAACCAATAATAAAGCACTGTTTTTAGCTAAATACCAAGACCATCAGGTTGGAAATGAATGCACCCAATATATTGCAGAACAAATTTACTGTAGAAGTTTGCACTTTGACCTTGGCTGACGTTTCACCTTGCCATTTGTCTTTGGGTGAATTCTGTTTCCGTCCGAGCCATTAGATTATATTTCAGATTATAGTGAAACAATTGCTTAGAGACCTGCTCAGAAGCAACTGCCCAGGAATATTGTGTGGGCCAGATTAGCAGGTTACAGTCAAGAAGCATGGTACAGAGCAGCAAATCATTTGTCCCCTTTAATGACAGTAGTAAAAATAATTTGGTGATTGACAGCAACATATTACTTCCACAGGCAGGGTTTAAGTTGCTTTTTGATGCCTGTGTTTTTTGAAGAGTTATAAATTCTTGTTTTCCGGCTGACTTTTTAAAAGAATTGTATAATGCTGCTGATCTATATAATTTGTGGGGTGTGGGGGGTGGGGGGGGAACTCCCAATGTTTTGCTTATGGAACAACAAGAGGGTACATTTTCACCAGCCTCAATCTTGTATTGGATTGCAATAAAAATGTTGTTGACTTTGCTTGTATTGTCCTTTTTTTTATTTTTTTAATGAATTTGTTTTGCTGACTAGTGCAAAATGTCTAATGGGTTTTGTATTTCTTGTGAGTTAGGTTATAATTATAGCAGCATCTTTTCTACAATCCTTGTAAAATCATATTAATCTTCCTTTAATGTATTCCATGCACTGGACAGAGTCCCTTCCACTAGCACTGTGCAATTAATATATATTACAGCTTCATAAAATGTGTGTAAATGTACTTTCATAAAAGGAGGAAGAACACAAATGTACAAAATGTGAATTTAGTCATGCCTATTCATACAAGTTTCATAAGGAAGTGAATGTCAAAAGTCAACATTAAAAAAAAAATTACTGAAAGATGTAAAGTTGTCTCCCAACTGTAGCGTATGATTTGAGATCTCCAATGTTCCTATTAGTGAGATGGATGGAGATACCAACCCTGAGCTGGAGCGTCCAGTGTAGCTGGGCCTGGAATAAAGGCCTCCTCGGCTCTGTAAATGCGGCCCAGCCCAACCCAACCATCCGTTAACTTGCCTTCTGTTTTTCACTTTGTTCCTTACCTGCACAAGCTTCAAATAACTGTAGCAAAACCACCTTTTTAAAGTCCAAAAAATAAATTAACATTAAAGTCACCTCACCTGAGGTAGTGATGGAGCGTGTCTGACCCGAACCTGACGCATGTTGGGTAGCCAGCCTTTAGGCCTGAGGTCCACTTCAGGCAGAAGAGCACTTGTAACTTGGGCTCATTTGAGAAAAGATACAGAATGTGGAAAATGCCAAATGCTAATCAGTGCCTCAACTGAACATGTGCCAAAGAATTTTCTCAGGCGATTCTCCTGGCCGGCCACTGTAATTTCAGTATAAACCCTATTTATTCTTGTCTGGCATTTCTATCAAATTTTCACTGACCTGGAGAACCCTTAAGGAAGTTAATTGGGAATTTTTTAATGGGGCAGTTATTGGTGCAAAGGCCAATGAGCATCTTGGCACCAAGGGAAGGGGCAGCAGTATCTGGAGACAATAACCTATTTTCCTGTTGAAAGAACAGCAGCAAGGCACTGCAAGAAAAGTTTTCTATTTATAGCCCAATTTTTTGATTAAATTTCTGTATTGCAGTTTTTTAAAATTAGTAACAGTACAACTGTAAATTAGATGAAGATTTTGATTTGGGGGGGGGGGAAGTGGAAATAGGAACCAACAAGGGAAGAGAGATAGCTTATAATAGCAATGCACTGAAGTCATAGCCAATGAACACAAGAAAACTCTGAATTACAGCACACCAATCATCCTGTGAACTTTCATTAACTCTGGAACGTGAACCACTAAAGTCTATCTGAACCTCTGTCCGTTAGCGCTCTCGAATGAAGTTGAACCAACACTAGCCAAACCATGTGGGTTTCCACCAGGTGCTCCGGTTTCCTCCCACAGCCAAAGACTTGCAGGTTGATAGGTAAATTGCCCATTGTAAATTGCCCCTAGTGTAGGTAGGAGACTTGAGGGAAGGTGGGGATGTGGTAGGGAATATGGAATTAATGTAGGATTGGTATAAATGGGAGGTAGTTGGTCGGCACAGACTCGGTGGGCTGAAGGGCCTGTTTCAGTGCTGTATCTCTCTATGACTATTGGTGCAGTAAGTTACTGTAATCACAGTACTTCAACCCTTTTGTCATTGAACAAACTTCCTCCTTGTTTTTAAGTGCCAATTATGGTGATCAAGGTGTCATCAATCAAATAAAATTTGTAAAGGGACCCAAATCATCAACTCCAAATGATAGTTAAAAAAGGAAATTTATCAATTAAAGCATAATGTTGTTCCAGGATTCAACTGTGCACTCCAGTCCCTCCTATGCTGACTTGTCACAATCTCATGTCTATGAACATAAGAGCATACTGACGGTCACCACATGCTCCCTGTCCAGGGATGCCCAGGTACAGATGTAGCCCTGGAAGAGAGGCAGGCAGTTAGACCAACCCCCCCCCCCCCCCACCCCGCCACTTGGCCATGCACTACCTGGGCCTGTTAATGGCTAACTTGGCCAGGTCCAAGAATAGAACCACAGGAAGGTCCTCTGTCCTGCTCACTTTACTCCACACCAGTTGATCAGGCATGTGCTGAAGTGCATCAGAGCATTGAGGTACAGCCTTTCAAATCGTGCTTCCTTCTTTTCTGTCCTAAGTTAGTTATGGTATGCTAATAGGGTTGGACGAAGTAGTGTGCAAGGAGTCGAGTCCTGTGTGGAGCATAGACCAATTGGACCACATGTCCTGTTTCTGTGCTGTAAATTCTATGCAATATGATTAAATAAACCATATAATTTTTAAAAAAATGAGTGGCCAAGTCCATTACTGCAGCATCTCATCAAAATGGAAAGAAGAAAAGGTAAAGCAGGAAGTAATAACCAGGCGATACCTAGATAGAAGACTGGAAGGGAGCACTGCAGGATGTAAGAAACTGTGATTATTCCAACAATTGTATATAGTCCAAAGCATTAATTCCTCCAGTCAAATTATCCTGATGTCAAGATAGCAAGAACCTCACATACTACTGTGGCATTAATGACCCCATAATAGTTATTGCCACAATAACTTCTAATACTGTATTGCGAGAATGACCTGTTGTCATGGGAACAATGATTCCATAATAATGCCATGACAACAGCCCCATGATTGGTGCTATAGTGATATCACAATAACCTCAGGACAACAATTTGTTGTATTGTTCTGACAACAATGATACAACAGTGGCAAATATGATCTCATAGTTGTGTCAATGGAAACAATCACCCCTAGGGGTACAAATGTTGGCACCCAACAGAATCCTTATATAGGTGGTCCTTTGCTCAGACTTGTGAACAGGTGAGATTAAAAGTATGTAAAGAGCAGTTCTCTACAATGTGTAATTTTAGCAATTCTCATTCTGGATGGATTTTCTTTATATTTGTTCTTGGGATGTGGGCATCTGGGGCTTCCCTATAAGGAATATTGACAAAAGATCTAACGGTTATGTCATGTCATTCTGGAATGGAAACTGAGCAATATGACAATCTACAGCACAGAAACAGACCATTCGGTCTACGATGGTGTTTATGCTCCAAACCCCACCCCTTTTCTCCTACCTTATCAGCAGGGGGGGTATTAGGGGAGGTGAGTGACGATGTGATTTTAAACACAGATTTTGAGAGCGATTTTGCAGGGAGGAAGAATGTTCAAGATTAGGACTGTCACAGCTGAAGGGTCTGCCACTGATGAGGAAGTGGAGGGAACAAAAACAGACCACTATTAGAAAACCAGACAGCATAGGCTGGAACGTTCAGCTGGAAGAGGCTGCAGAGGTAGAATGGGAGAGGCCATGGAAGGATTTTCAAACAGTAATGAAGATTTTTTTGATTTCAATGCATTGGAGGCTCAGAAGCCAGCAGAGATCTATGAGAAGAGGCGTGATGGGACTTGATTGTAGGACCAGATGCAGGTTTCAACAGAGGTAAGCACATGGTGATATGTTCAAAGATCTTAGAGAGGAAGGAGACATTAGAGATCAGGTAGCTTTTGGAGAGGATAACAGAGTTTTATAAGAATGGCAAGGAGTGCAGCAACCTTTAAGGTAAATGTTATGGATATCACTGAACACTGAAAAAGAGGTAGCTGTGTGATCTGGTGTTGGATGTTCAGGCCAATCATGTACCTGATTTGAGGGTGTAAAATGTACTGATGGAATACCAGGAGTGGAAGACTGGGTTACGTGGATTTCTAATGTGAAATCAAGAGCATTCAGAAAATCCACTAAGGTAACAATGTTGTGGCAGGTGGGCAATCAAGGAGAGGAAGTTGGAAGTAGTATGGGTATGCTGGTACATCAGCTGGAAGGAAGTAATTCTTTTCCAGAGGTTGTGGTGGTGGTGGGGGGTGGTTTAATTGGGAAGCAAGATGCAGATATTACAGAGAAAGTGATCAGAGGCACCCTTGTCAATGATCAAATCCTCAGAGGTAGTGAGGTGTCACATGATGGTAAAGTCAAGCAATTGCCAAGAAAGTCGGTGTGTAGAATAAGGGAGAGCGAAGTTAGGGAAACTGGATGATAGGAGGAAAAAGAAAATCAAGGTGAAGATTGAAATCACTGAGGATCAGTTATTGGTTAAGCAAGTTCAATGGGTAAATCATAGTGAGAAAATCAGTGGACTACAACTGGCAGTAGACAACAAAAAGTCTTTAAAATAGCACCAGAAATAGTGGCGGAGGTGCTCAGATGAGGTTATGGTACAGGAGCAGGGAAAAAGAACATGGACTGATAATCAGAGCCACATTGCCATTACAGTTATTTGGGAGAAAGAACACAGTGAAATGTGTTAGGGTAAAGTGGTTCAGTGAAGGGTAAGGAATCAGCGTCAGTGAATCAAGTTTAACTATGTCCAGGTTATCAACACTCAAACAAGGGGAGGTGGTGAATGTCAGATTATACCTATACCATACCTTTATATATTCGCAAAGAAGTGAAAATTCTGGATGATAATATGGTGCAAGGCACTAGTTGATGATCACATGGAGGGAGAGAGCTTTGTAAAAAACAGGGATAGAAATTAACTCATGGGATCAAACTGGGCAAGATATTTTCCAGGAATGGAAAAAGAGGCGGTTGGGTACTGCACTAGGAGAGACAAGTGAAGCAGAAGGAAGTTGTAGGTTTCTTCAAGTAGAACTTTATTATTTAGAGATACAGCACTGAAACAGGCCCTTCAGCCCACCGAGTCTGTGCCAACCAACAACCACCCATTTATACTAACCCTACAATAATCCCATATTCCCCACCACCTACCTACACTAGGGGCAATTTACAATGGCCAATTTACCCATCAACCCGCAAGTCTTTGGCTGTGGGAGGAAACCGGAGCACCCGGCGAAAACCCACGCAGTCACAGGGAGAACTTGCAAACTCCACACAGGCAGTACCCAGAATCTAACCCGGGTCCCTGGAGCTGTGAGGCTGCAGTGCTAACCACTGTGCCGTCCAAATTGCTAATAGTTTCAAGTTGGGTGGGGAATTCAAAGGGTATGTTGCAGAAAATGTACGTAAAGGGCATTAAGAACGGCAGATGCTATATGGAACAGATGAAGAGAAAGATGGGGCTAAGTAATTGAGTCATGTAAGGAAACACGTATTGAAATTTCAGTCTTCCAAAGCACTTTGGGTCAGGATCAAGCACAAAAGCCTATTACCAGCCATGAAGTTTTGTTTTGTTCAATATGTAGCCAACTCTACCTGTAACCTTTCAAGATCAGTGTGTTCCTCCAGTTCTAGTCTCTTGCACATCCCCGATTTTCATTGCTTCATTGATGGCAATGTTTTCAGTTGCTTGGGCCATAAGCTCTGGCTTTCCTTCCCCAAACTTCTCTTGTGACACACCTTAGGTCAATTTTCTATCTTGAAGGTGCTATATAAATGTTAGCTGCTGTTGTTGCAATAAAACATCCCTCTCAGACAACTCAAGCAGGCTAAAACTGCAGCTCAGCAACACAACACACTAGTCAGCTGCCAACTATTTGTCCAGCTGGTGTCACGTTTCCTCTTAGGGTACTATCTGGCATGGTTAGCTGGAGTGTAGCAGGAAGAATCACTATTAATAACCTTGGCCAGTTATCAGTTATGAACAGGTTAACAATTACAATTTCAGCATTAGAAGTTCATTTGGGCTGATGTACTTTATTCTTGTATTTCTAAATTCACTACTGGGATACACGTCACCCTTAAGAAGATGGTGCAGTTTTTTTTTTATACAAGTGACATGCTAGCCCACTTCAGAGGGTAGTTAAGAATCAAACACATTGGTGTGGGACTTGAGTCATATATATATGCATCAGGTGGCAGGATCGTATCTCCAACACAGAAGTCCTCGACGCGGCCAACATCCCCAGCATATACACCCTACTAAGCCAGAGGCGCCTGAGATGTCTTGGCCATGTGAGCCGCACGGAAGATGGCATGATCCCCAAGGTCATATTGTACAGCGAACTCGTCACTGGTACCAGACCCACCGGCCGTCCATGGCTCCGCTTTAAAGACGTCTGCAAATGCGACATGAAGTCCTGTGACATTGATCACAAGTCGTGGGAGTCAGTTGCCAGCGATCGTCAGAGCTGGCAGGCAACCATAAAGGTGGGGCTAAAGCGTGGCGAGTCGAAGAGACTTAGCAGTTGGCAGGAAAAAAGACAGAAGCGCAAGGAGAGAGCCAACTGTGTAACAGCCCCGACAACCAATTTTATCTGTAGCACCTGTGGAAGAGTCTGTCACTCTAGAATTGGCCTTTATAGCCACTCCAGGCGCTGCTCCACAAGCCACTGACCACCTCCAGGCGCTTACCCATTATTTCTCGAGACAAGGAGGCCAAAGAAGAAGGACAGACTGTATAGGATGGCAGTTCCCTTCCTGAAAGAACATTAATGAACCAGTTGGGTTTTTAATGACAATCCGACAGCTTCATGGTCACTTTTGCTGTTGGACCAGCTTTTTAGTTCCAAATTTCTATTAACTGCCATGGAGAGCATTTGAATTCTCATTCTTTGGATTATTACTCCAAGTCTCTGAATTACTAGTCCCTTTCTCCTGCTACTTTGACATTGGGTATATTTCTGTTCAGCTGTGATTTTGGTTTCTTCAGCAGCTTCTATTGTCAATGGTTTTAATGGCCCAAAACAATCAAGTCTTAAAGTGAAGAATATCAGTTTTTCAACATATCTTCATACTCTACATCTCCAATTTATAGTCCCAACTCTGCTACTATGCTTTGGCTTGCGACATTTTCACATTACACATTATAGGACCCTGCTGCAGTTTGTACCTCTACCCTTTTTTGATTTACACAGATCATATTCTGAAGGCGAGGTGTATTTGTTATATTTTATTCTTCGAGATTAACACTAGTGACAGGTGAACTAATTCCATATCCAGCTATAAAACAACAGATTCAGATTTAATCTTCCTTCTTCCTGAAGGTTTTGATTCTGCACTTGGGTAGTTTCACAAGCACCAACCACCCTCTAATATTTCAACTAGGAGTCATTCATTATTCACAGGAGCCATTAATAGTTAACGTCAACAGGTTATTCAAATATTCAACTGTGGACAGTAAATGCAGCTGATCATCGTTGTCCTTGTTGAACATCCATTACCAGCAGGAGTCAACAAATAGTGATCAAATTTTACCCTCCCTGAGTCAATGTAGCACCCTTAATGCCATCCCAGCTATTAGCAACTCACCAAAGGGAACTGAAGCTGTAATCTGTCTGTTCTACATGGTTCTGACTTGCCCGATAATCCAGATCAGTCATTTAAAAGGCCCCATTATAGAATTAGGTGGGAAATATATACACACGTAGTGCAGATCTCACTGAAGAATTTATTTTGGAATGTGCAATTCCATGGGTGGTCATTAGGAGGTGCTCTTTTTACAGGTGGGTTTGGTCTTGGAGATTTTCCTACTTCAATAGAAGTGTTTCAGATTGCAGCACAGTTAAAAGTTATCAAAATCGTTCCTCAAAAGAGCTGAAAACTTTATTCAAAAATGTTTCAAATGTGAGCATTACAGTCCACCAAATAGAGCTATCAGAATACTATTTGTAGCAAATCCCAGTTCAATAAAATAGATAACAAATTCCTGGAAAGTGGCAAGGTGCCTTCAGTCAGGCAAATTGTATCACACACATTATGCTTTAGTGTGCAAGACTGCAGAACTACTGTCAGGGATGGAAATAATCAAAGAAAAAGTCATAATAAATGTTTTAACTTAGAAAGTGTGTAAAAACATTACCAGCATCTTGATTGTCATGCAGACCCCCACCTGCCAACGAGACATATTAATTTTGTCATATGAACACTGATTTTAAACTGTTGCTGAAAGAAAAAATAACTTGTTTGAAGATCACCAGACACTGGGCTGGAAGGACATTTGCATACTAAGAGACGCTGTTTGTGGAGACAAAGGACTATTCCCTGATCCAATTAACCCAAATGGATTTTGATCCCCAGACATTGAAGGTGTAAGGAAGTGCAATCCGGAAACTGCTAAGGTACAATCCACAAACCTCGCAGGAGACACTGTTCCAAATAAGGAGCTAGTCACATGACTAACCTGCTGGGCAACCTGGGGTTTTTTGAATCCAAGTGATTCTTGAAAACGCAGCTGGCCGCTGCCATCATCAGACTGCACCAAGCTGCGCACATGTGCAAACGCGCTCCTGCTCTCTGCGCGTGCACAGTGTTCCGCATTGCTAGGACTGGTTGGCGCATGCGCAGATGACATCATCGCGTAACGCGGGGGAAAAGCAGGGAGAGAGCAGATTGCTCTCTCTCTCTCGCTTTCTCCCAAGCCACCGGACCTACGGAAGACACGTAAACCTCAAGAGAGAAAAGACTCGTACATCGGAACAAGTTGAAGCGTGAACAGGGCCTCAACAAACTGCAAGACTTACAGACAACCAAAGACTCCACTTTAAACTTAAAGGAGTGTCTTTCTTTCTTTCTTTTTCTTTTGGGCCTCCTTATCTCGAGAGACAATGGATACGCGCCTGGAGGTGGTCAGTGGTTTGTGAAGCAGCGCCTGGAGTGGCTGTAAAGGCCAATTCTGGAGTGACAGGCTCTTCCACAGGTGCTGCAGAGAAATTTGTTTGTTGGGGCTGTTGCACAGTTGGCTCTCCCCTTGCGCCTCTGTCTTTTTTCCTGCCAACTACTAAGTCTCTTCGACTCGCCACAATTTAGCCCTGTCTTTATGGCTGCCCGCCAGCTCTGGCGAATGCTGGCAACTGACTCCCACGACTTGTGATCAATGTCACACGAGTGTAACCATCAGATATTGCCTCAAACTTTTCCCCTTTATTCTTTCTACTTTTTCTGTCTCTATCTGCACGTGTTTATCGCGTATGCATGCTAACGTGGTCATGTTGCATATTCACAGTCACTAACCAGATTTAGAGTTTAAGATTAATAAACTTCTACTGTTCTTGTTTAAATCTAAGGAAACCTGTTTGATTTCTATGCCTTACAATTGGAGCAGTGAACAAGGATTCACTAAGGGGCAGCTAAAAACAGTGTTTCTAAAATTACACCCTATTACAGTTAAACCAGGCAAAGGCTCAGAGGGAAGCTCTAGACCCCTTCTCACCTGGTCGTAACAGAAATTTGGGGGCTAGTGTCCAAGATTTTACCCACAGACAAATGAGAAATTGGAAGTGGGAAACCAAATTGATCCCAAACAAAGAAGAAAAGATTTCAGTACAGGTTTTCTTGTGGTTGTACTAGAATACCGCAGTCTGCGACTGAAGCTAGTAGCACCCCAAGCCAGGGTGAAGTAATTTGGGATAAGTTGAAAGAACTGTCTATGGAGGAGTTGAGGAAAATGGCTGAACAGTGTGGGATCACTGTACGTGACAAGGCTAGGAAGTCTGAAATCCTAAGACTAGTGGCCAACCATTTTCCCCTTGAATCTTAAGAAGCAGAAACAGGGTTAGAAGTAGACTCCGACAGGGTATTGCTAGCAAAGATACAATTGGAACAGAAAAAACTTGAATTAGAGAGGGAGAGCAAGAAAAAGGCTTCCAGAAGGAAAGTGGAGACAGAAAGCTAGAAAAAGCGAGAGAGGATAGAGAAAGAACCTTCCAGAAAGAATGCAAAGAGAGCTGAGACGACTTGAGTTAACTAGAGGGTGACAGAGTACCCCCAGTGAAAGCATGGCCAATATGCGGCAGAGTAGAGTATGGCTACCCGATTGGGTCGGGTCGCACTTCCGGGTCCGGCATTCGGGCTCAGGTCAGGTCGGAACCACTCTATCACCACCTCCAGTAAGTGGCTCCAATATTAATGTACTTTTTGGACTAAAAAGGTTGTTTAGTTACAGTTTTTTTAAGCTTGTGCAGATAAGTAACAAAGTGAAAAACTGAAGCTAGGTTAACTGATGGTTGTGTTGGGTTGGGCAAGGGAAAAAAAGAAAGGACTCTGGCCGGGTCTGGCACAGTTCTGTCGGGCTCGGGTCGGGTTTCATCTGCAGACCCGAGCCAGCCTTTAGAGGAGAGTAATTCAGGGCTGGGTACAAAATTTTTAAAACTTTCCCAACTGATCCCAAAATTCAATGAGGGAGACGTGGAAGTGTTTTTGGGTCTTTTGAAAAACTGGCAAGGCAGTTAAAGTGGCCAGCTGAGGCTTGGACTCTGTTGCTAGAGTAAATTGGTAGGAAAAGCCCATGAGATTTATTCCATGCTGCCAGATGAAAGTTCATCAAATTATGAACGGACAAAAAATGCTTGGGGCATGAGTTAGTACCGGAAGCCTATCGCCAAAAGTTTAGAACCCTCAAGAAGCAAGCTGATCAAACTTGATCAAACTCAAAGTTTGAGAGAAATAAGCAGCTGGCTTTTTACCAGTGGTGGAGGGCTCTTAAAGTAAAGCTCAGCTTTGAAAATCTCAGAAGTAATTTTGCTAGAGAGACCTGGCTGATGAGTTTGCTCTCATTTATGTCAGTTTCCCAGGGGAAAACCTTTCCTAATCACCCCTACAAATCTGAAAAGCACAAAGGGTGGGAAGGTGATAGAAGCCCTAGCAGTCCTGGGAAAAAGCAGGAGACACAGGGGGCCCTCCTCCAGCCAAAAAGGAAGGTGCTATAAGTAGGAGTAAGACCCGAAAACCTGTGTGCTTCCACTGTAATAAAGCAGGGCATTTAAGAGCTGACTGCTGGAAACTAAAGGGAAAACTTGTAGGGTTAATCAGGGCACACCCTCTCATTGAAGAAGCGCCCTGATGGAAAGCACAGCAGAACAAGCTGCGGCTTTAACTGCATTAAGAGTGAGACCCAGGAATCTTACAGCTGCAAGTCCAGGAAAATTTAATAGGATTCCTGAGGGTTAGCAGGGTTTTGTGTAACCCCATACCCATCGAGTGGGGCAAGCAAGCCATAGTAATCCTCAGGGACACAAGGGCCACTAGATTCCTTTTACTGGGAAAAGGCCTGACCTTTCTCCCAGAGAGTGCAGTAAACACTAGAATGGTGGTGAATGGTATTGGAGGGCAGCATATGCCTGTACCTTTACACCGGGTGCACTCGGAGTGCAACCTAGTTTCGGGACCGGTGACCATAGGGATTGTCCCTAGTTTGCCTGGGGATGGGGTTGCTCCGAGGTAATGGTCTGGTGGGGATAAAGGTGGTACCTTCCCCAGTAGTGAAAGAAAGAGAGGCTGCAGGAGGGCAGAGAGACAGGGCAGTGGCAGGAGACGGTCCCCTGCAGATTCCCTGAATGTATAATGAATCAGGCCACGATCAAACCAGCTCCCCCAGAGAAGACTGAATTGACACTGCAGGCAGATGACCATGAGGTCTGTCTGTTCAAAACTTTCTTTGGAAATTTAGATGACTCAGGGAATGAGTTAAATGAATCTTCCCAAGATGGCAGGATAAAGGAAGTCCGGTAGGAATCCCAGATGACAACCCCGACTGTCCAGTCAGCCAACCCCGAAATGTTTGAAAAATTAGACCCCACATCTTTCTGAGTAAATGCAGACACTAGAGGAACACCACCAGTGTTTCTAACAGCATTTACAGGCACTTGCAGAGACAAAGAAAGTCCTCACGAGGACAAAGATACTGTGAGGGTGATGCCTCATCGAGTCCAAGTGCTGCAGGGGAGGGCAGTAGAAGCTGGACAAATACCTGCAAGCAGGAGTGTTCCAGAGGACAAAGGGAAGATTAGCAAAGAATCCACCCCAGTCAGGGAAAAAAAGTGAACTAGCCATCCACAGTACTAGCATCATGATTGTCATGCAGACCCCCATCTGCCAAAAATGAGGCAGATTAATTTTGTCATATGAACATTGATTATAAACTGTTGCTGAGTGAATAAATGACTTGTTTGAAGATCACCAGACACTGGGATGGAAGGACATTTGCATACTAAGAGACACTGCTTATAAAAACAAAGGACTATTCCCTGCTCCAATTAACCCAAATTGATTTTGATCACCAGACATTGCAGGTGTAAGGAAGCACATTCCAGAGACTGCTAATGTACAATCCACAAACGTGTCAGGAGACACGGTTCCCTGTTCCAAATAAGGAGCTATTCACATGACTAACCTGCTGGGCGACCTGGGGTTTTTTGAACTGTGCCACAGAGAAAGAAAGCCAGAAGGCAGTGTGCAACTGACGCTGGATCAAGGAAGCAGATCGCTCTCTCTCGCTTTCTCCCAAGCCACCGGACCAACAGAAGACACAAGAGAGAAAAGACTCCAACATGGGAACAAGTTGAAGCGTGAACTGGGCCCCAACAAACTGCAAGACTTACCAGCAACCAAAGACTCCACCATTGAACTTAAAGGACTGTAACTACCAGATATTGCCTCAAACCTATCCCCTTTATTCCTTCTACTTTTTCCATGTATCTGCATGTGTGTTTATTGCATATGCAAGCTAGCATGGTCGCATCGCATATTCGTAGTCGTTAACCGGATTAGAGTTTAAGATTAATAAACGTCTACCGTTCTTGTTTAAATCTAAGGAAAGCTGTTTGATTTCTTTGCCTTATAATTGGAGCGGCACAGTGGTTAGCACCGCAGCCTCACAGCTCCAGGGACCCGGGTTCAATTCTGGGTACTGCCTGTGCGGAGTTTGCAAGTTCTCCCTATGACCATGTGGGTTTTCGCCGGGTGCTCCGGTTTCCTCCCACAGCCAAAGATTTGCAGGTGATTCGTAAATTGGCCATTGTAAATTGCCCCTTGGGTAGGTAGGTGGTAGGGAATATGGGATTACTGTAGGGTTAGTATAAATGGGTGGTTGTTGGTCGGCACAGACTTGGTGGGCCAAAGGGCCTATTTCAGTGCTGTATCTCTAAATAAACAAACAAGGATTCACTAAGGGGGAGCTAAAAACACTATTTCTAAAATTACACCCTATTACAGTTAAACCAGGCAAAGGCTCAGGGAAGCCCGTGACCCCCATTCACCTGGTCGTAACATGATGGAGAATCGTCTTGTGAGGTGAATGTTTCTGGTACAGCTAATGAAACATCTGTGGCACAAAAATGGGTCCAAGTATTGGCTCCAAGAATATTGTCAGCTTTAATCTCCTACAACACAAAAACTTTTATCTAAAGTAAATTTGCCAAAGTTTTACTTTTCTAAAAATGTGCCTTTGGTCGAATGAGGGTTTTGGACTCTGGGCCCCACCCTGGGCTACCATGACACACACAGGCCAAATGGCCTCCTTCCGTGCTATAAATTTCTGTCTCTAGGACAGTGCAGGTCAACGTAATAAAACAATGCGTCTTACAACACAAGCCAACCAACACTTCATCCATCCTGAATTTCTTAGAATAACCCTCAAAAGCATACAAATGAAAACTGTGGTCTTAACGATAACTGTAAACAAACACAATTTAAGTAATAAAGGGAAAAAAATAAGACATAATGTTTGAAGGGTGGTGTTTGGGGAGGGTATAGTAGGATGAAAGTTTGCTGCTGGCAAAGAGTTAGGAACAGAAGAAAAGTTGAAATTGGTTGACTTATGAGCTGAAGGTTCATGGCAACAAAATTTGGGGTGAAAAAATGAAAATAACTCAAAACACATAAAGTTGCCCAAGTTATGGTCGAGGAGAAATTGACTGACTTATGAGCTGAAAGTACATGGTCAAAAAAAAAGGGGGGGGGGGTGGGGGGGGAGAATGAAACTAACTCATGGGCAAGTTGACCAAGTAAGATTTTGGTCAAAAGGAGAAATTGGTTGACTTCATAGGAACAAAAATTGGGGGGGAAATTAAATAACTCTCCCCCACCCAAGAGTAAAAAGTTGAGAAGGTAATGATTAGAAGTGAGAGAAATTAGGCGACGTGAACTGAAGCTTTACAGGAACGACAGGGGTCATAAATGAAAAGAACCATTGGGAAAGTAAAATTATGGTCAAAATGAGAAATTGGATGATTTGAGCTGAAGGTTCAGGGGGAAAATGGGTGTGCAAAACTGAAAATAAAAAACCCAATGAAAAAGTTGGGCAGATTAGGTCAAAATTTATAATTGGCTAAGCTATGAGGGGACAAATTATAGTTGAAAAACTGAATATAACTCCTCCAAAAAAGACGGAAACTCAATGAGAAAAAAGTTGGGCAAGTAAAATTATGGTCAAAAGGGGAGAAATTGGTTGACATATAGCTGAAGATTCATGGCAAGGAAATTGGGGGGGGGGGGGGGGGGGGGAGGCCTGAAAAAAGATGAAAAAAGCTCCAAAAACCCAAAGAAAAGAATGGGCAAGTAAAATTATGATCTAAAGAAGAAACTGGTTGACTTGCAAGAAGCTTCATGAGGACAAAAATGGTGGCGGGGGCGGGGCAGCTGCTCGAGGAAAACCCAATGAAAAGGTTGGGCAAGTAAAATTATGGCCAAAAATTTGGTTGAATTGTGAAAAGGGTCATGGGGACAAAAATGGGGGGAGGGGAGCAAAAATAAAAAAAAAATGAAAAATTGGGCAAGTAAAGGTATGGTCAAAAAGAGAAATGGATTGATGAGACAAGGTTGCGTAGCAAAAAACATGAGGGTGAAAAAAATTATGATTAAAAATAGGGAAAAATTGGTTAAATTGAGGTGATGGTTCATGTGGCAAAAATTGAGGGGGGGGGGCGCGCAGGGGGAGGTGTTAAAAATAATGAACTCCAAAGAAAACCCAATGTCAGGCATATTCATGGGGCAAAAAAGGGGGTGGAAATACGAACTCAAAAAAAAACCCAAAAAGAGAAGTTGGGCAAGTAGAACATGATCAAGGAGAAATTGGTTGAATTGTGAGGTGATGGCTCATGGGGCAAAAATGGGGGTGAAAATATGAAGAACTCCCCCCAAAAAAAATACCCAAAGAGAAGTTGGACAAGTAGAATATGATCAAGAAAGGAGAAATTGGTTGAATTGTGAGGTGATGGTTCATGGGGCAAACATGGGGGCGAAAATATGAAGGACCCCCCCCCCCCCCCCAAAAACCCAAAAAAAAAAAGTTGGGCAAGTAGAATATCAAAAAAGGATAAACTGGTTGGATGGTGAGGCAATGGTCCATGGGGAGATAAATTGTGCTTTAAAAATGGGGAAAAACTCTAAAACAAAAGAGGGAGACTCCCAAAAAAGGGGGGATGGAAAATAAAAAGGGAGTTGGGCAAGTTGGCCAAGTTGCTTGCTCTTGTCTATTGATGCCCTGGGTGCGCGTGGTGCATTGTGGGCCTGTCGCCCCTGCGGCCGCCATTTTCTCAGTCCCACAGAACGACGGCCCTTTGTCTGTGTCAGACCCGACTCTCTTCTCTTTGGGTTTCTCCTTCGAGAAAAGGTGAGCTTTCCGCCGGCCGGCGCTGTCGTCCCTCGCCCCTGGAACCCTTCCTTACCTCTCCCGCCACCTCGCGCTCGACTTGCGGCAGTTTTTTTTGTTTTTAAACTTCAACTTTCTGTCGGAAAACCGCCGAGAAAATTCTAGAAGGGAGGTGGGGGGGGGGGAAAAAAAATCGCCTCAGCTGAGGGAGTCGAGAGGAGAGAAGCGGCCTTCGCTTTGCAAGAAAATTACAAAATAAAAAAGCGCTCTCACTTAACGAATATTTTTTTAAAGCCCGAAATCGGCTTTCTGTATCTCTTCAGATGCTTTAAAGACTCTGTTTTTTGGATTCTGAGAGGAATAGGTGGTTATTGTAGAGTTTGAAGTGTTTTTTTTTTGTCGCTTGTTTGTTTTTCCGCTCCCGCCGCAGTCGATTCTTCCCCCTTTGCCATGGCTTCGCTTTCGCAGCGCCTTCATGTTTCTCGCGCTCGCCTGCGCACCGGCCAACCGAACTTGGTTTTTAAAAAAAAAAAATCGCAAACCACGCCCCCTCCTCCTGCTCCGAGACCCACCCTCCGTTTGGGATTGGTTCCTGAACGCCGGGTTCCTCCGCGCCGATTGGCTGGCGCCCCTGTCTGTCAGGATCGTCGGATGTGTTGCCCCGGGTCATCCGCGGGGGGGCTGGCACCCGTGGCGCGATTGGTCGGCGGGCGCTGTCAATCGTTGCGACGAGGTTGGGAAATACGCAGGCGCGACTGCCGCTGTGCACCATGGATGTTGCAGTTCACTCTCTGGCCTTGCGGTCATGGAAGCCGGAGGGAGGGTGAAGGAACACGCAGGCGCGACTGTCGCTGTGCACTGTGGACGTTGTAGTTCTGCCCCTGCCTTTGCAGCTGCTGGAATGCACGGAAGGAACTACAAATCCCAGTTCCCATTCGCACTCTGCGGATCAGCTGTCATTGAGCTGATGCAGACCAACTGGGGATTTCCTCATGACTTCAGCGTGTTTAACAATAGAGATGGAACGGTTCATGCAAGTTTAATAAATTAATTTAATAAATGCATCGATTGTTTCAAAGTGTATGATTAAAAAAAAACACGTATTGCATTTTTTCCCCCGTGGTTGCAAATAAATCTTTCTGGCAAAACTGTGAGCAGAACACAATGAATGATCTTGCAACCAAAGGCTGTGTTAGAAGATCAAGCTTTCTTAGTGGAAAGCAGACGGACTTGTCTATAGTATGGGAGAGGATTTTTTTGGGTTGCAGGCCTGCTTTGGAAGCCCTACCTTTCTGGTTTGGCAAGGAGGCTGTCGCTGTCCACGTTCCGCGAGAATTTCATTCACAAAAACTAAAGTCTGCAGCAATCTTCTGAGAATGTGTTTTTCACGTAATTAATGTGGGAGACTTTTTTTCCCCATGTGGAGGGTTCTCTAATGTGTGTTGTGTTACGCACAGTACAAATCTATCAAAGTTCAGTATGGAGTTAGATAGTTTTTTTTCAGACAGATTCTGTCTGCCGGAACCGTCCTAAAAATGGTGCCACGTTGCTTTTTGGAATAGTTTTCAATTGCAGCAGAGGAATCAAGTTAACCTTGCGTGAAGCATTTTTTAAAAATGATTCACAGAGGGATTTTATACTTTGGGCAGAAGAAACTTTAACGGGTTTTATAAAAGACAATCACCTTTTTTTTGGCATTCTGACATGTTCAGTTGGGTACTGGCAGTGTGTCCTGTTTAAAGCAGGAGACCACTGGGGTCCATCTAGTCTGCCCATCTAATCATCCACTTTCTACCTTGTAAGACAGCTTTAGCACCTAGAAAGCTAATCGCAAATCCCTTCAGATACAAAAACTGCCTCCTTTTTGAAAACCTTACAGTTCCCTATATTGGCCGTTTGTTCCAAACATTAATTTATTTGCTAACGAAATGTTTACTACAAGTATTGCAAGATGTGGACCATTTATAAGAAAAGCCTATTTTTTTAAATGCTGACCTGTATTTTGCATTAATATAATGTTGAATTTTCTTATGTAAATTGTTTACAGAAGCTTAGAGATATGATTGTTTATCAGTTTACAGCTATTTTGTACTCTAGGCCAGCATCCCAATTTCTACTCTGTAAACCTGAGGTCATCCAAAACTTTGTTGACCTACATTGGCTCCCGGTTAAACAATGACTCGCTTTTAAAATTTTTGCCCTTGTTTTCAAATCCATCCAAGGCTTCGTCTCCTCCCTATCTCTGTAATCTCCTATAAACCTCCAAGATATCTGTGTTCCTCTAATTCTGGCTACTTGAACATCCCCGATTTAATCGCTCCAGCATTGGCACCCATGCCTTCAGCTGCCTGGGCCCTAAACTCTGGAATTCCCTCCCTATAATGCTCCACCTCACTTACTCTCTTTCCTCATTTAAAGCCCTCTTTAAAAGCTACCTCTTCCATTTTCCCTAATATGTCTTTATGTGAGTTGGTGTCAATCTTTGCTTTGTAGTGCTCCTGTGAAGCACCTGGAGATGTTTTATTATGTCAAAGGTTTTTGAGTTGACGTTTTTTGCCATGTGTGTGGTTTACAGAATTGCATGAATATCTTTCCTTTGATTGAACCACTCAGTGAAGAGTTGCAAATGGCCATTATAAATTGCCCCTAGTATAGGTAGGTGGTAGGGAAATATAGGGACAGGTGGGGATGTGGTAGGAATATGGAATTAGTGTAGGATTAGTATAAATGGGTGGTTGATGGTCGGCAGAGACTCGGTGGGCCGAAGGGCCTGTTTCAGTGCTGTATCTCTAAATAAATTAAAATAAAATAGATTACAATATGCACACCCCCCTTCCAAGTTTTGCATATAGATTTAGCAGCTACTAGCAAATTGCCTATCTTTTATTTGAGTCACACTAGAGCAACCAAGTAGCAAAGGTGACAAAGCAGGTCCACCCGCTGGTGAGGAACTCAATAACATGAATCCTGAGCAATTTAACCAGCACCAACAAGTCAAATGCAAGGATTGCTTTTCTTTTTGGGTGTACAGAGCTCCACCTGATGGCAATATCAAGAATTGTTAAATCTAACGCGATGCAAGTTTCCTGAGAGTGGAGGAAATGCTGGGATTCGAACTTGCTATTTTCCATTTGATTTTCCAAGTGAATTATTCATAACACTGTACCGTATACATTCAGTTTTTAGTTTTGGGCCAGTCCCACTTTTGTATATCTTGTATTCCCACCAGTTTCTCACTGACCCTACCAGTGTTGCCCAGAGCAACCAAAGATAACTTTTGTACTATCTCACTCTTCCTTCCAGCATTTTGGATGCCTTTCTTTTGCTGACTATGTTGCATTTTCCTCCCTTAATATTCTCCGCCTTTGCTTTCTTCACAGCATCTCAGTGTGAAAACTCCGTACAATGGCTCGTACAAAGCAGACTGCTCGTAAATCCACTGGAGGCAAAGCCCCACGTAAGCAGCTTGCTACCAAAGCAGCCCGCAAGAGTGCCCCTTCCACTGGTGGAGTGAAGAAACCTCATCGTTACAGGCAGGTTTCATTCACATTCATTGTATGATCTAGGATCCTATTACATTCATTTTGAAAGGAGGGGCACAGTGTGGGGATATTCTACAATTTACCACAATCATTTTTCTAGCTTTTTGCACTGTTTGGAAGACAAACAACCTAATGTTTTAGTGGAGGAAGCATAAAGGTACCTGTTAAAATCTCGACTCGATATACGGTTCTGGATTTGACTTTCAGTGGACCTGCACCTTGTTAAACACCACGAGTGGGGGAGAGGGAAGCAGGGAGGTCTGATACCCTAGATAGCAGTCCTCCAAGTTTGAGTTCACAAGTGGCTCAGAGTGAAAGCCTCGTCTGAATGATGGCTGCAAAGTTCCTATGTGGGATGAGTTTTGGGTGGGGAGAGAGGGGCCAGTCTTAATGCAGTTCCAACATGGTGTGGGCCATCAGCATAAAACCAGCCCTAAATAACAGTAAACATTATCTTTAGGGGCATTAGGGGCCACTCTTGAGCTAAGCTGGTAGTACTGGGTATCGGTGCTGATGGTGTTTAACAACACGGCTCTGCCAATACTGGCAATTCACTTTAGCCCCAAACTGGCATAATACAGGCAGGAAATTTGAACCCAGTTTTAAAAAAAAATCTACATTTACATTACCTACATGAACTCTCTTGTTGACATTTAAAACAACTTCCTGTGAATCATCAGTGTTGGAGCATAACTGAGAGACTCTAGTCTTGCCACATACTTGTATAAATAGTGGTATACATAGCTCTCGGAATCCATTTAGTTTTCACTTTTTTCCCCTTCTTCACTGAAAGCATTTTAACTCATTGTTACAGTTCTCTGGGCACTGGTTGCCAATTGATATCTTGTCATCGTTGTTAATATTCATGTGTAGAATTTGTTGATGGTTTTTTAAATATTTGTTCATGGGATGTGGGTGTCGCTGGCCAGACCAGCATTTATTGCCCATCCCTAATTGCTCTTGAGAAGATGGCGATGAGTATCTGCAGCCTACTCACCTGTGAGAGCATCACAGCTAATCTGACGTCTCTTGATGCCTCCATGACACATTTCTCACAGCTGTCACTGACTAGTGATTAGCAGCGTGAGCCCTGGCTAGTCTTCCTGATGGATGCCCAATATGAAGAGGAATATACACCACAAACTAGCTTTCCACCTCCAGTGTGAGCTCAGGACACAGTGTCAAAATGCTCCATCTGCTCCTGGCTTGTAAATGCTGAAATACTGCTTTTCTGCCAGTCGTGGCCCAGTGAGCTTTGTAGACAGTATTCCCCCTAGTGGTAGAGTGCAGTATTTCAATTCACTCTGCCTCACCTCCCAACCTTTAAACATCCATATTTCCGAGGACACAAGGAGGGAAAGATTAGCAAGTTTTCCCAGTGCCTTTTAACACTAGAAATTCAACGTAGACAAAGAATCAATTGGCAACCAGTGCCCATAGAACTGTAACCATGAGTTATGCCACAGTTTCTCTTCTAGAAGCTTCAAAAGTAGTGCAGAAGTACCTGTGAGATGAAAGGTGGATGATTTTAAAGTTCCTATTCCTGCTAAACTGAATAGAGAGTTAAATCAATACCAGAATTAATTTTAAATAACAAGTGCTCAGCTTGGCTAAAAGCATGTCGAAACCAGCTCAGAAATCTGGGATAGTGGAAATCTGGAACTCTTTCCCCCTAAGAGCAGTTGAGCCTGGTGATCAATTGAAAATTTAAAAACTGATAGATTTTTGATAGGCAAGGGTATTAAGGGATATGATTGTCACGCCATCCACCATGTTAAACACTCATTCCCTCCACCCTAGCGCACAGTGGCAGCAGCGTGTACCATGTACAAGATGCAGTGCAGCAACTTGCCAAGCCTCCTTCAACTGCACCTTCCAAACCCGTGGTCTCTGCCACCTAGAAGGACAAGGGCAGCAGATGTGTGGGAACACCACCATCTGCAAGTTCCCCTTCAAGCCACAGACCATCCTGATTTGGAACTATATCGCCGTTCCTTCACTGTCGCTGAGTCAAAATCCTGGAACTCCCTTCCTAACAGCACTGTATACCCGCACCTCATGAACTGCAGCGGTTCAAGAAGGCGGTTCACCACCACCTTCTCAAGGGCAATAAATGCTGGCCTTGCCAGTGACACCCACATCCCAAGAATGAATTTTAAAAAATGGCACTAAGATGTGTAGATGGTGTTAAGATACAGATCAACCCATGATCTCATTGAATGGCAGAACAGACTTGAGAGGCTGAATGGCCTCCTCCTGTTCCGATGTTTCTAGAATAGTTGTAATACCCTTTATGGTGAAAATCTACATATTTGAAAAAGACTAGTTAACTAATATTTATTTTTCCTCTATTAGACCCGGTACTGTGGCCTTGCGTGAAATCAGGCGATATCAGAAGTCCACAGAGTTGCTGATCAGGAAGCTGCCTTTCCAGCGTCTCGTGCGTGAGATTGCGCAAGACTTCAAAACTGATCTGAGGTTCCAGAGTGCTGCTATCGGAGCTCTGCAGGTAAGCATTCCTGGTGCAAGTCTAGCCCACGGCACAGATTGCTTCACCACATCCTCCACAGTCCCAATAGATTTAAATAACTGGAGAAATAAACCTTCCCCTGATACTTAGTGGGTAAATACGGTCACACAGACAATGAGGTTTGACCCCTGGTTTGTGCTGACGTCCTAGTGTTGGGGAGAGAGCAGGGAAACACAACGGTTAAACTCCTAAACTGTTAAAGAAGGTGGGGAGGGGGGGAGAAATTATCCCAGGGGGTTCCTGCTCTTGATTTGCCAAACAAGACTCTGGAAAGCTCAAGGATGAGGACAGGAGTAGGCTTGGTTGTGATGCTCCTGCAGTCAAATGACCTGTACAAAATAATTTCTACTTTGATAACTTTCCTGCATTACAACAGTGACCACATTAAAAAAAAACACTTAATTGGCTGTAAAGTGCTTTGAGACATCTGGTGGTCATGAAAGGCGCTATATAAATGGATGTCTTTTTTTTCCTTTTGAGGAGAGAAATGGGAATGGTTGTAAGATGAGGAAGTGCTGGTGTGTTCTGTTTTCTTCTCTCCAACTGTGACTTTTAAAGTTAGATGCCTTTTAGGATTCCAGAGATCTTTCCAAATTTAGTGCTGCCTGTTTGCCTGGTTGGCCCAAAGCAAAACTAGTCAGCAGGCTCCCAACAAATACAGTTGATGCAGAAATAATGAACTCCTTTTCCAATGAGCTGGATAAATATTTGGTTAGGAATAGAATTCATAGTTTATGGGTGAGGTGCTGAAATACTCATGGGCCTCAGACTCCTGTGCTCTTGGGTGAGAACTTGTTATTCAGCCGACAGCACATCCGGGTCAAATAACAGAGATATAAAGATGCTCGAATGGTTTTGCTTGATTACCCGTGGGATCCAGGAGTGTTCGTGCAGAGCTGTCACTCGTTAAATGGGTGGGGTAGAATGTTCATAGTCTACAGAAGGGATGGACTTGATGGGCCAAATGGCCTCTCTTTTGTTATTGGGGCACTGACAAGGCAATATTTATTGCCCATTCCTAGTTGCCCTGAGGGTATTAAGAGGTAACCACCTAGTGTGGGTCTGGAATCAGGTGTAGGGGTGGAAGATCCCGTCGCTAAAGAGTGAAACAGTTGTGTTTTTACAATCCAGCAATTTTTACAGTCATAGATATCTGGTACTAGACCACAAGTTACCTTTACCAAATTCAATTTCCCAACTTTTTATTATTCATTCATGGGATTCGGGCATTGCTGATAAGGCCAGCATTTATTGCCCATCCCTAATTGCCTTTGAGAAGGTATTGAGCCACCTTCCTGAATGCAACTGAGTGGCTTTCTAGACCATTTCAGAGGGCAGTTAAGAGTCAGCCACATTGCCTTGGATCTGGAATCACATATAGGCCAGACAGGGTAAGGATGGCAGATTTCCTTCTCTAGAGGCCACTAGTGAACCAGGTGGGTTTTTACGACAATCCAGTAGTTTCATGGTCACCATTACCAAGACTAACTTTTTATTCCAGATTTATTTAACTAACTGAATTCAAATTCCTCATCTGCCAAGGTGGGTTTTGAATTCATGTCTCCAGATCATTAGTCCAGGCCTGTGAATTACTAGTCCAGCAACAGAACATTACTGTACTTCTAGTCCTAACTTGCTATTGCTGGATTTGAACTCACAACCTCTGGTTTGCTAGTCCAGTATTTCTTTTCTTGGTCCAGTCATCATGTATGTTTACCACACGTAAATAAAGAAGCGATGGCTTAGAACATCTTGAATAGGTTTTACCAAAATGCCCCCATAAAGTATACTGTGACATGGATGCTGGATATTATGGTACTTCAAACCATTTGTAGTGTACTGTGTCATAGAGTCATAGAGCGATACAGCACCGAAACAGGCCCTTCGGCCCAACGGATCCGTGCCGACCATCAACCACCCATTTATACTAATCCTACATTAATCCCATTTTTCCCTCTCACATCCCCACCTTCCCTCAATTCTCCTACCACCTACCTACACTAGGGACAATTTTTACAATGGCCAATTTACCTATCAACGCGCAAGTCTTTGGCATGTGGGAGGAAACCGGAGCACCCGGAGAAAACCCACGCAGACACAGGGAGAACTTGCAAACTCTGCACAGGCAGTACCCAGAATTGAACCCGGGTCGCTGGAGCTGTGAGGCTATGGTGCTAACCACTGCACCGCCCCACTGTACCGTCCCTTGTGAATGGAGTGATTTCTTAAATAGATTATTTTCACCCTTCACTGAAAGGAATATCTTACATTTCCAAGGAGGAGTGAGTGGTCTACATGTGGAGGCTCACAATGTCCTCTAAAGTGGCCTTGTAAACCCAACTCCATTTGTACAATAAATGTGGTGTTGCCAGGAATATGTGGGTAGGGAACAGAATGAACTGTGAATTTTGGTTAGACCAAACTTGGAGTACAGTGAACAGTTCTGGTCTTCATATTATAAAAAGGATATAGAGACACTGGAGAAGGTGCAAAAATTATTTACTAGAAAGATATCAGAACTGAGAGGTAATACCCATCAGGAAAGATTGAAAAGAGCCCCAGTCTGTTCTCTAGAAAAGAGAAGACTGAGTGGTGACCTGAGATTATGACAGATTTTGATAGCGTAGATGTAGAGAAAATGTTTCCACTTGCAGATGAGACCAGGACTAGAGGGCCATAAATATAAGATAGTCACTAATAAATCCAATAGGGAATTCAGGAGAAATGTCTTTAACCCGAGAGTGGTGAGAATGGGGAACTCACTACCACAGAGGCGTAGGTACATTTAAAGGGAAACTAGATAAACCACATGAGGGAGAAGGGAATAGAAGGGTATGCTGATTGGATGAGAGGAAAAGGTGCAAGCGGAGGCTTGTGTGGAGTAAAGCTTGGCTCGGGTATAAGATTAAAACCCAACCTGGGCCCAACCCGACAACAGTCAACCTGAACCCAACCCGAGCCCCAGTCCTTTAATTTTTTTAAATGCCCGACCCGACCCGAAAATAACAAACATATTATGAAACAGAAAAAAATTGTGGATTAAAAAGAAAACAATATGAAACAAAACAGTACAATCCAGCCCAACCCAAGCCCGAATGCTGCATGCAGCATACAGACCCGAACCCGACACCTGGTCGGGTTTGGTCAGGTTCGGGGTGGGTAGGCAGGCTTTGGTGTGGAGCATACATAACAGCACAGATCATTTGGGCTGAATTTGGCCTGTTTCTGTGATGTAAATTTTATGTAACCCAGCTGTGGTTGTTTTCTTTCCGCCGTACCGGGACTGGATGGAAACATGTATTGTAGCCACATTTGCTGATAATACAGATAGGAAGGAAAACAAGTTGTGAGGAGGACACAAAGGGCCTGCAAAGGGATATAGATAGGTTAAATGAGTGGGCAAAAATTTGGCAAATGGACTATAATGTGGGAAAATGTGAGGTTGTCCACTTTGGCAGGAAGAATAGAAAAGCAGAATATTATTTAAATGGAGAGAGACTGCAGAATGTTGCGGTACAGAGGGATCTGGGTGTCCTTGTACAAGAATCACAAAAAGTTAGCATGCATGTACAGCAATTAATTAGGAAGGCAAATGGAATGTTGGCCTTAATTACAAGGGTAGCGGGGTGGTGGAGTATAAAAGTAGGGAAGTCTTGCTGCAACTGTGCAGGGCATTTGTGAGACCACACCTAGAGTACTGCGTACAGTTTGGTCTCCTTACTTAAGGAGGGATATACTTGCATTGGAAGCAGTTTAGAGAAGGTTCACTAGGCTGATTCCTGGGATGAAGGGTTGTCTTATGAGGAATGGTTGAGCTTATACTCATTGGAGTTTAGAAGAATGAGAGGTGATCTAATTGAAACATATAAGATTCTGAGGGCGGTTGACAGCATGTTGAGAGGATGTTTCCTCTTGTGGGGAAATCTAGAACTAGGGGCACAGTTTAAAAATACGGGGTCTCCTATTTAAGCTGGAGACGAGGAGGAATTTCTTCATTCAGAGGGTCATTAATCTTTTGAATTCTCTTCCCCAGACAGCAGTGGAGGCTGGGTCATTGAATATATTCAGGGCTGAGTTAGGCAGACTTTTGATCTACAAGGGAGTCGAGGGTTATGGGGGGCAGGCAGGAAAGTAGGATTAAAGGCAAAATCAGATCAACCTTGATTTTATTGAATGGTAGAACAGGCTTGAGGAGCCAAATGGCCTACTCCTCCTATTTCTTACGATCTTATGACATGGGCCTGGGTGAGGGGACGGTTAACCTTGAGATAAGCCAATATGAGTGATACAGAGACTGCTTTCCTCCTTTTTTTTTGCAGGAAGCCAGTGAGGCATACCTGGTTGGTCTGTTTGAAGACACCAACCTGTGTGCCATCCATGCCAAACGCGTCACCATCATGCCGAAGGACATACAGCTGGCCCGCCGTATTCGAGGGGAGCGCGCTTAAATGCTAAAAAGAGAGAAGAAAAGAGAAAAATCATGTTTTACCGTGGGTCCTCTATTATTAGTAAAAGGCTATCTTTTTTTTCTTATTCTTATTCATAGTAGGCTGCCACATGAGCGTATAATCTTGATTGTTTTGAAAAGAGGTTTTAGGTCTTCTGTATTTGTATGTCCGGGGGGAAAAAAGGAATCTTTGTTGTGACGTTAACTAACTTTCTGTGGTGTTTTTTTGTAAAATTTGTTTTTTTTCATACCAGCAAGCATTTAAAAAAGGGGAGAATTTATACAATACATGGTTTTGTAACAAAACCTAATTTACAGTCAGCACACCGAGCAGGGAACACTCGGACCTGCTTCTATCAGGCAATCTGTAAAATATGCATACAGATCACAATGCATTTTATTTTTGTGTTTTTTCACTTATGTTTGATAATTCTGCATTCTAGGGGTAGACATGATTTTTTTTTCTATTGCAATCTTAAATGTCACAAGATGTTTGATTCTGATCTTTGTAATTTCAAAATTTTCCCATGAAAAGTAATATTAAATAGATATGAAAAAAAATCAAAAATTTCATCTTTATTGATACGAGCTGGATGCTCTCCCTGTGCTGTTGCTCATGGGTTCACCAGGGATTTTCTGCTTGAGTTGTGTCTAATCCAGCCTGTCTCTTTTAAGAATATTGTTCAATCACAACTTGTGGGGCCACCCAGAGATCAGTTAGACTCCTCTCCTAAAGAGTAAAGTACTGTACCATTCAGATTTCATGTGCCACATGCTGCACCTCTGTCTTACATTATGCTTCTGAGATTCTGTTACTTTAAAGGGCCAGAATGATTTAATGTAAATGTGATTGTTACTAATAATCGCACAGCCTGATTCCAATCTGTGCATTTGTTGACAGTAATGTGACGTTCATGGTATTGGCCTAGCAGCCCAGAGATTTCATGGTTTGAGTTTCTGCGGGGGTCCTTCTGATCCGTGGAAATTCCCGGGGAAATGATATGATTGCAGTTCATGCAGAATCTCTGTGGTTTCCAGCAGCAGTTCCTTTTATCATAGTAAAAGTCCTTTGGCACACACATTCTTGGCTGGCCCTGCCAGTGCAGTACTGAGGGAGTGCTGCACTGTTGGAGGTGCCATCTTTTGGGATGAAACATTAAACTGAGGCCCTGTCTGCCTTCTCAGATGGACACAAATGATCTCATGGCCACTATTTCGAAGAAAAGCGTGAATTCTCCCTGGTGCCCTGGTCAATATCCCTAATATCACAATATCATTGGCTGTTTTCAGATTGCTGTTTGTGGGATTTTGCTGTGTGCAAATTGGCTGCTGCATTCCCTACATTACAACAGTGATTCTGCTTCAAAAGTACTTCACTGCTTTAAAGCACTTTGGGGCTGATGTTAAGGGCAATATAAATGCAAGCCTTTCTTTTATGCCAATGCTTTATGCCAAGAACACTTACAACAACTAAAGTGTTAAAAAGAAAACCTCCTTCAATGCATAATTAATCACCCAGTCTTGTGAATCACTTGCTGACGGAAAATTGGGATCTAAAGCAGCCTTCAAAAATCATTTACAAGGTCTGGTTCAATTAAACAGTGGACAGCCCCAGTCAATCAGAGACATCTGATCAGTTGGAAATCTGGAATCTAGCAGGGAATAGTGCTGCTGTTTGGTTACAGAGACAAGGGATCGAGCCTCATGGTTGTAGGAGGAAAATTTTACCATCAGCATGCTTGAAATTGGAAATCCCCAATTGCAAAGGAAACAGAGGCGACATGAGGAAATATTTATTTTCACATCGAGTTGTGATCTGGAATGCACTGCTTCAAAGGGCGGTAGAACCAGATTCAATAGTCACTATCAAAAGGGAATTGGATAAGTACTTGAACAGAAACATTTTGCAGGACTATGGGGAAACAGCAGAATTGTGGGACTTAACTGTCTGGCTCTATCAAAGAGCTAGCACAGAACAACTGGGCTGAATGGCCTCCTGTGCTGTATCATTCTATGTTGCAAGGAAATGTTAATTTATCCAGGTAATGAATCAATACCCTGTGATTATGGAGGGAGCTGCTTAGCCTCACTAACATTTGTTACATCCTGTGTTTTGGTCAATGCGACACAAGCCCTGGAGGAAAATAACCCGTGAACTTGTTTGCGAGGTCTGAGGAACAACTTGAGGTCATTTGGAGAAGCTGTCGGATGATGGGGTGGTTTGCACAGGTGCAATAAGGGAATGTCCTGAGTTGGGACTTTTAAGGTGCTTCACTGGGACAGTAACAATTTAAGATTTATAGAATGCCTTTGACATAGTGCAACATCCCAAGGCATTTTGAGAGGTGCAAGAAACATTGCCAAAGGAGACATTAGGAAAGGGGAACAAATGTTTTGGTGAAGTGAGGTCAGTTTTAAACGGCATCTTAAATAGTTTATGTAATAAATAAATGAAGAAAAGAAGAAGCTCTGAGCTGGATGTAGCTCATGACCTAATGATGCTGGAATTGGCACTGGCATCGACACTGACATCCACGACCTGTATCAGTACAAAATAAAACTGAGATGAAATAATTCTGTGAAAGTACTAAATAGAATCGGTTAATTCTGCCAGCGCTCCAGAAGAGGGCACCCAAAGCAAAGTTGGGATTGGGCTGTACAAAAGGCAAAATGCTGCAGGTGCTGGAAATGTGAAATATAAACAGAAAATGCTGAAAACAAGTCTGGCAGCATCTGTGGAGAGAGAAACAGTTAAAATTTCTGTCTGTGACCCTTCGTCAGAACTGGAAAACATTACAGATATAACCCATTTAAGCAGGTGCAGGGTGGGGAGCTACCATCTCTCCTGTTTAGTTTTCCTCCATTACCCTTTCTCCCTGCAGCCCGTGGGATTGGGTCATCTCTGGTTTAGATTCTTTGCTCAGTGCAGTGCATGCTATAGTTTCTGTAAACTTCATCAATAATTAATTTGAACAAGACAGATCACCACCAAAGTTTAGGATCTAACTTAAACCAGCAGGTTTTTACTGGCCCCTTCAGTTTTCTCCCTACCTTACCTGAAGGCACTGACACAGGTGGCTGTCCATCGTGTGCAGGCCTAGACAGTGAGCGCCAGTGGGCTGTTCAACTATGGGAACCATCATAGCAGACCCTCGACCTGTCCTTGGCCAACTTCTGCATGCACCTACAGTCACAGGGCGGCTTTAACATACAAAAAAGTCCGGAGGCCTCACAGAAAAATAATGAGGAACGAAGAATAAGAGGATTGCTGAAAACAGACATTTTGTCAAAGCTTTTCATCTTGCACTCATCAGGACAATTCGCAAGAATACCAATGTAAGGGAAAGCAACAAATTTATAATGTATGAGAAGAGCGTGCTGATTGATGGAAAATGGACTCTGATTGGTAGAGGTTTGCCATGGAGAATGCACCAGTTTATCGTGACTAACAGTTAATTGTCAAATTTTGTTTGAAATTTAAACCAGGCAGCTTGACTCTGATTGGCCAAGGCATTGTCAATCGGGTTCGCAGTGTGGCACATTTGTGCATACTGGAAGCTATATATATTAATACACAGCGCCCTGTTCTTTGCAGACAGAAAGAACATGTACACACATTGCTCCTGTTTCAGCTAAATGACAGCCATTCTGTGGTTCATTCCTCAGGGCAATGCTTGTTTTCAGCAATACTCAAGTTCTGTACTAACAAATGACTAATAAGAGAGGAGTGAAAATGAAGCTAAAGAGGTGGGTTTCGGGAGCATTTTTTTTTAAAGGACAGAAAATTAGAGAGAGATTGAGGTGTTTCGAGAAGGGGTTTCCAGACAGTAGGGTCAAGACTGCATTAGAAGGTTGTGCAGGCAAGTCCAACTCCAGGACCTGAGCACAAAAATCCAGGATGACATTCCAGTGCAGTTCTGAGGGAGTGCTGCTCGGTCAGAGGTGCCATCTCTTAGATGAGACATTAAACTGAGGTCCTGTCTGCTCTCTCTCAATCAAAAATTACAGAAACTGGTCGTTATTGCATTGCTGATTGTGGGATCTTGCTGTGTGCAGTCTGGCTGCTGCATTTCCTACATGACAACAATTCCAAAAGCATGTCATTGGCTGTAAAGTGCTTTGGGATGCCCTGAAGTTGTGAACGGTGCTATGGAAATGCATGTTCTTTCTATCTTGTTACTTATTGCAAAATGTGCAATACCAGGTAAGGACAGGATCAGGGTCACATGTGCTGCCCCCCACAGTCAAATTGCCTGCCAACATTTACAGCCAGCATCCATGGCACCAGATCCCTGCATGAATGCAGTGACTTTGGCAGTGTTGTGGGAAGAACCATTGAGAAAATGCTGGGGTACATTCTGGAGACATTGAAGTCTGCCGACACCTCATATTGCCCTGTGCCCTTCACCATCCATTTGCAGTGCCCTGCCTGAGGTGAGCAGAATTAGAGCAACATCACTGCTGACATACAACTCCTGTAATCCTTCTTAAGCAGGGCTAAAAACAGGACTGCACTCTGCCAGCTTCACTCTAATGTAATACCCCCCTGTCATTAATAATCTATCGACCTGCTTAATCCTCTCTCAGTGCTCCATAAAACCTCTCTGTTCACATTGGACACGACTCGTAACCTTTACCTAAGTGTGTCTGTTTTGAAATAGATTGATGGAAAACTATTAAGGTTCCACGGGATAATGGGAGCTGTTGCCACATTCTGCTGCCCTGATTATATTCATGTTGCCAAGTCAATTTGTGTGTGAATTTCACTATGATGGGACATTAATTGTGCAGAATAGAAATGCCTCCCATCATTAGTGCCGAGGTCTAGAACAGTTAGATATAAAGGGATTAAAAGAAAGACATGCAGGTAGTGCTGCACTGTCGGAGGTGCCATCTCTCAAGTGAGACGCTAAACCGAGGCCCCGTCTGCCCTCTCAGGTGGACAGAAAGGATCCCGCGGATATTATTTTGAAGAAGAGCAGGGGAGTTTTCCCTGGTGTCCTGGCCAATATTTATCCCTCAACCCAACATTACTAATGGATCATTTATCACAATGCTGCTTGTGGGAGCTTGCTGTGTGCAAATTGGCTGCCTCGTTTCCCTATGTTACAACAGTGACTACACTTCAAAAAAGTAATTAATTAGTTGTAAAACATTAGGATGTCCTGAGGCACTATATAAATGCAAGGTTTTCTACCTTATACTGTGCCAAGTGCCACGGGAATGCCACCAGTTTATATATAAACAGATTTGGTTTCAGGCCAGAGGCTTAGTTAAATCAAGGAATTGTGCCAATTTCCATGCTGATTTACATTAACTGAATATCTGATTAACTGTTATTATAATTAGTGGAATATTCAAATATAAAATAATTACCTGGCACAGTTTAGGGCTGACACGATTGCTAAGTCCAAATTCTGAACAGGAGCTGGGATGGATAAGAGGTGGAATCAGGGCTAAAGTTCAGCGGGGGAATGTTCATTTGCGTAGCTCCACTTACATTAATTCTGTGGGGCAGACAGCACCTTGGGCTATTACCTGGGCGATTTCCTCATTGGTATCAGGATAGGAGGAGAGATTACACACACTAGCGTTGTATTCCCTGGGATTTAGAAGGTTAACGGGTGATTGGAGTTTTCAAGATATTAAGCGGAACTGTTAGATAGAGAGAAATTATTTCCACTGGTTGTGGAGTCTAGGAGTAGGGGGCAGAGTCTTAAAAATTAGAGCCAGATCTTTCAGGAGTAAAATTAGGAAACACTTCTACGCACAAAGGGTGGTAGAAGTTTGGAACTCTCTTCCACAAACAACAATTGATGCTCGATCAATTGTTAATTTTAAATCTGAGATTGATAGATTTTTGTTAACCGACGGTATTAAGGAGTACAGGGCAAAGGAGGGATATATGGAGCCAGGTCACAGATCAACCATGATTTCATTGAACGGCAGAACTGCTCGAGGGGCTGAATGGTCTCCTCCCGTTCCTGGTATTTCAATTAGACGGTGTTAGTCCCTCAGATCAGGCACCATGATGTAATTAAAGATCAAATTATTATATGTATAGCTGGAGAGGACAGACGGGGTCTTGGTTTGACCTGTCATCCAAAAGACAGAAGTAAAAGATAGCATGGCAGTAATTTGTAGAAGAGAAAGTAAGTTCGCCCCGGTGTCCCAGCCAATATTTATCCCTCAACCAACATCACAAAAACACATTATCTGGTCATTATCACGTTGTTGTTTGTGGGATCTTGCTGTGCACAAATTGGCTGCTGTTTTTCCTGCATTACAACAGTGACTACATTCAAAAGTACTCGATTGGCTGTATAGTGTTTTGGGATGTCTTGAGGTCATGAAAGGCGTTATCCAAATGCAAGCCTCTTTTTCACTGAGAGGGTAGACCGGTTCTCAATTCAGCATTTCTTCTGAACGATGGCACCTCCTGCAGTGCAGAACCTCCACTAGTCCTGCACTGGGGTGTCAGCCTAGGTCTTCAGTTAGAAGTGGGGCTTGAACCCTGCAATCTTGTGACTGTAAGGTGAGGGTACTACCCACTCAGCCATGGCTAACAAATAATTGCAATGGCTTGTATTTGTCCATTTAGAGCAATGTTGAGTTAGGAGCTAATTATCACAATCATGCTCTGGAACTTAGACCACTCATGAGCAATGCCACTGGAGATACATTAATTATCTAAATTCTAACAGTCAATAGACCCTTTATTAAACAATTCTAAATCCTGATTAACTGTTCATCTAACTGGGTCATTGTGTAGCTCATTCACGTAGATGCACAGTAGAATCATTGCATCACACAGCACAGAAGGAGGCCATTCGGCCCATCATACTTGTGCCAGCTCTTTGTTAAAGCTATTTCAATCAATCCCGCTGGATTTCAGCAGTGCTTCCGACAAAGTTATAAAGGGTGAACGGGAGAGCAGAAATTCGCCCCAAAATGCTATCCTGAGACATTTTCAGGCGTGCCTACATATTCAGTGACATTATTTGGCGTAGGGAGTTCTCTCAGTGCCTTGGACAACATCTCCCTCTCCACCAAAAACGAATTAACAACAACAACTTACAACAACAACTTATATTCAGCGAGCACTTTTAATGGAATGAAACGTCCCAAAGAGCTTCACTGGAGCATGTTGTAAAGCAAAATATGACACCCAGCCACATAAGTAAATATTAGGTCAGATGACCAAAAGCTTGGTCAAAGAGGTAGGTTTTAAGGAGCATCTTAAAGGGGGAAAGTGAGGTGGAGAGGTTTAGGGAGGGAATTTCGGAGCTCACGCCCTAGGCAGCTGAAGGAAATTGGCAGTCGTGTTTTCTACACTACAACAGAGTCTACACTTCAAAAATACCTCATTGGCTGTAAAGCGCTTTGGGAGGTCCTGAGGTTGTAAAAGGCACTGTATAAATGCAAGTCTTTCTTTTCTTTTTCGAAGCAGCACTGCGCTTCAAAAGTAATTCAGTGAACGTGCAGCGATTTGGGACATCTTGGAGATGTGATGAAGAGTTGCACATACTTCCTTTACTATTGATTGCGTTACAAACTGATTGATATGAGACTTGGATTAAACTCAACCCATAAATTCAGTGATAGAATGGGAGGACAATTGGAATAACAATAAGGAACAAACCTGACGTTGTGAAAAAGGCTAATGGATCGTTGGTTTTTATCTCAAGGAGGGGGTTGAAATACAAAGGAAGTGATGCTTCTGTTGTACAGAGCCTCGGTTAGATCACATCTGGAGTAACTGTTCAGTTCTGGGCACCGCACCTTAGCAAGGAGATATTGGCCTTGCAAGGGGTACAGTGCAGATTTATCAAGTGGCACTGGGGATTAATGGGTTAAATTATGAAGACAAGTTGAATCAGCTTGGTTTGCATTCCCTTGCATTTAAAAGGTCGAGGGATGATCTAATTGAGGTGTTTACAATGCTGAAGGAATTCGATAGGGTAGTTACAGAGAATCTATTTACCTTTGGTGGGGGAATCCAGAACAACGGAGAACTATTGTAAAATTAGAGTCGGGGGTGATATCAGGAACCACTGCTTCACACAAAAGGTGGTGGAAATCTTGAACTCTTCCCCCAAAGCGTTGTGGATGCTGGGGGTCAATTGAAAATTTAAAGGTTGATAGATTTTTTGGTTAGGTCAGAGTTTCAAGGGATATGGATCAAAGACGGGGTAAATGGAGTCGAGGGACAAATCAGCCATGATCTAAACTGAACGGTGGGACGGCCTCGAGACGCTGAATGGCCTCCCTATGTTTCTTTATCATCAATTACGAACTTTTGACCAGTATGACTGGCTCATCATTCACAGTTCTCACAAACATGCAAAAATGAAACAAGAAGGACTATCAGGTTGATTAATGCAATCTTGTGCCAATGTTCTACCCAACTGCAGGAAATACCATCTCCTGGGGAGGACAAAGAGTGGGTTCTGTTGACCCTTCCAAAGACCTCTTTTGCCTCCACTGCTATTTCCTTCATTCCGAGTTCCCACTGCCCGATGATGGGGTTACCTCCCATGTTAGGGGTTCAATTGTATTGTTTGAGGTGAGAATGCCAACCAAGACATGAAGCCCCTATTCCTTGAAGTGTTGTGTCTTCAAGAAGATAAAAACACAAAGTATAGGAGCGAGAGTCAGCCATATGGCCCCTCGAGCCTGTTCCACTATTTAATAATATCGTGGCTGATCTTTGACCTCAACTCCACTTTCCTGTTGCTTCCCATATCCCTTGATTCTTGAAGAGTCCAAAAATCTATTGATTTCAGCCTTGAATGTACTCAATGACTGAGCATCCATAACCCTCTGGGTTGGAGAATTCCAAAAGATCATAACCCTTTGAGTGAAGACATTTCTTCTCATCTCAGTCCTAAATGGCCCTCATCCTGAGACTGTACCCTGTGTTCTAGACTCTCCAGTCAGGGGAAACACCCTCTCAACGTCTACTCTGTCAAGCCCCCTCAGAATCTTAATGTTTCAATGAGATCACCTCTCATTCTTCTCAACTCCAGAGAGTGTAAGCCCATTCTACTCAACCTTTCATCATAGGACAACCCTCTCATCCCAGGAATCAATCTAGTAAACCTTTGTTGTACCACCTCCAAGGGCAGTATATCCTTCCTTAGATAAGGAGTTGGCTGAAGGTGGCAGGACAGGTAGATAGAGTGGTGAAGAAGGCATGTGGAATGCTTTCCTTTATTGGCCGAGGTATAGAATACAAAAGCAGGGATGTGATGCTGGAACTGTAATAAAATGCTGGTTAGGCCACAGTTGGAGTATTGCGTACAGTTCTGGTCGCCACATTACAGGAAGGACATAATTGCTCTGGAGAGAGTACAGAGAAGATTTACAAGAATGTTGCCAGGGCTGGAAAGTTGCAGCTATGAGGAAACATTGGATAGGCTGGGGTTGTTTTCCTTCAAACAGAGGAGGCTGAGGGGTGACTTAATTGAGGTGTACAAAATTATGAGGGGCCTAGATAGAGTAGACAGGAAGGACCTGTTTCCCCTAGCGGAGAGGTCAATTACCAGGGGGCACAGATTTAAGATGATTGGTAGAAGGATTAGAGGGGACATAAGGAAAGACTTTTTCACCCAGAGGGTGGTGGGTGTCTGGAACTCACTGCCCAGATCGGTGGTGGAGGCAGAAACCCTCAACTCATTTAAAACCTGGACATGCCTCTGAAGTGCTGTAACCGGCAAGGTCACGGACCAGGTGCTGGAAGGTGGGATTGGATTGGGCGGCTCGTTTTTTTTCAGCCGGCATAAGAACAATGGGATGAATGGCCTCCTTCTGTGCTGTAACTTTTCTATGGTTCTATAAGGAGACCAAACTGTGCACAGGACTCCAGGCGGATGGCTCCACAGGCTTGACTGTAGGAACTAGGTGCTCCATGAAGAGGTGGGGAGTCACCTCTGACTAAACTGAGGCTTTTTGAGACTCGGGCCTGTAGAGGCACTTTATTGAGCAACAGGCACTCATCCCCGATACCCACCTACAGATACTTATGCTCTACAGAAGCCTTCTCCCACTCGTCTTCATCTCACTCTGTCGACAATTCAGTCAAACAACCAAGAAAAGAGAGTTATTGGGAGCCCGTTGCAGTTTAGCCGAATACAGGAGCTGATGGACATAAATCGTCCCTGCCATTGCTGTCTTCGCCCACACTTCCACTAGGGGTGCGAGAGCACTCGCCACTTGGCGGAATAATCATTACTGCTTTTGCAGGCAAAAAATGGCAGCCAGATAGGACACAGCAAGATCCCATAGACAGCAATGATTGGATTAAGCAGTTAATCTGTTTAGGTGGTGTTGTTTAAAGGATGAATGTTGGCCTGGACATAATCTCGGCACCGTATCACGGTAGCTGGGCAGCACAGTGGCGCAGTGGTTAGCACCGCAGCCTCACAGCTCCAGTGACCCAGGTTCAATTCTGGGTACTGCCTGTGTGGAGTTTGCAAGTTCTCCCTGTGTCTGCGTGGGTTTCCTCCGGGTGCTCCGGTTTCCTCCCACATGCCAAAGACTTGCAGGTTGATAGGTTAATTGGCCATTATAAATTGCCCCTAGTATAGGTAGGTGGTAGGGAAATATAGGGACGGGTGGGGATGTGGTAGGAATATGGAGTTAGTGTAGGATTAGTATAAATGGGTGGTTGATGGTCGGCACAGACTCGGTGGGCCGAAGGGCCTGTTTCAGTGCTGTATCTCTAAAACTAAAAGTTACTTCTCTGAGGTCGAATCATAGTCACGTCAGCAGATTATCCCAGCACCAGATTTCACGGAGACATTTTGTGTGGCGTAGATGCCTTTATTCTGTTTCTTATTTTGGACACTAAAGGAAACAAGGGATAGGAGCGATTATCCAGCAGAATTTGACACCAAGCCCCAGAAGGAGATATTAGGACAGGTGACCAAAAGCTTGGTCAAGTAGGTGGGTTTAAATCTATATTGCTCCTTTAAGAGAGCTGTGCTGTGCTCCAAATTGAAAACAATTACTGTTTGTCCCAGGCTTAATCCCAATTTGCTGTTGACACTGTTAAGGTTTATTTTTAACCCACTCTGGGTCATTTTTAATCCCCTCAGAGGAAGATTTACGGGTAAGTCACATTCAAAGAGTTTGCAGGTACCATATGCTGAATCTGAAGGCTCTGAACAGTCACTTATCCCTAAATTGAACCATAGTAAGCAGAGGGTCTGGCTTTCAGCACCTCTACAGGCCGCTCGGCCCCACCACCCACTCCACAACAAAGAAAATGACCCAAAAAGAGGGGAAATAAACAGATGGAAAGCCACATTTATAATTCCCAGTAGAGTACTGTTCTATCATCAGCTCTGTAAATACTACACAGATACTGAAAACAATGAGGTGTTCAAAGAAAAGACTTGCATTTATATAGCATTGTTCACAACCTCAGGATGTCCCAAAGACAATGAAGAACGTTTGAAGTGTAGACACTGTTGTGACGTAGTAAACGTGGCAGCCAAGTTGCGCACAGCAAGATCCCACAAACAACAATGTGGTAACGATCGGAGAATCTATCTTAGTGATGCTAGCCGAGGGATAAATATTGGCCAGGACGCTGGGGAGAACTCCCCTGCTCTTCTTTGAAACAGTGAAATTCTCGTCCTTGTTTTCAAATCCCTCCAGGGCCTCGCCCCTCCCTATCTCTCTAACCTCCTCCAGCCCCACAACCCTCCGAAGTCTCTGCGCTCCTCTAATTCCGGCCTCTTGCGCGCCCCTGATTTTAATCGTTCCACCTTCAGTGGCCGCGCCTTCAGTTGCCTAGGCCCCAAGCTCTGGAATATTCTCCCGACACCTCTCCACCTCGCTTTCCTCCTTTAAGACCCTCCTTAGAACCTAGCTCTTTGACCAAACTTTTGCTCGTCTGACTTAATATCGCCTTTAGTGGCTCGGTGTCGTACTTTGTTTTATAATGCTCCGCGATGCACCTTGGAACGTTTTATTGCGTTAAAGGTGCTATAGAAATATAATTTGTTGTTGTTGCCATGGGATCTTTTCCGTCCATCTGAGAGGGCAGACAGGATCTTGGTTTAATGTCCCACTGGACAAAAGTCACCTCCAACAGTGCAGCACTTGCTCAGCACCGCACTGGGAGCATCAGCCTAGAAACTTTGCTCAAGTTTCTAGAGTGGAACTTGAAAAAACAGGAACAACAGCAGGCCATTCAGTCCCTTGAGTCTGTTCTGTCATTCACTGAGATGATTCCTAATTTGTGACTTAACTCCTTTGCTTATCCCTCAATACCTTTGGTGAACAAAAATCTATCAATCTCAGATTTAAAATTAACAATTGATCGAACATCAACTGTTAGTTGTGGAAGAGAGTTCCAAACTTCTACCACCCTTTGTGTGTAGAAATGTTTCCTAATTTCACTCCTGAAAGGTCTGGCTCTAATTTTTAGTCTCCGGCCCCTAGTGCTAACCCTCTAAATCCCAGGGAATACAACACTAGCTTGGAGAAGGAGTCTTTGCATCCCTCAAGCAGGTATTAGATGCCAAGATATTAAACATCATTTGGTTAATTCAACAGTTTGGTATTACGAGTCTCCCTGTCGACCTGGCCCATTAAACACCATTAGTGATTTATTAGGTATTTTATTTTTATTTTATTTTATTTTATTTCGAGATACAGCACTGAAACAGGCCCTTCGGCCCACCGAGTCTGTGCCGTCCAACAGCCACCCATTTATACTAACCTTACAGTAATCCCATATTCCCTACCTACACTAGGGGCAATTTACAATGGCCAATGATCTGGTGTCAGCTGTGGCTCAGTAGGTAGATACCACTCTAGCCTCTGCCTCTGAAGGTCTCTGGACTTGAGGCCAAAATCCAGGCTGACACTTGCAGTGCAGAACTGAGGGAGTGCTACCCAGTAGGAGGTGCCATCTTTTGAATTAGGTGTTAAACTGAGTCTTTGTCAGCCCCTCAAGTGGATGTAAAAGGTTCCCTGGGGCAAGTTTGACAAGCAGCAGGGGAGTTCTCCCCTGTGCCCTGGCCAATATTTATCCCTCAACCCACACCACAAAAATGGATTATCTATTCATTATCACATTGCTCTTTGTGGGATCTTGCTGTGCACAGATTGGCTGCCACGTTTCCTACACGACAACAGTGAGCACACTTCAGAAGTACCTCATTGGCTGTAAAGCGCTTCGGGATGTCCTGAGGTCATGAAAGGTGCTATGTAAATGCAAGTTCCTTCATGTTCTTTTGATAGGCCCAGCTGCTGACAGTCTGTTCTCTGATTAGGTGTTTGGGTTGTTTACGTGGTTGTTTGGTGAAGGAGTTTATGATGCACTTGTATTTCTCGCCTCTCTGGATCTTGCAGAGGTGCCCATCCTGGTAAAGGCTTCTTTCTGAATGACTGCTCCTGTTATTTCAGCCTCCTGAGGTTAGGGTATGTTTGGCACTGTGAAGCTTGGGGTCATTGGTTAGGGTAGGGTCAATATGAGGGTCAGCGCTAGGGTCCGACCATAAGCTCCTCCAATCCTGGTCTCTTGTGCTTCCCCCTCATTTAATCCCTTCATCATTGGTGGCCGTGCCTTCAGCTGCCTGGGCCCTAAGCTCTGGAATTCCCTCCCTAAAACCTCTCCAGCTCTTTAAAGCTTTGACCAAGGTTTTGGTCATTCTGTCCTAATATCTCCTTCTGTGTCAAACTTTATTTGATAACGCTCCTGTGAAGCACCTTGGGATGTTTTGTTATGTTAACGGTGCTATATAAATGCAAATTATTGTTGCTGATGTAGGGCTTAAACCCAAAAATGCTACGATTCTGGAGCAATGAGGGATCCTACTGCCACAATGATGGCCTGATGTGATCACAGGAGACTGTTTATCATGACTTTTGTCCTAAGTTCTTACATTCCTGGATTACGCCATTGTGCAGGCAGATCTCTATCAGACTCACCCTTGGACACAAGACACTCAGGCACTGATGGGAGGGACTAATATCCCTTCATGTGGCTCGGTGTCAAATTTGGCTTTATAACACCCCTATGAAGTGCCTTATGGCATTCTGTTGCGTTAAAGGTGCTATATTAGTCTTGTTGTATCAAGCCATCAGGTGTAACAGGAAAATCACCTTTGCTCTGCAAGTGGTGCAGACTGTTCCTCGAACAGCCCAGGGAGAGAAAACAATTAGCAAACAATGGGCCGAGACAAGAGCAAGTTACATTTTAATTCCATTCCTGTTTAAAAATGAACATGTTCAAAATGTTTCCAGCTTAACTGAAGCCCCTCCCGTCAGTTCTTGGTAAGCAGTCCAACCTTAATAACAAACAGCACTGAAAGAAAACATATGCTTTGTTCTTTCCTAAATCCTCTTTAGTGTCGGGACACCACGACTGCAATATGCCGTTCCCTGCTTAGCTTTCTTGTGCTTCATTAGACCAGGGTGTTAAGACCTGTATTCAATGAACTCGAGTCTCCTGCTCCTGTCTTTTGGGAAAAGCTAGGGCTTTAGTGTTTTGATGAAACAGCTTGAGGTTTACATGTAAGTCCCCTCAACTCCCCGCCCCCTCTCCCCGCACTCCCCTCCTCCACGCCTCTCCATGCCTAAATAACCTAGGATTAAAGTTTGTCAGCTTTGAAATTAAATGGGTTGCTTTGCTGTTGAATCCTATGACACAGATCATGTGGTTTCTGTCAGTATACCGAGAGCCGTGCAATTTTATTTCATGAATGGGGTTGAGGTACAGATCAGCCATGATCTGATTGAATGGCAGAATGGGCTTGAGGGGCTGAATGGCCTCCTCCTGTTCAACAACAGCAACTTGCATTTATATATATTTTTTACTCATTCATGGGATGTGGGTGTCGCTGGCTAGGAAAGCATTTATTGCCCATCCCTAATTGCCCTTGAGGAGGCGGTGGTGAGCTGCCTTCTTGAACCACTGCAGTCCATGTGGGGTAGGTAGACCCACAGTGCTGTTAGGAAGGGAGTTCCAGGATTTTGACCCAGCGACAGTGAAGGAACGGCGATGTAATTCCAAGTCAGGATGGTGTGTGGCTTGGAGGGGAACTTGCAGGTGGTGGTGTTCCCATGCATCTGCTGCCCTTGTCCTTCTAGGCGGTAGAGGTCGTGGGTTTGGAAGGTGCTGTCGAAGGAGTCTTGGTGCTTTGCTGCAGTGCATCTTGTAGATGGTACACACTGCTGCCACTGTGCGTCGGTGATGGAGGGAGTGAATGTTTGTGGATGGGGTGCCAATCAAGCGGGCTGCTTTGTCCTGGATGGTGTCGAGCTTCTTGAGTGTTGTTGGAGCTGCACCCATCCAGGCAAGTGGAGAGTATTCCATCACACTCCTGATTTGTGCTTTGTAGATGGTGGACAGGCTTTGGGGAGTTTTAATGTAGTAAAACATCCCAAGAGGCTTCACAGAAGCAATTATCAAACAAAATTTGACATCGAGCCATGTGGGAGATATTGAGACAGGTGACCAAAAGCTTGGTCAAAGAGTTAGATTTTAAGCAGTGTCTTAAAGGAGGAGAGAGAGACGTAGAGAGGCAGAGAGGTTTGGGGGAGAATTTCAGAGCTAAGGGCCTTTCACAACCTCACTGATAGATTGCAGTGGTCCTACCTGTCTCCCCAGCTGGGATCAGCACAGATCCGGATGTCCAATATGTCTGTCCTCTAGATGGCTCTGCCTATAGCCTTATGTGACTGACTTCTAGCATGGGACTGTTTGAAAATGCTTACCGGCGATGAGATCTCAGCTAATATGTAGGACAGACTAGCATTCCGCTCTTAGCAGTCCTCACTCATTGAAAAGTGATGTGTGTTTTTGAAGTCAGGGGTAACTTGACCCATATCAGTTATCTTATCACCACAAAAAGGATTAGGATGAATCTGCCGCAAATCCTGGCATTCTCAAAACAAACTGAACATTAGACTTTCAACACAGTGTCCACTCTACTCTCCATTTTACACATCTCGTCAGCTGGATGTTCATTCATATGTGTTATCTGCAAGAAACAACCCTGAGCGCGGGCTGCACTCTTCCTTTTCCCCTCTGTTATTTTGTTGCTGTCAATTTTTTTCCCCGTTTTTTTCCCTCTCCCTTCCCCTAATGTGTCTGGCTCTGACTGTGGCACAGTCTCATGGGCACCGCTACCATCTTACGCCCTGCATGGTTGTCTCATCTTGCCCATGATTGCCCCCACTCCGTCATGCCTGGACTGACCTGTGGTGCTCGGTCAGCGACCCCTCCGGCTCAATTTGCTACCCCACCTCAACCCCACTAAAAATATTGTATCCAGTTCTGGGCACCGCAATTCAGGAAGGATGGCAGGGCCTTGGAGAGGGTGCAAAAGAGATTTACTAGAATGGTACCGGGGATGAGGAACTTCAGTTATGGGGCGAGACTAGAGAAGTTAGCATTGTTCTCCGCAGAGCGGAGAAGGTTAAGGGAAGATTCAATAGAGGTGAATGGGTTTGACCGAGTAAATAAGGAGAAACTGTTTGCAGTGCAGTGGAGGGAAAAAAGAAAGATGTACATTTCTATAGGACACAGGACATCCCAAAGTCCTTTCGAAATGTAGTCACTGTCGGCAGCCAATTTGCGCACAGCAAGCTCCCACAAACAGCAATGTGATAATCAGCTGATAATCTGTTTTTTTTTAATGTTAATTGAGTTTTAAAAGTTGGCCAGGACACCTCATCCAAAAGACAGCATTATCAGCAGTGCAGCACACCCTTATCAGCCCAAACTTTGTGCTGAAGTCCTGGAGTGGGGCTAAATGTACAACCTTCTGAATCAGGAGTGAGAATCAGGTGGGTGGCACAGTGGCGCAGTGGTTAGCACCGCAGCCTCACAGCTCCGGCGACCCGGGTTCAATTCTGGGTACTGCCTGTGTAGAGTTTGCAAGTTCTCCCTGTGTCTGCGTGGGTTTTCTCCGGGTGCTCCGGTTTCCTCCCACAGCCAATGACTTGCAGGTTGGTAGGTAAATTGGCCATTATAAATTGCCACTAGTATAGGTAGGTGGTAGGGAAATATAAGGACAGGTGGGGATGTTTGGTAGGAATATGGGATTAGTGTAGGATTAGTATAAATGGGTGGTTGATGGTCGGCACAGACTCAGTGGGCCGAAGGGCCTGTTTCAGTGCTGTATCTCTAAACTAAACTAAACAGTACTACTCACTGAGCCACAACTGTCATGCCTGAGCTGAGTGATAAAAGTAGTCAAAATAACATCAAAAGGGGAATGTCAGATCCTAAAGCCATGTAGTCTGTTCCCCCCCCCCCCCCAAGTGAAACCTGGCGCTATGTTTTGTTTTGTTGTGGTACGGAGGCAGAGTGGTATTAGACGGTATCTATAAATGTCATCGTCCTTCTGAGGCAAGGATAACACATCAAACTGACAGAAGTGACCCCCCGTCTCCTTACTCTGTGAGTGAGAGATCATTGCTAATGGGCTGGGGCACAGAATCTGCTGAAGCTGTCAGTTTATGTGCTGAACAAAGCACAAGGTATTTACATTGTTGCGCGGATGAACTGAGCACATCACCTAATCTGAGCTCAACGTCAGCCCCAGACTGCACAGTCCGTGTGCTGATCCGCCAGTTTGGGTTTCTCACTGTGCTTCAAAGTGAAGACCTGAATTCAGTAATCTATATTTCTATAGATGTGGGGAAGATGAAAGCTCAACATTTATTTAGCCCATTGCCTCCTCTCCCCCTTCTGATGGCACGATAGAAGCACAGCAGGAGTCCATTTGGCCCATCGTGTCGGTGCTGGTTCTTGGCTAGAGCAATCCAAAACTGCTCTGCTCTCCCCCATATCATCAATTGCCTATCTCTGCAACCTCCCCAAGCCTTTGCAACCCTCCGAGAAACTCTGTGCTCCTCCCATTCTGGCCTCTTGCGTACTTCCGAGTTTAGTCACTCCATCACTGGTGGCCATGCCTTCAGCTGCCTGGGCCCTAAGCTCTGGAATTCCCTCCCTAAACCTCTCCGCTTCTCTCTCTCTCTTCCTTTAAGATGCACCTGAAGAACCTACCTCTTTGACCAAGCTTTTGGTCATGTGTCCTAACATCTCCTTATGTGGCTCGGTGTCAAACCTTTGTCTGATATAGCTGCTGTGAAGTGCCTTGAGAAGTTTTGCTATATAAATGCAAGTTGTTGTTGAGTTGCTGGACAGTGAATGGCAGTTGGCCATTCAACCATCAATAACATCCGAGCTGAGCCCAGTGCCATCCTCATTCACTGCCCCACACACAACATTTTGGCAGAGACCATCGAATAGTGACCACAATATCTTTCCATTCCCGAGTCCAGAGGAGGACAGGCCTACCAGATATCCTTGGTCCAAGGCAGGGGGAGTCTGGAGATTGGATCTTGGAGGAGAGGAGGGATTGGTGGCCAGGGGTCATCAGTAGCCTGGGGTGGGGGGTGCTGATTAGCAGAAGTGATCAGCAGGGATAGAGGCTTAGGGGCCCACTTAGGAGCTGAAATACATGTGCTGTGCAGCTAAATTCTGAGCCAGTGTCTGAGGAATTAATCAAGCCTCTTATTTTGATGAAGGGGACTGTGGAAGTAATTGCCTTAAGCAGAAGCAACCCAACTCCCTTTGAAGATTGTAGCTGTACCCCAGCCAGTGTCTGTGGATTCATCTTATCTACACGCTCTCAATCTGAAAGCACTGTGCAAAATGTATCAGCAACAAGGTTTCCAGGTTAAAAATGGCATCAAACTAACCTTGTTTGCAATTTATAAATTCATAGATATTTGTGTGTGTCTGTAAATATAGCCTGTGTCCATCACAAGCCAAACATCAAACTTCAAAGTGCCAATGAACTATGTAACAAAAGTAAGCCTGCTGTAGCTCAGTGGATAGCACTCTTGCCCCTTGACCAGCTTGTTGTGGATTCAATTCCTACTCTAGAGACTTGAGTACAATGTCCAGGTTGATATTCCCAGTAAGGGGATGCTGTGCCTCAGGCAATAAACTGAGGAGCCCTATCTAGCCTTTCATAGACTTCTTTGGAAAAGAGCAGGAGCTTACCCCCACCCCCCCACCCCCCCACCCCCCACCCCCTCACTAACCAATATATCACCACTAAAGCAAATAATCTGGTTATTATAACCAGGGCGGCACAGTGGCGCAGTGGTTAGCACCGCAGCCTCACAGCTCCAGGGACCCGGGTTCGATTCTGGGTACTGCTTGTGTGGAGTTTGCAAGTTCTCCCTGTGTCTGCGTGGGTTTTCTCCGGGTGCTCCGGTTTCCTCCCACAGCCAATGACTTGCAGGTTGGTAGGTAAATTGGCCATTATAAATTGCCACTAGTATAGGTAGGTGGTAGGGAAATATAGGGGATGTTTGGTAGGAATATGGGATTAGTGTAGGATTAGTATAAATGGGTGGTTGATGTTCGGCACAGACTCGGTGGGCCGAAGGGCCTGTTTCAGTGCTGTATCTCTAATCTAATCTAATCATAACAGAGTTGGTTGCTCTGCTACCTACATTACAACAGGGCTAACATTTCATTAGCTTTTTTGAGATGCCTGGAGGTTGCGAAAGATGCTGCAGAAATGCAAGTGCTTTCTTTCCTGGCAAGAGCTGTGAATTTACAAGCAGTTGCCAGTGTGTAAACTCTCGGCTACTTGACCGTCAGCTGTGCTGTTTATCCCATGTTCCCATACAGAACCTCGGTGGTGTCATTAAATGGTCAGGGCAGGTTAAACACAGCTCTGTCTTTTGACTGGGCTCCAGACAGATTACCTATGAGCACTCCATGGGAGGTACGGTAGTCATATTAAAATGCACAGTCATTAATGAGCAGCTGATTATTAATCAGTAAACTTCCACTGGCTGGGTTTCAGTCGCCGATTTATCAGTGTGAATGTTATTTGGTGTCACCATCTGCCGTGTCGGCTAAGAAATTAACCTTAAATTAATAAAATGACCTCCCTCAGCTCTGCTGGATGATAATTAAATAATAATCATAATACGTGCATTTGTATCATGTCACAAATTAAATTAATTTCAGAGTGCGGCCATCAACAATTGCGGCAGTCAATCTGTGACATTTCTCCAACAGCAAGGAACTGATTATTAATGTGTTTCATTAGGGGAGGAATTTGTTGGTCAAAGAATTCCCTGATCTTTAACTAAATGCCATAGGATTTTTAACAGCCAGAATTACCAGATGAGATCTTGGCTTCAGATGTTATTCAAAAAAAGGGCAACTTCAAAAATGCACAACATCCTTCCTGCTGCACTGTTGTGTCTTAATCCCCTCCCTATATCTGTAACCTCCTCCAGCCCTACAACCCTCCGAGATCTCTGCGCTCCTCCAATTCTGGCCTCTTGTGCATTCCCGATTTTAATTGCTCCACCATTGGCGGCCGTGCCTTCAGCTGCCTGGGGCCCCGAGCTCTGGAATTCCTTCCCTAACCCTCTCCGCTTCTCTCTCCTCCTTTAATACGCTCCTTAAAAGCTACCACTTTGACCAACCTTTTTGGTCACCTGTCCTGGTATCTCTTTATGTGGCTCAGTGTCATATTTTGCTGCTAACACTCCTGTCAAATACCTTGGGATGTTTTACTACCTTAAAGGTACTATACAAATACAAGTTGTTGTTTAGTTTAGTTTAGAGATACAGCACTGAAACAGGCCCTTCGGCCCACCGAGTCTGTGCCGCCCATCAACCACCCATTTATACTAATCCTATACTAATTCCATATTCCTACCACATCCCCACCTGTCCCTATATTCCCCTACCACCTACCTATACTAGGGGCAATTTATAATGGCCAATTAACCTATCAACCTGCAAGTCTTTGGCAGTGGGAGGAAACCGGAGCACCCGGAGGAAACCCACGCAGACACAAGGAGAACTTGCAAACTCCACACAGGCAGTACCCAGAATTGAACCCGGGTCGCTGGAGCTGTGAGGCTGCGGTGCTAACCACTGCGCCACTGTGTTGTTGTCGGGCTTGATTTGTGATTCTAGCGTCATGAGCCACCCTACTGCGCCAAGCTAGCACAATGATCGACTGGTGTGATCTCAAGAGTAGGTTTATCATAATTTTATTGTGGGTGCTTACAAACCTGAGTTACTTTATTGTATAGGCTGCTATAAAAATATAATCAAATGGGGTGGCTGCGGTGGATCAGACACATCCACAGGATGGAAGATGGTCACATACCCAAGGACCTCCTGTATGGTGAGGTAGCCGGGGCCAGACGACCAGTGGGGTGCCCAAAGCTCCGCTTCAAGGATGCTTGCAAGCGTGACATGAAGGCCCTAAATGTTGACTATCGCGCCTGGGAGACACTAGCTGGTGAGAGGGAAATAGCGACACATCCTGTGGACTGGGTGTGCACGACCACGATGACCAGTTGCTACAGCAGCTTGGCAACAGGCGCCAACATCAAAAATAACTCACAGCGTCACTTGGCAGCTTCACTTGCGGCACTTGCGGCAGAACCTGCCTCTCAAGGATTGGCCTTCACAGCCATCAGCAAAGGTGCACCAAGAGAAGACACCCCACCTGAATGGTTTGTTTGCTGTGTGTCCATCATCTTTCATAGATGGGAGGATGCCAACCCAACATCAGACACAACCTTAAACACAAGACACTCAGGCTGCTCATGGGAGTGACGAGTGACTTTGTACCCAGAAGAAGAGCTAAGCCAAGACCAGAACTCATATCAATACCCCTTAATCTGATGTGGTGATTATGGTGGGGTTGAGGGATATGGGGAAAAAATGTCGAATTTTTACAAGGTTTCAAGTCACAGGATTTAAACGTGTGTGTTATGCACGCATTTGTCAATAATAAGAATTGGAACATTTCTGCTTTTCAACACACTTGACAGCAAAGAGAGAGAGAGGACCTTTTGAACACAAGGAACAGATGAGCACCAAACTATTTATCTGTAAACTCAATGGCCCACAAATTGAGCCATGTGGCCGTTTTTCAGGCACAACACGGCCTCCTAAATCCCCAAAATAGCAGGTGCACCCCTCCCGACACGCATTGATTCTGCCTTCCTGTTCACCGCCACTCGTGGGCCTCTTCCCACACCACCCAAAGGTGGGCACTCCTGAAAATTTCTAGGCCAATTATTTTCCAGTGAAGGCCCTCAGTTAAAGACTGAAAGGCTTGTAATGGTTTGAAAGCTGTGTGTGTGTGTGTGTGTCAGCTGTGGCTCAGTGTGTAGCACCCTTGCCTCTGAGTACAAAGATTGTGTGGGTTCACGTTCCCTTCCAGGACTTGGATGCAAAAGTCCAAGGCTGACACTCCAGTGCAGTACTGAGGGGGTGCTACACTGTCAAAGGTGCTGCCTTTTGGATGAGACATTACCTCGATGCCCTTTCAGGAGGATGTCGAGATCCTGTGGCCACTATTTGGGCTGGGGAGTTATCTCTGGTGACCTGGCCAATACTTATCATTCAATCAAAATCAAAGGAACCATCACATTTCCATTTGTGGGATCTTGCTGTGCATTAGTTGCCACATTTCTTACATTACAGCAGCGACCTCATTGGCTGTAAAGCGTTCTGGGACATCCGGCGGTGGTGACAGGCGCTATATAAATGCAAGTGTCTTTTTCTTTTAACTGCGAAACAGATTTATACTGAAGACTGGACCCAGTTGAACATGAGCTGACCAAAGCAACACAATTAATCAGCGTTGATGAACTGAATCAATATATTCTTCCGAGTTGGAGATACAGCCTGTAAGTTAATTCAGGCAGAAGGGAAATGACTGGCCTTTTTTTTCCTTTCACACTGAACTGGGACGAGTATAACCTGATACGACAGGAGCCTGCGTTTTGTAATTAAAGCCCTTTTTATTTCTGAGTATGACCAGCAAGCATTAATTAGCGGTTTTACCTTTCATCCTTTCTTGAAAGGAACTTTCTTTTCATTAGTCATTTGTTTGTTGTTTGAGGAGGGGGGTGGGAAAAAGGTTGGGATTTTTGCAGGGAGGGTGGAGATACTGTGGTGCTGTGGCTAATTGTCTAGGGCTAGCGGCAGGGATTAGGAAACTCTGGCTCCATTGAAGAACTTCAGCTTGAAAGAAGAGCCGAGCCCAAGCTCTCCTCCGTGCTGCACTCGCTTTTGTTTGTGTCAATAGGATTTACGGATGCAGCTCCCAAAAACTAAAGCTCCCCAGAGCCCCGTATCATGCTGGGTTTGGCTTTGGCCTGTTCAGTCTCCTCTTGAGGGCCTGTGTTGTGGTTCCCGACTGACAAACACTGCTCAGAAACGAAGAAAAGAAAGTTGAGATTCTCGGGCTTAATCCCATCGTTGTAATGAAAGGACTTGCATTTATATAGCACCTTTCGCAACCGTCAGACGTCCCAAAGCACTTTTGCAGCCAATGACGTACTTTCTGAAAGTGTAGTCACTGTTGTAATGTGGGAAACATAAACAGCCAATTTGCGCACAGCAAGATTCCACAAACAGCAACGTAATAAATGAGCGGATAATCTGTTCTTGAGATGTTGATTCCTCTTTGAAATAGTGCCATTGGACATTTAATATCCAGCTCAGACAGCAGATGGGGCCTTGTTTTAACACCTCATCTGAAAGATGGCGCCTCTGACAGTGCAGCACTCCCTCAGTACTACATTGCAGTGTCAGAGTAGACTTTTGTCAGCCTTCTGGCTCAGAGACAAGCATGCTACCCACTGAGCAGTAGCTGACACGTCGAGAAAAATCTTACCCAGAATTGTTGGCATTGCCACTGGATGTTGGTTTTGCCTCTGCCAACGGTGACAAAGGTGGCAGGTATTTTGGGCCTCAGTGCAAGGATTAACCAGTCTCCGATCTTATCTAGGGTGGGGGATTGGGCACATCCAAGAACCTTCTCATAGGCCTGGTCCTGGCCAAAGTGGTCATCTACAGGTCCAGGTTAGATGTGGACTGTGGGAGGGGGTGGTTTGCTCTTGCTACCCGCCTTTCTTCCACATTCCTGTCCCCGTTGTGTGGCCCTGGAAAAGGAGCATTTGGTGCCCACGGGTAGGATTAAGGCCTCCCACAACTTGTGGTCCAGAAATGGAGGAACGCAGTTCTCTAACATATTGCATTACAGGTAAAAAGGACGACTTTATGCAGCACCATCATCGCAACCCACAGAAAGCATCTTGAACTGTGAATTGGCTCGAGGTCCAGTGGCTGTTGCTACGCGGGCAAGTGCAAGTCGGTGTGTGCACAGCAAGATCCCACAGACAATAACAAAATGAACGACCCGCCACTCTGTTTTTTTATATCTTGTTGGTGTTCGTTTGTAGAGGATGGTCGACCAGGAATAATGAGACAACTGCTTCCACGTTAGCCGTAGAGTGGACGTAAGGCATGGGTGCCTGCCAGGCAGGTGTCGTACGCCAGGCGTCGAACCCCAACGGATCGCTTTCGGGGCTCACTGTCTGTCGAGAGGAGCCACTCTTTCAACTGGATTTCCCGCTCAGGGAAGGAATCCTGCCAGCTCCATGATGCCACGCAGGTACCCCTCCCAACGCTAAGTTACGTTCTTTCTCTGGATGTGGGCAGGTTTGGCATTTTATCATCCAGTTGTGTTGAAAAGATGGTGTGGATGGTGCTGTGACTGAGTGACATGCTACACCAGTTAAGAGCCAGCTCCATTGCTGTGGGTCTGGAGTCACATGTAGGCCAGACCGGGTAAGGCTGGCAGATTTCCTTCCCTAAAGCACGTTAGGGAACCAGTTGGGTGTTGATGACAATCAGGAAGTTTCATGGTCATTGTTTCCTGATCTTGAAAAAGCGGATTCTAATTCTCAAACAAGATTGGCCATTCCTTCGTTGTCGATGAGTCAAAATTCTGGAACACCCTCCTTAGCTGCATTGTGGCAACACCATCCCCACAGGGACTGCAGGAGTGTAAGAAGAAACCACTTTCTCTGGAGAACTAGGGATGGCCGATAAAAGCGACCGTGACAGTGTCACCCGCTTCCGAAAAGAAAGTTAAATGGAAAGGTTTTCATCAGGGTGTCTAGATGGATACAGCTGGTGCAGTGGTTCGCACCGCAGCCTCACAGCTCTAGTGATCCAGTTTCGGTTCTGGGTACTGCCTGTGCGGAGTTTGCAAGTTCTCCCTGTGGCCGTGTGGGTTTCTGCCGGGTGCTCTGGTTTCCTCCCACTGCTAAAGACTTGTAGGTTGATAGGTAAATTGCCCCTAGTGTAGGTAGGTGGTAGGGAATATGGGATTAATGTAGGATTAGCATAAATGGGTGGTTGATGGTTGGCACAGACTTGGTGGGCTGAAGGGCCTATTTCAGTGCTGTATGATTCTATATGTGCAAACACAACGGTTCTCTGAGGCTTTAATGTTTGCTTTAATGATATTCCCCCCTCCCCAACACCCCAGTTTTCTGATGTAAGGTCACTGACCTGAAACGTTAACTCGGCTTCTCTCTCCACAGATGCCGCCAGACCTGCCGAGTATTTCCAGCATTTCTTGTTTTTATTCACCCCAGTTTCCTTCCTTCCTCTCCCGAAAGGGAGAGACTATGAAACGTAGGAAACATGGCAGCCAATTTGTGCACAGCAAGATCCCACAAACAGCAATGGACTCCAATCTCAGATGTTGGTTGAGGGATGAATGTGATAAACATTTCAGATTCATGTCACAGTAGGTTTCCATCTGGTATGCATTAGATTAATGACGTCCCTTACATACATTTGTCCATTTAGAATTACTATTTGTGAAAATGTTGGCCTAGGACATGAGGGAGAAGAATTCCACCCCCAACCCCCCCCCCCGCCCACCCCGCCCCCACTCTTCTGTGAAATAGTGGCCAGGCGATCCTTTATGCCCACCTGAGTGGGCAGACAGGGCCTCTCGCCTGCAAGACAGCACCTCTGACAGTGCGGCACTCCCTCAGTGTGAGTCTAGATTATTCTACTCAAGTCTCTAGAAGCCATGAGCTTCTGACTCGGATGACAGCACTGACCACTGAGGCACAACTGATCTGGAATTGTGCCTCTGTGGAGATTCAATCTCCTCCAATTAACCACAGTCCTTGTAAGGTTCGCTTCAAGGTGGAGTCTCATCTTTTGCAAGACTCCTACAAAAGCATGAAAATTAAATGGTTTGGAGCCTTTGGACTTAATGTCATGACTCACCCACACTTACTTGTCTGGGGAGAGACAGTGATCCTGTTCCAGGTAGGTTTTTAAGTAAAATAGCTGTAACTAATTCTAGAGCTTCAGGCCAGGGAGTGCGTAACACCGTTCGGGTGGTGGTGAAGGATAAGGAAGGAGGCGCACTGGTTGACCGTACCTTCTTCATTAAGAAAATCCTTATTGATTGCCGTGGATTCCAAGCTGTGGACATCTTCTGCCTGCAGGACTTCCCCAGCAGTGGATTATTGATGTGACTTTCAAGAACGTGGCGGGATGCATCAAGTTCCTGAAGGTGTTCAAGGAGAAGGGAAACCAGGCGCCACTGTCCATCCTCACAGTGGAGCCACTCTTCGTGCTGCCACCACAACATGACTGGGTGGTGACAATTCACCTCTGTAACCCCCATGTTCCTGTCATGGATGTACTCACCTCCCTCGCCTGGTACGTTGAGGTGGCCGGCAGCAGCACTGATGTCAAGGACCCATTTGGGATTTGAATCAGCAAACGGCAGGTCAAGGTGACCTTGAAGGTCGATGCCAATGGAGCCATCATCCATCCACCCTCCAGCTTCGCTATCGGGGGAAGTTGAGGCTTCCTGGTCTATGCGGGGAAGCCCAGAGTTTGTCGCGCCTGTGGCAAATCTGGTCACGTGGCAGCTACCTGCAGCATAGTCGTCTGCAAGAACTGCAAGAAGGAAGGCCATCAGACCAAGGACTGTAAGCAGAGTAAGTGTTGCAACCTGTGCGGTGGGACAGGCCACCTCTACAAAACCTGCCCCAAATGCTACCTCATTATGCTCAGGCGGCAAGGTCCAAGGAAAGGCTGGGAGAAGGAACGGTAAACGCATCTGGAGCTGGGAAGGACACAAGCAACCCTCTCCGCAGCAAGGAAAGTCTACCTGAGAAGGAGAAGAAAGGGGAGGCAGTTGCAACCAGTGACCCAGCACCTACCCCGTGCCCGGAAACCCCTCCTCTACAGACAGAATCAATGGAGGAGGAGGCAGCAGATGGACAAACAGGTCAGTGGCAACTGGTACAAAGGAAAACCACAAAGAAGCCTCCAAAAAGAACAGGTTACCTCCCAAACCAGTGGCAAGAGGAGGCTACAGTCTAAGACTACATTGGACGAGGAAGGGCTGGAAAGACAGCACCTGCAAAAGAAGCGACAGAACTCAAAGGAGCTGGAAGAGCAAGCTCCTCCAGCTCCAGGGCACTGGAAGCTGAGACGGGCCCAGTGTGCCCCAACCCCAAAGCGCTGAACTCCGCGAGATGCCCAGCGCACCCCAGCTCCGGGAGACCAAGAGTAGTGATGGCTTCAAGGAGGGACAGAGGGAAAAGACGCCATGAACGAAGGATAGCCCAAGCCTTGCTGCTGCCTCCCAAGATTTGCACCCCCACCTCCCCCCTGCTCCCGGGATGTCACCCCAGCGGAACAACAACCCCATGAGTAACCAGGAGGGGTTTCTGAGCCCAACGAATGTGAAACCGCTTGTGCACACTGGATATGTAGGAACATTCCCAAAGACTGGGACTAGCAAGGACACCTGGTGTGGTAAGCAACACCCAACTTTAAAACGGGTATAAAGATTGCTTCGATTAACGTGCATAGCGTTCAATCCACTACGTGATTTGTTTCGACCTTGGACTACCTCGCCAAGGTCAAAGCTGATCTGTTTCTGCAGGAGTGTGGAATCCCACACTTTGCTTCCAGGCAGTTGTCGTGATGGTGATCCCATGGGCCATCGATCTGGTCGGGGAAATGATTCCCGTTCCTCCGGCCTGGGTATTCTGTCAGGAGGCAACTTCACCATCTCCGAATTTAAGGAGGTGGTGGGCGGTAGCCTCCTCGTAGCAGATGTAATGTACAACAACGCTCCGCTCGGGTTGATCAATGTGTACACCCCAGTTCAATGCAGCTCCCACTGCTGCTGGCGACATTCGGGCCGGTCATTCTAGGCGGTGACTTCAACTGCATCATCGATGCAGCTGGTTGATCCGGCAGTGACGACAGCAAACTGGACGCTACGTCCAGACTCCTAATGGAAACAGTAAAAGATGCCAAACTGCACGACGTCTTCAGCAAACCTGCAGACGGAGCGCAGCGCAGATACACCTGGTCAAGATCGGACGGGTCTGCCCGTTCCAGGATTGACTTCCTGTTTGTGTCCCGTGCTGTCACGGTCGGATCCACCGACGTCAAGCCGGTGTTCTTCTCCGACCATTGCCTCTTACTGGCTGACTGTCACTTACAGGACGACCAGCGGGTTGGCAGGGGGACGTGGAAGCTCAATGCTACACTGCTAACCCCAGAGAACGTTGAGGAACTCAAAAGGGATTACAAAGGTTGTAGAACCGTGAAACCCCTCTTTGATTCTCCAGTTCACTGGTGGGAGGTGATCAAGGAGAACATCAAGAGGTTCTTTATCTTCAAAGGGGTTCAGAGGGCAAGGGAGAGACAGAGGGAAATGTCCCGACTCCAGAAAAGTATGCAAAATCTGCCCTGGCTGCAGTCGATGGGGGTCGAGGTCAAGGAGGATCTCCAAGAGGTGAAGAGCCAGCAGGCCTCGCTCTTTGCCAAGGAGGCCTCCAAGATCACCTTCCGGTCCAGAGTCCGCTCCATTGAGCAGGATGAGACGTGCTCGCGTTACTTCTTCCAAAAGGTACACAGAGAGAGCTCTGTTATCAGCAGCCTGAAGGAAGAAGATGGCTCGGTGACGTCTTCACAGTCCGACATACTAAGGATCAGCAAATCCTTTTATGCTGGGCTGTATGACGTGAAGCCCACAGACAGCAGAGCCTCCCAGTCCTTCCTGTCATCTATCATGGAGGTCTTAGATGACAGCATGCGGGAGAGTCTGGACAAACCGCTAACTCTGGACAAGCTGACAAAGACCGTCAGGTCCTGTGAGACGAGTAAAACTCCCGGAAGCGACGGCTTACCGGTCGAGTTGTACTCGGCCCTGTGGGACTTGGTCGGTCCAGACCTGCTGGAAGTATACGAGAGTATGCTCCTGGCCGGCAGCATGTCAGAATCCATGAGGAAAGGCATCATCACCCTTATCTAAAAGCAGAAGGGGGAGAGGGCAAAAATCAGAAATTGGTGGCCCATCTCACTGCTTAATGTTGACGACAAGATTCTGTCCAAAGTCACAGCCAGTCAGGTCAAGTCTACTCTGGAGTTGGTGATTCACCCCGATCAGACCTGTACTGTACCCGGCAGGAAGATCTCCGATAGTCTCACGCTACTCAGGGATATGATCGCCTATGTATGGGACAGGAGGGTGGACACCTGCCTCATCAGCTTGGATCAGGAGAAGGTTTTTGACAGGATATCGCAGACCTACATGATGAACGTGCTTTCCAAAATGGGGTTTGGGGAGGGAATCTGCAATTGGATCCAACGGCTCTACACAAACATCAGTAGCGCAGTCTCAATCAATGGGTAGGAATCAGAAAGGTTCCAGATCCAATCTGGAGTCAGACAGGGCTGTCCCCTCTCCCCGGTCTTGTTTGTTTGCTGTATTGAACCCTTTTCTGAGTCTATTAGGAAGGATGCGAGCATAACAGGGGTGACAATCCCAGGCAGTGGAGGCACTCAGGTTAAAACCTCCCTGTACATGGATGACGTCGCCGTCTTCTGCTCGGATCCGCTGTCCGTGCGCAGACTGATGAGCATCTTCGACCAGTTTGAACTGGCCTCAGGAGCCAAAGTTAACCACGGCAAGAGCGAGGCCATGTTCTTTGGGAACTAGGCCGACCAATCCTTTGTCCCCTTCACCGTTAGGTCAGATTACCTGAAGGTGCTGGGGATATGGTTCGGAAGGGCCGGGGCGTGCACCAAAACCTGGAAGGAGCGAATAGCCAGGATACACCATAAACTGAGCATGTGGGGGCAGCGATCTCTCTCCATTGTGGGTAAGAACCTGGTCATCAGGTGCGAGGCGCTCATGTTGTTGCTGTACGTGGCGCAGGTCTGGCCCATACCCCACTCCTGCGCCGTGGCGGTCACCCGAGCCATTTTCAGCTTTATCTGGAGATGAAATGGACCGGGTTCTGAGGGACACGATGTTCAAACCTCTGGATAAAGGCAAGAAAAACATACCCAACATCGCCTTCATCCTGATGACCACCTTCGTGTGCGACTGCATCAAGCTGTGCGTAGAGCCCCAGTATGCAAACATCAAGTGTCACTATGTGCTGAGGTTCTATCTGATCCCGGTTTTGCGAAGGATGGGTCTGGTCACATTGCCGTGGAACACTCCATCCAGTTCGACCGTGCCGTACCACCTATCCTTCATGGGAAAGTTTGTGCAGAAAAACACCTTTGACCACCAATCCATCAGGCAGTGGTCTGCACGGAATGTCCTCAAGGCCCTATGGGAAAAGGAGATGGTGGATCCTGTCGGATGGTCATTTGGCGAATGCCTCATCACCAGAACTTTCAAACAAGCACCAAGATGTAGCTTGGCTGGTGGTGAGAAGGGCCCTCCCCGTCACATCCTTCCTGCACACCTGAAGTCTCGCCCCCTCCGCAGGCTGTCCTCGAGGTGGCTGCGGTGGGGAAGAGACGGTTGCCCACCTCCTCCTGGAATGTGTCTTTGCAAAGCAGGTGTGGAAAGAGACGCAGTGGTTTTTGTTGAGGTTCATCCCAAGCAGCTCTGTAACACAGGAGTCTGTGCTCTACGGGCTGTTCCCAGGGACACACACCAAGACAAACATCAACTGCTGCTGGAGGACCATCAATTCGGTGAAAGACGCCCTTTGCTCTGCCCGAAACTTTCTGGCCTTCCAGCGCAAAGAGTTGTCCACGACTGAGTGTTACAGACTGGCACATTCCAAGGTCCAGGGCTACGTGCTGAGGGGAGCACTACAGCTTGGGGCAGCCGCCGCATAGGCTCAATGGGGAAAGACCACTGTGTAGGGTCCCCCCGCCAAGCTGAACTGAGGGGCTGGACCCATGGGAAACCCCTCGGACTATATACACCAAATATGGGTTTGCTGTAAAATGTACATGGCAGGTAAAATGGAATGGAAGGGTTGTGAGGCAACTCACTGCTGTATTGAAGCAAACTGATTTCCTTTGCACTTTCTGAAATGTCAACTTGGAGCTGTTTTGAACTGGTTTGTAATGTATTTTTTACAGATTTTTATGAATAAAGTATATTTTTGGGGGGAAAAAAAACCTATACGATCTCTGCTTTTCACTTGTGAGGGTTGGGTTGAAACACTTGAAGATTTGCACTTGGAGTCTATACGATCAAAATTGCTGCATTCTTTGATGAAGATCATTGCCTTGTAATTGCTTCTGCTCAGCCATTGTTATGTCAGTAGCTAACTTTATACTGCTACTAGACTGTATCATATTCCCACATGCACTAAGTTCCACACTCTTGTCATGTCGTTCGTTGCTAAGTTCCACTTCACCTTTAGAGTTCAGCAGGAAATCCAGGCTGACGCTCCCAGTGCAGTGCTGAGGGTGTGCTGCACTGTCGGAGGTGCCATCTTTTGGATGAGACGTGAAACTATGATCCTTGTCTGCCCTCTTAGGTGGATGCAAAAGATCCCATGGAACTGTATCATAGAATGGTTACAATACAGAAGGAGGCTATTCAGCCCATCGTGTCCATGCTGGCTCTCTGCACCAGCAACTCAGCTCGTCCCACTCCCCTGCCTTTTCCCCATAGCCCTGCAATTTTTTTTTTCTCTTCAGATAATTATCCAATTGCCTTTTGAAAGCCATGATTGAATCTGCCTCCACCTCACTCTCAGGCAGTGCATTCCAGATCCTAACCACTCACTGTGTAAAAAAAAGCTCTTCCTCATGTCTCCATTCGCCAATCACCTTCATCGAACAGCAGCCATCCTTCCCGGTGTCCTGGGCCAATATTTAATCCTCACCCAACAGAAACAAAACAGATGATCTGGTCGCTATCACATTGCTGTTTGTGGGAGCTTGCTGTGCGCAAATTGGTTGCCGTTTTTCCTACATTACAAAAGTGACTACACTTCAAAAGTACTTCATTGGCTACAAAGCGCTTTGGGACATCCTGAGGTGTGAAAGGTGTTATATAAATGCAAGTCTTTCTTTCTCACACACTATTCATACTGTTTCCTCCTACACCTCTGTCCTTCTGGACAGAATCACTACGTATCACTCCCTCGTTGCCTCCACCCCTGCTTTCAAAACTGACCTAAAACCTTTTCTTTTTAACACGCTTTTAACCCAAGCTCCATATTTTCCTGATCTCCCATGGTTTCCATTTTCGTCCTCTCCCACTAAGACATTCCCTGGGGTTGCCACCTCTCCAGGATCAACCTGGAGCCTCCAGGAATTACAGATTAACCTCCCGGATGTTGCATCTCGGAGCAAAACACAGGAGAAAAATCACCCCCCAAAAAAGGTCTGTTTTTCTTTTACATTTTCTCTGAACACCTTTGTTCATTTGTTTTAAAAATATTCGAGATGGGGGTTGGCAGGGGCAATGGATGTTTGACGGGATGGTGGAGGTATGAGGCCTAGTGATGAAACCTCCAGGGAGACATCCGATCAGAGTTGGCAACCACCACCCCCCCCCCCCAACCCCCAACACCAAACATCATGGCTGAAATATTGTGTAAAGGACATGTGATGTTAACTTAAGAGACAGGAAATAAACGCATAACTTTAGATCTCTTTCAAATCCTTCCATTTATTCTTTTAACTCTGCTTATTATAGTGTCATACTGGGATGGGGGTTTGGTTGGTGAGGGGGGAGACGGTTGCTATGGACTGGAGGTAGGCCTCTGCTGTGACCAGAGAGCCATAGGCCCGGCCTGTGCAGTCAGGTTTGATCAGGAAGGTATGAAAAGGGATTCACCAAATTGCACATTACAGAGATCAAAAGTGCTTTCCACACACAGCCATGGATTTCAGACACAATTTAGCCCCTGGCTGCGGGCAACAGTGAGCTGCTAAGAAGCCAAGAAACACACACAAAAAAAGAAAATCTAACAATATTAGCATGGCTTAGTCAGTGACAGACTCTTGTTTTCTCCCCCCCTCATAAACCGCATTACCCAGCATGTTCCTGTTGTTAGATTTGACAGCTGTATATATTTACTGGCCTCCACAAATCTTTGCAGGAAACTCCCGGTTTTACATTACAAATGGGCCCGGATTACAGCTTATCCACAATTTTTAATATGATCTGGTTATACACTCATCCAATCTCCCTTACTTTGCATAGACCAGATATTGAGGGAACAGAGCTGAAAATCTTTTTCAAAGGAGCTTGTGTTTATGCAGCATCTTTCATGATCTCAGGCCGGAATCTTACCGGCACATCGTGAGTCCCAATGTTAGGATCAAAAGTGGCTCCCAAGCCCGTGCGGGCGGCTGGCAGGGACCCCCGGGGTGATTGTACTGGTGGTGGCCAATTATGAGGTCACCACCGGGACCACTGCCCGAGTAAGGGTGGCGGCCTGCCTCCCTGAGCTGCCTGACCAATCAAAGGGCTGATAGGTGAGTCAAGGGTGTTCTGGAGCCAGGCAGGCCACGGCGATTGGAAGGGTGAACACTACAGTGGTGGCATCGGAGTAACGGGATGGGGTGGGGGGGGGGCGGCGTTGCCCAAGTGCCCCTCCTTGGGGCATGGAGCCTCCGGAAAAGAAGGCTCACCCCCTGGGAAGAAGCTGGGGAACTGCCTCCATATAGCTGGCGGACTCACCACACGGCGTTCCGAGGCTCGTAAAACCCCGGTGGCCTGGTAAAATGGCTGTCGACAGGCCAATTAATTGGATGCCTGTGTCCAGTCGGTAGATAGCCAAGCCTCTACCGATCTCGCCTTTGGTAATATCCCATGGCGGCAGGAACACGTTGGGTTTCCCTCCCAATGCCTTGCAATGCCATTTGCCATCCTTCCCACTTCCCAGTCTCCAAGTGGCTGGGGGAATTCAGCCCAGGGCATCCCAAAGTTTCTTACAGCCAATGAAATACCTCCTCAAGTGTAGCCACTGTTTTAACGGAGGAAACGCGGCAGACAATTTGGGAACAGCAAGATCCCGCTAACAGCAATGTGATAATGACCAGATAATCTGTTTTTTTTTGGTGATGTTGGTTGATGAAAAACTTTTTTTACACAGCGAGTGGTTAGGATTTGGAAAGCACTGTCTGATAGGGCAGGGGATATCGATTCAATATGAGTCTTCAAAAGGGAATTGGATAAATACTTGAAAAAGAAAGAAATTGCGGAGCTATGGGGAAAGAGGGGGACCAGCTGGATTGCTCTACGAAAGAGCCAGCACAGACACGATGGGACGAATGACCTCCTTCTGTGCTGCACTGTCCTCTGATGCTATGTCAAACATTGTCCCTGCACACTGGGGAGAACTCCTCATCTTTGAAATAGCGCCACTTCTACATCCGCCTGAGGGGCCTTGAATCACTCAAGCCGCCATTTTCCTATATGAACCCAGAATGTTACCGGGGCTTTGATGAGTAACGTAGCTTGGGCAATTCTCTCCTTATCTAATGTCAGGGCATAGTGACCAGCAGCAGAAAGCATGATTGACTTTTGATTGCCTCCATCTCTGCTGTGACTCAGCGGGTAACTCTCTCACCTTTGTATTAGAAGGTTGTTGGTTCATGTCCCACTCCAAAGACTCGAAGAGCAAACCCAGGCTAACGTGCCCAGTGTCGTACCGAGCAACTACTGTCTGAGGTGCAACCTTTTGGCTGAGACGCCAACCGAGGTCCTGTCAGGTGGGCATAAAAGATCCCATGGCACTATTTTAAAGAAAAGCAGGGGAGCTCTTCTTGGCCAATATTTATCCCTCAACTGACACTTAAAACAGACGATCGCATTGATGTATGTGGGAGCTTGCTGTGCACAAATTGATAGATTCCTACATTACAACAGTGACTACCCTTCAAAAATACTTCATTAGCCATAAAGCGCTTTGGGACATTTTGAACGATGAAAAGACACTAGAGAAAGAGAAGGCTGGGACTAGCTAACGTAATGCACACCAGGAACAACAACTTGCATTTATATAGCGCCTTTATCTATCCTTAGCCCCCCCCCCCACTCCTATTTCTCATCTACATGCTGCCCCTCAGCGACATCATCGGAAAACACAATGGCAGTTTTCACATATACGACGATGAGACCCAGCTCTACCTCACCACCACTTCTCTCGACCCCTCTGCCATGTCTAAGTTGTCTGATTGCTTGTCCAACATCCAGTACTGCACGAGTAGACATTTTCTCCAATGGACTATTGGGAAGACTGAAACCATTGTCCTTGGTCCTCACCACAAACTCTGTCGTCTATCCCCTGACCCTATCCCTCTCGCTGGCAACTGGCTGAGGCTGAGTAACAGAGGAAACCCTGAGTGATTGTGCAAAATCAGGGCCAGTGTGGTCCCTTCTGTCTGCCCGGCTGGGATCAGTGCAGACCAGGGATCGAGCTAGAGACTTCTGTGGCCTTACCACAAAAGTCCCACAATAGTATGTGCCCATTGAGAGATCAGGGGCTTCAATAAACAGTTAGAAAGGTAAATTGAACAACGCCAGTAAATGGTAGTAGAGTGGGATTTTGTCGTGAGGGGAAGGCTGTGTTGCATTTTCAGCATGCCTAAACATTTTGTCTAATCCTTGCTGTGAGCAAAGTTTTAACAGTGTAATCCCACGTCACTCAAAACAAAGCTGTCAACACAGGACCGATTTCAAGATCTGTTCATTAAGAGAGATCACGGAAAGGACGCACCACGTGCTCCACACAGGACAAAGAGAAAAACAGGTTTATTTTGTGCGGAATTGGCAGTCGGGGCGAAAACAACCAACATGCACATACAGGGCGTCACCCACGCAATAACTGACATTTGGGAAGTTTGCTCCCAGCTCAACATCACAGCTAAGATACAAAACAAGTGAGGAATTTGTGTTTAAATTACGCCTTTCATGTCCTCAGGAGTCCCAGCCAATGAAGTAGCTGTTCGAAATGTAGTCACTGCTGTAATGTAGGAAAATGCAACAACTAATTGCCGCACAGCAAGATCCCACAAACAGCAATGAGATAAATGACCAGATAGTACCGGGACAGGGTACCAGCTCCAGCCTTCTTCGCCGGTAATGCCATAGGATCTTCCAAGTTGACCTGAGAGGGCAGACGGGTCCTCGGTTTGAAGTCTCATCCGAAAGACAGCACCTTGAACAGTGTGGCACTCCCTCAGTACTGCACTGAGAATATCAGCCTACCTGTTGTGCTTAAGACCTTGGAGAATGATGTGAGCCCATAACCTTCTGAGTTATGTTGAAAGTGCCACCCACCGAGCTGCAGCTAGCACACAATGCATTAGCTTGTACATGTACCCTGTGCTGTAGTCTGGTAGCATGTTCGATCACTGGCCTGTACTGGATGGGTTGAGCTCAGCTGGGGTGGAAGTTGGAAGCCACGGTGAACACAGTCCTCCCCCTCACCCAGCGTCCTCCCAGGTATCTACTTTCCAACAGAGGTTCCCAGAGACCAATCAGGAGGAACCATCCTGGCAGATTCTACCCCCTGTCTCCAATCCCCTCCCAGCTCAGGAATCCTATGATAACCCCTATGGCCACCCCAGCTGAGATGAGATGATCCAACTCGGTACAGGATCAAACCTAGGCCCTTCTTGCCAGTACGCCTCAGTCAGCTTGGCTCGTTTATTAACGGAGGTGTCAGCCCAACTCGGTGAAGTAACTCCTTAATCAATCAGAGGCAATATCAGATGGACTGAGAGGTTCTTAGCCAAGGCTCTCCTGATGGTTCAGTTGGGCCAAGGGTGTCCCTCACTGACGCCTTCAGACTAGAAGGTCCCAGGTTCGATATCACCAGTACTGAGTTCGTTCTCTCTGTTGGGTGGTAGATGGATGGGTATGGAATGGAATAATATCAGAGTGGGTTCCCACTCATTACTGCTATCCAATAAGCCATGCAGGGAATGTCCAGGTCTGAATAGTTGGTAGCACTCTCACCTCTGAGGCAGAAGCTTGTGGGTTCAAGTCCCGCTCCAGGACTTGAGCACAAAAATCAAGGCTAACACTCCCAGTGAAGGACCATGGGAGTGCTGCACTGACAGAGGTGCTGTCTTTCAGATGAGATATTAAATTGATGTCCTGTCTGCCCTTGCAGGTGGATGTTAAAGATCCCAAGGCACTATTTCAAAGAAGAGCAGGGGAATCCTCCCCCAGTGGCCTGGCCAATATTTATCCCTCAATCAACATTACAAAAACAGATTATCTGGTTATTATCACATTGCTATTTGTGGGAGCTTGCTGTGTACAAATTGGATGCAGTGTTTCCTACATTATAACAGTGACTGCACTTCAAAAAGTGCTACATTGGCTGTAAAGTGCTTTGGGGCGTCCTGTCATTGTGAAAGGCGCTACAGAAATGCAAGTTCCTTCTTTTCTTTTAGAATCTCAGGTGAAGACAGAATCAAGCCTGGTTCAGATACTCTCTTTACAACAAGTAGAACTTGCATTGATATAGCATCTTTAATGTAGTAAAGCACCGTGGTACATTTCACTGCATTAAAGATGTTATATATGTTGTAAAACCTCCCGAGGCACCCAATCACATTAATAGATATTAGGACAGGCAACCAAAAGCTTGGACCAGGGGTTCGATTTTCAGGAACATCTTAAAGGGGGCGAGAGGGAGGTAGAGAGGTGGAGAGGTTTAGTGAGGGAATTCCAGAGGTTAAGGCGTTGACGGCTGAAGGCACGGCCGCCAATGATGGAGCGAAGAGAGTGGGAGGTGGTACAGGAGGACTGACTGTAAAAGAGTTCTGCATTGAAAGAATATCTTCAAAGGGTGGGGCTGAGGAGGGGGATACTTTTACAGAAGCACTACTTTATTCTGCTCCCAGTATCTCAGCGGAGTATTAAACTCATCTATCGATGAGGACTATTGAGGTGCCAACTGAAGCAGTGTCCTCGCATTACGAATGTTAATTGCTTCCATTTTCTTTTTAAGAGGCGACCACTCTCCTTTTTGTTTTGATTGGGTTTGAAAAAGTTATTGCCAATCCGGGCCGTTTAATTAACCAGATAAGGTCCAGTAGTTGGCATGATCAGTAAATACAGCACTAAAGCTTTCCCACAAGGCCCTTTGTGATGGTCAAGTCCTTCAGGCTTTGCTTTCAGTAAATATTCGAACAACTGCTTTTTCTCTGATGCCCCATTTTAACATTCTTTTACACTAATCAACATAAACACAGTGAGGTTCTTCAATCTGGGAGAAGCACCTGTGGCAAGTTGGCGTCTGTGACTGGAAGGAGCCCCCGCCCCGCCCCGCCCCTTGACATCATCCCTCAGGGACTCTCTAAACTACAGGAGTGCGGCTGACCGCAGACAACTCCCTCGGTCAGTTGGCCCCCCCACGATGGCTTCCTCTGCAGTTGGGGTTCTGGAAAAGCAATGTCCCCTGCAAGCTCGCCCCAAGAACCCCGCAGATCCCCGTCAGCTTGCTATCCAAGTTGTGAAGCAAGAAATAAAGGAAGGAAAATAGGAAGGAAAGGATGAAAAGAAAAGGGAAGAATAGAAGGATGAGAGATGCATTTTTACGAACACACAAACTACAAACTAGGAGCAGGAGGAGGCCACTCGGCCCCTCGAGCCTGCTCTGCCATTCAACAAGATCATAGCTGATCTGATTGTAACCTTGACTCCACATTCCCACCTACCCCCGATAACCTTTCACCCTCTTGCTTATCAAGAATCTATCTACCTCTACCTTAAAAAGATTCAGAGACTCTGCTTCCACCACCTTTTGAAGAAGAGAGTTCCAAAGACTCACAACCCTCTGAGAGAAAAATTTCTCCTCATCTCTGTCTTAAATGGGCAACCCCTTATTTTTAAACAGTGTCCCCTAGTTCTAGATTCTCCCACAAGGAGAAACATCCTTTCCACATCCACCCTGTCAAGATCCCTCAGGATCTTATATGTTTCAATCAAGTCACCTCTTACTCTTTTTATTGCACCTTTTGTGACTTTAGGACATTCAATGTGCATTACAGCCAATTAACTACCTTTGAAGTCCTGTAATTAGCTCCTTTATCCCAATGGCATCATAGACAATAAGAACATAAGAAATAGGAACAAGAGTAGACCATGCAGACCCTCGAGTCTGCTCCACCATTCACTATGACCATGACTGATCTTCTGCCTCAATTCCACTTTCCCGCCCACTCCCCGTATCCCTTGATTCCCTGAGAAACCAAAAAAATCTGTCTATCTCAACCTTAAATATATTCAATGATGGAGGATCCACAACCTTTCGGGGTAGAGAATTCCAAAGATTCACAGCCATCCGAGTGAAGAAATTCCTCCTCATCTCAGTCCTAAATGACAAACCCTTTATCCTGAGACTGTGCCCCCGTGTTCTAGGTTCCCCAGCCAGGGGGAAACAACCTCACTGTATCTACTCTGTCAACTGCCTTCAGAATCTTGTATGTTTCAATGAAATCACTTCTCATTTATCTAAACTCCAGAGAGTACAGACCCAATTTACTCAGCCTCTCATCATAACCCAGGATCATAGACCCAGGAAAATGTTGGACTATACTGATACTAATTTGAGAGGGGAGTACACTACTGTAAAAACTGGGTGCCACCACACTGACACTTTTATTTTATTTCCAAAATTACTTTATTCATAAAATCTGTAAAAAAATACATTACAAAACAGTTCCAAACAGCACCAAGTCAAACAATACAGAGAGGGCAAAGGAAATCAGTTTCCTTCAATATAGGAGTGAGTTGCCTCACAACCCTTCCATTTCATTTTACATGCCCTGTACATTTTACAGCAAACAAATATTTTCCGGATACAGTTCGAGGGGTTTCCCATGGATCCAGCCCCTCAGTTCAGCTTGGTGGGGGGACCTTACACAGTGGTCTTTCCCCATTGAGCCTTTGCTGCGGCTGCCCCAAGCTTTAGTGCGTCCCTCAGCACGTAGTCCTGGACCTGGGAATGTGCCAGTCTGCAACATTCGGTTGTGGACAACTCTTTGCGCTGGAAGACCAGCAAGATTCGGGCAGACCAAAGGGCGTCTTTCACCGAATTGATGGTCCTCCAGCAGCAGTGGATGTTTGTCTCGGTGTGCGTCCCTGGGAACAGCCCGTAGAGCACAGACTCCTGTGTTACAGAGCTGCTTGGGATGAACCTCGACAAAAACCACTGCGTCTCTTTCCACACCTGCCACCACACTGATGCTGCTTTCCCAGTTCATTCACATTGAACAAGCAGCAACGTAAAATTGCTTGAAGTCCCAGTCTGAAGCACTTTGGGACATTAGGCTAAACATTTATGTCAACGTAAATTCTTTCTTCCTTTGATTATAAATAAGAGCTAATGTTGGGGAAGGTCCATCAGCCCAGTTTTAGCCTCTGCATCAGGGCAGACTGGACAAAGCCCACAGCCATTCCCTAAATAATTCTAGCGGTTTTGGCTCCATCGATCAACCCAGAGGTCTGTTCCAAGTGCTGATTGCTCCTTGTATGAAGAACCTCCTGACCCCAGTCTTGCTCTCACCGATTGGCGTGATGGTTTAACCTGAAGTTACCTTTCTAGGTGTGCATGCCAGTCCTTGACCGCAGAGACTGAGGGGCACGCGGAAGCATTTCACTGATGTGACAGCTCTTCCGCAAAGGAAGACTGACAATGGCAGTGAGTGAACATCTGAACCAGCAGTGGCTGGGAGGACACGTAAGGCCTTGAGCTAATTGGGGAGGTAGCCCAGTCTATGCGAGGGAGCTGGGCCTTTGTCTGTCAAATGAGCCATTTCCAATGACCCCCCCCAGATCCCATTCTGCTCAGCAACTGTTACTTCTGCTGTTCAAATTCGCATTTCATTCACACTATTTAAACTGCAACCAAGCTGGAGAAACCCAGCAACCATTCACTAATCAGAGGGTTAACTATCCTTTATGGCACAATTGCATCAAGTCTAACATACATAATACCTAATTACCTCAATTACACCAAATTTATCCAAGCGGAGACAATCAATGACTTCAAATAACTGGATGGCCACCTGAGATAAATAGACTTGCAGGGCTAGGGAGATTGAGTAGGAGAGTGGGACTGACTGCATAGCTCCGTGGAGAGCCAGCATGGACTCGATGGGTCGAATGGCCTCCTTATGTGTCGTAAATGACTCTATGACTCTAACAAGAACATCAACTTGTATTTACAAAGCACCTTTAACGTAGTAAAACGTCTTAAGGTGCTTCACAGGAGAGTTATCAGACAAAATTTGACACCAAGCAACGTTAAGAGGTATTAGGTCAGATGATCAAAAGCTTGACCAAATATGTAGGTTTTAAGGAGCATCTTAAAGGAGGAAAGAGAGGTGGAGAGGTTTATAGAAGGAATTCCAGAGCTTAGGATCTTAGCAACTGAAGATATGGCCCCTAACAGTGGAGTAATTAATATTGGAAATGCTCGAGTTTTTTTGTTGAGGTAACGGAGAGGGCTGATGAGGGTAATGTGGTTGATGTCGTGTACCGGGACTTCCAAAAGACTTTTGATAACAGGTGTGTCAGCAAAGTTAGAGCCCATGGAATAAAAGGGACAGTAGCAGCATGGATAGGAAATCGGCTGAGTGACAGGAAACAGAGAGTAGTTGTGAACAGTTGTTTTTCAGACTGGAGGAAAGTATATAATGGGTTTCTCCAGGAGTCGGTGTTGGGGCGCTGCTTTTCTTGATATATATTAATGACCTAGACTTGGGCGGACAGGGCACAATTTTACAATTTGCAGAAGACACAAAACTTGGATGTAGGATAGTGATAAATTTCAAGAGAACATAGACGGGCTGGTGGAATGGGCGGACAAGTGACAGATGAAATTTAATGCTGAAAAGTGTGAAGTGATTCATTTTGGTAGGAAGAACGAGGAGTGGCAATATAAATTAAAGGATACTATTCTAAAGGGGGTTCAGGAGCAGAGGGTCCTGGGGGTATATGTGCACAAATCATTGAATGTCGCAGGACAGGTTGAGAAATGGTTAATAAAGCATACGGGATCCTGACCTTAATAAATAGGGGCATAGAGTACAAAAACAAGGAAGTTATGATAAACCTGTATAAAACACTGGTTCAGCCTCAACTGGAGTATTATGTCCAGTTCTGGGCACTGCACTTTTGGTTGGATGTTAAGGTTTTAGAGAGGGCGCAGGAAAGATTCACGAGAATGGTTCCAAGGGTGAGAAACTTCAGTTACATGGATAGATTGGAGAAGCTGGGACTGTTTGCCTTGGAGAAGAGAAGATTAAGAGGAGATTTGATAGAGGTGTTCAAAATTGTAAGGGATCTGGACAGAGTAGATAGGGAGAAACTGTTTCCATTGGCCGAAGGATCCAGAACCATAGGACACTGACTTAAGGTGATTGGCAAAAGAAGCAACAGTGACACGAGGAAAAATGTTCTTATGCAGCGAGTGGTTAGGATCTGGAATGCACTGCCTGAGAGTGTGGTGGAGGTAGAGTCAATCAAGGCCTACAGAAGAGAATTGGATAGTTATCTGAAGAGAAACAATTTGCAGGGCAACGGGGAAAGGGCGGGGGTGTGAGACCAGGTGAGGTGCTACATGACGGACCGAATGGCCTCCTTCTGAATTGTAATAATTCTATGATTATATGAATCTAAGAGGTCAGATTTGGAAGAGTGCAGAGATCTCGGAAGGTTGTATCCTGAAGTGTTTCTTATAAAAATACATTCTACACCCCAGCACAAAAGCCAGCAATGCCCCAGGTTTAATCCCTGCTGTGTGGTGAACTCTGTGAGGGTTTTCAGATGAGACGTTAAACTGAGGCCCCGTCTGCCTGCTCAAGTAGACCTGAAGGATCCCATGGCACTATTTCGAAGACGAGCAGAGGTGTTCTCCCAGGTATCCTGGCCAATATTTATCCCTTGACCAACATCTCTTAAAATAGCTGATCTGGTTATTTTCAGGTTGCTGCTTGTCAGAGCTTTCTGTGGCTGCACTTCAAAAATACTTAATTCATTGAAAAGAACTTCGAAACATTCCAAGGTTGTGAAAGGCACTATATTGAGGGGCAGTTATACAGCCTCTGTTGTCAACCTGGTTCAGATCAACAAACACAACAGAGAAAGTGGTTCAAACTTTCTCATCTCCACGGCTCAGTTGCATCTGATCTTTACTAACTCTGAGCCATTTCGGTTGCGCCCATAGCCGTGAAGAACTTGCACAATATCTCTCTTTTTGTTTTTAGTTAAATGTCAACTACCAGGATCTGACCTTAGGCTGCAAAGGACAGCAGCTTTAACCATAGGCTTTGCAGTAATTGGTTTGAGAACTAATTCTGTAAGTAGGGTGGGTCATGTGATACAGTCTGGCCCATTTGGAGGAGATGTGATAGAGGTGTTCAAAATCGTGAAGCGTTTTGATAGAGTAAATGAAGAGAAACTGTCTCCTCTGGCAGGAGGGTCGGTAACCAGAGGGACACAGATCAAAGCTGGTTGGCAAAAGAACCAAAGAGTGCGATGAGGTGCCGTTCATTTTAGGCAGTGAGTTGTTGTGATCTGGAACAGGCTCCTGAAAGGGCGGTGGAAGCAGATTCAATAATAACTTTATAAAAGGGGAATTGGATAAATAGTTGAAGGAAAAACGATACAGGGCTATGGAGAAAGAGCGGGCAAGTGGTATTAATTGGACAGCTCTTTCAAAGAGCCGGTAGAGGGACGATGGGCTGAATGGCCTTATTCTATGCTGTTTGATTCTAAGATTAGAATTTTTTTTTTAGAATTAGAACATTACAGCGCAGTACAGGCCCTTCGGCCCTCGATGTTGCGCCGACCTGTGAAACCATCTGACCTACACTATTCCATTTTCATCCATATGTCTATCCAATGACCACTTAAATGCCCTTAAAGTTGGCGAGTCTACTACTGTTGCAGGCAGGGCGTTCCACGCCCCTACTACTCTCTGAGTAAAGAAACTACCTCTCACATCTGTCCTATATCTATCACCCCTCAACTTAAAGCTATGTCCCCTCGTGTTTGCCATCACCATCCGAGGAAAAAGACTCTCACTATCCACCCTATCTAACCCTCTGATTATCTTATATGTCTCTATTAAGTCACCTCTCCTCCTCCTTCTCTCCAACGAAAACAACCTCAAGTCCCTCAGCCTTTCCTCGTAAGACCTTCCCTCCATACCAGGCAACATCCTAGTAAATCTCCTCTGCACCCTTTCCAAAGCTTCCACATCCTTCCTATAATGCGGTGACCAGAACTGCACGCAATACTCCAGGTGCGGTCTCACCAGAGTTTTGTACAGCTGCAGCATGACCTCGTGGCTCCGAAACTCGATCCCCCTACTAATAAAAGCTAACACACCATATGCCTTCTTAACAGCCCTATTAACCTGGGTGGCAACTTTCAGGGATTTATGTACCTGGACACCAAGATCTCTCTGCTCATCTACACTACCAAGAATCTTCCCATTAGCCCAGTACTCTGCATTCCTGTTACTCCTTCCAAAGTGAATCACCTCACACTTTTCCGCATTAAACTCCATTTGCCATCTCTCAGATTGTACCTCGAACCTGCCTTTCTTTTACTTTCTCTCTTCTGTTCTTCTCTCACCTTTGCCTTTCTACTCTTTCTCTCTGTTCTTATCTTTCCCCCCTTCTCTCTAGCTCTTCCCTCTCCTCTCTTCTGTCCTGGAGCCTCCTCCCCCACCCCCCTGCCAGTTCCCAACACCTTGTGAAAACCCTCAGGATTCCCTGCTGTATAGTTTCTCAGTTATTATTGCAATTCTCCAATTTGCCTCCCAAAAGATTAAAAATTAAATTAAATAGCTGCCCTGATTGGAAGTACATTTGAGAGAGAAAGAGGGAGAGAGAGAGAGAGAGTGTTCGGCCTGAATTTTCTAATTAAACAACTGAATGTAGTTGGCAAGAGTGCTGTATTGTTGGCACATGTGACATATTTCTCATCAATTACTGTATATAAGCCATGCGCTTGTTCCAAGTAAATCTCTTTGCCAAAGCAATAGAACTTGCAACAAGCTGATGAAAGACTGAGTGCTCAGGCCTTGTCATGGACACATGGCCCCGCTAATACCACTAAATCCACTGGCTTGCAATCCCCCTTCCCCAGATCTAGCGCCCATGTGACTTCGCTCATGTGCTCCCGATTGCAGGGCTGTTTGGCACCAAGGCCCCAGCATCAGGGAACAAAGAACAAAGGGCTTGAGCCCTCGGCTGATTCCAGCGTTCTGTTACATAAAAAGGAGCCAGGGTAGCAAGGGACAGGTGCCGAGGCCCTCTCGCCAAGCTCAGGGGAGTTGCTCACATGATGCTAATGACCTCCTGAAAAAAAATAATTGCTACTAATCTGGATGTAAGGAGACCAGAAATATTAACACTAATCCAAGCAGGCTTCTGGCCTACATTCCTGATGAACTCCTTGCATCTCTTGTCCTGGCTCAGGCTATGATGAAAGTTAGAGAAAGATTCAAGATCCATTCGATGGAGGTGCTATTTAATTCTACAATCTTCCGCTCTGGCCCCCTCCCCCTGTTTAGAAATAGGAGAAGGCTATTCAGCCCCTTGAACCTGTTCCGCCATTCAGTGAAATCATGGCTGGTCTGTATCTTAACTCCATCCTTAGCTCCATATCCCTTTTATACCCTTGGCTAGCAAAAGAAAACTAGCAATCTCAGATTAAAATTCAGTTTCAAGATGTTAATTACCGAGAGAACGGAAATTTCTGCAACGTTCCTGACCTCAGGACATGCCAAATTGCTTTACAGCCAATGAAAAACTATTTGAAGTGTAGACACTGTTGTAATGTAAGAAGTGCAACAGCCAATTGGCGCACAGCAAGCTCCCACAACCGGCATTGAGATAGTGACCAGATCATGAGTTTTTAGGTGTTGATTGAGGGATAAATATTGGCCCAGGACACTGGGGTGAACTCTTCCCCTCCCTCCCCTCTTCAAAATAGCAACCATGGGATCTTTTAAATCCACCTGAGCTAGGAGACATGACCTTGGGTTTCACATCTCCATCCGAAAGTCGACGCGTTATGTGGTCAAGTCACACGGTCGTTGTTTGCCGGGATCTTGCTGTGCACAAGCAGGCTGCTGTCAAACGTTTTTGCTTGCTAACGCTCCTGTGAAGCGCCTTGGGACGCTTTACTACATTAAAGGCGCTAGATAAATGCAATTTTGTTGTTGCTGCTGCCCTTGCCCGCCTAACTGTGACATGCCCTGCGACGTGTAAATCCCCGTATCGGACGCGCTTCGCCATGATTTAAATAAACCGTTGTTCTTCCAAGGTGGTTCCGAGTCCTGCTCATTTGAAACCATTGTTTGCTTGAAAAGGAATGAACCATAAAGTAATTTAAATAAAACCATGACAGGAGGCTACATTTTTGTTCTGGCTGCATAATGTCAATTTCAATTTAGCAGTTTCATAGACAGAGTAGCCTTCCACTGTCTAGGTCCTAAGCTCTGGAATTTCCTCACCTCCTTGCCACCTTTAAGACACTCCTTAACACCTACCTGTTTGTCTAAGCTTCCTGTCCTAATATCTCCTTATTTGGCTCAGTGTCAAATTGTTCTTATTACACTCCCTAAGAAGTGCCTTGGGAAGCTTTGCTATGTTAAAGACACCATATAAATGTACAATTACATAAGAAATAGGAGCTGATGGAGGCCATTCGGTCCCTCGATCCTGGTCCGTCATTCAATACGATCATGGTTGATGTTCTACATCAACTGACCTTCCCACTGTATTCCCACATCCCTTGATTCCCTCACTGGCCAAATATCTATTGATCCCAGTCTTGAATATACTCATCAATTGAGCATCCACAACCCTCTGGGGGTAGAAAATTCTAAAGTTTCCCAACCCTTTGAGTGAAGAAGTTTCTCCGCCTCATTCTATAAATGGCCGACCCCTTAGCCTGAGACTGTGACCACCCCCCCCCCACCCCCACCCCCCACCGAATTGTAGGTTACCCAGCCTGTGGAAAACAGCCTCTCGTCATTGTTGAGAAGACTGCATTCCCGCGATTTCGGTGAACGTTGAGATGGTGTCCGAATAAAGTTGGGAGCACCAAAATACCGGGTTGTCCAGCAACCAGTCCCAATGCTGAAAAAAAGATTCACATTTACGTTGTGTCTTTCACAACCTCAGCACAGCCCAAAGCGTTTTACAGCCAATGGATTATTTTTGAGGTTGTAGTCGCTGTTGTAGTGTAGGAAACGCAGCAGCCAATTTGCGCACATCAAGATCCCACAAACAGCCATGTGATAAATCACCAGATAACCTGTTTTTGTGATATTTGCCAATTAACTAAAATAAAATAGAAATTTTCGAGCCCTTATTACAAAAGAAAGAAAAGACTATGTTGCCTGAATAGTTGTTAATTCTTGAAGGAAAAAAGAGAAGATATGAAAAAATGTCAGAAGTTCTTTTTGGCTTGGCGTCCCAAATATGTATAGATGGCTGTCACTGGAATCTTCCTAGAACAGTTCTTGAGATGCGACGTTGAAGATCAGTTTGGGTAGGCTTTCCAGGGAAAATGCAGTAACAGGGGTTTCAGTCAGTTTTTTACACTTCTCAACTTCTCAAGAAATGGAAAACTGGCAGGCTTTTTCAAACAGCTGGAATACACTGAGCCGGGCGTGGCTCTCCTGGCAAGTCTTCTCCAGCTGTCCTTTCAATCCATTGTTCATATCCCAACTTACAGTCCAAAGCAAAATCATAAACAATTTCACAAGAGATAAGCCTCATGAACTCTATAAATCTTGACCTGTCACTTCTCTACAAAGATTTTTCCCCAAGTCAAAAACAACCCCCGCTGGGCAATTATTTGAAGACAGGAGCCTTCCATTAACAGAATAGAAAGTGATGGAAATGCTCAGCAGGTCTGGCAGCATCTGTGGAGAGAGAAACAGAGTTAATGTTTCAGGCCTGTGACCCCTCATCAGAACTATTTACAGTCCAGACCTCTCAGTGACCCTTGCAAACAAAAAAATCCATGGACTCCTTTTCAGTTTTAAACTACAAATCTTCAAAATTTTACAAAAAAATGGAAGCACTTGTAACACAGATTTAACCACATCATGGATGTGGTTTATGTTACCATCCTGGGAATTAGTAGATGAAAGGTCACAGACCCGAAACGTTAACTCTGCTTCTCTCTCCACAGATGCTGCCTGACCTGCTGAGTATTTCCAGCACTTTCTGTTTTTATTTCAGATTTCCAGCATCTGCAGTATTTTGCTTTTATTTGAGTTAGTAGACCAGGTTGTCAAATACACAATAGGTGTGTATGAGTACGAGAACAGGTGATGAAATGCTGCACGACAGGTCAAGGGCACTGGAAGAGGGGAGGACAGTTCGGGGTGTGAAGGGACCTAGTGCCTTTGTGAACTTACCACATTTTCCGCTATCTTGGGGATTTCCCCCAGTCTTCATGCACTGCCTTCTGCTGGGCGTTGTCAGACAGCTAACTGAATTGTGGTTCACCTCGCCGTCAGACAGTGAATTCTACATTGAATCTCCCCGAACTTTAGCTGTGCTGGAGGAATGTCTGCAATCCATTAAGGCACCAAGTTTTTTTTGCAAGCTCGCCTAAGACCGTTAACTGAAAGGAGATACTGGAAGGCGCTCCGAATGGTACATGTGGCTATTGTTCTACAGTTTGTCATGTTTAAGTGGGATACTTCCAGATATTTACTTTAATCACTGGGTAGTCCTTGTGCAGGTTTCTTTCCTCTTGTTACAAAACTCAGTTTCCCCTGATGAGGTGCACAAGTGTGAAGCTTTGATGTATCCATTTGTCGGCAGGGTGTAAATTCTATATGACGATGGTGCCATGACATTTAATGTGCACTTATTGACATATCTTCCCAAAATTATGTCCATGTGGGGCGCCTTGTGGACCCATTCATCTTTTCCCTTTGATACATGGAATTGTTGAGTCAAGCAGCATCTAAAAAGGTATAAAGGAATTATCTCGCAAGTTTTGCACAAGTGCCTTCTCATGCAAAATTTGCCACTCTTGACAGTTGAGTTTACAACTCCCCATTAATTAGGAGATTTTGCAGTGCAATGTTAAACCCAAGGAAGGAAGCAAAAATGCCCTTGAAACTTTCGGAGAGATAGACTTTTTAGGCAGAGGTGATTCGTGCACATTCAGTCTCCAAGAAGTTGCAGCTTTATCTAGAAAAGGTTTTACCATTGATAGGGATGATATGACACAAGGATGGGATGGGTTTTTTTTGTCCACCACAATACAGATCCGAAACTCTGCAAAGAAATAGTTCTCCTGTTTTATTTGCCAATCAGCAAATTGGTCAGCTGCAAAGCAACTTGACATTTCGAGGCCACTGTCTAATGATTATTAAACAGCTGTTGATCCAAGACGCTGCCCCATTCCAGGATCCGGAAAGAGGCTGCATTTCACACCTGACGGTCTGCACGGGCATCTCTCCAAACGTACAAGCAGTGCCTGCTGGAGAAGCTGTGACCAACTGTGTAAAACTGGACATTGGTGATAGTGACAGTTCTTACATTGCATACTTCCCAAATGACAAGGCTCTGAATTAGACCTCTGTTCATTTGAACAGTTTGAAACTGTACGCCATAATTTCATGACTTTTTGTAACAAAGAGTTCTTGTGTAAATCTCAGTGAGAACCTACATTGAAATTTTTACTTCATTCATGTAACTTTATTTTTGCCGAAACAATAAAAAAAATGTGACAATGAACATGCACCTCAAAGGGATTTTGACAAGGGGTGTTTCCAGCCCTCAGAATAATATACTTGGAATGTTGCAAATTAATTGATAATCAATTTGACCGTTGCCAATTAGGTGTAAAAAAATTCCTGATAAGCGCCCTATTCAGAACAAGAAAGGTTCCTCTACAGGGGCAAGTCAATGCGGTTACTGGTTTCACTTAATTGACTTAGTTCCAAAGAAGGGTCGCTGACCCGAAACGTTAACTCTGCTTCTCTTTCCACAGATGCTGCCAGACCTGCTGAGTGATTCCAGCATTTCTTGTTTTTGTTTCAGATTTCCAGCATCCGCAGTATTTTGCTTTTATTGACTTAATTCATACTAGCTTGCTTCGCTTGGTGCGGCCTCACTTAAATTTACAACCAGTTTGCTTTCAGTATGTTAACTTGTTCCAGTCAAATCAGCGATATCAACTGGCTCCACTTAATTCCAACTGGTTCCAGCTCAAGCATTCACCTCTGACAACTGGATCCACATTTACCAGTTAACACTCACATCCCATGTGTGAATTGAAAACAAACGAGGATGAGAATTTTATAAGGAGAGTGTGTGCACTCCATACCAGGTAAACACAAAGGTTTCTGGATAGGGTGGATTGGTGGGGGTGATGAGTTTCTACGTGTGTTAAATATCTGACTGACCCAATGAAAGGGTTTGCTGTGATACCAGCCCTGGCATTCATTAGATTAGGACACTTTGACGGAGGTAGGTCAATCCAATTTGCCTCCATCGCCCTTTCAGGCTAGCATTCCAGAATGGCTGCCATTATTATCTTCAAAGCAACAGTCCCTGCGTTTCAGGAGTAATTTGAGGTAATTGGCGGCCGTACCTTTAGCCGCCTGGGTCATAAGCTCTGGAAGTCCCTCCCCAAACCTCTCTCTCCTCTCCTACTTCAAAATCATGAGGGGTCTGGACAGAGTAGATAGAGAGAAACCGTTCCCACTCGTGAAAGGATCGAGAACGAGGGGGCACAGATTTAAAGTATTTGGTAAGAGAAGCAAAAGTGACACGAGGAAAAACTTTTCCACGCAGCGAGCGGTTAAGGTCTGGAATGCGCTGCCTGAGAACGTGGTGGAGGCAGGTTCAATTGAAGCATTCAAAAGGGAATTAGACAGTTATATGAAGAGGAAGAATGCACAGGGTTACGAGGAGAAGGCAGGGGAATGGAACTGAGGGAATTGCTCTTTCAGAGAGCCAGTGTAGACACGATGGGCCGAATGGCCTCCTTCTGCACTGTAACAATTCTGTGATTCTGTGACACTTTTTAAACCTACATCTTTGACCACACTTTTGGTCACCTATCCTCATAGCTCTGGTCGCCTCATTATAGGAAGGATGTGGAAGCTTTAGAAAGGGTGCAGAGGAGATTTACCAGGATGCTGCCTGGACTGGAGGGCATGTCTTATGAAGAAAGGTTGCGGGAGCTAGGGCTTTTCTCATTGGAGCGAAGAAGGATGAGAGGTGACTTGATAGAGGGGTACAAGATGATGAGAGGCATAGATAGAGTGGATAGCCAGAGACTTTTTCCCAGGGCGAAAGGGCTATCACCAGGGGGCATAATTTCAAGGTGATTGGAGGAAGGTTTCGGGGAGATGTCAGAGGTAGGTTCTTTACACAGAGAGTGGTGGGTGCGTGGAATGCACTGCCAGCGGTGGTAGTAGAGGCAGATACATTAGGGACATTTAAGCGATTCTTGGATAGGTACATGGATGATAGTAGAATGTAGGGTATGTAGGTAGTTTGATCTTAGAGTAGGTTAAAGGTTCGGCACAACATCGTGGGCCGAAGGGCCTGTACTGTGCTGTACTGTTCTATGTTCTATGTTCTATATGTGGCTCGGTGTCAAATTTTGTTTGATAACGCTCCTGCAGATGTTTTGCTATGTGAAAGGCACTATATAAATGCAAGTTGTTGTTTGACCAGCAACACAGGAACAGGAGGAGGCCATTCAGCCCCTCAAGCCTGTTCCACACTCAATTAAAATATGGCTGATCTGTCTCTTAACTCCATCCACCTGCCTTGGTTCCATGACCTTTAACAAACAAAAAAATCTACCTATCTCAGTTTTGAAATTTTCCGTTGACCCCAGCTTTACCAGCTGGAGAAAGTTCCAGATTTCCAACACCCTTCATGTGAAGAAGTGCTTCCTGAAATCACCCCTGAACAGACTAGCTCTAATTTTAAGGTTATTTCCCCCTTGTTCTGGACTCTGCCACCTGAGAAAATAGTTTCTCTCTAGCTCCCCTAACAAACCCATAAGGCACTACGTACATGCAAGCTGCTTATTAACAAGTTTTTGCTGCGATGCTCCCCGCAGACTCACAGAACTGTCCGAGTGTGCAACCCTTGTGAGGTGACTTGAAGTTACAGAATAAAATTGGCACCAATCCCTGTGATCTTATTCTTCCTCTCTGCTGTAAGCTGGAGAACACTCCTTCTGCAATTGAGAAGACCCACTCAGTTACTCCGTCCTGTTGTAGAATCCTACGTCATTCAACAGTGACAAGGGTAAAGCAATCACAGCTTGAATAGAAATACAGGTTGTTCTTGTCTTAATAGGAATGTGGTTTAACTATAGGGCTGTGTTGGATAAAGGGTCAATTAACTTAGTTTGCAATTCTTTGATGTGAGCTCAGATTTCATAAACCGAGAACACATCTCGCTATTTAATTTCTCTTCTATCCTCTCAATGTTAATATTTTTCATCCTTTTCTCTATCTACCTCATCATCTGCTCTGTCACCTTTTCTCTTTTTCTTATCCCAGGCTCTCCTCTTCTCTATTTTAGCTTCTCTCTAAACCCTCTGTTGCTCCCCGGTTGTCTTTTAGCCCTTCTTTCTCCTCTGCCCTCTGCACCCCGCCCGTCTCTTCTCTGCCCTCCCTCTCTCTCTCTCTTCCCCGAGGCTTTCCTCTCCCCTTCCCTCATCACTCCACTCTTTCTTATGCCTGTACTCCTATGTTCCTATGATTACATTGAATGGCGGAACAGTCTCAAGCGGCTGAATGGCCTTCTCCTATTCCTGCGTTCCCCTCTCACCACTGCTGTCTCAGCATCCTTGGAACTGTATCCCAATATCACTATATCATTGGCACAGCACCCAACATCAGAACATAAGAATATGAGAAATAGGAGCAGGAGTAGATCATATTTACAAGTATGAGCTGCAGAAAAATTAGGAATTCAGAGAAACTTGGCTATTAGCCAGACAGAATCACAAAATTCTAAAGTGCTGAAAGAGGCCATTCGGCCCATCGTGCCTGTGCCAGCCGTCTGTAAGAGTTTACCAATTAGTCGCACACCCTCTGCTCCTTCCCCATAGCCCTGCGCTTCTACAAGATTGTAAAGTTTTCCCCCTTTAAGCCACTTGGGAATAGACTTCCTCCTGGCCAAGAACATGAGATATATATTTGCATTATTGGAACTGAACCCAATATCTACATCACTGGCACTACACCCCAATATCTACATCACTGGCACTACACCCCAATATCTACACCACTGGCACTGTATTCCAATATCTACATCACTGGCATTTCACCCCAATATCTACATCACTGGCACTGCACCCCAATATCTACATCACTGGCATTTCACCCCAATATCTACATCACTGGCACTGCACCCCAATATCTACATCCCTGGCATTTCACCCCAATATCTACATCACTGGCACTGCACCCCAATATCTACATCACTGACACTGCACCCCAATATCTACATCACTGACACTGTACCCCAATATCTACATCACTGGCATTTCACTCCAATATCCACATCACTGGCACTGTACCCCAATATCTACATCACTGGCACTTCACCCCAATATCTACATCACTGGCATTTCACTCCAATATCCACATCACTGGCACTTCACCCCAATATCTACAGCACTGGCACTGCACCCCAATATCTACATCACTGACACTGCACCCCAATATCTACATCCCTGGCACTTCACCCCAATATCTACATCACTGGCATTTCACTCCAATATCTACATCACTGGCATTTCACTCCAATATCCACATCACTGGCACTGTACCCCAATATCTACATCACTGGCACTTCACCCCAATATCTACATCACTGGCATTTCACTCCAATATCCACATCACTGGCACTGCACCCCAATATCTACATCACTGGCACTTCACCCCAATATCTACAGCACTGGCACTTCACCCCAATATCTACATCACTGGCACTGCACCCCAATATCTACATCCCTGGCATTTCACCCCAATATCTACATCACTGACACTGCACCCCAATATCTACATCACTGACACTGTACCCCAATATCTACATCCCTGGCATTTCACCCCAATATCTACATCCCTGGCATTTCACCCCAATATCTACAGCACTGACACTGCACCCCAATATCTACATCACTGACACTGCACCCCAATATCTACACCACTGGCACTGTACCCCAATATCTACATCACTGGCACTGCACTCCAATATCTACATCATTGGCACTGCACCCCAATAACTACATCACTGGCATTGTACCCCAATATCGACTTCACTGGCACTTCACCCCAATATCTACATCACGGGCACTTCACCCCAATATCTACATCACTGGCACTGCACCCCAATATCTGCTTCATTGGAGCTGTACCCCAATGTAAGAGATTGCTGCCTGAGGAAGAGCAATTTGATATCACTGTGACACAGGGGTAACACTCTTGCCTCAGAGTCAGAAGATTGTGGGTTTAAGTCCCACAGCAGAAGCTGCAACACAAAAATCAAGGGTGACCCTCCATAGCAGTACTGAGAGAGAGGTGGTAACTTACGGGTATGACATTAAGCTCTTGCCCTCTCATGTGGATGTGAAAGATCCCATGGTACTATTTTGAAAATTTTCATTTATTTCGAGATACAGCACTGAAACAGGCCCTTTGGCCCACCGAGTCTGTGCCGACATTGAGTAGGGCAGTTCTTCCCAGTGTCCTCGTCAATATTAATCACTCAAGCAACATCACTGAAACAAATCATCCAGTGATTATCTCAGTGATTATCTGTGGTAGCTTGCTGTATCCAAATTGGCTGTATGTCCCCCATTACAACAGTGACCACACTTCATTGGCTGTACAGCACTTTGGGATGTCCTGAAGACGTGAAAGGCACTATATAAATGCAAGACTTTCTTTGTCATGACACCAAGGACCACTTTTCAGTTTAGTCGACTTCAGGAGAAAAACACTTCGAATAAGTGAAGTGGGAATGTGAGTTTGACTTCACTGACACTGGACCTTGACTGTAGGGTTAATGTAAAAGGGCCTTGCCATAATATTAGACCCAGGGGTCGGCAACATGTCCATACACGGACACCAGTGTCTGTGGTAAAAGATTTTGGGGTCCGTGACTGATAATTTCAAGGACGAGAAATATCCCAGTGGCTTCTTCAGACCGGCTTGTAAAAAAAGTCACAAATGTCAGTTTCACAGCTGACAGGTGCTGGGAGCGGGAACAGCGGTTTCTGAACTTCAGACAGACTCGGGGTTTTCCGGCGGGTTCCGATTTTTTTTAAAAGCCCACCGGAAAACCCCGAAGCTGTCTGAAATTCAGTAACACTGTTCCAACTCTCAGCAATGGTCGGAGAGAGACAGTGGGGGGGGGGGGGGGGCCGGGGGGAGAGGGAGAGAGAGCGTGGCTGTGTAAATCATTTTGTCAAATGTCCGTGGTGCAACATGTTGGTGTCTATCCCTGATTAGACCTGGCAGTTTTCCCCCTATTTCTCTCTCTCTCTTTCTCTCTGTCTCTCACTCTCTCTCTCTCTCTCTCTCTCACTCTCTCTCTCTCTCACTCTCTCTCTCTCTCACTCTCTCTCCTTCTGCCAGTAGAGAGTTGGAATGCTCCATTCAACATCTGTCAAGCATCTGGCAAAGCCTTGCTCTTTATAAGACCAAGCAATTTCCATCGTCAGTCAAAGCATGGGTTCCCTGAATTGGTTGGATGCATTCTGTAGGTGTCATCACATCACACACTCCCACTATTGGTCATCCAACATGTCCATTCTGGCAGCGCCCTGCTTTCCCACAGCCAGTCGGAAAGCGAATAGACTCCTTGTTATCCGATTGGATGATGTTTTTGATGTCAGTCAAAGGACCTGTCTTCCATGTCAGATATTTTTATAGCTAGTGACTAAACTTTTCCAAGAAACTGCATTAGAAGCACGATTTTGTTTGGTGCCTGGGTTATTCTTGCAGTAGTGTCCCTGGAGATTAGTCTGTAATTCCTGGACACTCCTGGAGGATTTGCAAGCCAAGCCTGTATCCTTGGGCCATTGTCCCTGGGAGTCCAGCATCAAACCGCATTGAGTTACTAGGCCCCTCACTCCTGGTGGCATCTCATTCAAATCTATATGAAGACCTAATGGTTTCTCTAGTTAATTCTTGGGACATGGGCAAGACATCGCTAGTTGTCCCCTGAGAAGGTGGTGGTTGGCCTTCTTCTTGAGCTGCTGCAGTCTATGTGTTGAAGCTATACTAGCAGTGCTGTTAGCTAGGGAGCTCCAAAATTATGATCCAGCAATATTGAAGGAACGGACGATATATATCTGTCAGGAAGGTGTGTGGGACTTGGAAGTGTCCTTGGAGGTGATGGTGTCCCCATGCACTGTTGTCCTTCTCGGTTGTGGTTTGACCTGCCAATGTTCTGTTGTTCTCCTGACTCCACCTCTGCCTCAGCTCATCTGCTGTTGAAACCCTCATTCATGCCTTTGTTACCTCTAGACTTGATTATTCCAGCACACTCCTGGCTGGTCTCCCACATTCTACCCTCCGTAAACTTGAGGTCATCCAAAACTCTGCTGCCCATGTCCTAACTTGCACCAAGTCCTCTTCACTCATCATCCCTGAGCTCGCTGATCTACACTGACTCCCAGTTAAGCGACATCTCGATATAAAAATCCTCATCCTTGTTTTCAAATTCCTCTGTAATCTCCTCCAGCCCCACAACCCTCCGAGATCTCAGCACTCCTCCAATTCTGGCCTTTTGAGCATCCCTGATTTTAATCGCTCCACCATTGGCGGCCGTGTCTTCAGCTACCTGGGCCCCAGGCTCTGGAATTCCCTCCCTAAACCCTCTCCGCCTCTTTATCCCTCTCTCTCCTCCTTTAGGATGCTCCTTAAAACCTACCTTTTTGATCAAGCTTTTGGTCAGCTGCCCAAATATTGCCTTATATGTGGCTCGGTGTCAAACTTTGCCTGATAATGTCCTGCAAAGTGTCTTGGGATGTGTTACTACATTATAGGGGGCTATACAAATACAAGTTGCTGTTTTAAGGAGCTTTTTCTTCACCAGGGTTCAAGAGGCCTTGATTACAGCTTTAATGAATGTGTGAAACTGCTGGACAGGAGAAGACCAGTTTGTCCATCAAGCCTGCCCACAACACGATGGCTAAACACTCCTTCCCTCTACCTCTGCCCCCTCCCCCCTCCTCTTCACCACACACCCCTCCTCCCCCCCACATCACCCCTCCCACCCCCAATCAGGGACAGGCAGAAAAAACACAGAGAGAAAAACCTAGAGCCAGTAAGAAAATAAAAATTCTGGAAAATGCCTCTCAGGCCATCAAGACTGGTCCAGGAGATCACGTGGACTGAGAGTTATAGAATCATAGAATTGTTACAGCACAGAAGGAGGCCATTCATCCTGTCGAGTCTGTGCTAGCTCTCTGCAAGGGAGACTCAGCTGGTCCCACTCCCCCTGCCTTTTCCTTGTAGCCCAGAAAATCTTTTCTCTTCAGATAATTTTACAATCCCCTTTTGAAAACCACCATTGAATCTGCCTCCCCCCCCCCCCCCCCCCACTCTCGGGCAGTGCATTCCAGACCCTAATCCTAGTTGCTGCATCAAAAAGTTTTTCTTTATGTTGCCGTTGATGCTTGTCCCGATCGCCTTAGATCGATGTCCTCTGGTTCTCCACCATTCCGCCAATGGGAACAGTTTCTCTCTCTCTACTCTCTCCAGATCCCTCATGATTTTGAACAGCTCGATCAAATCTTCTCTCAACCTTCTCTAAGGAGAACAGCCCCAGCTTCTCTAATCTATCCACGTAACTGAAATGTCTCATCCCAGGAACCATTCTTGTAAATCTTTTCTGCATCCTCTCTAAAGCCTTCACATCCTTCCTAAAGTGTGGTGCCAGAACTGGGTTCAATACTCCAATTGATGCTGAACCAGTAGTTTATAAAGGTTCACCATAACTTCCTTGCTTTTGTACTCTGTACCTCGATTTATAAAGCCTAGGATCCCGTGTGCCTTTTTAACCACTTTCTCAAGCTGCCCCTGCCAACTTTAACTACACTTACCATCTCTGCCCAGTCAGAAACCGGCCCAGGCATTGCAGAGAGTCAGCACCCAACATCAGCCAACAATTCCAGAGGCTTTCTACACTCTGGGCAAAGAGAAAACATCCAACATCCAATCTATAATCCTTTCCCGACAGTCTTATCCTTTGTTTCACTCAGTGGTCTCAAGTTTACAATGGGCCCTCCTGTGCTGAGAGGGGTGATGGGAGATTGTGGTGGTGGTGGGGGGGGGGGGGGGGGAGGGGGAACGGCTGAGTTGGGGGAGGGGTGCTAATTGGAGGGTAGAGTGTTCAAACCTGTACTTGTGAGGTTTGGGAATTCCACCTGATGCCGATCTCAAACCCAACTTCCCTGTGTTGATGTTGGCTAATTGCTGGGGAGGAGCTGTCACTACAATGACACGACAGCTCAGGTAACCTTACCAGGCCTTCTCTGCGACTGACGTCATTGTCGTCAGGAATTTCTGGGTCGCCGGCCTGAAATCTCCTCCTGTAATTGTGAAAAGAATGAACTTGGCGAAATCACGAGATAAATGCAGGCGAATCAGATGCTCCAGCCCAGTTCATTTACCCAAAAGAAAGGTACATTTCTCACCCTTCCCCAAACTTCAATGAATAAAAGGTTTTCACCTACCCAGTAAATGGATCAAAGTTTTGGTCACCCTTCGTGTGAAGAGATACCTTTTCAAATCTGTGTTAAATTATCCTTTGAGCTTGTTACCCCTAATATTTGGTCTTCCCTTCAAGACATTCTCTTAAGGCCCTCCGCTGTAGTATACCGAGGGGCTGGAAACTGTGTAAAACCCCTCAGACTGTATGTACCAGAGAATGTTTGACATGAAATGTAAATGTACATTGTAAACATAACCTGTAACGACAAGTGTAGTGAGGCATCTCATGTACTGTATTGAAAAAAATCTGATCTGTGTTGCACTTTCTGTTATATCAAATCTGAATGGTTATGGAATGTACATTTACGAATTTTATGAATAAAAGATATTTTTGGGAAAAAAGAACTTACGTTTATATAGCACCTTTCTTGGTGCCAGGCCATCTCAAAGCACTTCATTGGCTGCCACTTTGCACAAAGTAAGCTCCCACAAACAGGAATGAAATGAATGTCCAGACCATCTGTTTTTAGGTTGCTTGAGAGATCAACATTGGCCAGGACACTGGGAAAACGCCTCTCCTCTTCTTTGGAATAGTGCTGTGGGATCTTTTACATCCACCTGAGAGAGCAGATGGGGCCCTCGTTTTAACTGACAGACAGCACCTCTGACAGTGCAGCACTCCCTCAGTACTACACTGGAGTGTCAGCCTATTCTATTATATGGTGTGGGATTGACAGGGCGAATGATGGCAAGGGGAAGCAGTGGCATAGTGGTAATATCACTGGACTAGTAATCCAGAGCCCAGGCTAATTCCCTGGGGATATGGGTTCGAATCCCACCACAGCAGATGGTGAAATTTGAATTCAATTAATAAATCTGGAATTAAAAGCTCATCTAATGATGACCATTAGACCATTGTTGTTTAAAAAACCATCTGGCTCACTAATGTCCAGGAAATCTGCCATCATTACCCGGTCTGGCCTACATGTGATTCCAGACCCACAGAAATGTGGGTGACTCTTAAAATGCCCTCTGAAATGGCCAAGCAAGCCACTCAGTTCAAGGGCAATGAGGGATGGGCAATAAATGCTGGCTTAGCCAGCAACTCCCACATATGAATTTAAAAAAATCTTTGCATCTTCTCTACTATATCTTCAGCACTATCAGGTACCATGACACACAGTAGGTGAGGACTGCAACTTGTACATAATACGTCCAGTAAAGGGTTAACACTCTGACGTGACCGGTAGATTACTGGGAATTTAATCTGCAGTTGATTACCGAGAAATAACATTGATTTCTATGTGATATAATAATGCTCCCATATATTTATTTAGCTTCATGTATGTGCCATGAAGAAGCAGTCTCTAAATGAGCTACATACCACAGGCATTAGTAGAATTTTTAAAGCGTAAACATGTTGGGGATTTACTTGTCATTTTTTTTGTCAGTTTAACGATTTGTTTTAGCTTTACCTTAAAGAATAAAATAATTCGTCCCATTACCTCTAAGATGTTTTGGTTTAGCAGTAAGCCCACATATTTTTCAAAGGGCATTTATCATGGAAGCACGTGCCTGTTCATCCTCCGAGCTTCTGTGATGATTTTCTTGGAATTAATTGTAAAAACATTCGAAAAATAAACTTGGTGAAAATGTTACAACATAACACAGAGGTGTTGAGTGATTGTCGAGCGCTTTAATTCTTACAGTCAGTGGAAGCTTCAAGTGCTTCCTACCTCCACACCGAGATAAGAAAGAACCTGCATTTATATAGCGCCTTTCACAAACGCAGGATGCCCTAAAATGCTTTGTAGACAATCCAATTAAGTACTTGTTTCCTGAAGTGTAGTCACTGTTGTAATAGGAAACGCAGCAGCTAATTTGCGCACAGCAAGCTCCCACAAACAGCAATGTGATAATGACTGGATAATCTCTTTTCAGCGACGTTGCTTGAGAGATGCATACTGGCTGGAACGCTGGGGAGAAGTCCCATGCTCTTCTTCAAAATAGGATTTTTTACATCCATCTGAAAGGGCAAAGGGTCCTTGATTTAACATCCCATCGCGAAGACAGCGTGGCACTCCTTCAGCGCTGCACTGGGAGTGTCAGCTCAGATTTTGTGCTCAGGTTTCTGGAGCGGAGTGGGATTTGAACTCACAACCTTCTGACTCAGAGGGGAGATAAAGCTACCATCGGAACCACTACTTACGCAGGAGTAAGCCACGTTGGCTTTTTATTTATTCCCCAAAAATATACTTTGTGAGTTGCCTCACAACCCTTCCAGCAACGTCATCCATGTACAGGGAGGTTTTAACCTGAGTGCCTCCACTGCCTGGGATTGTCACCCCTCTTATGCTCGCATCCTTCCTGATAGACTCAGCAAAGGGTTCGATACAGCAAACAAACAAGACCGGGGAGAGAGGACAGCCCTGTCTGACTCCAGATTGGATCTGGAACCTTTCTGATTCCTACCCATTGATTGAGACTGTGCTACTGATGTTTGTGTAGAGCCGTTGGATCCAATTGCAGATTCCCTCCCCAAACCCCATTTTGGAAAGCACGTTCATCATGTAGGTGTGCGATAGCCTGTCAAAAGCCTTCTCCTGGTCCAAGCTGATGAGGCAGGTGTCCACCCTCCTGTCCCATACATAGGCGATCGTATCCCTGAGTAGCGTGAGACTATCGGAGATCTTCCTGCCGGGTACAGTACAGGTCTGGTCAGGGTGGATCACCAACTCCAGAGCAGACTTGACCCGACTGGCGATGACTTTGAACAGAATCTTTTAGTCAACATTAAGCAGTGAGATGGGCCACCAATTTCTGATTTCTGCCCTCTCCCCCTTCTGCTTGTAGATGAGGGTGATGAAGCCTTTCCTCATGGATTCTGACATGCTGCCGGCCAGGAGCATACTCTCGTATACTTCCAGCAGGTCTGGGCCCACCTAGTCCCACAGGGCCGAGTACAACTCAACCGGTAAGCCATTGCTTCCATGAGTTTTACTCATCTCGAAGGACCTGACGGTCTTTGTCAGCTCGTCCAGAGTTAGCGGTTTGTCCAGTCTCTCCCTCCTGCTGTCATCTAAGACCTCTGTGATAGATGACAGGAAGGACTGGGAGGCTCTGCTGTCTGTGGGCTTCGCGTCATACAGCCCAGCATAAAAGGATTTGCTGATCCTTAGTATGTCGGACTGCGAAGACGTTACCGAGCCATCCTTTTCCTTCAGGCTGCTGATAACAGCTCTCTGTGTACCTTTTGGAAGAAGTAACGCGAGCACGTCTCATCCTGCTCGATGGAGCGGACTCTGGACTGGAAGATGATCTTGGAGGCCTCTGTGGCAAAGAGCGAGGCCTGCTGGCTCTTCATCTCTTGGAGATCCTCCTTGACCTCAACCCCCAACGACTGCAGCCAGAGCAGATTTTGCATACTTTTCTGGAGTCGGGACATTTCCCTCCGTCTCTCTCTCGCCCTCTGAACCCCTTTGAAGATAAAGAACCTCTTGATGTTCTCCTTGATCACCTCCCACCAGTGAACTGGAGACTCAAAGAGAGGTTTCACGGTTTTCCATTCTTTGTAATCTCTTTTGAGTTCCTCAATGTTCTCTGGGGTTAGCAGTGTAGCATTGAGCTTCCACGTCCCCCTGCCAACCCGCTGGTCATCCTGTAAGTGACAGTCAGTCAGTAAGAGGCAGTGGTCGGAGAAGAACACCGGCTTGACGTCGGTGGATCTGACCGTGACAGCACGGGACACAAACAGGAAGTCAATCCTGGAACGGGCAGACCCGTCCGATCTTGACCATGTGTATCTACGCTGTGTTTCATCTGCAGGTTTGCTGAAGACGTCGTGCAGCTTGGCATCTTTTACTGTTTCCTTAGGAATCTGGACGTAGCGTCCAGTTTGCTGTCCTCTCTGCCAGATCGTACAGCTGCATCGATGATGCAGTTGAAGTCACCGCCTGGAATGACCAGCCTGGACGTCGCCAGCAGCAGTGGGAGCTGCTGGAAGACGGTCAGCCGCTCGCTGCATTGAACCAGGGCTTACACGTTGATCAACCGGAGTGGAGCGTTGTTGTACATTACATCTGCTACGAGGAGGCGACCGCCCACCACCTCCTTAACTTCGGAGATGGTGAAGTTGCCTCCCGGCAGAATACCCAGGCCGGAGGAACGGGAATCATCGCCCCCTGACCAGATCGATGGCCCGTGGGACCACCATCGCAACCATTGACTAGGTGCTGCGGTGCGGGATTCCACACTCCTGCAGAAACAGGTCGGCTTTGACCTTGGCGACTTGTGATCAATATCACAGGACTTCACGTCACGTTTGCAGACGTCTTTAAAGCAGAGACATGGACGGTCGGTAGGTCAGGTACCAGTGACGAGCTCGCTGTACAATGTGTCCTTGGGGATCCTGCCATCTTCCATGAAGCTCACATGGCCGAGCCATCTCAAGCGCCGCTGGCTCAGTAGGGTGTATATGCTGGGGATGTTGACTGCCTCGAGGACTTCTATGTTGGAGATACGGTCCTGCCACCTGATGCCAAGGATTCTCCGGAGGCAGTGAAGATGGAATGAATTGAGACGTCGCTCTTGGCTGACATACGTTGTCCAGGCCTCGCTGCCGTACAGCAAGGTACTGAGGACACAGGCCTGAAACACTCGGACTTCTGTGGTCACTTTTACTGATACCAATTTTTTTGTTTCTAGTGTTTTGTCATGCTAGGCCCCCACCTGCCAAGAATGAGGCACATTTATTTTGTCACGAACATTGATTTTAAAGTGTTACTGGAGTGAGGGGAGGACTTGTTAAACAGATCAGCCATAACTGGAAATGACATTTGCATATTAACAGACAGTGTTTGGAAGGACAAAGCAGCCATTCCTTGACATTCAACCCACAATGGATTTTTGATCACCAGACATTGAAGGTGGGGGAGCTCGCATTCCCGGTTGACTGCTAAGATGGGCGAGTACACAAACAGACATGGTCAAACCAGCTAGTCACATGACTAACCTGCTGGGCAACCTGAGTTTTTTGAATTTTGTACAAACAGTTTGGGCAGAAAGCTGTTGGCTCCTGGACTGAGAAGGTCTCTCTCCTGTCTGCTCCCATCTCTTTCTCACAAGCCTCTGATACCACTGAAGACACATGAACCCCAAAAGAGAAAAGTCTCCTCAGCGAACGAAAAGCAAGATCTCCCTACAATCAAGGACTCTACAGTGAGCTCAAAGAACCGTAACAACACTCTTCAGATATTACCTCAAACCTTTCCACTTTATTTTTCTTCTGCTCTTTTCTGTCTCTATTTGCATATGTGTATCGCGTATGCCTACTAGCATGGGCGCGTCGTGTATCCGTAGGCGTCAACCGAATTAGAGTTTACATTTAATAAATTTCAACTTTTCTTCTTTAAACCTAAGAAAGCCTGATTTTGCTGGTTTCTTTGCCTTATAATTGGAAAGAGGTGAACAAGGATTCACCGAGCGGGATCTAAAAACACGGTGTGTTTTAAATTAAATCCTGTTACAGTAAGACCAGGGAACCCGAGACCTCTTTCTCACCTGGTCGTAACAGTTTGTTAAAACTGAATTCAAATTCTCGAAATACATGACGGGATTTGAATCTTTATTTTCCAAATTCCTACACCCAGTAACATAACCACTATACCACCATACCTGCTAAAGTGAAATAGAGTGAGAGGGTAGGGAATAATTGAATGAAGATAAGCTGATATAATTCCGTCCCAATCTTAAGGTCATATATTAGGAAAAAGGAAATAGGAGTAGGAGTAGGTCATTCGGCCCCTTAAGCCTGCTCCACCATTCAAATAGATCATGGCTGATCTTCTGCACTGTCTCCCTGATATCACTAATATCTAGAAGATCTCAGTCTTTAACATACTCAATAACTGAGCCTCTACAGCCCTCTGTGGTAGAGAATTCCAAAGACTCACCACCCTCTGAGTGAAGATATTCCTCCTCATCTCAGCCCTAAATGACCTGCCCCTTATTCTGAGACTGTGTCTCCTGGTTTTAGACCCCCAGCTAGGGGAAACATCCTTCCTGCATCTACCCTGTTGAGCCCTGTAAGAATTTTGTATGTTTCAATGAGATCACCTTATAAGCATAGGATAACCACTAATAAATCCAGTAGGGAATTCGGGAGAAACTTCTTTACTTAATGAGAGTGCTGAGAATGTGGAACTCGCGAACACATGGAGTAGTTGAGGCAAATAGCACAGATAAATTAAAAGAACGCATGAGGGGGAGAGGAATCAAAGGATGTGCTGAGATGAAAAAGGGTGAGAGGAGGCTGATGTGAAGCATAGACTAGTGGGATCAAATGGCCTGTTTCTGTGCTGTACATTCTAACAATGTTTCGTTTTGCGTTTTAATTTGTCTTTCATTTTTTAATCACCCCACCTCATGCACTCGGCACCGAACCAGGAATAAACTGTATAGCTTGCCGCTTGTCCTCTGCTGCATGTGGATCTCTATCGCTGTGAAGATTGTCAGAGGATTAGAGCTGAAAATCAATTTCTATCAGCGTTTAATACCTCAAGACTACAGCCCCTGTCTGGCAGCTCCCATTTGGTCCCCCTTGTAGTAATTGTGTGTATGTATGGATCAGGAATGTAATCCCCCCTGTATTCCAATACTCGGGGATTTCAATTAAGAGCATTTGGGAGAGAACTACAGTCCATTTTCCTAATGAAGATGTGCAGAAGTAAATTAATTGTAATAGCAAATTCGCTTTAATCCCTGTGTATTATAATTAAGAAAAGGCCTGTTATTTTCAGTCTTGTGGCAATGTAATTAAGTAGCACGTGGGTGTCACCAGCTTGCTTCTCTGTCCCGCTGACTTGGACTGTTTACCAGGACAAATAGAGCCAGAAGTAATTACATTAGAGGGATTTCTGTCTCTTTTAGGAAGGGATAATTAAAAAAAAAAATTTTTCCCCTTCCTTGCCTGGAGATGTTGACTCTTCGCTGGGATAAGGTTCAAACTGGCACTGGACGTTCCCTGCTGGCTCACCTGTCCACTGGCACTGGACGTCCCCTGCTGGCTCACCTGTCCACTGGCACTGGACGTCCCCTGCTGGCTCACCTGTCCAGTGGCACTGGACGTTCCCTGCTGGCTCACCTGTCCAGTGGCACTGGACGTTCCCTGCTGGCTCACCTGTCCACCGGCACTGGACGTCCCCTGCTGGCTCACCTGTCCACTGGCACTGGACGTCCCCTGCTGGCTCACCTGTCCACTGGCACTGGACGTCCCCTGCTGGCTCACCTGTCCAGTGGCACTGGACGTTCCCTGCTGGCTCACCTGTCCACCGGCACTGGACGTCCTCTGCTGGCTCACCTGTCCACTGGCACTCATTCACGTGGAGTCTTGATATGAAGTGTTGGTAGGTTAGTCCACCATGAACCTGGTGGTGGGGTGGGAATCAGCCTTGGCTCTGTCTCCCAAATGCTATCGAGGCTCCTCTTGTGTAGGCATTGGGTATTAATCTTCCCTACCCACCCCCCCAGATGGTTGAATAGCCAGTCACTATTCACTATCTAGGATCCCATATGAATGGCCCAAGGAACCGCACCTCATCTTTCAACTGGGCACTATACAACCTTCTGGACCCACCATTGAGTTCAACAATTTTAGATCATAACCTCTGCCCCCATTTTGTTTTGCGTTTCTTTGCTGGTTTGTTTTTTTTCTCTCTTGTTTCTCTCTAACTTCCTTTACTTTGCGTTCGGAAGGCAGCTATTCAGCTATTCAGGTTCCTGCCATTCACACCTCCTCTAGACAAAGCTTTCTTTACTTGTCCCATTACCCCTCCCTTTGGCTTTGCACCATGAACATTTTGTCCTCGTTTAATCTCTCCTGCTCTCCACCCTACTCCAGACCTTCCCTTTTTGTTCTTTTTCCCACCTTCCCGCCTTTCACTTGCTCAAAACCTATCACATCTCTAACTTTGCCCAGTTCTGATGAAAGGTCACAGATCTGAAAAGTTAACTCTGTTGCTCTCTCCACAGATGCTGCCAGACCTGCTGAGTGTTTCCAGCACTTTCTGTTTTTCTTTGTGAATAGACATCACTTGGGTGCGGTATCAAAGTAGTGGGTGGGGGGGGGGGGGGGGGGCGGGGGAGGGAAACAAAACTGGGGGTGGGACCTATGAAGATAGGGTGGCAGATGGCTAGCTAGATAGATTAATATTGTCAGTGTGGGATGGAGTTCTACACACCAGGTACATCCTCTGTGAATAGTGACACATTACCTTTGGCTTCCTGCATCAATTCCCAAAAAAACAGTATCAGGAACCTAAGGGAAAAGTCATTGTGGCAAATATTGTTATTACTTTACAGCTAGAGAAATAGCAAACTAGCAAATTACAGAACTTAGCTTAGAAATGTGCAGATTCTCTTTTGGACTCTGAGAGTCCACAGACCCCAGTTTTAGAACTCACCATTTATATTCCATAATTAGCTGTCTACTTTTCTGTCAATCCATCCCTGTGTCTGTCTGCTTCACTCATCAGCTCTCATTCCATCCGCGACACCTGTGGAAACAATTATTTTTACCTTTACCTGTCGTTGGGAGACCGCAGAAGAATCCGGACTAATATTGAAAGGGGATCTGTCTACAGACCCTTGGTGCTTCATCAACATGTCCAAAGGACCTAACGCCTGTGTTAGGCTTCTGCCCAATAGACCTGAAAAATTGGCCCCAGAAATTTGCAGTGGGACCATCGCCTGTGCAGATTGGGCAGGGGTTGTCCAGCTCCTAAACTGATAACCCTTGCACCCGTTCGATACACGGAAAATGGTCACAACGCTGAACAATTTCCAACCCATCAGGTTATTTTCAGCTTTCACATTGTTAGCACTTGACCCAAAGTGTTATTGTTAACCCCTCGATATCGGTTATTGTCAACACCTCCCGATCCGCTATTGTCAACCTCTTTACATCAGACGTTGTTAACACCTCCAAGTCTGCTACAATCCCTCCATACCTGCTAGGAAGGATATACTTGCCGTAGAGGGAGTGCAACAAAGGTTCACCAGACTATTTTCTGGGATGGCGGGATTGTCCTGTGAGGAGAGATTGAGGAGACTGGGCCTGTATTTTCTAGAGCTAAAAAGGTGATCTGATTCAAACATACAAAATTCTTACAGGGCTCGACAGGGTAAATGCAGGAAGGATGTTTCCCCTGGCTGAGGGTCTAGAACCAGGGGACACAGTCTCAGACTAAGGGGTAGGCCATTTAGGACTGAGATGAGGAGGAATTTCTTCACTCAGAGGATGGTGAATCTTTGGAATTCTCGATCCCAGAGGGCGTTGTAGGCTCAGTAATTGAGTATGTTCAAGACGGAGATCTAGATATTAAAGGCATCAAGGGATATGGGGACAGGGCAGGAAAATGGCATTGAGATAGAAGATCAGCCATGATCTATTTGAATGGCAGAGCAGGCTTAAGGAGCCGAATGGCCTACTCCTGCTCCCATTTCCATGATCCTAATCCTAGTTGTTCATGTTTCAAACTGCATTTAATTGCTGGACAATTCGTTAAAAAAAATCAGCAGAACCATTACTTTTAAAATTAGATCATTGACCTGAAACACTATTTCTATTTTTTTTGAACATGTGACCAGGTGTGTAGATGAGGGTAGTGCAGTTGATGTAGTTTACATGGATTTCAGCAAAGCCTTTGACAAGGTCCCACATGGGAGACTTATCAAGAAAGCAAATGCACATGGGATACAGGGTAACTTGATAAGGTGGATTCAAAATTGGCTTAGCTGTAGGAGACAGAGAGTGATGATAGACGGCTGTTTTAGTGACTGGAAGCCAGTGTCCAGTGGTGTACCACAGGGATCTGTGCTGGGTCCCCTATTGTTTGTCATTTATATAAACGACATAGATGACTATGGGGGGGGGGGGGGGGGGGGGAAGGATCAGTAAGTTCGCAGATGACACAAAGATTGGCCGAGTGGTTAACAGTGAGTTTGAGTGTCTTAGGTTACAGGAAGATATAGATGGGATGGTCAAATGGGCAGAAAAGTGGCAGATGGAATTTAACACTGAAAAGTGTGAGGTGATACACTTTGGAAGGAGTAATGTGACACGGAAGTATTCAGTGAATGGCCTGACATTGGGAAGTTCCGAGGAACAAAGGGACCTTGGCATGTTTGTCCATAGATCTCTGAAGGCAGAAGGGCAGGTTAATAGGGTGGTGAAAAAGGCATATGGGACACTTGTCTTTATCAATCGAGGCATAGATTACAAAAGCAGGCAGGTCATGTTGGTGTTGTATAGAACTTTAGTAAGGCCACAGCTGGAGTACAGTGTGCAATTCTGGTCACCACATTATAGGAAGGAAGGATGTGATTGCACTGGAGGGGGTGCAGAGGCGATTCACCAGGATGTTGCCTGGGATAGAACATTTAAGCTATGAAGAAGGTTGGATAGGCTTGGGTTGTTTTCGCTGGAGCAGAGAAGACTGAGGGGTGACCTGATCGAGGTGTACAAGATTATGAGGGGCATGGACAGGGTGGATAGGGAGCAGCTGTTCCCCTTAGTTGAAGGGTCAGTTACGAGGGGTCACAAGTTTAAGGTGAGGGGGCGGGAGGTTTAAGAGGGATTTGAGGAAGAACGTTTTTACCCAGAGGATGGTGACGGTCTGGAATGCCCTGCCTGGGAGGGTGGTAGAGGTGGGTTGCCTCACATCCTTTAAAAAGTACCTGGATGAGCACTTGGCATATCATAACATTCAAGGCTATGGGCCAAGTGCTGGCAAATGGGATTAGGTAGACAGGTCAGGTGTCTTTAATGCAGCGGTGCAGAATCGATGGGCCGAAGGACCTCTTCTGCTCTGTATTATTCTGTGATTCTCTACAGATGCTGCCAAACCTGCTGAATAGTTCCAGCATTTTCTGTACATCTAATCCAATGAGCCTAAATTTGCATTGGAATCGGGAGCAGTAGTTTCCATTGACTGGCTATGTTAAACCCCCCTTTTTGTTACATGAGATTCCAGGATTTTTACCAGTTTGGGGGGGGATTATTTTCCAAAAGCTGCTGCCATTCCCTCTGATAGGAGGCCTGGTTAATAGTGATTGAAATACACAAAAATCCCACTTGAAGACCCGGGGATTCTAGACATTTCAACCACATTTTCAGGCGTCACGTTGCATGATTCTGCCCCAGTCAACGATCGCCAAGACTTCTGGCTGCATGGAGAGAGAAGCACAGGGTCCCACAAGCAGAGGCGACGGTAGGTTTGGTCGCCATATGACCGGCTGCATTTACACGCTGGTGTTGTGGGCATGGATTCGCTGAGCTTTAATTCCCGTTAATTGTCTATTGTTTGTGACTCTGCACCCGCTCTGCAGCATGCCTCGTGTCTCTAATCCCAGTTTCCCGACCTGGTTGGCTATCACTGGGGGCTCTGCTGGGATAAATCTTGCAGACATCTGTTCTGTTTTGACAATTGTGACACTCAGGGGCTGTGCCCCACTGTTACCCCTGCCTAGCCAACTTCCCATGTTATAGGACATCAACATAGATATATATAGATATAGATAAGGTGAAAGCCACCCCTTTATTCCCCGTGCACATAAAGCCTCCAAAATTAAGCGACATCTTCCCACTTTTTCATTTCCTTTCTCCCCCACCTCTCTGCTCCTGATACAGGATCCGATCTCTTCAGCTTTATATCACAAGGTAAGATGTATTAGCCTTTAGATAAAGCATATTAACAACTATAATTAACTTTTAAAAATCGAGCTACGGTTATTTAGTAGTGATCCTGGTTTAAGGAGTTTAAGCATCCCTGATAAAATTATTTCTAATGACCTAAAGTTCTTATATTTTAATGCTGCTTTGGGTCACGCTGCTTGCTGGCTGAGTTACTCACTGGTTTTTGGGGGGCATGGTAAATGCAGGGATGAATCAATGTTCTATTCCTCTAACAAAGTCCTCAGCTGGTTTGTAACACAATGTTAACTGTGGACCCCTCAACTCTGGCAAAACTCCTCTTAGAGTGAAATGTTATCAAAGCAAACAACCTTTTAGGTCGGATTACCGTCTCTTTTATTTTGAACAACGCTTTCAGAATTTAGATGGATGAATATTTTTCATAAATATATGGATACAAGTCTGATTTATTGTAATTTATGCACAGCTATTTATTACAGCGGCTTTTTAAACAAAAAACTAGTGAGCGACCCGTAAGTTAACAGTTACCAATTACTAATCAGGGCACTGCGCAGTTGGAGATGTACTTGTTGGGTTGTCAACTCCAGTTGGATGCATCCCTGGAGGCTTCAGCACTTGTCCTCGCCCCTCTAACTGCCCTACATTGTCAAACAAACCTGTTTATTTTCTATTTCCAATATTTGCATAATTAATACGCAAAAATGTTCAAAGAATATGGGGGAAAAAAAGTTTTTGTGATTTTTTTTTTTTCCCCTCAAGTTTTGCTCACAGAAATTTCCAGGAGATTATAACTCAATTCCTGGAGACTCCCCTGGCCAATTACCTCCCGCCACACTGGGTGACTGGTTAGTTCTGAGCTAATTTACATCCCATTTTGGCAGATTTGACCAATCTTTTTGGTCGCCACACAGCCAGCGGCAACACCAGGCTAAATTCTCAAAGATCCCAGTAGAAGATTAAAAAAAGCCTTTCGCGAATCCAATAATATATTCAATGTTGCAATTAACATAATGAGCAGTCAGAAGTGGCATGTAGAACTAAAAGGTCATTACTACTGGAAATACTGGAAACACTCAGTAGCTGAGGAGGAATCAGAGTGAGTTAAGGTTTAGAGTCGAGACCCACCCTCAAAACTAATCATTTTTCTGAAAATCCTCTAGCCAGAACTTCCAAGAATATTTCTTTCATTTTATTGAACTGTGATATCAAAATAATTTAATTCATCAATTCCCACTGAAACAAAATCATAAAAACTCCCTTACTCGTGTCTGAAATAAATTGTAAGAAGAAAATCAAAGGACATTTCTATTTTTTTTAAAAACGATTCCGGGTACTGCCTGTGTGGAGTTTGCAAGTTCTCCCTGTGTCTGGGTTTTCTCCGGGTGCTCCGGTTTCCTCCCACAAGCCAAAAAGACTTGCAGGTTGGTAGGTAAATTGGCCATTATAAATTGTCACTAGTATAGGTAGGTGGTAGGGAAATATAGGGACAGGTGGGGATGTTTGGTAGGAATATGGGATTAGTGTAGGATTAGTATAAATGGGTGGTTGATGTTCGGCACAGACTCGGTGGGCCGAAGGGCCTGTTTCAGTGCTGTATCTCTAATCTAATCTAAAATAGTTTATTTTACGATGGTGCTGAGCTTTACTAAAATGAATGTCAAAAACGACGGTCGGCAAAATGAAAAGCGCTGAGTATTTGAGCCAGGCAAAAGTTCTTTTCCCACTTTATTTGAATATGATTGTCAAAAGGTTCGTGGAACTCTACTTAAAGGTAAATATTTTTGTGGTTGTGTGTTACCGTTTTGCCAGCAAGCAGAAGAAGCAGCCCCTTTAAATTTACTTTTTTTCCCTGTCGGCCTACATATAAATCAGTGGCACAAAATCAGACGGGAAAAGTGGAAATATTTTGCTTCTGACTGGCCGGTTTATTGACCCATATCCAACAGCCTCAGGTGGGGGCTAAATCCCTGATCCAGTCTCCCTCTCCAAGAGAAATAGGGAACAAAACACTATTTCTATTTCGAATTGTTTGAAGCGAATGGATGAGGGGATTGACAAACGGGGGAAATAACTGGACTTTCTGGAGAAACATTTCAACAAATGGAACATAAATGCCAATGTTCTGTGTGATGTGACCATTTCCAAGCAGACCCTGTTTCACTGCGTAAGGTCGTTTTATTACACAGGTCCTGCCAAAAACTCCTGAACTTCTCCTGATCTCTTCCAACCTGTCCACCCCCCCCCCCCCCCTGTGACTGTTCTCCGGATGTGCCATCACTGAGCAGAACTTCCCTCTTTCCGCAAAAGGCCACGGGAGCCATTCATTCCAGTGCTGGGGACCTGATTCTCCAGGGCTCCTGCATTCACATGCCCCCGGGTGCCAGATCCTCTTCCTAAAAGTAGTCCGAGATTTGGTTCAGACTCATTTTGGGGCCCCAGAGCCCACATCAAAGGCACACCCACTCACCCCAAGCCCATGTTTGCGGATTCCATTATCAGCCGAGAATAAAACTCTCGGGAGAGCAGTGGAGGTGCCCAGGTCAGGAGAGAGAGTTAAAGCAAAGGAGCCTAGCATCTGGAAAGGTAAATATTGGGAAGAGGTTTGAGATATGAACATGAGCTCAGAAGCGAGCGTGGGTTTGCATCCAGGACACAAATCATTCTCATCGAGTCATAGAATGGTTACAGCGCAAAAGGAGGCTATTCGGCCCATCGTGCCCCTGTGGGCTCCCAGCAAGAGCAATTTAGCTGCCTCTCTCCTCTCTCCTCCCTCCTCCCTCTAGTTCTTTTTTCTCCAATTCTCTTTTGAAAACCTCAATTGAATCTGCCTCCATCACACTCTCGGGCAGTGCAGTCCAGATCCTAACCACTCACTGTGTAAAAATGCTTTTTCCTCACGTCACCATTGCTTCTTGCAGCCACTCACCTTAAATCGGTGTCTTCTGGTTCTCGACCCTTCCGCCAATGGGAACAGTTTCTATCTGCTCTGTCCAGACCCCTCATGGTTTTTGAACAACTCTATCAAATCTCCTCTCAGCCTCCTCTTCCCGAGGGAGAACAACCCTAGCTTCTCCAATGTATCCTGGTAACTGAAATTCCTCTTCCTTGGAACCATTCTCATTCTTTTCAGACCCTGTTTCATCAGTTTGTGGCAGGTTTTTTTTTATTGCGGTTGTTTTGGATGTCACCCTGTGTGGGTCTGTACATTCAAAACAGAGAACTGATTCCAACAGAATCCAAGCTGAGGTGAGGATGGGCGGGGGGAAACGGGAGCAGAGGTGGGGACACAGCTAGCTGTAACAATGGGGAATTGTTAAGGGATTTGTTAACGAGCTTCTTGTAATGTGATGATATTTGGCGTCTGATAAATTCCCTTGGGTATAATTTTCAAGATCGGTGTAAAGCGGGTTCCTTTAAACTGGGGTATTGGCTCTGGGTGAGAGCAGCGGGTTACTTGTGTCTAAGGGGCGGTGATTGGGTGCAAGTTCTGCGTCAGAACACATGGCAGAGTGAGCGAGAACTCAAATCCTTCGCATTTTACACTCACTTCCCTTAAACTCGTCTATAACAAGGTTAAGCCATGTTTTAGTTGGGGCTTAGCGCTCTGATTTATCCATTTAACATATTTTTCCCCTCGGTAATTCTATATATATATGTGTGTGTGTTTTTTTAGGGCTTGTTGGAGCCAGTTAGATAGTAGGAATACTAGTCTGGGGAAGTCTCCACTTTCTGAACTATCCTGTGTTATGTTTTCCTTTCAGGCTCGATTGAGCGGGATTGAGAGAATCTCAATCACTGAACTCCTCTCCCCCGTGCTCGACAAATCCAGGTAAGCCTCAAATGTCATTTTCCCATTCAGCCTTATCTCAAGTCAACCTATTTTGCAAAATGTTTCAGAGGCAGCATTATAACATACAATATGAGGGAGGGAGGGGGGACAAGCAATTCTATATTCAGCTGAATAAGATTTAAATCCAAAACCATTTTAAAAGAAGGAAACATTCAGAATCAGGTCTAAACTATACGGTTATAAAGTTGCTTTCCTTTTAAACGCAGTGTGGATTTCAGCAAAAAAGAAAATCCCCGCCAATGCGTTAGCTGCATAAAATATCATTGGTTTACCTGTTATATTTAGAGTTGTAAACTAATATATTTAAATAGCGGAATATATTAAAGTGATTTATTTGGAATCGGTAAGTGACAGTTCAGACCCCATATAAATCCCCAATAATGGGAATTATTGAAAGTCCTGCATTTTCTGTGTCATGGCCAGATATTATTCTTAAGGGACAAATTGGGACCTTTACAGGATTTGACAATTCCCACACAATACCGTCATCTGACACCGAAAAGCATTTTTTTTTGGGTCTCGGGTCAATAATCCCCGTTTCCCTTAAACTCTGCCCGAATTCAGAATCTCGCCTTGCTCATGGTCTTTTTAAATGGAGCGTCTCTCTCTGCAATTTTTGATTGTAGTTCAATTTAACTTTACAAACCGGAAGCATTTCAAAAATATAAATACTGGGTTTTAATCGAGCAGATTTTAATTTTTTTGGAAAAGCACATTAAATCCCCTTTTACTTCAAATCTTCAAAAGACCTGCCCTAGGCGAAGCGCCGTGAACGGGCTTTAATAGGACATAGTTCCTGCAGAGGGTAAGGTCCATCCCGGGCACTGGGACACTTAATGATTAAACCAACTTCGTAAACTCTTTCTCAAAGGAAAGATAGTTTTGATATGAGACTTGCCTTTTCCTAAGGAGATTTTGTGACCAAAAATTAACTTGGAGCAAAAAGAAACCCCGAACTCCTCAACTGAAAAGAAAGTAATATTGCAAGCAGTTTGTTTGGCAGCTGCATTTGTGTTAAAATTACTGGAGGTGCAATCTGTTAATTGTTGTTACAACCGTGGAACATAATTTAAATGTCGTTTTGATTATTTAGAAAATAAATGCAATTAGAATTCGTTAGGAAAATATTTTCTCAAATCAAATTGACATTTAAAATAATATATGTATAATGATAGTGATTTGGGGTTCCTACTCCCTACATTTGTTCCTATTTTTAGCTTTCGCTAACTCCAGATAACTCACTGATAACACCATAGATTTATATCTATTTATCATATATAGAATACGGCAAAAAATTGTTGAAAATAGATTCTTTTTAAAATTTGGTTTAATTTTAGGGGAAATCACAATTTGTAGTCACATCCTTTTACATATTCCCTGTGTCTCCACATCTGGGTTCTCATATCGGCCAAGACAAGTATTGACTTGAGGTTGAAGAGATTTAGGGAGCCAGGCGTTTTAATTTGGAATTATCAGCTCATGTTTTACAATGAGCGAGCGTCTCTTAAAAATGCACGAGCAATGGTTTTCAAGGCGCTGAGGGTTGTCCAGGTATTTGGGACTGTAAACTCTAGCTAAAGAATGCATTAACCCCGATTTACCAATATTAATTAACCACCCGAATTCTCAGGGATCTCCCACACAAACAGCTGTTGTTAAAAATAGACAGTTCGCTTTTGAAAGTACGCTACATATTTGTGCGGGTCACAAGTGCTTCTCGTTTCCCAGCACTGTGGAAATCTGGTCTGGGTATACTGTGAAAGGACAAAAACAATGTCTGAGCAGGAGATATCCCAATTTACCCAGTAAACACGACAATCCATTCACTCCAGTCTCAGTGTTGACAACATCAGTCCGAACTGGAGAGATAGGATTCCCATGTGTGAAGTCGTTTTGTCTTTTTGTCTGCTTATTAGTTAGTGCCCAGCTTAATTAAACGCCTCCTTTCTCTTTTCTCGAGAAAGTTACCGGGGGGAAAAAAAAATCTTGTATTTCAGATTATTCCTGGTCTAACGTATGGGAAAATAACAAATCAAACGCCAGGCTAAAACTGACCGGGATTTGAAACAGATTATATAAAAACAGATCAAATCATTTCCCACTCTCTCTCCCTCAGAACAAGCTTTGGTGCAAAACATGCAACTCGTAACTTTGCTACTTTTTTTTTTAAGAAGAAATTATTTTTAGATTTAGAGATGCAGCACTTAAACAGGCCCTTCGGCCCCCCGAGTCTGTGCCGACCCACTCATTTATACTAATCCTACACTAATCCCATATTCCTACCACATCCTCACCTGTCCCTATATTCCCCTACCACCTACCTATACTAGGGGCAATTTACAATGGCCAATTTACCTATCAACCTGCAAGTCTTTTGGCTGTGGGAGGAAACCGGAGCACCCGGCGAAAACCCACGCAGACACAGGGAGAACTTGCAAACTCCACACAGGCAGTAAGTACCCAGAACTGAACCCGGGTCGCTGGAGCTGTGAGGCTGTGGTGCTAACCACTGCGCCATTCTGAAATTGTTGCTACTTCTGCATTGAGCGTTATCTGGGTTAATTATTCGATTGCAGTTTCAATCGAGTCTAACTTGCTATCAAATAATTTAACGTTTTTTTTCCCCAAAAATATACTTTATTCAGAAAAATCTGTTAAAATTACGAAACAGTTCAAAACAGCTCCAAGTTGACATTTCAGAAAGTGCAAAGGAAATCAGTTTTCATCAATACAGCAGTGAGTTGCCTCACAACTCTTCCATTCCATTTTACCTGCCATGTACATTTTACAGTAAACCCATATTTGGTGTTTACAGCCCAAGGGGTTTCCCATGGATCCAGCCCCTCAGTTCAGCTTGGTGGGACGACCTTACACAGTGGTCTTTCCCCATTGAGCCTTTGAATCTGCTGCCCCCACGCATTAGTGCGTCCCTCAGCACATAGTCCTGGACCTTTGGAATGTGCCAGTCTGCAACACTCGGTCGTGGACAACTCTTGGCGCTGGAAGACCAGCAAGTTTCGGGAATGTTGCTCTGGAAGTCTTTGGGAAAGTTTGACAAAAGTGTAAAAGAAAAAGCGTTCCTTCCATCAATGTGAGGGCAAAATGTTGCATCTGTTAAATTTGGTTTGCACCTTCTCTCCCTCCCTCACACACACACATGCAGGGGTCGAGGTGCCTCTAATCAGACAGGAAACTGGAAATCAGGCAGGGCGACCTGTCTGTCGCTGACATCAGATTATAGGTGACTGTAATGTGTGCGGAACTGCTGCGTTAGATTTTTTGCATGTCTCGCACATGTGGCGCAATTTCCCTTTGGACTGACTGGGGAGGCATCTGTCTCTAAATAGACACCTTGTTAGCAAAGTGCTGCTTTAGAAGGGCTGATCGGGTTAATAAGGGAAGGACTGGGGGGGGAAATGTACAGGATCGCGGATCCACTCATTCCCCAACACAAGAACCAGTTTATTTTCCTGGATGAAACTATAATTAAGTAATTGTAAATTCAATTCCCTGATGGTAATTGGTGAGTAACAGCGGATGTCGGTTCTATAGAATTCGGAGTTTTTTTGTGTTCTATATTAATCTGATTATCGATATAATTTCTGAAGAGATAATTATCTGTGTCCTATATCCTTCACGGTAGAAATGCAACGAAACAAAAAAACCGTGTAAATCACAAGTTAAAACTCAACCAAATTTTAAAAAATCTATACTGTTTTGGGATAGAAGGCTGGAGCTGATTTATATAATCAAGCACCAGGGCTACTGGGATCCTTTTGTAGATTAAATTCAGCTTTGATGAGCACTCTCTCGCTTCTGAGTCCAGAAGGTTGTGGATTCAAGTCCCACTCCAGGACTTGAGCGTAAATATTAAGGTTGACACTTGCAGTGCAGCACCGAGGGACTGCCGCACAGTTGGAGGTGCCGTCTTTTGGATTAATTGAGACCCAACCTGCCCTCTCAGGTCCAACGGCTCTATTTTGAAGAAGATCAGGGGAGTTCTCCCCGGTGTCCTGGCCAATATTCATCCACTGTGTGTCCGCCCCGTTTCCTATATTACAACAGTGACTACACTTCAACAGTACTTCATGAGCTGAGGTTGTGAGAGGTGATACCTAAATGCAACTTTACACACTTTACACAATTCTCTCCATTTTAACAGATGAAAACCCATGCTTTAAACATAACTGAAATCTCCAAAAAAAAAAGCAAACGGTAAATTCTGGAGCCGAGTGATGTTCCACATCTGAAACTGGAAATTTTCACTAACATTTGTAACTGAGTAACTTTTAACAAGAATTTAAACGCAGAAGTGAAAGACAAAACGGAGTTAATTTTTTATGATCAATTTCCAGTGATATGGAGATTTGTGCTATATTTTTAAAAAGTTATTCAATTTACCTGAATGTCAATATAATACTTTCTCCGTGCTCCCTATGAACAGTCAAAGGTGAATACATTTACATTATAACAGGCACCAGGAGATAGATTGAAAGTACAGATGGGAGCTGAGGTTGGGGGGTCTGATTAAAAGGGATAAAGGTTCTCTACCGAAGTGTTAACACACAGTTTAAAAAGACTGATTCCACCCGGCTGTGTATTGCAAATCTCGCCGTGGGGAGATGATTTTGGAGACTTTACGTCTGGCAGCAGGATAAACCGTTCACCAATTTGGGGGAAACAAATTAGCAAGTTTTAAAGGGGGGACTGATAAGAGAAACAAGTTTTAATTTAGTTGCGAAAATACTTCCTAAACCTGCTAACCCTTGTCTCAAAACTCTGGCTCGTTGTCTCAAGTTGTCAAGGGACATTAGGGGTGTGAGGTAGGTTGGCCTAGAGGGAGCTTTGTTCTGGAATTCTTTGATTTAATTAGAGTGCAAACAAGTTAAACAGGTCTGAATCCCTGTTCTGAAAGGGAGGTGGATTTGTGTATCTAGAAATGAGATGGGACATTGGGAATCTCTGTCCGTGTGTCAGACTCTCTGAAAGGCCCCCTGAAATCCTCGTCACTTTCACGCCTCTTGTGTCCCTTTTGCAGCGACTATCCGACTGGAGTGGGTTAATCCAGCTTTCTGAGAAATTCAGAAGCCAGGGGGAAAAAAAGAAGAGGTTTGTCCCGGGTTAATTTACGAGCATGATGTCCTATATCAAACAACCACATTATGCAGTCAACGGACTGACCCTGAGCGGCCCGGGTATGGACCTCCTGCATTCTGCTGTGGGATACCAAAGTAAGTTCGTCTTTTATTTATATATATATATATATATATATATTAGTTAAAGTAACTTTAAAAACCAGTTTGTAAAATTGTAAATAGTTTACAAATGTAAAAGGAGTGGAATTAAACAAATTGAGTTCAATTGTGACTTTCAAAAGACAATTGGATAAATACTTGGAAAGGGGGAATTTGCAGGGCCATCCAACATAGAACAGGGGAGTGGGACGAATTGGATCGTTCTTTCAAAGAACTGGCACAGGCACGATGGGCCGAATGGTCTCCTTCGTTGCTGTGTGATTCTGAGTTATTTCTCCCAGCCGCTGTGCATTTGTGGCTTATGTAAGAACACGGTGGCAAATTATCTACCATGGGGTTTCTTTACTGGGCTAATGATTCTATAAAACCACACAGTACCGCAACAGGCCATTCGGCCCCTTGAGCCTGTTCCACCATTCAATGAGATCATGCCTGATCTGCGACCTAACTCCATAAACCCGTCTTTGCTCCACATCCTTTAATCCATTGGTTAACAAAAATCTTATCGATCTCAGATTTTAAATTTACAATTGATCTATTAATTGCTGTTTGCAAAAGAGAGTTCCAAACTTCTACCACCCTTTGTGTGTAGAATTGTTTCCCAATTTCACTCCTGAAAAGTCTGCTCTAATTTTTAGACTCTGCCCCCTAGTCCTAGACTCCCCAACCAATGGAAATAGTTTCTCTCTATCTACCCTAAATGTTCCCCTTAATATCTGGAAAAATTCAATCCAATCACCCCAATTCTAAATTCCAGGAATACAATCGTAGTTTGTGTAATCTCTCCTTGTAATTTAACCCTTGGAGTCCAGGTATCATTCTGGTAAATACTCCCTCCAAGGACAATATATTCTTGCTAAGGTGTGGTGCCTAGAACTGCTCACAGTATCTTCAGGACCGGTCAAACCAGGGCTTAGTATGACTTCTACCCCCTCGTCTTGTAGGTCTTGAGATATAAAGGTTAGCATTCCATTAGCCTTTTGCATTGTTTTCTGCACCTGTTCATAACATTTTAATGATCCGTACCTGGACTCCCAAGTCTCTTTGGACGTTCACTGTTTCTAGCTTTTCATCATTTAGAAAGTACCCTGTTCTATCCTTTTTACATCTCAATTGGATGACTGCATTGAAATCCATTTGCCACAGTTTTGCCCATTTACTTAATCTATTAATATCTCTTTGTAATTTGATGCTTCCATCTACACTGCTTACAATGCTGCTGATCTTTGTGTCATTGGCAAATTTGGAAATGTGGCTTTCTATTCCAGAATTATTTGGCCAAGTCATTAGAAAATACAGTGAATAGTTGAGGCCCCGACACAGATCCTTGCAGGACACCACTAGTCATATCCTGCCCATTATCCCTACTCTCTGTCTGCTTCTGCTAAGCCAATTAGCTAATCAGGTCAATCATTTGCCTTCAATTCATGAGCGTCAACTTTAGCTAACAGTCTCTCATGAGGGACTTTATCAAACGCCTTCTGGAAGTCCATATAAATAACATCCATAAACATTCCAGTGTCTACTACATTAGTTATCACTTCAAAACGTTTAATCAGAATCATCAGACATAGACTACCCTTTACAAATCCATGCTGCCTCTCTCTGATCAGCTGAAAATTTTCAGGGTGCTCAGTCACCCTATCCTTAATTATATACTTTAGCAACTTCCTGACTACATGTCAACATGACGACATGTTGTTAGGCTAACTGCTTTATAATTTCTTGGTCTCCCTCTGTCACCTTTTTAAAATAGTGGAGCAGCATACACGATTTTCCAACCTCAGGGAATGGTTCCCAAATTGAGAGAATGTTGGAAGATTATAGTTATGGCATCGGCAATGTTCTCTCCTACTTCCCTTAAAACTCCGGGATGGAAACCATCTGGTCCTGGCTAGTTGTCACTCTTTAGCGCCATTTACTTTCTTCATTACTGTTGTTTTTAATTTGCACCACCCATTGGGACAAAATGGGCCAAAAATAAATATGCACGACACTCCAGTATAGTCTTGGGGGAGTGCTGCACTGTCGGAGGTGTCTTCTTTCAGATGAGACATTAAACTGAGGCCCCGTCTGTCCTCTCAGGTGGGTGTAAAAGATCCCACAGCCACTATTTGAATTAAAGCAGGGTGTCCTGGTCAATATTTATCCCTCAATCAACATTACAAAAACAAATTATTTGGCCACGATCGCATTGCTGTTTGTGGGAGCTTGCTGTGCACAAATTGGCAGCCGTATTTCCTACATTACAAAAGTGGCTACACCGCAAAGGTACTTTGTTGGCTGGAAAGAACCTTTGGATGTCCTGAAGTCATAAAAAGTGCTATATAAATGCAAGTTCTTTTTATATCAGTTCAAAACCTCTAGCTTTAGCCAAGTTAGCTTTGATGTAGTTGGGGGACTAAGACCCATTTCTCGGCAACCTGGGGCTGAGGCAACCTCACATCCAATGGAAAGAGAAGCTTCTAATTCAAGAATTCCAGCACTTGAGGTCCTCTTCTCACTGGTTGGATCCCCATTGGCAGTTGCCACGGCCACTTGGCTCAAAGAAAATTTCCCAGATATTGAAGCAAGTGGTATGTCGAATAATGTTAAAAGGCAAATGAAATGTTTCCCTTTATCTCATGGGGACTGGAATACAAAGGGGTGAAAGTTATACTCCAGTTGTATAAAGCTCTGGTCAGACCCCATCTGGAGTAACTGTGTTCAGCTCTGGGCTCTGCACCTCCAGAAGGATATATTATCTTAGAGGGGGGAGGGCTACACAGAGTCGGCTAAATGATACTGAGGCTAAAAGGGTTAAGTTATGAGGCCATGCTGTACAGACTAGGTTTGTATTCCCTCAAGTGTAGAAGATTAATGGGTGATCTAATTTTGGTGATTAAGATGATTAAAAGCTTTGATAAGGTGCATGGAGAGAAACCATTTCCTCTGGTGGGGAAGTCTAGAACAAGGGGGCACAGCCTCAAAGAGCGAGGTCTTTGAGGTGATGTTAGGAAGCACTTCTTCACACAAAGGGGAGTGGAAACCTGGAGCTCTCTTCCCCCAAAAAGCTGTTGAGGCCGGGGGTCAATTGAAAATGTTTCAAAACTGAGATTGGTAGATTTTTGTTGGATAGGGGATTCAGGGTTATAGAACCAAGGCAGGGAGATGGAGTTAAGGTACAGATTCTCCTATTTTAATTGCATGGTGTAACAGGCTCCAGGAGCTGAATGGAACTCCTCCTGTTCCTATGTTACTATAGGGATGGGGATCTGGAACTTGGGAAGCTTTGTCTAGTGGTGGAAGTGTACAGCTCCAGGCGTGACTATATGTCACAGCCCAGTGATAAAAAGAAAGTCTTGCATTTCTTTAGAGCCTTTCATGATTACAGGACATCCCGAAGCTCTATACAGTAAATGAAGTACTTTTGAAGGGCCGTCACTGTTGTAATGTAGGAAATGCAGTAGCCAATGTGCACACAGTAAGATTCCACAAACAGCAAAGTGTTAATGATCAGATAATCTGTTTTAGTGATGCTGATTGAGGGATAAATAGTCACCAGGGCACTGAGGAGAACTATGCTTTTCTTCAAAATGCTGACCAGGGAATCTTTTGCATCCACCCGAGAGAGCAGACGGGCCCTCAGTTTAATACCTCACCCGAAAGACGGCACCTCTGGCAGTGCAGCAGTCCCTCAGCATTGCACTAGTGTGTCAGCCTTGATTTTTGTGCTCAAGTCCTGGAGCGGCCCAAATAAGGAGTGCTTGACACACATGACAAGTTTATGCTTTTTTTTCCTGTAAAGTTGTGTAATGTGTGGAGCGAGCCTTGTCTCAAATGGCAACATCACTGCCTCTCAGTCAGGGAATTGGATAAATATTTGAAAGGGAAAGATTTGCAGGGCTTTGGGGAATGAGCGGGGGTGGGGTGGGGGAGTGGGACTAATTGGATAGGTCTTTCAAAGAGCCAGCAGAAGCACGATGGGCCGAATGGCCTCTTTCTGTGCTGTATCCTTCTGTGTGCTGCCACAGTTCCTGCCCCAGCTTTGAACCTTTACATTTCTGGAGGCCACAGCCAACTTTGTTTGACCCATTTACATATTTAAATTAACTCCAGGTAAGTTGTCCAAGACACGAATCCCCGTCACTTTTTAAACCCAGTTGGATATTAGGTTAACACTCCACGCAGCATCAGACCTGGAGCAGTTTACAAACCCCCATTCCCAACGGGGCCCTTACTTTCTAGATTTACCCTGAGTGCTGGGAGGAAACCTGCTTCGCAATGATACTGGAACTCAACACACCCCTGTCACACTCCAGCTTGTCTGCTCAGCAAGAATTTCCAATCAGTTCAGTATTCCTCGACAACAACAATTAAATCGGATCATAACATCAAAACACAAGGGAATTTGCATTAATAGAAAATAGTAGGTGGGGAGCAGTGAGAAATGCAACCCTTGGAGTAGATTAGAGTAGTGTTGTCCAATGAAAATGTTGATTCAGTAAAGATGTAGCTGCAGTCACTGTTTTGGCTACTTCTAAAGATCCTGCAAAGAATGTGTTACATGCTCACACAATGTAGACAGTTTGTATATATTGACACAACATACATCCGCCATTCACTAACCAATGAATTTTATAGAACCCCCAACGTCGGTGGTCATGGAGTGCGGTGGGTGGGGGGGGGGGGGTGTGCGTGGGGCCCAGAAAATGCCTCCAGGAGAGGCCTGCTACAGGCCTCGACGCCGGGAGGGCCCGGCCCGATATTGCCGGCGGCAACGAGGCCTCATGGCCGCTCGGCAATGGGACTGCCATTTACATGGTTAAATAAATGTACATGAATTAATCAATCATATTTACACTGCCGCCTTCCATCCTGGTCCGGCCTTCGGATCCCCGTCCGGAAACTGGTGGGGAGTGGGGGGGGGTGGAGAGGGAGGAGGTAAGTTTCTCAGTGCGGGGGAGGGGGGAAATGGGGTCAAAGTGATATAATTGATGTAGGGGATGGTGGGAAGGGTTTTAGGTTAAAGTTCATGCACTCTAGTGGGGGGGGAAGGTCAGGGGTAGAGGGCAAGTAATTTTATAGTTATTGTGGGGCGGGGGGGGGGTTGGTGGGAGAGGTAAAATAAATGTATTTAATTCTTTTTATTAACTGTACCTTTTAAATCTTTAAATTTAGTGCTAGGGCTCGAAGCCCTTTAAAAACGGCATCAACGCCTGTGCTCAGGCAGCTGACGCCATTGCCGGGCACGGACTGCCCCCCCTCCCCCTCCCCCCCCACAACATGCAGACGGGCAGGCCGCCATTGTTTTTGGCCGGCAGTGGGAATGTAAAACGTAGCCCCAAGGAAGTAAAGCATTCCCAATGGTCAGTTGCGCACTCCCCTTCCGGCAGAACTATTTGAAAAGAGAGACTTGCATTTCTATAGCGCCTTTCACAACCTCCAGACGTCCCAAAGCACTTTACAGCCAATGAAATACCTCTGACGCACACTCACTGTTGCAAGATGGGAAATGCCATTTGTGCACAGCAAGCTCCCAGCATGTGGTAACGCCGAGATAATCTGTTTGGGCAATTGTTGAGTTATAAATATTGACTGAGGCTGCTGTTCTGCAATATAATGCCACGAGATCTTTTACAACCACCTGAGAGGGCAAACAGGGCCTCTGTTTAACTTCTTACCTGAAAGACAGCACCGCACCCTCCCAGTACTGCACAGTGGAGCACCAGCCTACGTTTGTGTGCTGAAGTCTGCAGTGGGACAAAACCACAAGTTCTGATTTAGAGGCAAGAGTGTTACCCACTGAGCTGCAGCTGACACATTTGTCTGCCCATTTCACCAGCAGGCACACAGAAAGATTAAAGTACACACACACACATACACACACACATACACACACACATACACACACACATACACACACACATACACACACACATACACACACACATACACACACACACACACACACACACACACACACACACACATACACACACACATACACACACACATACACACACACATACACACACACATACACACACACACACACATACACACACACACATACACACACACACATACACACACACACATACACACACACATACACACACACATACACACACACACACACACACACACACACATACACTGTGCAAGTATGAGTACAAAGATCCCAAGTCCAATGACCATGTCTATTTTACTTACTAATCAGAAATTCAATTCGCCACATATTAGACAACACTGGATTAGATCCAATAAAAACAAAGTGCTGGAAACACTCAGCTGGACAGGCAGCGTCTGGGGAGAGAGAAACAGAGTTAACATTTCAGGTCGATGACCTTTCATCAGAACTGGAAGTTTAACTGTTCGTTATAATGGAGTGGAGAGGGGGAGAACAAAGGGAAGGAGTGATTAAATAATAAAAGGGATGATGGTGTAAGTCGAACGGGAGATGGTAATGGGACAAGTAAAGAGACAAAAGATGGGTCCAGAGGAGGTGTAAATGGCAAAAGCAGGAACATTACCAGCTCCTGCTGTCCAAGAAAATGAGAGCATTGGTCACGAGCGGAAGTGCTGAACTCAACATTGAGGCTGGAAGGTTATAAAATACCTCATCGATAGAGTAGGTGCTATTCCGTAAGATTAGAGCAGATCGAGGCAAAGGCAATTCATACCCTGAGAGTTTAATGTTCTGAGATGCAAGAAAGAGGGAGCTAGTTTCCTAAAGGGGTAGAAAAATAATTCCACAATGGTTTCTCCACTGAATAAGAGCACCCGGATGCAGAGGTAATGTAAAGGTATTTCCCCCTCTATAACTCGTTACGTTGGGTTAATGATGCCAAGTTCCGATGGCTAGTTCCAAAGTCAGGATTCACTGCACCAGTGACAACCCAGGTAGAATAGCCCACACACTTCCTGAACCAATCCCAACAAGTCAATTAATGGGTTTCAGCTCTGATTGATACAGGAATGTAACACTCCTGCGTGTTAGTTCATGCAACTGTGAGCCTGTTTATTTCAAATGGATAACTTGGAGGGGGAAAGGAAGAGTTGCAAATGACATAAAATGAGATTGTTACTGAAAGACTTGCATTTCTATAGCACCTTTCACAACCTCCAGATGTCCCAAAACACTTTAATGCCAGTGAGATACTCTTGATACAGCACTGAAACAGGCCCTTCGGCCCACCGAGTCTGTGCCAACCATCAACCACCCATTTATACTAATCCTACATTAATCCCATATTCCTACCACATCCCCACCTTCCCTCAATTCCCCTACCACCCACCTATATTAGGGGCAATTTACAATGGCCAATTTACCTATCAACCTGCAAGTCTTTGGCTGTGGGAGGAAACCGGACCACCCGCCGGAAACCCACGCAGTCATAAAAAGAACTTGCAAACTCCGCACAGGCAGTACCCAGAATTGAACCCGGGTCGCTGGAGTTGTGAGGTTGCGGTGCTAAACACTGTGCCGCCCACATTGTTGCAACATAGAAAATCCAACATCAAATTAATCCTTCAATTTGACTGTGTTGCCACAGATTGTTTTAACTCCAAACCTTCTGCTAGTTTTGCCACAAGCAAATCACATTGATTTCCCCCACCCCCTACACAGTTTAATTTCTGTTTTTAATTTAAAAAAAAAGTTAAACTTAACTGTCATTTTTAAAAATCAACCTGTTTTTACATGTTCCAAACATTCTAATGATGGGTGTTGACGCAGATTCGTCGTTTTATCCTCCCTCTGAGGCTCTTCCATAATCGCATTCTAACCAACATTTGCGCAAACATCCACATACCCCTTCTTTCACTCGCTCGTACACACACGCTGTCATTCACACACATCCAATGCACATCCAAGTATTTTTTTTAATGTGATGAGGGTTTCTGCCTCTAACACCCTTTTAGACAGTGGACACCCACCACCCTCTGGGTGAAAAAACTTCTCATCTCCCCTCTAATCCTTCTACCAATTACTTTAAATTACCAATTACTCTGGTTATTGACCTCTCTAACAGAAATAGCTTCTTCCTATCCACTCGATCCAGGCCTCTCATAATTTTATATACCTCAATTAAATCTCCCCTCCATCTCTTCTGTTCCAAAGAAAATAACCCCAGCCTATCCAATCTTTCCTTATTGCTAAAATTCTCCTTTCCTGGCAACACCTTTGTAAATCTCCTTTATACCCTCTCTGGTGCGATCACCACCTCCTTTATAATGTGGTGATCAGAACAATGCACAGTACTCTAGCTGGTGTTTGATGGCCATGATATATATTTTATATAGTGTACATTCACTCATTTATTCTCAGTTACACTCGTGCACACTTGCATCACTCACTTTCACCGTCTCATTTATTCACTCACTCACATACACCTTGAGCTGGAGTTTAAGAAGCCCCTGATGTCGTGATCTGTGGCAGTGGAGTGGGGGAGGTTCCAAAGATGGCTCCAGATGAGGGCAGGGCCCGACCCGATCCTCCTGGCAGCGTGAGGCCCCATGGTAGCCTCCGCCACCCGCCACCCCCCACCCCCCACCACAGGGCAATGGGACCACAATTAACATATTCAAATGAATGCATTTAAATACACTTATCTGAGATCTTGAGGGCCCTCCCGTGCCTTCAGAGCCCGTCCAGTGGGGAAGGAGGTAGGTTTATCAGTGCAGTGGGGTGGGGAACGGGGTCAAATCTACATAACTGGTGTAGGGGATAGTGGGAAGGGTTGCACCTTAAACTTTGTGCAGTTTGGGGGCAGGAGGTCAGATGTAACAGATAAGTGTTTTGGGGGGAAAGGGCAAATACTTATTGTAACTGTTACTGGCGGGGGGGGTGGGTGGGAAAGGGGCATTAGAAATGTATTTAATTACTTTTGGAAGGATCTTTCTTTAAAAATGCAAATATGTCGGCAGGGCTGGCTGCCCTTTAAAAATGGTGCCAGTGCCTACGCACAGCCCCCCCCATGATTGAGAAGGGGGAGCCGACCGCCCCAACTATTTAAATGAACTACCGCACTTAAGAGCACAGCGGCTCTTTGGCGTCCAGCCTGCGCGGGCTCTTAAAATCCAGCCCATAGTGTTTGCTCTCTCCAACCAAAAACAACATGCATTTGAACTAAACTTTGAATCACTTAACATCAACTTCCAGGCAAAGAAGCAAATTATCTATTCGTTAATCTGTAATTTACTCCAACAATCAATTAAGCAATCTTGATGCAGCTTTGCCCGATTATATACTTTTTTCAAATAAAACTGCTACTAATATATGTTTAGTTAAATAAACTCACATAAAGAAAAGACTTTCATTCATGTTGCATCTTTCATGACCGCTGGACATCACAAAGGACATTACAGCCAATGAAGAACTTTTTGAAATGTAGTTACTGTTATAATGTAGGAAACTCAGCAGCTAGTTTGCATACAGCGAAGACACTGGCTGAGCAGGAGATAGAGAGTAGGGATAATGGGCAGGTATTCGAATTGACAGGATGTGTCTAATGGTGTCCTGTAAGGATCTGTGTTGGAGCCTCAACTATTCACCGTATTTACGAATGATTTAGATGATTGACTAGAAAGCAAAAATTTGCAGATGACCATAAAGATACGTAGCATTATAAACAGTGTAGATGGGAGCATAAAATTACAAGGAGATATTGATAGATTAAACAAACGGGCAAAACTGTGGCAAATGGATTTCAATGTCGGCAAATGTGAGGTCACCCACTTTGAACAGGGTCCTTTCTAAATGGCGGAAAGCTAGAAATATTGGACGTCCAAAGAGACTTGGCAGCCCAGGTACCGCGATCATTAAAAAGGTCGTAAACAGGTGCGGAAAATAATCAAAAAGCCTCATGGAAAACTGGCTTTTATATCCGGAGGACAAGGGGGTTGGAGTCATGCTTCAGCTGTACAAAGCCCTGGTTAGATCCCACCTGGAGTTACTGTGGGCAGTTCTAGGCACCACATCTTAGGAAGGATTTATTGGCCTTGGAGGGAGTGCAGTGTAGATTTACCAGAATGGACTCCAAGAGTTAAATTACATGATGAGATTACACAAACTAGGGATGTGGAATTTAGAGGGTTAAGGGGTGATTAAATCAAAGTTGTCAAGATATTAAGGGGAACAGGTAGGGTAGATAGAGAAACTATTTCTGCTGGTTGGGGAGTCTAGGACTAGGGTGCAGAGTCTAAAAAATTACAGCCAGATCTTTAAGGAGTGGAACTAGATAGAGAGAGAGATACAGCACTGAAATAGGCCGTTCAGCCCACCGAGATTGTGCCGACCATCAATCACCCATTTATACTAATCCTACACTAATCCCATATTCCCTATCACCTACCTACACTAGGGGCAATTTACAATGGCCAATTTACCTATCAACCTGCAAGTCTTTGGCGGTGGGAGGAAACCGGAGCACCCAGCGAAAACCCACGCGGTCACAGGGAGAACTTGCAAACTCCACACAGGCAGTACCCAGAATTGAACCCGGGTCACTGGAGCTGTGAGGCTGCGGTGCTAACCACAGCGCCACTGTCCCGCATTTCTGCACGCAAAGGGTGGTAGAAGTTTGGAACTCTCTTCCGCAAATAGCATTTGATGTTGGATCAGTTGTTAATTTTAAATCTAAGACTGATAGTTTTTTGTTAAGTATTAAGGGATATGGGGCAAAGGTGAGTATCTGGAGTTATGTCACAGATCAGCCATGATCTCATTGAATGGTGGAACAGGCTCGAGGGGCTGAATGGCCTCCTCCCATTCCTATGTTCCTAAACAGTGGGGTAATGATCAGATAATCTGTTTTTAGTGGTGTTGAGACACACACACGCTTGGGACTGCATTGTGATTCATTACATGTCAGTATAACCCTGACATTCAGATCCTCAAAGTGATGGGAACTGAATTATTACAGTGAGAGGCACTCACCTTATTTGTTGGGGTAGATTCACTGAAACCCGGAGATCCGTGGAGGGAGCCATTCTGGGCAATAACACAGCAGCTTCCTAGATCTTGCCCTTTGAGTGGACTGTCACACTGAATGGTAAACGTTGAGTTCAGTCAGTTCAGCAATTGCATCCTTACATAATGGCAAGAGTTGGTTGTAAGAGAAGGAAATATCTGGAATTGTTTGCAGACGGGGCGGGTGCAATCGAATTTATGTCGGAATGTGTACTTCCTAAACTTAGATAAAAATGTAATTGATGATTTAATTTACCCCAGCCACACCGCGTAAACAGCGGAGGGAACGAACGACATTCACCCGAGCTCAACTTGATATTCTGGAAGCTCTCTTTGCCAAGACACGTTACCCTGACATCTTCATGCGGGAAGAGGTGGCTCTGAAAATCAATTTACCCGAATCCAGAGTTCAGGTAAGAACGAAAATCAGTACAGAAATAAAATACATTAGGGTAGAGTTGCCAACCCTCCAGGATTGCCCTGGAGTCTCCAGCAATTGATTAATCGTCTGGACACCGCTGTGAGCAACACCCAGTACTTGAAAGCAAAACACATAATTTATTTTTAAATTTTAATTGAACACTTTTTTGCTTATTTGTTGTAAAACAAAAATCAGAGATGGGGGAAAGGCTGTTGGACCGGGTGTGGCATTTTGAGGCAGGAGGTGAAATCTCCAGGAATGTGTCCAATCAGAGTTGGCATCTGTACTTTAAGAGTCAACAACAATAATGTGAATTAATTTTTAAAATAGGCTGGAGAGAATAATTGGAAATATATATATATATATACACCTCAAATGTTTAGTGTGCCTTTTTTCCATCACATTGCAGATTTCTCAGCTTGTTGCTAATTGCAAAATGATCTTTTAAGAAAATGGAGCAAAAAAAAAGTCTGCTATTTAATGCTGTCTAATTCTGATCAGCAAACCTGAAACTTACATTTCTGACCTTCACTGTTCTTTCACCAAACAAATTAAACTCTGATTGACCTGAGGCTGTGTTTACTTAACAGCAATTGAGGCCTTAGGATCTGGAGCATGGACACAAGTCCGCCTTAGCAGCAACATAATACACAGTGAACTGCACAGTCAAAGAATCCTGTCCTTTATAAAACAACCTATCTCTGGATTTATGAGCAATGCCAGGGGGGACCAACTCTGGCCTTACAAAATGTCATTTTAAATATTTATAAATTTTTAGTCATTTTGTTTACATTTAATTGCTTTAAACAAAACTCAAATTAAAGTGCTTCATATTATTAAAAGTAATTCTATTTCAAAGAAGAGCAGGGGAGTCCCCTCCCCCAGCGTCTTGAAGCCAATATTTATCCTTCAACCCACATTGCTAAGAAACAGATTATATGCACATTTATCACATTGCTATTTGTGGGATCTTGCTGTGCATAAGTGGCTGGCATGTTTCCTACATTACAACAGCAACTACACTTCAAGTAAAGTACTTGGCTGCAAAGCACTTTGGGGACGTCCTGGGGGCTGTGAAAAGCGCTAAACAAATGCAAGCTCTCTCTTAAAAGTTCACGTTTTGAACCACTGTGGAATTTAATTACAGGACTTCTGATGTCCGTTGACATTTATATTTCCCTAAATCGATTCCTGTCTGTTAATATCTCTAAATGCTTCACCACGTACAATTAATTATTTTCGGAGTGTTGTCCTGCAGGGCGAATGTGGCCACCATTTTGTATAAAGCAGAATCTCTCAAAAAAAGCAATGAGATTAATGACCAGCTCAGTGCAGCTGGAGTTGGTGCAGCAAAGAATGGGATTCTCGGAGAAATTCTTCAAATCATGTCTTTAAAGTCCAGCTGAATGAACAGATATATATACATGTGCCCTGGGTTTAACTTCTCATCCAAGGGACAACCTCTCTGATAAAGCAGCACTCCCCTCAGCCCAGTACTGAGATCCAGGAGTGGGCTTTGAATTCAACAATGCTTCAAGCCCAGAGAAGGGAAGGTGATGCCTCCTGAGTCAAGCTGACACATTATCATATGCTCATATCTCAAACTGAGCTCCTTCTGTAGATTCATCTGTCATGTTCCTTTCTGCTGAATGGTTGTACCCCAAATCGACATCAGTTCTCATGTAACAGCTTGTCCTGACAGATCGCGTTCAGTCAACAGGTTTCAATTATCAACGTAAGAGAATGAAGCTTGTGTAATGGCAGTTTGTAAATTGCCATGGGGTGGCGGACATGTTTTAAACAGTAAAACATGAATGATGTGTGGAGATAATAATGTCATTTCTTAAGCTGATTTCGTGATGGGGGTAAGAGCCAGGATTAGCGACTGAGACCATTGTATCTTGTTACTGTGTGGAGCAGCTTGATTGCTAAGAGTCCTTAGCATGAGTACAGCACATAATTCATGTAAACACAGCTAAAACTAAGAGAGGTGGTGAATAAGTCTGTAGGAATTCCCTCTGTTGGTCCGAGAGATAAATGTCCTCCAGCCACTCAGTTGAAGTCTCACCAGGAACACCCATCAAGTCTTTGCCAACACATCTACAGTGGTCTTGTATGAGGAATACTTCCCCCCTCTGTCAATTAAGGAAACTTGTTTTGCTCATTCTGCCCCTCTGCTAAATCCCTGGCCTCCATCTTTCAGGCTCAGGCCTGCTATATAGGCCGTGACATCCTGTGTGCAACACTCCACTGGGGGTAGGAATACTTGGAGGAAATTCCCACAAGTCCTTAAGCTATTGGATTTTCCATCTTTCACCAACCATTGTGCCTTTGTTATAGAAGAATTTCTTTCTTTTAAGCTCCGCCAATGGTTTAGTGCAAAATGGTCCTGTGTGCGTCAAAGGGAAGCTGTCTGTTTATATAGCGCCTTTTACAACCACAGGACATCGCAAGGCGATGAAGTGCAGTCACTGTTGTAATGTAGGAAACACCGTGGATAATTTGTGCACAGCAAGCTTCCACAAACAGCAATGTGATAATGACCAGATAAATCTGTTTTTTCAGTGATGTTGGTTGAGGCCAAATCTTGACCCAGGGCACCGGTCACAATTCCCCTGCTCCTCTTGAAAATGGCAGCCGTAGGATCATTTCCAGCAGACAGGGTCTTGGTTTAATGTTTCATCCAAAAGACAGCAACTCCAACAGTGCAGCACTCCCTTAGTAGTACGCTGGGCGTGTGAGATTATGTGCTCAGATCTCTAGAGAGGGACTGGACCCCACAACCTTCTGACTCAAAGGCAACAGTGCTACCCACTGAGGTACAACTCTATGGAATGGTCACCTGCCTAGAGTGGTAGCAGCAAAAATAGTTGAATCATTTAAGAACCAATTGGATTCTGGAATGGGATCATTTAGGCTTGTTTTTGGCTGAATGAACTATGATTAAGCCAAATGGACTGCCTCATCTTCAATTATCCGACAGTTGTCTGGTATATGACTCAGTGTTTGTATTATTTGAGGTCTTTAAGATGGTAAAGGGATTCGGTAGGGTCAGCAGAGACCATTTCCTCTGGCGGGGGAGTCCAGAATAATGCGGGGGGGGAAATTAAAATTAAAGTAAGGCCATTCAGGGGTGATGTCAGGAAGCACTTCTTCACACAAGGTGTAGTGGAAATCTGGAACTTTCTCCCCCCAAAAAGCTGTTGAGGCTGGGGGAGGGGGGGGGGGGGGGGGGCGGGGGCGGGGTTAGTAGAAAATTTCAAAACTGCAATTGGCTGATTTATGTTGAGGGATACGGAGCCAAGGCAGGTAGTTGGGCTTAAGATACAGATCAGCCCATGATCTAATTGAGACACGGAACAGGCTTGAGGGGCTGAATGGCCTCCTCCTATTTCTGCGTTGACGATATTAATTCCTGACTCTTGCTTTTCCTGTTACAAGGTTTGGTTTAAGAACCGTCGAGCCAAATGTCGGCAGCAGCAACAGCAGAATAGTGGCCAAGCCAAGACGCGTCCAACCAAGAAGAAGGGCTCTCCAACCCGAGACACAAGCTCTGAGACCAATGCCAATGGTCATTACAGCCCAACCCCTCCTGGGGCGGCCGGGACCCCCAGCTCGATCTCCAACGCTACCGTGTCCATCTGGAGCCCAGCCTCCATCTCTCCAATCCCCGATCCATTGTCGTCATCGACAGCCTCGTGCATGCAGAGATCCACAGCCTATCCCATGACCTACAGCCAAGCTCAAGGATATAATCAAAGCTACACTGGATCCTCATCTTACTTCAGCGGCCTCGACTGTGGCTCCTACTTGTCCCCAATGCACCCTCAGCTGTCCGCCCCCGGGGCCACGCTCAGCCCACTGGGGACCCCAACAATGGGAGGCCACCTGAGCCAGTCCCCAGCCTCCCTGTCAGCTCAGGCCTACAGCTCAGCGGGCCTGGGTTTCAACACCGTTGATTGCCTGGACTACAAGGATCAAAGCACATCGTGGAAGCTGAATTTCAACGCAACTGACTGCTTGGATTACAAGGACCAGACCTCCTGGAAGTTTCAAGTCTTGTAAACCGATAGATTAAGCAGTAAAAGGTTTTGGTTGAGACTGGTAGAGTTTGCACCAAACCCAAATCAATGCGAGTTAATAGATGGTGAAAAGCAACTGGACTCAAAAAAAACAATCATTGACAAGTTTGATGAGGAGTTCCATGACTCGTTGTCCAGTCAATATCCCATATTGGACTTGAGGTGAAAGAGAAGAAATAATATTGATTCCTACATAAAACTAACGGCTTGATTTGGAAACATGAATCACCAAATGGCCAACAACAGCAACCAAACATTGGAGTCTGTTTGCGTGAACTTTGCAAAAACTTTAACGAACAGAATGTTGAAGTGGACACCTCCCAACCACTTTAGATGGATTCTTGTTGGTCAATCCTTTGGAGAAAGGAAATTGGCAAACCAGGGGCATTGTGGATTGAGAGTGTCCTTTACATTTTAGAAAAAAACATACATTAAAACAGAAAACAAGACCGTATAGAATGACTCTTCAACCATTAATGCCCTACTCAGAAACACTGCCTGCATGCAGCTGAACTGTTTGGGGAGCGGGGGTTTTATGTGAATATCCGATATGGTTCCATGAATGAAGTGATCCAATTTCATCCTTCTCTTTCTCTCTCTCCGTTTTCTGCTTTAACCTTTTTGGGATTTAAACGATAAAGCTGCTCTTGCAAACTCTTCAAAGCAATTCTTGTGGATCTGGTCGTGTAAATACTTTGCTTTTTAGGCGATTGAGAGAGCAAAGCGACTCGTTAGAAAGACGATCTCACTCAGGGGATCATTATTTTATACTCTGGGAGGGGGAGAGTGACGGTATGAAACTTGTGACCTGTTTCTCTAATTGTATTTTAAAATATCAAACTAAATATCCTTTAGATTGGTGACACTGGTATACAGTCCATGGAGTGGGCAGGACCATTTATGACAAAGCCACCTTTATCTATAGTCCTTGACGGATTTTTTTTTGTGGATAGCTCTGGGCTGCCATGTGTGTCCTGCCCAGTTGTGGAGTGTTGCAGAGTAGGGACTCAATGCTGCTCCCTTTCTTGCTGTTCAGTTTGGGGTAGGGGAGGCTATCACGGCACCCACAGAGTGACTAAGGTAGGGCGATGGGGGCTACATTCACTGTGGGTTGAGGGTCTAGTTGGCCAGTCACCAATAAGGGTTTGATTGAAATCAAGGGGTCCACATCTTTGAGATCAGATATTCACCCGATCACTTTTTTTTTACCCCGAAATTGATTCTGGAGATGAGCATTGCTGGCAGTTATTGGCCATACCCAGTGACCTCTTGAGAAGGTCGTGGTGAGCCGTCCACGTGCAATGAAGGTGCTCCCACAGTGCCGTTAGGGGGAGAGTTCCAGGATTTTGACCCAGCGACCGTGAAGGAACGACCGGTTATAGGTGTAAGTTGGGATGGTGTGCGGCTTGGAGGGGAACCTGCAGGTGGTGGTGTTCCCATGCGGGTGCAGCCTTTGTACTTCTAGGTGGTAGAGGTCGTGGGTTTGGAAGGTGGTGTCAGGAACCCGTGTGGCACTCATTGTGGGCTGAGGTACGAGTCCCATTACTTTGGTGCTGTGTGATGCTGTTTTCCTAAAGACAAACCGTAGTTTCCTCACCATCAGTTACGGTTCAGAGTGATTACCCTAACTTACTTCATTCCTGTTGGCAGGTTTCTTTTGTTCTTTGAGTTTCAACCAGCTTTACTGCTTCTACGTAGCACCTGGGGAATAGCTAATATAAGCAGAATGGTGTGGCGGAAGGTGGGGGTGCAGGACTGAGCGGCCCCACCCTCCTAAAACAGGCTCCTGCATTGTGAAGGCACCTTAAGAGGAACCCTTGAGCAATTCGCTGCTTTGGGGGCTGACAAGACATTAGTAACGCAACGAGTCTCATTGGAATCTAGTTCATGATAGATAATGGACTGTGCAACCTCAGCGATTATAATTAACTCAGTATAATGGAATTCTCTCAGGCTGTTTCAAGTGAACTGTGCAGGCAAGCCTAATGGTGGTGTGGGTAATGTTTTTGCAAGTCAGATTGATCCCTGGAATTGTTCCTCAAACCCTTGAAGAGGTGATTCTTGTTGGTCAACACTGAATATTTATGCTGAGGGTTTGGGTGTTGAACTGACCTGTCAAACAAGCAACCACCAGCTCCACCAATGGGTGAAGGTATCTCCTGACGGGGCATTAAGCCGTCCAGACCAGAAGCCAAGAATTCCTGGTCTATACTGTGTCACCTGAATGTAGGACGGTTGGTATCATTGATCCCTAGGCTACAGAAGGGGAGAAGATTGACCAGGTTCCCATTGCTCATCATTATCCAATATCTCCTGGACATGTAGATGTAAAGATGTGATGAGGCTTGGCTCACACACGGATCTTGTTGTCTTCCCGGTTCGTGATCCGTGGTGTGGGGGCCTGAAGGTGGTCCTGGAAGAAGCCCGTCACGGATGCTGATACCGGGAGGGCGCGGACCGATCCTCTTGGTGCCAGTGAGGCTCCGTGGTGCAACCTGCACCCCTGCCGCTGGGCGACAGGACCGGACTTTAAATATTTAAATTAATAAAATGAATACATTTAAATCTTCCAGGCCCACCATGATCTGCTGGCCCTCATTCCCACGCCTTCAATTCCCCGTCCGGGGAAAGGCAGTGTGCCACTGGTGGGTTGAGGGGGTGGTGGGGTTGCAGAGTTAATATTTTCTCTGGGGAGGGGGAGACGGGGGTCAAATAAACATAATGGGTGTAAGGGGATGGTGGGAAGGGGTGAACTCTAAACTTTGTGCAGTCTGTGGGGGGGGGGGGAGCGGAAGGTCACATTTAAAAGGTAAGTGTTTTTGAGGGGGGGAGAAGGGCAAATAATTAATGTAAATGTGATTGGGGGATGGGAAAGGGGCGTTAGAAATTTATTGCATATTTTTTTGGGGGCGTACTTCGTACGGGTGGGCTGCCATTTTGTGAGCTCGCCGTCGAGATCTTATAACCCAGCCTGAAGAATAGCCACTTGTGTGAGTTTTTGGGATGTCAATGTCTGTTGATTTATGGCTTGAGGTACAAAGGGGTAATTCTTACTCCTGGACCTACAGTATGAGTTACTATTGGGTATGGGTATCAGGTCTGAGTAGCTGCCCCCACCATGAAGAAAGGATGGACAATCGAACCATCTCTCCAAAATCCTGCTGCTGGTATGAGGTCCATATTGGGGTCTTGGGCACCAGTCCCGTGATTTTCCATTTGGACGTTTCTCCTGAATTCCCTATTGGATGTATCAGTGACTATCTCATATTTAAGGCCTCTAGTTTTGGACTGCCCCCACACAAGTGGGAACATCTCTAGTTGTCCTACTCAAACTATTTAGCTCCAGCCCGCACTCACACTGAGGCTGTGACTGACCATCTCGCCATCGAGGCCTACACTTGAAGGATAGCCCCTATTGGCGAGTGATTGTCAGCGGCCATGAAACTTTGCCCCAGGAAGAGACAGCACTCCCCACCGCCACCCCCCCCCCACAACCCTCCATGATGCCACATTGGGTGAGGTTGGAGCCCATTGAACTGTACCCCAGGAGAATCACCACCTTCGGGGAGAAAACTGGGGTAAAAGAATGGGATGTCTGTGTAGTGATCAGTTCCAGTTAAAATTGTCCATTGATCACTCTCAATTTCAACATGGTTTTGGACAGGTGTCCCGATGTGATCTGTCACTCAGCCCAGTAAAGGATGGCCAAAAATTTGCAACAAGACAGATTTTTTTCCCTCTTTTTTTCTCTCCTCCAAGACGTCTTGATTTCCCAGGATGCTCACTGCTTAATACATTTGTGTAAAACACATTCTACACGAGTTTGTGTGTCATGAACCTGTTTTCTTTCAAGACAACTTACCGACCATCTTAAACTGGCACAAAAAGGAATATTATGGAAATGGCCGAGAGGTTTAGGAAGGGAATTCCAAAGCTTGGGGCCTCGACAGCTGAAGGCATGGCCACCAGTGGTGGAGTGAGGGAAATCGGGGATGCACGAGGCCAGAATTGGAGGAGTGCAGGGATTTTGGAGGGGTGTAGGACTGGAGGAGATTACAGAGATGAGGAAGGGGGATGAGACCATGTAGGGATTTGAAAACGAGGATAAGGATTTTAAAATCGAGCTGTTGCTGGACTGGGAGCTAATATAAGGGGATGATGGCGAGCAGGATTTGTACACAACATAATGTCAGGACCCAAGTGTTTGCTTGTTTTTCATTCTCACTCTCTTTACTTGGTAGGTACTTAGATAAATTTTAAATGAAACTATTTGTACATCGCGTCAGGGAAAGTGAGGGACGGTTTTACAGATGTTGTAGGGGCCAATAAGCCATTTTAGAAAGTGGGAGGGGGGGGGCCTATCTGTTTCTTTAACGAATTTTCCCGTTATTGAAAAATAATAATCCTTACAAATGTCAAAGGAACCATAGCAAATTCTGTGAGTACAATTTTGGTCTTGTTGAATTTTCAATTCCGTATCTATGTTTTTACTATCTTCGTTTCATTTCCTCTTTATGACAAGTGGAGAAACAAATTTCTGTTTTTTTTGGGCGGGGAGCGAGTGTTTGAGTGAGACTCCCCACCATAAACCTTCACCTTCCTTGTAAACCTGGGGCGCCGGAAGAGAGACTTGGCATCGAATGCCATCTTGAATCCTACCTACCCTTGGGCTGTGGACCACAAAACTTAACACGAGCTTTTCTAGGTGGAATTTGGGAACAATTTTGAGGCAAATATGGGCAGCGGAATTTCAGAGGCTGGCACTCCGTGCCACTTTGCATCAGGGCCACTTGCCCTGGGCACAGCTTTTCATGCGTACACCCTCTGCAAACACTCTCCTTCCATCCTATCTCTGCAAACCAACAACCGTCTCACTGTTACCTGAAGAGGTAACCTATACATTTGTAAAAAAAAAATGTAAGATATTGATAAATAGGGCAGCAATAATTTCAAATAAATTAATAGAAAATCTCATCCTGTTTTAAAAATACTTGTACGCTGGGGATTAACATAAATCATCTTTGTTGGTTTAATGATTTGTATTTTAGTTTTATTTTAAGGCGAAAACATTTTTTAGAAGTAAGTTATTTTGGTTTAGTAATACGTGGTAACTAAGCAGGAGAAAATAAGCGTTGCACAAATATTTTTCAATATGTATTTATTTGTTTAGTCGTGGTAACACACTGTTGTACAGTTCTCGGAATCGTTGTGAGACTTTCTTAATTATGATTAAAAAAAAAGTTGGAGAAAACTTCATGGAAAATAAAGCAAAAACTGCTAAGTGATATGTTGAGAGTTTTTTTCATTGACGTTAGGAGATGCTGATTGTTTGGAACTGATTTTTTTCCCCTGACTTCCCTGCTTCTACTTTCCTGAAGGAACAGACTCCTGCTGGAATACAATTCCACAGTTTAGAGAAACTCACCTCCGAGGAGTTGAGGTGTTAGCCATGGATCGTGGGTAAGGCTCTCCCCTTATAATCAAAAGGTTCTGGGTTCAAGTCCCACTCTGGAGACTTGAGCACAAAATCCAGGCTGGCATTCCCAGTGCAGTGCTGAGGGAGTGCTGCACTGTCACTACTGTTTGTGCTGTCACTAAGACTGTCTATTTTTACCTCAGCTCATCTGTTCCTTTGTACTTCTACACTTGACTATTCCAATGCACTCCTGGCTAGCCTCCCACATTCCACCCTCTGTAAACTTGACATTATCTAAACTGCTTCTGCCTCTGTTTAAATGCACCAGTTCCTACTCCCCCATCACCCCTGTGCTTGCTGACCTACATTGGCTTCCAGCTCAACAACACCTTATATTTTTTTTTTAACTTCTCATTCCCATTTTCAAATCCCTCCATGGCCTTGCTCCCTCCCTATCTCTGTAATCTCCAACACCACAACCCTCTCAGATCTCTGTGCTACTCCGATCCTGGCCTCTTGTGCATCCCCGATTTTAATCACTGCACTAGTGGTGGCCGTGCCTTCAGCTGCCTGGGTCCTAAGCTTTGGAATTCCCTCCCTAAACCTCTCCGCCTCTCTCTCCTCCTTTTAAGATGCTCATTAAAACCTACCTCTTTGACCAAATTTTTGGTCACCTGTCCTAATATCTCCTTATGCTGCTCAGTGTCAAATTTTGTTTGATAACGCTCCTGTGAAGCACCTTGGGATGTGTTACTGCATTAAAGGCGCTATATAAATACAATTTGTTGTCAGAGGTGCTGTCTTTTAGATGAGATTTTAACCCTATCTACCCTCTCTCACCCCCTGCCACTATTTCGCCGCCTTCCCAGTGTCCCGGCCAACTTTTATCCCTTGAACAACATCACTCAAAACAGCTGATCTAGTCATTATCACACTGCTGTTTGTGGGAGCTTGCTGTGCGCAAATTGCCTTCTACGCTTCCTACATTACAACAGTGATTATACTCAAAGAGTAACGTGATAAAGAAAAAGTCACACACTTGTTGGCCGGGACATAGGGAGAACCCCCCCTCTCACCCTTCACATTGAGCTGCAGGACCTGTGATACCCACCCAGAACAGGTCAGTTCTGCCTTCGCTGATCCTGGGACTTTTCAGCTCCGCTTGGAATGTTTCCATGCTCCCCACCCCGGGAGACTTCAGGAATACATTTCTCTTTCAGATTGGCAAGCAGTTGAATTGCAATCAGATCAATTGTGCAGCAACAGCACCAATTAATGAAAGGGCTCAGTGCCCCTCTCCATGGCTCCCACCAATCTGAGCGTAATGTGCACTTTTTAATCACCAACACAAAATGTCCATCTTACTGCAGAATATTTGGGAAGTCAATTTGTCATTTTTAGTCCTATCAGCCAGACGGTCCCACAGTACATCCCTGTGCTGAATCAGCTGATCTCAACCAAGGGCTGGGCTGCTGGAATCAGCCTCAGTGCCACTGGGCTTGGGGGCAGGGGGGTGGTGGTGGCGGCAGAGGTGGGGGAGGGTGGAACCAGCTGGAATTCCCACTCCCAGGTGCCATCCAGCAGCCACTAGTGGACAGTGTGTGGCGATGGGAGATGGAGACAGGATTGGGGCATGGTGTGATGCCCTCCCCGGTCAAATAGCTCACAGGCACCCAATGTCAATTGTTCCTCCCATGATCACTGCTTACTCAGGCAGAAAGTTGCCGGTCTCTACGGACTTGTATCGAGGCAGTTGTCCGTGCCTTCGGAGCAGATTGAGAGCATGTTAATATGAGGATCGAATTGAATCAAGCTGGGTTCTGATGAAGGGTCACTGACCTGGTGTTAACTCTGCTTCTCTCTCCACAGGTGCTGCCTGACCTCCTGAGCATTTCCAGCACTTTCTTTTTTTATTTCAGGTTTCCAGCATCTGCAGTATTTTGCTTTTATTTATCAAACTGGGCTTCTTTCTAACTAAAACTATCTCCGTGCAGAGAGAGTTGCAGCCGATCTCCCAACCTCCCCATGCAAGCTGACAGCCACCCGATCCTCCCCTGCCGCTGGTGCCGCTATGCTCTCTTCCCGCCCGCTCCAGGCTGGAGGTGGACCGGTGGCTTTTCAATGAACCCCGTCTGAAACTCAGGCCAGCGAGCGTTTTCTGCGCTCATCCTGCTTGCCCAGAACCCGCTTGGCGTTTGAAAAGTAAGATCTTGCATTTATTTAGCACCTTCCACAACCTCAGGACATCCTAAAGCGCTTTACAGCCAATGAAGTGCTTCTTTTGAAATGGAGTCGCTGTAATGCAGGAAACACAGCAGCCAATTTGCGCACAGCAAGCTCCCACAAACAATGAAAGGGTTAAGCGGAATTAAGAAATGGGAATTCGAAAGGACGCCCAGCAGAATAAGTCAGGATGTTGACCAATGTGAAACAAAGGATAATAGACTCAGGCTAGAGACATCTGGAGTGGGCCCTGATAAAGACTAATAGCGGTGTATTCATTAAAGTTTATGATCTATCTTCCATTGTTTGACCATATTACAGTGAGAAAACGGTATATAGGTTTGTACCCTTGTGTGTAGCTTCAGAGTACTATCTCGGGACTGCCTGAGGTGCACTCTCCTTGCATATGCTCGAATAAGTGATCATTTCCCTGTACCTGAGTCTCCTTGTGTGGTGATTTGAGTTATCCCACAGTAGTTTGGCGTAGACGGCAGGATACTTGCACCGGACCATCGGAACAGCACTGTAAGCGGGTGAGCATATTTATTTACCACCCATAGTTAGGGCAGTAAGCCCACTCGAGTAAAGGGCCAATCGAGTACCAAAAGAATCTAAAGGAGGGCTCAGGACAGGAGGCGCCAGGTAAGGAGTCAGAACCACGCTGGTGGGGCAGTAAGTCCGAAGCCGCGCAGAAGTCAGAACCACTTGCCATGAGGTAAACAGGACGTAAAGCCACACTGGTCGGAAGAGACGAAGAGGATAGGAGACCACGCTGGGTGGTGTCAGGAGGCTAGCAAAATGTCAGAGAAGAAGTTGAGTAACGAAATGCATTTTGACCGGGGTGGGGGGGCCAGAGGGCTCCATGACTAAGTTTATGGCAGAGCAACACACAAAAACTGTTTTAGTGGAATTTCAAGTGAGTAAAAACAGGTTACTGTGTCTTTTGATCCGAATGTGTGAATGTTGGAAGCCTCCACGAATGAAATGCATGTCCTTGGGATGTGCAGCTTGTGTTCTGTAGAACTGACAGTCGTTAACTCTTTGTTGTCTGGCTTTAATGTTGAAAGCATGAGTCTGTTACTTGTCTGTTTACACGTGTATATTTTGTGGGAACGTTGAGTCATGTTTTGGTTGTGAACTAGTTGAACCTGTGTGTGTTCCTTGGGCTCGGGACAGGGAATTTAATACAGATTTTTCATACTTTGAAATCAATTTTTCTGAGTTGTTTGGAATTGAATGAGTGGGGAAGTGATTGAGTGTGTTCATTTCAATTTAAGATTGTACACTGAGGAATGGGATATAAACAATTGAATTATATTTTAAATTAAAGTTTTTATTTTTATTTTAAAGGTTGGTTTTGACACTGTGAAAAGGCAATGAACAATTTTCTAAGAGATAAGTTTCAGCCTTGAAGGTCTGAAGATGTCTGGCAGAAATCCAATTTAAAGTTTAAAACACTGCTATGGGAAAGATTAAAGTTTGAGTGAGAAGCTGGTGTTAAATCTTTTGTTGTAAGAATGTTAAATAACTTTACCTTTCCTTTAAAAAGAAGCATGTGCCATTCTGTTCTGTGTGTAGTTAATAAGTATTATAAGTTAATAACCCTTCATCAGAACTGACAAATATTAGAAATATAAAAGGTTTTAAGCAAGTAAAGTGGGGTGGGGCAAGAGATAACAAAAGAGAAGGTGTTGATAGGACAAGGTCACAGAACAGCTGACCAGAAGGAGGAAAGACAAAAGATATGTTAATGGTGTGCTGAAAGACAAAGTGTTAGTGCAGAGAGGGTGTTAATTGACAAAAAAATTAACAGCCCATTTCCCGCACATCTACCCTCATCCCTTCCCCTCCCTCCCAGAATCACGACAGTGTTCCCCTTGTCCTCACTTTCCACCCCACCAGCCTCCACATCCAAAGGATCATTCTCCGCCATCCCCTCCCTTCCCCTGTCAGCATTCTGAAGGGATCGTTCCCTCTGCGACACCCTGGTCCACTCCTCCATTACCCCTACCACCTCGTCCCCTTCCCACGGCACCTTCCCCTGCAAGCGCAGGATGTGTAATACCTGCCCACTTACCTCCTCTCTCCTCACTATCTCAGGCCCCAAACACTCCTTTCAGGTCAAGCAGCGATTTACTTGTACTTCTTTCAATGTAGTATACTGTATTCGCTGCTCACAATCTGGTCTCCTCTACACTGGGGAGACCAAATGCAGATTGGGTGACCGCTTTGCGGAACACCTCCGCTCAGTACGAAAGCATGACCCTGAGCTTCCGGTTGCTTGTCATTTCAACAACCCCCCCGTGCTCTCATGCCCACATCTCTGTCCTGGGATTGCTGCAGGGTTCCAGTGAACATCAACGCAAGCTCGAGGAACAGCATCTCATTTACCGATTACACACGCTACAGCCTACTGGACTGAACATTGAGTTCAATAATTTCAGAGCATGTCAGGCCCTCCCTTTATATTTTTATTTTTAGTTATTTTTTCTTTTTTTATTTGTTTTATTTTAGTTTGTTTCTACTGTGTCTACCCATTGTTTGGGGCCAGGGCTGTTCATTTTTCTGTCAATTAACGCCCTATCTGTACTAATGCTTTGTCTTTCAGCACACCATTAACATACCATTTGCCTTTGCTCCATGACCTTCTGGTCAGTTATTCTCTCTGACCCTGTCCTAGTAACACCTCTTTTGTTATCTCTTGCCCCACCCCCGCTTTACTTGCTTAAAACCTTTTACATTTCTAATATTTGCCAGTTCTGATGAAGGGTCACTGACCTGAAACGTTAACTCTGCTCCTCTCTCCACAGATGCTGCCAGACCTGCTGAGTATTTCCAGCATTTCTTGTTCTTATTTCAGATTTCCAGCATCCGCAGTATTTTGCTTTTATTATAAGTTAATAAGTCTGATTAAGTTTATGCTATTAAGGTTAACTACCTGTTAAGTTGAGAAAAACTTTTAAATGTTTATTTCCATGAACCGGAATTTGGAATCATCTTGGTTGTATCAAAAAAAAAATCCTTGGATTGGAAACCTCTTTACAAACGATACTGAAAGTTTGGGAATAATTGGAGTTTAATCTAAAATGATGTCTTCTCTAATGGAGATGGTTTCCTTTGAAGTTGATGTTACTAATGATTTTGTTGTTTTAAAACCCAAAGGATACCAAAAGAATAAAAAAAAGTTTAAACATGGAGCTTAGTTCTTTTCAATCGGTGAAAAAAAACTTGCGTAAAGTGACACGGCTGAGAATATTTTGCTCTGCCCCCTTGGAGACAGGCAAAGAAAGTAACCCTGCTGCAGCTGTTGTTTTTCCATTTAATTCACCACACAATTTTTGCGTTGCTGAGAGTAAAATTAACCCATTGGGCTTTGGGACAGAGCCGCAATGGATTCTGATGCCACAGCAAGAGATCCAGCAGTTTTAAGAGTTTAAGAACATAACTGCAGACAACAAATGTCACAGCATCTGTTATCTATGAGACAAAGTGCTTGAGAAGGAGAGATAGTTGCAAGCACTTCTACCTTCTAATGTAAAAAAAAAATGCAATACCACCAAGTCTGGGCATAAGAAATTGGAATTGATAAACAAAATTAAATTAATATGAGTGGTTATTTAAAGCACTCAAAGGGGAATTGATTTGACATTTAAGGGGACAATCAAACTTTTAGGAAACTGAAAAAAAAAATCAGTCTAGGTGGTTCCTAAGTATAAAAAACAAAGTTTCTTTTGGGGAGATATTAAATGGAACATTAATAAAACCTGTCACTCCAGCAACACTGTTGAATTTGGAATAATCTGAGATGTCGAAAATCCAGTGTAATTTAGCAAGTTATTTTTCAGAAATTGCAATGTCATCTCAGATAGAAAAAAAAGCAAACAAAATATAGTAACGCCTGGAATCAAACGGGAATGTTTGATTTCTTTTTTAAGGAATTATGAATATTGGATTGGAAAGGTTCTCCAAAATTAAGTAGAATTCTAATTAATGGGAACTGGCAATTAGAACGGACTAATGCAAGAGCTAATAAAGGAATTCTGGGGATAAACAATGGTGAAATTAGAATTCAAACAGTTAAATTAATATAGTGTGAAATTTCCAAGAAGCCTAGAACTTTCCAGTGAAAGTCAGGAAAGTGTAGATAAGACTGGCAATTGATAGGTTTCTCTTGGAGATATGAGTTTTTAAGAGAGCTGCATTTGAAAGTCTGGCCACTTTTGATAAGATCACCTGAGAGTTGAGAATATGTGGCATGACATTGGGATGACATTAGGGGCGGCACAGTGGCGCAGTGGTTAGCACCGCAGCCTCACAGCTCCAGGGACCCGGATTTGATTCTGGGTACTGCCTGTGCGGAGTTTGCAAGTTCTCCCTGTGACCGCGTGGGATTTCGTCGGGTGCTCCGGTTTCCTCCCACAGCCAAAGACTTGCAGGTCGATAGGTAAATTGGCCATTATAAATTGCCTTTAGTTTAGGTAGGTGGTAGGGAATATGGGATTACTGCAGGGTTAGTATAAATGGGTGGTTGTTGGGTTGGTACAGACTCGGTGGGCCGAAGGGCCTGTTTCAGTGCTGTATCTCTAAATAAATAAATACCAGTGTAAGTGTACAGATGTGATTTGTTGCGTGCAGAGCAACTAACATGCAAAACGCACGGTGAAATGCACTGACGAACAGATCGCAAACACGTTTACTGACTTGACAAACAGCATGGCATGAAATGGTTAACGCAGCCAGTAGAGTGAGACAACATATTACAATATCAAGGTATTGGCACACACTCACATAGGGAAAATGAATAATCAGGATAAATGAAACACATTAGTAATGACAGGAATGGGCGATGAGCTGGCCAAGGGATGTCGTAGCAGGTAGTGAGGAAATAGGACCCGCAAGAGAAAGGGTTAAACGATTTGTGAGAGAACTATGCAGGCAACTGCATAAGATAAGACAGGATGTAAGAGACCAGCAAATCATGCACGATATGGCTACAGACACGAAAGGGAAACAAGCGAAGGTGCCCAGCGTTGGCGATTGGATCATGGTAAAAGTAACGCTCAAGAAGTCCGGGTTTGCGTCTAAATGGATAGGACCCTACGAGGTAATAATGACCAGCGATACCTGTGCCTGTGTAGGCATTAGAGGGAAGCGACGCTGGAAACACTGGACGCAACTGAAACATTAAACTGACTAATTTTGTCTTGCAGAATTAATCACAGTTGACCAGTGATGACTGGAAAAGCCCATTATGTCTAACAGAATGCTATTCACCATTGTGGCACTCGTGACAACTGCTGCGGCTGCCAACATGTTAAGAGGAAATGACAGACCACATAATGTCAAGTGCTGTAATGGAGATTGGTTCGGGGGAGGACATCTTGATGACCCCGTCCGACTGGTAGAAGTGCATGGCAACTACCAGGAGCTACAGAAAGGTGAAGCTGAGGACGATGCAAGCACGAGCATCCTGCAGTGGACTATGGTAAGTGTCACTATTGGACAATGGGTATGTATCGAATGCCCAATGGTGGGCCCCAGTCCTCAGTAATTCTGACGTCAGGAAGCTCCCGGGCTCGGGTTCTCCGACTGACGATGAGGACTGCAGACATGGATCAATGTGCATGAAACCACACAACCGTCGTACTTACTTGCATATATGTAACGGGTACGATAAGAAAAAGCAGCACCGAATACAGGCCATGGCAATTTACGGGCAGGAAGGGCCGACTCCCCACCACCCAAATCACCGACAAGTACTGTAGCCACCATAATGCATGAGGGCAAGACCTCGCAACTGCAATTAAGGGATTCCCCTTGCCCAGCATTGAGCCCTGGGCCAGAGAATGGACTAGTGCTGACAAAAACGAGTCAAGTCTTGTGTGATAACGTACACCATGAGCTGGCACCCGTTGTCATAAACATTCCTGACATTAAATTGCCCCAGTGGTGCCCGGCGGAGACCCGAGCACTGAATGAGGCTTTGGTAAAACAAATAATAACACGGGCATCTTGGTTTCGTGCTGGGGGGTAGCCAAGGGCTGGACCCCCAGCTCGGGGGGGAAGTATCGTGATAAACGTAGCCTGATTCAACACCGGAACTTCAGTGGTAAATTCATCGCTCTAGCCGCAGTGGACCAAAAGGTCCGGACATTAAGCGCCCAACTTAAGAAAACCCTGGGACAAGGACAAAGGATCCAAAGCAGACAGCTCAGTGTGGATCAAACCCTGGCAGGGACAGTTCAGGATTTGGTTGCAGTATTTGAAAGTCACACATGGACCATTAACGAACTAATTGGCGAAGGGCGTAACATCTCAGAGGTTGCGGCTAGGAATGACGTCTGCAGTATTCATGGATCGTGGATGCTTGAGCAGAGCCAGGAAAATCTGAGACAGCTCCATGAGGGTGAAGTTTTTAGTTTAGTTTTAGAGATATAGCACTGAAACAGGCCCTTCGGCCCACCAAGTCTGTGCCGACCATCAACCACCCATTTATACTAATCCTACACTAATCCCATATTCCTACCACATCCCCACCTGTCCCTATATTTCCCTACCACCTACCTATACTAGGGGCAATTTATAATGGCCAATTAACCTATCAACCTGCAAGTCTTTGGCATGTGGGAGGAAACCGGAGCACCCGGAGGAAACCCACGCAGACACAGGGAGAACTTGCAAACTCCGCACAGGCAGTACCCAGAATCGAACCCGGGTCGCTGGAGCTGTGAGGCAGCGGTGCTAACCACTGTGCCACTGTGCCGCCCCTCTGTTCCTCTGTGGATATCAAATGCACACTTGTCTAAATCGTCCCGACTTCAGAACCAACACCTAGAAAGATGTTATTCAAGGTAGAAAATATTGGTGTTAGTAGGTGAGGTTATTACGCAAGATATTATGAAATACTGCCGCATGCTGTAGAGATAGAGGGGGAAATGATAGGTACTAATTTAGATAGTGTAGGAGCCTCTGCCATATTGTGTCCACACCCAATATATATGACTGAAGAAGCAAAAACTAGATTTAACATAACAGTCAATTGTACAATGGAAGCTATGTGAGTAATAATGGAACTGACTCACGTTGCCTATGTGGGAAAGGGGAGATATTGTCTGACCACAACACAACAGGAGTATCAATAGGAAACAACTGATCCTGTTCAATAACTAATCACACAGTGTGCCTACACCCACAGGTAACAGTGAGGGTGGGACAGGTAGAGCTGGTGGAGATATACAAAAGGGAATCAGTCATCCTGCAGGTTAACGAAAGTATAAGGGAAACCCTTACACAATACGTGAGGCAGTTCTCATACTCTATCCCACCGCTGCCCACTCACGTCACAGCCAGCCGTGAGGGGTTACAGCAGGTACACAGGGTGTATTACGCATTACAACAACAAGAAACTAAGGCGCCGGAAGAGGAGGTCGCACAGATCGATGATACCACACGGTGGGAGGATCTGTGGAAATGGGATTCGAACACCCCTGGTTCCGGATCATCTCTCACATCTTGGTCATTGCACAAGTAGTGATGGTCATATATTTGACGTGCCTAATTTACAGGGTCAGGAGGGCACACAGGAGAGACCAGCAGTATGGAGACATGAGAACGTGGGGGGTAGACAGGTTGTTTGTGAGCCCCTTGCTACAGGGGCATCCCATACCGACGGTGCAATCAATTGCCTTTGCAAACCTAAACTGGATACCTGGCCAGTATGGATGAGTGGCGGAGAGCAATGAGAGTCAATCACATCACGGTTCAGGTCCGTTGGCCATCTTGGGATAGGCCAAGCGCCAAAAGGGGGGAACTGAAGGGGTTAAGCAGAATTAAGAAATGTGAATTAGAAAGGCAGCCCACAGAATAAGTCAGGATGTTGACCAATGTGAAACAAAGGATAATAGACTCAGGCTAGAGACATCTGGAGTGGGCCCTGATAAAGACTAATAGCGGTGTATTCATTAAAGTTTATGATCAATCTTCCATTGCTTGACCATATTGCAGTGAGAAAACGGTATATAGGTTTGTACCCTTGTCTGTAGCTTCAGAGCACTATCTCGGGACTGCCCGAGGTGCACTCTCCTTGCATATGCTCGAATAAATGATAATTTCCCTGTACCTGAGTCTCCTCGGGTGCTGATCGTGCATCCCCCAACAATAACAATGTGATAATGACCCAGTTCATCCGACAGTGATGTTGGTTCAGGGATAAATATTGGCCCCAGGACACTTGGTCAAATAATGGCTGTGTGATTTTTTTTTTACCTCCACCTGAGGCCTCTGGCAGTGCAGCACTCCCTCAGCACAGCCCCGGCAAAGTCAGCCTGGATTTTTTTTTGTGTTCAAGTCTCTGGAGTGGGGGGTCAAACCCACGACCTTTTGGCTGAGCCAGGAATAACACCAGGGTTTTGTCCGATAACACTCCAGTGAAGTCTTGGGACGTTAAAGATACTACATAAATGCAAGTCGTTGTTGTTATTGGTGGTTAACATTGGGTGATTGCCGGAGAAGAGGAGCAGGTTGATGTGACTGGGAAGAGCTGGGGGTGGCTTAGCTGCTAATGGGAATTTCACCAAGAAAGCAACGGGGAGGCGAGTGGGGAAGGGGAAGAGATGGGAAAAAGTGCATTTACCTCACAACGATTATTGAAGTCTTTGTTTTTTAAAATCTATTTCCTACCACCTTTTAATCCGTCCCCAATGACTTTCAAAATACATTAGCACAGTAATCCCATGATGTAAGGACATGTGACCAGCTGGCGCACTCAAAAAATGTGGGACACTCCATAATCCGTAAGAGCACTTAATGCACAGGGTTTAAAAATATCACAAGGCCCGAGACATTTAAAGGGGCCGCGTCACCGTGAAAAAAGCGCCCAGCAAATTGTTTGAACGCAAAAGCTGGGCTGACACTCCAGTGCAGTACTGAGGGAGTGCTGCACCGTCGGAGGTGCCGTCTTTCTGTAGAGATGGTAAACCGAGGCCCCGTCTGCCTTCTCAGCATCATTAAAAAAAAAACAGATTATCTGGTCATTATCACTTTGCTGTTTGTGGGATCTTGCTGTGTGCAAATTGGTTGCCGCGTTTCCTGCGTTACAACAGGGACTGCACTTCCAAAAGTACCGCAACGGCTGTGAAGTGCTTTTTGGGGGGAGGGGGGGGGGGGGTCCCTGAGGTGGCGAAAGGCGCTACATAAATGCAAGTCTTTCTTTCTGAGCTTTCTCTTGTCCAGAGACAGGAGGCCCAGAATGAGCTGCACTGTGCTAGCCTACTACAGTCGAATAGCTTAGTTTCCTGCCAGGGCAGACAAACGAGTGAAGGACTAGGGTGAGGGGTCGGATGGCTGTAAACGGGTGGGGTTTTATAAGTCAAGGGTAGAGCCAAGAAAATCCGAGGGACGATTAAATTCAACATTCAACCAGCCACGATCCGGATCCAAACTGGTTGTGTACAAATCACTGAGCTCAGTAATCGCGAGGCTCAGTTACTTAAATTCCATTTTAGTTCCATTTGCAGCTGGTAATCACCTGCTTTACTAACATAGTCAGAAACTTCATTTATCGAAAAATCATCGTTTTATTATTTTTATTTCCATTTTCTCTTTCTTTCCACTTCTGCACAACCCCCGGCCTCTCCTACAAACTCATGCATCGAGGCTTAATTCACCTTTGCAAGGCCTCCTATATCCTCTCCCCATCTGTCACACGGATAAAAGGGATTAGATTCCAATCTGTGTGTCTAGTTTACTGGCTCTTATTAAAAAAAAAACGCTGACCAGCCTTGAAGATTAATTAATTTGCCCCGTTTTGAGTCTGTGTGATACATTGAGGACAGATTGGAGAAGAGCAAGAGAGCTTGAGCTGGTCTCGGAGTCCGAATCTAGGTCATGAGTTCCTTCCTTTGACTTGAAACTTCTTTTCGTTTTGCAGTCACGTGGAGATGAAAGGGAGCTGCTTTGCTTCCCCTTCCTCCACCTCCCCTCCTCAAACTCTTCCTCCCCTCTCTTCACAACGCTGAGGTGCTGTCCTTCTGAATTAACACTTCCTGGCTTCCAGTCCCACTCCAGAGACTCAACCCGGGCTGAGATTTCCAGTGTGGTCCTGAGGGAGTGCCGCACTGTCAGAGGTGCCGTCTTTCGGATGAGGCGTTAAAGCTTGGCCCCTTCTGCCCTCCTCTCGGGTGGGGGGTGGGGGGAGGTGTAAAGGATCCCACTATTTCGAAGAAGAGCAGAGGAGTTCTCCCCGGCGTCCTGGTCCATTATTTATCCCTCGGCCAACATCGCTGAAGAGACAAATGGGGTCATTGTCACATGGCTGTTTGTGGGATCTTGCTGTGCGCCAATTGGGCTGCCCTGTTTCCTACATTACAGCAGTGACCACACTTCAAGAAGGTACTCCATTGGCTGTAAAGCGCTTTGGAACCTGCTGAGGATGTGAAAGGCGCTATAGAAATGCACGTGGGTTTTAGTGGGTTGCGCCACTGGTTCAGAAGCCCCAGGGGAGAAACAACTGAAGATTTAGTTTCATCCACAAGGTTAAGAACCTCACAGTAAAGCAGCAGCAGAGACAGCTTTACAAAAACAAACAGCAAAGATATTTTACTCAAATCCACATTGAGGGATGTGGTATTTAAAGGCGTAGGTGAGCCGCATCTTGCTAGTAATCTTGACGAAACCGAACTGTGCGTCAGGCAGGGGACATGACATGAGCGCAGCAAAAACAAAGCCCTACCCCCACTTTTCGCCCTGCCCCCCTCCCCCCCCCCCCCCCCCCCCCCACTGCCTCCCTACTGGTCTCAGTTTATTACCTCTGCCTGTTCCCTGTCCCTCTCTCCTTTCTCTTTTCAATTGTAAGATCTATTTGGAGACTTGCCCTCGGTTTGAAATGTTCCCAAGTGGGTTCTAGTGACGGGGCCTTCAAGGGGTTTCCTGCGCCAGTAATTGTTCAGCTTGACCGCGGGGGCCCACACGGTTAAACGTTCTCCGGAGCCGCGTGGAGAATCGTGCCCAAACGCTCGCAGCAAGAGGGGCGGGGGGGGGGGGGGGGGGGCGGGGTGCTGCCGTCTGTACAAGGAGAGATAATTTGCCGTGACGTCTCCAAGTGACAACCTTGCGGGTTGAAGCCCCCATCTCACCGGCCCCAGCATCAAAATCTATCCCGACGCTCCCACTGCGGTCCTGAGGGAGGGCTGCCCCGTCAGAGGCGCTGACTTTTCGGGCGAGTCGTTAAAACCGATGACTCTGTCTGCCCTCCCAGCGGGACATAAAAGATTCCCACGGCCACTCTTTCGTAGAACCAGTCCGCAAATCTCCTGACGTGGCTCGGTGTCAAATTTTTTCTTGATCACGCCCCCGTGTAGCGCCTTGGGATATTTTACAATGTGAAAGGCGCTATATAAATGCAAGTCTTAGTTGTTGTTGAAGAGCAGGGGAGTCCTGGGACCAATAGTTATCTGTCAAGCATCTCAATCGCAAGTGGCCTCCATTTGCTTCACAGCAGGTACAGGGTTTTGGTGACACCACATCTGGAGTACTGTGTGCAGTTTTGGTCTCCATATCTAATGAAGGATATACTTGCATTGGAGGTCAGTGCAGTGAAAGTTCGCATGGTTGGTCCCTGGGATGAGGGGGTTGTCCTATGTTGAGAGGCTGAGCAAATTGGGCCTATATTCTCTGGAGTTTAGAAGAATGAGAGGTGATCTCATTGAAACGTACAAGATTTTGAAGGGGCTGGAGAGGATCGACACTGAGAGATTGTTCCCACTGGTCAGGAAATCAAAAACACGGGGGCACAGTCTCAGGATAAGGGGCCGATCATTACGGACTGAGATGAGGAGGAATTTCTTCACTTAGGAGGTTGTGAATCTTTGGAATTCTCTACCCCGGAGAGTTGTGGATGCTCCATCATTGAATATATTGAAGGCTGGGATAGATTTTTGGTCTCTCAGGGAACCAAGGGATATGGGGAGTGGGCAGGAAAGTGGAGCCGAGGCAGGAGATCATATTGAACGGGTAAGCAGACGCGAGGGGCTGAATGGTCTACTCCTGCTTCGATTTCTTCTGTTCATCAGTTTAGCACAATGGCTCTCAGCCTCTGAGTCTGGCCCACAGCAGCACTTGAGGCCAAGAATCTCGGTTGACGCTTTCGTACTGCATCGAAGGAGTGCCGCACTGTTGGAAGTGCCGTCTCCAACCAACGTTGGCTGAGGTGGAGGAGGCTCTCACCAGGAAACATCTGGAGGAAAGGAGAAATGCTGGCAGGAAATCTTCAGGAAAGATGTCCATTTGTCTCCTCGAGTCTGGTCAGATCTTTTGAACAGCAATCCAGTTAGTCCTGCTCCCTTGCTCTATCCCTTCTTTCAAAGAGCCAGCACAGGCACAGTGGGATGAATGGCCTCCTCCTGTGCTGTATGTTTGTGTAATTCTATGAATCGGAAGAGGAGGAGGAAGAGGGAGCACTGACAAGGGAGTGAGTCCGGGACCTGTCCCGGCCCACTCACCTCAGCTGCTTCAGGGCTCAAGCTGGCTGAAGCGTTGGGAGACCCCGTCCATTTGATATCTGCACGTCAAATTGGACATCAAAGGGAAAAAGACTTGCACTGATATAGCACCTTTCTCATCCTTGGTACATCGCAAAGCGCTTCATAGCCAATGAAGTACTTTTGAAGTGTAGTTACTGTTGTAATGTAGGAAACGCTGCTGCCAATTTGCGCACAGCAAGATCCCACAAACAGCAATGTGATAACGGCCAGATAATATGTTTTTTCGGTGTTGAATTGAAAGATAAATATTGTCCCTGGGACGCCGGGAAGAACTCCCCTGCTTCTTCTTCCAATAGCGGCCATGGGGTCTTTTACATCCAATTGAGAGGGCAGACAGGAGGACCTGGGTCTAAAGTCTCATCCGATAGGCGGCATCTTGAACAGAATGGTGCGAAAAACATGAAAGAAATGGGACTGTAGTTCTGGTAAGGCTGATGTACATCAATAGGCCTGATCCAGTGGGACCCTCACACTGACTAATGTTGAGCGATTGAATTATGCTTGATACTGACATTGGAGGCCTAAAATGAAAAAATAACACAGCCCGCCTCTCGCCAAAACCCGCCGACAATAAATCGATAAAATAATTTCCTTTCCCGAAGGGAAATAATGCTGTCGGGGGCCCACGCTCTGAGTGAATGCCTCTCAGGGGCTGGGTTATGTTAGTCACAGACCTCTGACTGTTCCTCTCATTTCAGTCTCCCACACCACACCCAAAGGCAAAACCAAATAATTCTTCCCCCTCAATTTTCTGATATGTTAATTCCAGCCAGAAATAATTACAGAAGCCAAGAGCTGATCGGCCTTGCCGTCTGACAACCGGCAAGGCCCTGGACACAATGGGCCCTGCACAGGCTTGTCCTGCTCATCAGAATCCCAAGATGGAACAACTGAGTGTAGGCCTGAGGGGCGGCAGTCACTTCAGATAGTTTTAAAATCCAAGGCCTAGTGGTGGTAGACTTTGAAGGCAGAGATGTTATAGTGTTCTCCTAGGCAGGAGGCGGACAAACATCACTCTGAAATCCTTTAAGTGTGTCTTCACACCCTCCTAGATTGACAGGGTGGCACTAATCCAAATGAAGACCGCTCTAGGAGATTTCCTGGGCACTCATTAAGTATTTGTGTCTGCTTTCATACCTGTCACTCAAAGCTGTCGCTGTTGACTATGTAGGAGCAGCTTCTCTGGCTGTTCCCCTTCGCCCTTCCCTCCTGCCCCTCCCCTCTTATCCACTCTCCCCTCCTTCCTCCCAATCCCACCCTCTCCTCCTCCCCCTTTCAGTTTTCTCTCCTCCTCTTCTGAAGCTTCTCAGGGGATATTTGCACTTTTTCACCCAACCAAATGAAAAACGTGCATTTATATAGCGTCTTTCACGACCTTGGAACATCCCAAAGCGCTTTACAGTCAATTAAGTACTTTTGAAGTGCAGCCACTGTTGTAGGAAAGGCAGCAGTCAATTTGTGCACAGCAAGCTCCCACAAATACATTATAAATTGCCTCTAGTATAGGTAGGTGGTAGGGGAATATAGGGAAGGTGGGGATGTGGTAGGAATATGGGATTAGTGTAGGATTAGTATAAATGGGTGGTTGATGGTCGGCACAGACTCAGTGGGCCGAAGGGCCTGTTTCAGTGCTGTATCTCTAAATAAATAAATAAAAATAATAAATAAATAGGTTTTGAAGAGGTAACAGAGAGGGTTGATGAGGGCAATGCTATTGATGTGGTGTACACGGACTTTCAAAAGGCATTTGATACAGTGCCACATAATAGACTTGTGAGCAAAGTTATAGCTCATGGAATAAAAGGGACAGTGGCAGCATGGATACGAAATTGGCTGAGCGGTAGGAAACAGAGAGTAGTGGTTAATGGATCTTTTTCAGGCGGGAGGAAGGTTTGTCGTGGAGTTCCCCAGGGATCAGTGTTGGGACCCTTGCTCTTCCTGATGTATATTAATGAATTAGACCTTGGTGTACAGGGCACAATTTCAAAATTTGTGGATGATACAAAACTTGGAAGTATTGTGAACTGTGAGGAGGATAGTGTAGAACTTAAATAGGACATAGACACGTTGGTGGAATGGGCAGACAGGTGGCAGATGAAGTTCAATGCAGAGAAATGTGAAGTGATTCATTTTGGTAGGAAGAACATAGAGAGACAATATAAAATAAAGGGTACAATTTTAAAAGGGGTGCAGGAGCAGAGGGACCTGGGTGTATATGTGTATAAATCATCGAAGGTTGAAAGAGCGGTCAAAAAGCATACAGTATCCTGGGCTTTATAACTAGGAGCATAAAATACAAGAGCAAGGAAGTTATATTGAACTTGTATAAGACACTAGTTTGGTCTCCGCTGGAGTATTGTGTCCAGTTCTGGGTGCCACATTTTCGGACAGATGTGAAGACGTTCGTGAGAGTGCAGGAAAGATTCACGAGAATGGTTCCAGAGATGAGGAATTTCAGTTATGAAGATAGATTGGAGAAGTTGGGACTGTTTTCCTTGGAGAAGAGAAGGCTGAGAGGTGATTTGATAGAGGTATTCAAAATCATGAGGGGTCTGGACAGAGTAGATAGAGAGAAACTGTTCCCACTCGTGAAAGGATGGGGAACGAGAGGGCACAGATTTAAGATAATTGGCAAAATAAGCAATGGTGACATGTGGAAAAACTTTTCCATGCAGCGAGTGGTTAGGATCAGGAATGCACTGCCTGAGAGTGTGTGGAGGCAGGTTCAATCAGGCCTTCAGAAGGGAATTGGATTGTTATTTGAAAAGGAAGAATGTGCAGGGTTACGGGGAGAAGGTGGGGGAGTGGCACTTGGTGAATTGTTCTTTCAGACAGCCAGCACAGACATAATGGGCCGAATGGTTTCTTTCTGTGCTGTAAGAATTCTGTTGTAATGACCAGATAATCCATTTTATTGGTGTTAATTGAAGAATAAATATTGGTCAGGGCAACGGGGCGAACTCCCCTGCTCTTCTTCGAAATAATGGCAGTGGGATCTTTGTCGAGGGCAGACGAGGCCTCGGTTTAGCGTCTCATCTGAAAGACATCACCTCCAACAATGCAGCCCTCCCACAGTACTGGCGCTGGGAGTGTCATCCTGGCTTTTTGGGCTTGGGTTCTGGAGTGGGGCTTGAAACTACAATCTTGTGACTTTCATAAGAAGGTCACCAACCTGAAACGTGAACTCTGTTTCTCTCTCCACAAATGCTGCCTGACCTGCTGAGTATTTCCAGCAGTTTCTGTTTTTATTTTAGATAACCTCACACTTGCCCACATTAAACTGCATCTGCCATAGTTTTGCCCACTCACTTAATCTGCCTATGTCCTTTGGCCCCCATCTGTGCAACTTACTGTCCCTCCTAACTTAGGGTCATCTGTAAATTTGGAAATAGGAGTCTTCTATTCCTTCACTGAATTTGCCACTCAATGCTTCAAAAATAAACCTGGAACTTTTAAAAACTGCTAATGTCAAAACGACAAAAAAACGTTGAACCTTGACTCCCCGCTAAGTTATTTTTAAATAAGGAGTCCAAGAAAGTTGTTTCAATGCTGAGAAAAGTTGCAATTCCATTTCCTACCCACCAGAGGGCACAATTGTCCATTTCCTCTGCGGCAAAACAAAGAATCTGCTGGCGAGGCCCCTTTAATTCAGTTTACAGGCTGTGTCGCCATGGATACTGGGTCCTAAAGGGAAATTAATTACTTTAATTCTTAAAATAAAGATGGCAACATAACTAACGACAACTTCCATCCAATTAGCTTGTTAAAAGAGCATCCCAACGCCTGCCGAATGGCTACACTTTTTGACCTCTGCACAGACTGCCCCTTTAACGGGTCCCTGGGGTGTGACCGTCATGCGGCCTCTGTGCCTCAGCACCACCTCCCCCACCAACCTCCCATTTCATTTTCTTCCGTAATAACTCCACAGTGCGATTTATCCAGGGGTGCTAATGGCTTTCCCTGTTTCTCCAGTGCAGTACTGAGAGAATGCTGCACTGTCGGAGGTGCTAATTTTCGGATGAGATGTTAACCTGAGGCACCGTCTGCCCTCTCAGGTTTGTGTAAAAGATTCTTTGGTCGCTATTTCAAACAAGAGCAGGAGTGTTCCCCCTGGTGTCCTGGCCAATATTTATCCCTCAACCAACATTATGACAAAAACAGATGATCTGGTCATTATTACATTGCTGATTGTGGGAGCTTGCTGTGCACAAATCGGCTGCTGGATTTTCTACATTACAACAGTGACTACACTACAATAGTACTTCATCGGCTGTAAAGCGCTTTGGGATGTCCTGGGGTTGTTAAAGGCGCTATAGAAATGCAAATCTTTCTTTGTCCAAGTTTCCAGTTACCTCCCCAAATCCTTCTCCAGACTTCTGCACAGTGTCCAGTTTGCTCCTTTGTGCAATGTTTTGCTACTTTACAGGCACTCCTGTTTTTCATTCTTTCATGGGATATTGCCAGACCAGCATTTATTACCCATCCCTAATTCCCCTTGAGAAGGTGGTGGTGAGCTGCCTGCTTGAACCGCTGCAGTCCATTTGGGGTAGGTACACCCACATGGCCAAGAGAGTGTGGGAAAATGGCGCACTGACACGGAATACAAAAGTCCGAGTGTATCAAGCCTGTGTCCTCAGTACCTTGCTCTATGGCAGCGAGGCCTGGACAATGTATGTCAGCCAAGAGCGACGTCTCAATTCATTCCATCTTCACTGCCTCCGGAGAATCCTTGGCATCAGGTGGCAGGACCATATCTCCAACACAGAAGTCCTCGAGGCGGCCAACATCCCCAGCTTATACACACTACTGAGTCAGCGGCACTTGAGATGGCTTGGCCATGTGAGCCGCATGGAAGATGGCAGGATCCCCAAGGACACATTGTACAGTGAGCTCGCCACTGGTATCAGACCCATCGGCCGTCCATGTCTCCACTTTAAAGACGTCTGCAAACGCGACATGAAATCCTGTGACATTGATCACAAGTCGTGGGAGTCAGTTGCCAGCGTTCGCCAGAGCTGGCGGCCAGCCATAAAGGCGGGGCTAAAGTGTGGCGAGTCGAAGAGACTTAGCAGTTGGCAGGAAAAAAGACAGAGGCGCAAGGGAAGAGCCAACTGTGTAACAGCCCCGACAATCAAATTTTTCTGCAGCACCTGTGGAAGAGCCTGTCACTCTAGAATTGGCCTTCATAGCCACTCCAGGCGCTGCTCCACACACCACTGACATTCTCCAGGCGCTTACCCATTGTCTCTCGAGATAAGGAGGCCAAAGAGGACACCCACAGTGCTGTTAGGGAGGGAGTTCCAGGATTTTGACCCAGGGGAACTTGCAGGTGATGTTCCCATGTATCTGCTGCCCTTGTCCTTCTAGTTGGTAGAGATCGCGGGTTTGGAAGGTGCTGTCTAAGGAGCCTTGGTGAGTTTCTGCAGTGCATCTTGTAGATGGTACACACTGCTGCCACTGTTGGTGGAGGGATGTGTCAATGAGCTCAAAAGCGGCACAGTGGTTAGCACCGCAGCCTCACAGCTCCAGCGACCCGGGTTCAATTCTGGGTACTGCCTGTGCGGAGTTTGCAAGTTCTCTCTGTGTCTACGTGGGTTTTCGCCGGGTGCTCCGGTTTCCTCCCACAGCCAAAGACTTGCAAGTTGATAGGTAAATTGGCCATTATAAATTGCCCCTAGTATAGGTAGGTGATAGGGGATGTGGTAAGGAATATGGGATTAATGTAGGATTAGTATAAATGGGTGGTTGATGGTCGGCACAGACTCGGTGGGCTAAAGGGCCTGTTTCAGTGCTGTATCTCTAAAAAAAAATCAAATTTTATTTATATAGCACCTTTAAAAAGAAAAAGAATAACTTGCATTTATATAGCGCCTTTCACAATCACAGGGCACCCCAAAATGCTTTATAGCCAGTGAAGTACATAATGAAATGTCCCAGAGCCCTTCACAGGGGCACTTAAAACAATTTGACACTGAACCACACAAGGAGATATTAGAGCAGGTGACCAAAGGGTTGGTGAAGGAGGTATGTTTTGAGGAGCGTCTTAAAGGAGGAGAGAGAGATGCAGAGAGGTTTAAGGAGGGAATTCCAGAGCTTCAGGCCAAGGCAACTGAAGGGACGGCTGCATTGGAGCAATTAAAATCAGGGATGTGCAGGAGGCCAGAATCGGAGGAATGCAGAGATCTCCGAGGGTTGTGGGTCTGGAGATAGGGAGGGGAAGGAACGAGGCCTTGGAGGGATTTGAAATCAAGCATGAGGATGTTAAAATCGAGGCATTGCTTAACCAGGTACCAGTGTAGGTCAGCGAGCACAGAGGTGATAGGTGAATGGGAGTTGGTGCCAGTGAGGATGCAGGGCAGTAGAGTTTTGGATGACATCGAGTTTACAGAGGGGCAGGTCTGGCATGTCTAAACGATGACCTGAGATCCACATGCGGGTCGCAGTCTCTGGCAAAGCAGCACCAGAACCCCAAGGGTGGCACCTACATGAAAGAGTTAATGATTGTGATCCTTAATGCAAGATTATTGTTTGTCAGTCTCACGGTGAACTACCGTGCAATAACAAAGTATAATTTATAATATTGGATAAAATAAATGCATGTTTTAGTCTGCAAAATGGAAGAGGAAACAACTTTAAAAGTTTTATATAAACTTCTCTGAATTGCAACTAATTTGCTGCAGGTTCAGATCCCGCCCCCAGCAGGCGGCACTTTGGTCAGAACATGAAGCTCTGATTGGTTTATCGCCACGTCAATCAGTGTTGCTCAGCGACCTGTAAGGATCGGCTCTCTTCTCTACGATTGGCTGAAAGGTGAGGGTGGCTGCAAGATTATTGGGCAGAAGAAACGCCAGTCAGTGGAAATGGGCGGGAAGCTAAGCGCTGGATGGTGATTGGTGGAGGGAGCTGTCTGTTAGCGGGCAGGGGGTGGGACCAGGCCTGGGAGTGAGGAGCTGAGGTCGAGCGGCTCCTGGGCTCCCGGGCTCCCGGCAACGTGAGTTGAGGTACCAGAGGCCGAGGAGGAGAGGCCTGGTTAGCGGCAGCGGGTGTTGATGTTGGAGCTCGGCTGCTTATTGTTAACTTGAAGCAGTTGGGCTTCATCCAGGAGCGAGCAGAGGTTTCCCCACAATCAGGGAGTGGGATTCTTCCCCTCCCCCCCCACCCAGCACCCAAACCCCCAACTCCCCCCCCCACCCAAACCCCCAACTCCCCTCCCCCACCCAGCACCCAAACCCCCAACTCCCCTCCCAGCACCCCTCCCCCACCCAGCACCCAAACCCCCAACTCCCCCCCCACCCAAACCCCCAACTCCCCTCCCAGCACCCCTCCCCCACCCAGCACCCAAACCCCCAACTCCCCTCCCAGCACCCCTCCCCCACCCAGCACCCAAACCCCCAACTCCCCTCCCCCACCCAGCACCCAAACCCCCAACTCCCCCCCCACCCAAACCCCCAACTCCCCCCCCACCCAAACCCCCAACTCCCCCTCCCCCCCCACCCAGCACCCAAACCCCCAACTCCCCCCCCCCCACCCAGCACCCAACTCCCCCTCCCCCCAACTCCCCCTCCCCCCCACCCAGCACCCAAACTCCCCTCCCAGCACCCCCCCCACCCAGCACCCAAACCCCCAACTCCCCCCCCAGCACCCAAACCCCCAACTCCCCTCCCAGCACCCCTCCCCCACCCAGCACCCAAACCCCCAACTCCCCCCCCCCCACCCAGCACCCAACTCCCTCCCCCACCCAACTCCCCCTCCCCCCCCACCCAGCACCCAAACCCCCAACTCCCCCCACCCAGCACCCGTTCCCGACCCAGCACCCAAACCCCCAACCCCAACTCCCCCAACCGGCACCCAATCCCCACCCCCCACCGCCCTGCACGGAACTCCCCCTCCCACCCCAGCACTGGGCTCTGTCTTCAGATAGTTGGTGAAAGGGGCTGTGGGGTGTGAGCAGAGCCAGATGTAGTTCGGATCAGTTTGTTCCGAGATGCTGGGGGGTTATTTGGAGCTTTGGAGACTTTGATAGTTTTTTAAGGCGGGTGGATGGAGTTGAGAAGCAGATCAGCAGTGATCTAATTGAATGATGGCAGAACACGCTCGATGGGGTGAATGGCCTCATGTTCCTATCGAATACTGGGGTTGGGCAATGATTAATCTTTGCGCCTCTTCCCTCTGTGGTTTTTGTCTATAATTGGTTTCCTTCCTGTTTTTAACGAGTGATGTTTGTTTTGTTGCAGATGTGGAGTGAGGTGGTCAGTGTGCTGAGGGGCGCGGCCCTGGTCGGGAAGGCTTTCTCAGAGACACAGGGGGAGCAGCTGCGGCTGGCCGCGTGCAACTCTGTGCTGTGCGCCGGTCTCAAAAAAGCACAGGTCTCGGCGGAGCAATGTGTCAGTTACCTTCTCGTCAACCAGCAGGTAACAGCTCAAACGTGATGGGTTTGTTTCTTCATCAGGCTGAGAAGGACAGGAATCACGCAGCCCGGATATGCACTATGACTGCCTGCAGCAACCACCTGCCGTGGCTCAGTGGGTAGCATTCATGCCTTCGAATCAGGAGGTTGTGGGTTTAAGCCCCACTCCAGAGACTCAAACACACAATCCAGGCTAACACTCTAGTGTCGTACTGAGGGACTGCTGCACTGTCAAAGGTGCCATCTTTCAAATGAGATGTTAAGTCCTGGCCACGTCTGTCCCCTCAGGTGGACGTAAGAGATTCCACAACGCTATTCTGTAGAAGAGCCGGGGAAAATTTATCCCTTAACCAACATCACAATAAACGCATTCCCTGGTTATGCATACGGTAGCATAGCAATTACTGGACTAGTTACTTAGAAGACATGAGTTCAGATATCACTGTGGCAGCTGGGGGAATTTAAATCCAGTTAATTAAATAAACCTGGAATAAAAAGCAAGTATCAGTAATTTTTTTTTTAGAGATACAGCACTGAAACAGGCCCTTCGGCCCAGCGAGTCTGTGCCGAACATCAACCACCCATTTTTACTAATCCCATATTCCTACCACATCCCCACCTGTCCCTATATTTCCCTACCACCTACCTATACTAGGGGCAATTTATAATGGCCAATTTACCTATCAACCTGCAAGTCTTTTGGCTGTGGGAGGAAAGCGGAGCACCTGGAGAAAACCCACGCAGACCTTGCAAACTCCACACAGGCAGTACCCAGAATTGAACCCGGGTTGCTGGAGCTGTGAGGCTGCGGTTCTAACCACTGCGCCGCCCTAAATGGTGACTGTGAAACTATTGTCGATTGTTGTAAAAACCCATCTGGTTCACTAATGTCCTTTACGGAAGGAAATCTGCTGTCCTTATCTGGTCTGGCCTACATGTGACTCCAGACCCACAGTTGATTCTTAACTGCCCTTTGAAATGGCCTAGCAAGCTGCTCAGTTGTTGGCACCACCTTCTCGAGGGCAATTGGGAATGGGCAATAAATGCTGACTATACCCACATACTGTAAATGAGTTTTCAAATAAAATAGTTACGCTGCTGTTTGTGGGAGCTTTCTGTGCACAAATTTGCTGACTGGTTTCCTACATTACAACAGTGACTACACTTCAAAAAAACATAAAGTGCGTTGGGATGTCTTGAGGTTGTGAAAGGCACTATATAAATGCAATTCTTTTGTCTTTCAGTATACCAGGGCAACCCTGAACCTCAACTGTTGCCCAAAGAATGATTTAGGAGATGCAGAAACTGATTACTGCCTTTTGTGATACCTTCTTTGGCTTTTGCCTTTCAGCGAGGAGTCCAAGAATTTAAAGAGGATCCCCTTCCGTTTGAAGGTGAAGGCGACGACGAGGCCTCTCGATGGAACCTCGCATCAGAAATGGCTCCGGAATATTCTGGCGGCGATGTCGGAGCAAGGAGCCAGGAGTCACCTGAACCCCAGTGGGGCGGGAGTTCCTCGTGCAGTGGCGAAAGGGAGGGGCACCGTAGCTTGGGCCATCCACCAGGGAGCGGATTTAGGGACCTCTCTGGGCCTGTGGGTCTTGGTATGGGACAGATGAGGTTCTTCCACGATGAGACCTCAGTTAGGGGGCTGACACCAGAGGACATCGCCAAAGCCAGAAACACGAAGCAAAACAGAGATAAGTGGAGCCAGTCCAAGGCACCAATGCAAACGGTGAGAACATCACTCAGCATTACCACACATAGGGACAGGAGGGGAGGCCATTTAACATCTCGATCCTGTTCCACCATTCATCAGATCATGGCTGATCTGTATTTTTCAATTCTTACCGACAGCAACCATATCTCAAGAAGGGATGAAGAACCTTGATTGAGTCAGCAGAGGGGGGAGAAAGTCTGATCAAAGATCAGCATCCAGTGTGATAGACTTTTGACCTGTTATTTTTCTTGCTTTGTGTAGTTAAGTGAGCAAGCTCGTGAAAGAAAAGTTCCCTCTTCACGGATCAGCCGTTTGGCAAACTTTGGAGGTAAGGCACCTTGCACTCAGCCTCATCCTGTTCGGTTTGAACTGCAGAACGGTGATGGGTTTTGACAGCGGCACCCACCCCGCGCTTTCTTGCAGAGAGCGGAGCGTTGAGTTTACCTCCATTGTGCTTCTGTTTGCAGGTTTGGCAGTGAGCTTGGGCCTCGGTGCATTGGCAGAAGTTGCCAAAAAGTCAGTGAGCAGAAACCAGAAGTCGAGCGGTGAGATCTCATTGTTTTAACTCTTGTCCTGCCGGTTCTGGCATAATGCGGGCGAGGCTTGTTAAGCTTCCTCTTTGCTTCCTTTTCTGGTTCTATGGGTGCTGGTCATCCATCTGTACCTCAGCAAGTCGCCATTTTTGTCAGTGGGTGCCCAGGCAGCTAATTTCAGTCAATATTGAACTGTGGAGGGCGTCTCCGCTCAGCCCCCAATCCTGCTGTCTCAATCACCCCTCACTGTCTTTCTGACTCCCACGTGGGAGGATTTATCCAGTGTTAAAAGCTCTCCTGGTGCTTCAGAGTGTAAAGCCACCATGACTGGTCTGTGCTGAGTCAGCTGATGGGTCAAGAGGAGGAAATTGTTGCATTTGTATCTTGTCTTTCACATTCTCAGTGCATCTCACAGAGCCACATCGTTGATTTATTTGCAAGAAATAATGAATACCTGTTTTTATAGGTAATTGCTGAGCCATTTTGCACTCGTCATTGTCCCGTAAGCAGCAAATGAGCTGAATGACCAATTAACCTACTTTTGTTGATGATGAATATTGGGTAGAACACCAGGAGAACTTCACTGCTCCTCTTTAGTAGTTCCACAGGATCTTTTTAGTTGCCTCTGAACAGGCAGGCGAGATTTCCGTTTGACATTTCATCTGAAAGACAGCGCCCCTGACGAAAATCAAGAACTTGCATTCATATAGCGCCTTTCACGACCTCAGGACTACCCAAAGCGCTTCACAGCCGATGAAGTACTTTTGAAGTGTAGTCACTGTTGTAATATAGGTTATAGAGTGAGTTTGAACTCATGGTCTTACGACTTAGACTGCAGTTGGAACACAACAATGCAGTGTCCTGAGGTTGGAGGGTATAGGAGGAGAATGCATGTGTGCAGATGGCAGGTGGAGATGAGATTGGCTTGACTTGGCTATAAATCCTTCCTCAGTCAAATAGCCTGGCCACGGGGGAACAGTAAGGCACCAGAGGATAGTTGAATAGTATACTCTTGGGAGTCAGCGTCATGGTAGCAGGATGGAAACAGTTGCTGGGATGGAGCTATGATTTCCCTGTACTGCGTGAGTTCCCTATCTTGGCTGTGATATACTGACAAGGTGCCTAGTAGAAATCAGGTAGTTTCCCCACGGGGAAGGAGTGAAAATCCAAGTGAGCATCATCCCTATAGCAACACGAGCTTGCATTTGTAACTGTAGTAAAACATTCCAAGAGGCTTCACAGGAATGTTGTCAGAAGAAATTTGACATCGAGCCACATAAGGAGATATTGGGACAGGTGATCAAAGGCTTGGTCAAAGAGGTTGGTTTTAAGATGCATCTTGAGGAAGAGAAATAGACAGATTGAGAGGTTTAGGGAGGGAATTCCAGAGCTTAGGGCCCAGGCAGCTGAAGGAATGGCCTCCAATGGTGCAGTGATAGAAATCGGGACGTGTAAGAGGCCAGAATTAGAGGAACGTAGAGATCTCGGAGGAGGTTACAGAGATAGAACAAGCGAGGACATCCTTACACGGCAGTGATTCGGTTTCAGTGTAATTTGCAGTAGGTAGATTGATTTGGGCTGTTAGGGAGAGATGTGATGAGGGACAACTGCAAGAGCTTTCATTTCCCGAGCTTGTAGCTTTCCGGTGGCAGGTATTGGAGTCGGGTCTCTGCCAGCCTGCCTGGTTCAGGTTGGAACCTGGATGGAGAAAAGAGGGAGACTAAAAAAGGAAGTAATTGGATAGTTCCTTCAAAGAGCCAGCACAGGCATGATAGGCCGAATGGCCAGTTTCCTGCGCTGTATGATTCTAATATCTAACTTTTACAGCCTGGCTGCTGAATTAAATGTCTTAACATTTCAAAATGTTCATGAATTCATCTGGGCAATTAGCAGGGCAGAGATTTCATTGGCTGGTGTTTCAGTGGCTCTGCACTGTAGTAATCCTCTGATGTGCTGGTTTTACCGCAGAAAATAAAGGACTGCTGGACTCGAACCCCTTCCTATCCGAGGCTAACGCGGAACGTATTGTCGACACGCTGTGCAAGGTGCGAGGGGCAGCACTGAAGATCGGGCAGATGCTGAGCATTCAAGGTATGTTTTCAGGTTTCTCTGCCTCCTTTATCCTCGCTGTCACACTCACTGCCTCGACACACAGTGCATCTCTCTTCTGACCAACCATTTCCCTCCCAATGGTTTGATAGGGCAGAGGTTCCTTTCCACATGCTCTGACATTACTGGCATTTATTGCCCATCCCTGGTTGCCCTTTTGAGAAGATGATGGTGGGCCTTCTTCCTCCCACAGTGCTGTTAGGTGGGGAGTTCCAGAATTTTGACCCTGAGACAGTGAAGGAAAGGCCGATACACATTGACATCGGGATTGCCTGTGACTCGGAGGGGAGTTTGGAAGAGTTGGTGTTCCCATACGCCTACTGTTCTTGTCCTTCCAGGTGGTAGAGGTCATGGGTTTGGAAGGTGCTGTCGAAGAAGCCTTGGGAAGTTGCTGCAGTGCTTCCAGTAGCCACGACGCACCATTAGTGAAGGGTGTCAGAACTATGACCTAAGAATCACATACAGACCATGTGCCACATACCCTCTTAATTTATTTTTGGAATGCGCGGGCAGTTTAAGTGCGTGGCCCCTGTAAATTATTTTGCGCGGCTGTTCACATGCAGTAACTTAAAGGGGCCAACTTCTGTGTGGCTTGCATGGGAACTTTTGGGTGTCTGTGCAGCTTAGAGGGAACAATGGCTGTATGCCCTCCGACAAGGTGGACGTTGGGTGGCAATGGCATCGAGCTGAGCTGTCAGGTCTCCTTCCATGATTGAATAATCTGCCAACGTTCGCTGTCTAAGCCAGCACATGTGAAACGGCCCCCTCAGCAGGTAGCAGAAGACTGCTGGAGCCTGTGGAACTGACCTGCCTTCATATAGTGCTTTTCATGACCCGGTTCGTTCCAAAGTGTTTTGCAGGCACTGCAGTCCTTTTTCTTTGAAATGTAGTCGCTGTTGGATTGTAGGAAACGCAACAGCCAATTTGTACACCGCACGAGCCCAAAACAAACTAATGACCAAAAAGATCTGTGTTTATTTTTTAAAAATGGTGTTAGTTGAGGGATAAGTATTGGCCCCAAAAATTTTCCTGCTTTTTTTTTTTTGAAATAGTTGCCACGGAACCTTTTCCATGCCACCTGAGAGAACAGATAGTGCCCCATATTAATGTCTCAGCATAAGACGACACCAGCGCACATACCATTAATTACTCTGGCTGTGTTATAACTGATGTTACTGGGTACAGTACCATTGGCAACATCAGCTCATTCGGGAGAAGAGGGAAGAAAAGAGAAGGCTTGTCAAGGTGGGAAAAAGCCTTCTCCTAACGGTACTCATTTTGCCATCCGTTTACTTGGAATCTGAGTTGTCACCATTTGATGTTAAAGCTTGTAAAAATAACAAGTATTAAAATAAAGCTATTAGAGGTCTGATACTATCTGCTTTGCATTCATCTTGCAAACTGCCTATATAAGCCTTTAGGTCTAGAGGGACAGAATAGAAAGGGGAGAAAGTTCTGCTACAGCTATACAAAGCCCTGGGTTAGACCACATCTGGAGCACTGTGTACAGTTCTGGGGCACGGCATCTGATGAAAGGTCATAGACCTGAAATGTTAACTGTTTCTCCCTCCAAAGATGCTGCCAGATCTACTGAGTATTTCCAGCACTTCCTGTTTTTATTTCAGGTCTCCAGCACCTGTAGTATTTTGCTTTTATTTTAGTTAAACTCGGCTTATATTCCCAGGAATATAGAAGGTTAGGGGTGATATTTTATTGAGGTTTTTAGGGTTTTTGAAAAGAATTGATAGGGCAGATACAAACATTTTCCCCCTGCTGATGGGGGAGTCTGGGATCAGGGGACATACTCTTAAAATTAAAACCAGGCCATTGAGCAAAGCGAAAAGAAAAACTTTATTTATATAGTGACTTCTCAGGACGTTCCAAAGTGCATCGCAGTCAATGAAGTACTTTTTAAGTGTAGTCACTGTTGTAATGCAGGAGAGTTAGGAAAAACTTTATCACTCAAAGGGTGGTCGAAGTGTGGAACTCTGTCACAAAAAGCACTAGGTGCCAGCTCAATTAATAATGTTATATATGAGATCCATTCTTTTTGTTAGCTAATTAAGGGATGTGGAGTTAAGATACGGGTCGGCCATGATCTCTTTGAATGACGGAGCAGTCTCGAGGGGCTGAATGGCCTCCTTGTGTTTCAAGATGTGTGCTGACATTTTCTGACCAGTCTTTCAACCTATAGGCTGTAAGTGTGTTCGAGGATGGTGCTTTCACCCGATCAATTTTCTCTCCGCACAGACAGTAGTTTCATCAACCCTCAGCTCCAGAAGATATTTGAGCGTGTGCGGCAGAGTGCGGACTTCATGCCCGCTTGGCAGACGGCGGTGAGTGCAGCAAAAGCAGCTCGTGCCTGTTCTTGGTGTCCTTGACGTAGAAAAAAATGCCCCAGTGACATTTCGCAGAAAGCCCAGCTAAAGGAGGAGTGTGAACAGATTTCCCTTGGTTACGGTCGTAACAAAGATTTGTTAGTCTGCCAACAATATCCTCCGCGTGATTCAGACCTGAGTGGTTTGAAATAACAAGCTTCAATATATATTGATTAATAACAGTACTGGTTTTAGACAACTGTCCGACAGTATTGCATGAAATGTCGAGCAATTAACGCACCCTGTTTGTCTTTAGAAAGTCGCGTTCAAGCTGATCAGACTTGTAACATTCGAGGATGCATTTCTGACTGTCCCTAGGTTGCACTGAAGTTTAAGATGGCAAAGGTCCCATTCGTGTACTATTCGGCTACCTTGGGCCGCATCTGTGCACGACAGTATGTGTGGCTGAGGCCGTGTATTGAGGTTTATACCCCACTTCTAATCTTTCGCCCTTCATCGCTGTTCTGCAGGCTTTGTCTAATGTGTCGCCCCCACTGTCTTTGCAGCCTTACACATGCTGTCTGCCTTGTCCTACCTCGTACTGCAGCGCGTGACGTCTTAGCGACAGCTCCCTTATCTCAGTGCCCGATTCTTGTGGCTCAGCTCATTTTTGTTCACGGGGAAATAAAAAGCTTCCCCTCCTCCTTCTTGTGCAATTCAAGATTAGCTTTCTTATGTAAGATTCTAATAACTTTGTGTGTTAACAATCTGTCTGAACTTCCCCTCTCACCCATCCTAAGATCCCAGTTTTACTGTGCCAGTGTAACAATTCCGTTTGTCATTCCTTATGGCCATTGCGCTTAATAATATTGGCACACATCTGTTTTAGCCTGGTCCTCGGTCACTCCTCGTAATCTCTCCCTCCCTGGCTCCGTGTTTGTTTTCCTTATACCTCAAGACATTTGTGTTAGAGGTACTGTAGCAAGGCAAGTAATTTAAATATTGGGTGAAAGAGTTTTAACCAGATGTACTCAGAAGCACAAAGGGTCATTTCAAGGCTTAAGTGATTGCCAGGTTCTGGCCGGTCTGGCCCACGTGACCCCAGACTCACGCTATACAGGTGACTTAAACAGTTGCTTTAAGAACCCCTACGCCATCATATTCTGAGCATGAATTTAAAACAAAAGGCAATCCAGTGTAAAAATGGGGTAGGAGATCAACATGTTTATCTCTAGGAATGCAGTGATCATTCACTACTGCCGTATAAGTGGCGCAGTGGTTAGCACCGCAGCCTCACCGCTCCAGTGACCCGGGTTCGGTTCTGGGTACTGCCTGTGCGGAGTTTGCAAGTTCTCCCTGTGACCGCGTGGGTTTTTGTCGGGTGCTCCGGTTTCCTCCCACAGCCAAAGATTTATAAATTGCCCCTAGTATAGGTAGGTGGTAGGGGAATTGAGGGAAGGTGGGGCTGTGGTAGGAATATGGGATTAATGTAGGATTAGTATAAATGGTTGGTTGATGGTCGGCACAGACTCGGTGGGCCGAAGGGCCTGTTTCAGTGCTGTATCTCTAAATAAATAAATCACTTTTCACAAGAGGATTGTAGGCTGCATGCTCTGAGACCACTATTCCTGGCCAGATGGAAATGATTGGGTCGGAACAGGAATAGGCCACTCAGCCTCTTGAGCTTGTTTGGCCATTTAGTGAGATCATGGCTGATCTGCATCTAAACTCCACTCACTCTGCCTTGGCTCTGTACCTTTTTATACCCATGTCCAACAAAAATCTCTCAATTTCATGTTTAAAATTATTAATTGAGTGAGCATTGGCTGCTTTTTTTTGGGGGGGGGGGGGGGGTGGGAGAGAGTGGCACACTTCTGCCACCCTTTGCGTGAGGAAGTGCTTCATAACTTCTGTCCTCAAGGGCCTGGCTCTGATTTTAAGTTTGTATCTTCTTGTCGTAGACTCTTCAAACAGTGGAAAAAGTTTCTCTCCCTATATTCCTTTTAAAATCCTCCAGTAATTTTAGATTTAAGGTCAGGGGCAGGACGTTTAGAGGGGATTTGAGGAAAAAAGTTTTCACCCAGAGGGTGGTTGGAATCTGGAACACACTGCCTGAAGAGGTGGTAGAGGCAGGAACCCTCACAACATTTAAGGAGTATCCAGATGAACACCTGAAACGCCATAGCGTACAAGACTACAGGCCAAGTGCTAGAAAATGTGATTAGAATAGATAGGTGCTTGATGGCTGGCACGGACACGACGGACCGAAGGGCCTGTTTCTGTGCTGTATGATTCTGACTCTAATTTTCCCCGTCAATCACATCTGGCTTGCTGTAAGTGGTTGGGATTGCTTTTATGCACATAATTTGTATTATGTAACTGCATTTTGCTGGAGAAATCTTTCGGCTTTAATTGGGAGAAGTTGCTGTAGTTTTGGTTATGAGTTCCATTTGCTGTGGTTTGTAGAGAATCTCTTTAAATAGACTAAGTAGACCATTTGCTGTAATGCACTGTTTACAAAGACTGTGCTGAATAAATAGGCTGCTTGCTGTGAGTCCTGCCGTAACTCCGTGTCTAACTCTGGCTGACAGTGGTGTCAATCGACACTCTGGGGACGGGAGGAAGCTTGGCAGGAGAGGAGGGAGACTACAGGGTGGGTACTGGAGTGGGTGGTCCTCGATAGATCTTGTCTCTTGGTGAATTGAATCGATCTGTTCAAATCTTCTGTTCTCAGAAAGTTCTGAATGAGGAGCTGGGCCCGTGCTGGCGGGATAAGCTGGCGTCGTTTGAGGAGAGGCCGTTTGCTGCTGCTTCAATTGGACAGGTGCATCACGGAAAACTGAAAGACGGGAGGGAGGTGGCCATTAAAATCCAGGTAGGAATGAAATCGAATTCTCAAGCTGCCAAGGTGGGATTTCTACTCCCACTCTATGGATCACTATTCCAATAACATAAGCACTACACTAACCAGGCACATTGCCTCTATTGTGGTCAGCTGACTCAATACAGACCTGGGATCAAATCGGGATATTCCCAGTCTGTGACTCGGGGCTTAGAAAATCGATGATGCTGCACTCATTAAATGAGTTCCAAAATATCCAATATGGCTTGTGGCCATCTGTATAAAACGCTAGTTCGGCCACAGCTGGAGTACTGTTTACAGTTTTGGTCGCCACACTATAGGAAGGATGTGATTGCACTGGAGAGGGTGCAGTGGAGATTCACCAGGATGTTGCCTGGGCTGGAGCAGTTCAGCTAATGAAGAGAGACTTAAAAGGCTAGGGTTGTTTTCCTTAGAGCAGAGAAGGCTGAGGGGGACCTGATTGAGGTACACAAAATTATGAGGGGCATAGATAGAGTAGATAGGAAGAACCGTTTTCCATTAGCAGAGGTGTCAATAACCAGTGGGCATAGATTTAAGTTAAAGGGCAGGAGGTTTAGAGGGGATTTGAGGAAAAATGTTTTCACCCAGAGGGTGGTTGGAATCTGGAACGCACTGCCTGAGGGGGTGGTAGAGGCAGGAACCCTCACAACATTTAAGAAGTATTTAGATGAGTACTTGAAACGATGTAACATACAAGGCTACGGGCCAAGTGTTGGAAAATGTGATTAGAATAGATAGGTGCTTGATGGCCGGCACGGACACAATGGGCTGAAGGGCCTGTTTCTGTGCTGTATAACTCTATGACATGTTCTGAGCTGGGAGTGTGATGTCTGCCGTATTGGTATAGGCATCAAAAGGGGTGTCCAGAGCCCTTAACCCTTTGCATAAGCAAAAAATGGGGCCTAATGCCTGCTTGAGGCCTCCTTTAACCAAATTGGTTTGCCCTGTGGTATTTGAGCTGGGAGGCTACGTTCAGGAAAACCAGGTCAACGTGGCCTTAAAGGGACCATCCAAAAAATGTTTTAAAAAAAAATTACTTATTGAGTGTGGAGCCAGAGAGTGCAGGAATTCTCCTTCTGACTCCACGTTTAAACCAGCCATTGCTACTGGCCACCTCAATCCTGAGCAAAGCCTATTCCTGCCCTCCCTTTTCCCCAGCACCCCCCCCCCCCCCCCCCCCCACCACTCACTTCCTATTCCCCCACCTCTTTCTCGCTCCCCCATCCCGATCGCAGCCTATTCTTTCTTCCCCCTCACAATCCTGATTACTGCCTATTCTGTCGCCATCTCCCCCCTCACCTCCCCCCACAACTATTCTCCCCTCCTGATCGCTGCCTCGTTCCGTGGTTGATAGCTCCAACCTAAATCGGATCTGTTGGTATCAGCAACCTGGGATATCTAGGAATTAATGGGAACAGGGATTGAAAATCCATATGTGGCCTTAAGGCTGTGGACCTCTGTGGCTCGTAAAGAGAAAGGTTCGGGCTTAAGTTGCAAAGTTATTTCTCTTCATTTTCTGGGTATGGTTGTTTATCACAATTGATTTGCTTTATTCTGCCAGTATCCTGGAATAGCTCAGAGCATCAAGAGTGACGTTGAGAACCTGCTGTCTCTGTTGAAAATGAGCATCCCACTGCCTGAAGGTAAAACAGAGTCAATGAAATCCTGTCATTGCTGAGCAAGCTGTCTCCAACGTTCAGAAACAGGAGCTGTTCCAGTGCTCACTATCTCTTTCTCCTTCCTCCTTACAGGTCTGTTTGCCGAGAGTGGTATTGTGGTACTGAGACGCGAGCTGGAATGGGAATGTGACTACTTACGGGAAGCAGCCTGTGCCAAGAGGTTCAGGTATGATTAGCCCCTCGTTTCTAAAGATGTCATTCCATCACAGCAACTTGTATTCATGTAGTGCCTTTAATGTAGTAAAAACATCCCAAGGCGTAATTATCAAACAAAGAATTGACCCTGAGCCATGTAAGGAGATATTAGGACAGGAGGCCAAAAGCTTGGTCAAAGAGGTAGATTTTGAGGAGGAACGAGAGAGGTTTAGGGAGGGAATGCCAGAGCTTAGGCCCAGACAGATGAAGGCACGGCTGTCACTGGTGGGGTGAAGGAAATTGGGGATGTACTAGAGGCCAGACATGGAAGAGCGCAGAGATTTCCAAGGGTTATGGGGCTGTAAAGTTTAATCGGCACCTTTGACTCTTTTCCACCCCCACCCCCACACAGAGCAATCTGTGCAAGAAGGAAAGACTTGTATAGCACCTTTCACATCACCAGGCCCAAATCACTTTTGACGTGTAGTCACTTGTTATGTAGGCAAAACATGCCAATCAGTTTGCACACAGCAAGATTCCACAAACAGCAGTGAGATCAATGAGCAGCTAATCTGTTTTGGTGGGATTGGTTGAGGGTGCAGGAAGCAAAATCATTGGGTTTAATGAAATTACAAATTGGATGTTGTAATGGGAGAGTTGATGGACTAGAGAGATGGGCTTTGATGGGCATTTCTTATCCCTGACATCTCCCTTGCTCCTGCTAGTGGATGTCCTTTGGCATTGATCGCAGAGAGTCAGGATACGGCAGGAATTGGTGGAGAGATCTGCTGCGAAACAGGGATTGGCTGGTTCAGATTTCCCAACAATTGGGGAATGCATGACAGATTTTTGATTTGGTTCCATAGAGACAACTGAAGTGTGATGTAAGACTCGTAAATTGGTGTTCTCCAAGGCCAGTTGATCAATATAAGGTTTTTGCTTTATGTACAAGGCTGGCAATGAAGTTGATGAGAAACTACAGGAACTCATTCCACAGAGCTATTTAGTGGCCAAAGCCTGCAATTACACCGTGATAGTTGACATAGCAAAGTTGAATGGGAAATGTTGACATAGTTTACAATGATAAATCTTGATATGCCTAAAATCGTGTCATGGTATGTGGACAGGAAGTGCTTACTCTATGTAAGATTATAGATCTAGATGGGGGGATGGTCATTGAACAGGGGCACAATGGCACTCATTGTTAGCTTGTCTCCTGTGAATTTAAAATTCAAATTTGCATTCCAATGATGCTGGATACATCTTATTTCTTGCTTTGCTGGTTTTAAAAGGGTTGACCTCTATGCTGCTGCTGGTGAATAAATCTTCAGTCTGTGGAATTCAAACAGGTAAAACCAGTGGAGCAGGAACCGAAAGTAGCATCGATCGCAGGGCAGCAGTGGCAAGTCCGAGCCTACGTTGAGCTTGAGGCAGAAAGCAGGGACTGTAACTCACTGCTCCACCACCTGGTGGCACCGTTTTCCCAATAATTGTTAAATATAATCATTGTTTTTTTTGGGCTTCCCTCTAAGACTCTGAGATTGATTTCTCTCACTGCCTTGTGGATAGAGTGCAGGCAGGGCAATCGTCCTGTTGATCTTTTATCTAAAACTCTGCTGCCTGTATTCTAACCTGCGCCAAGTTCTGTTCACCCATCACCCCTGTGCTTGCTGGCCTACATTGGCTCCCAGTCCAGCAAGACTTAATTTTCAAATTCTCCTCCTTGTTTTGAAATCCCTCCATGTCCTCACTCCCTCCCTATCTGTGCGCTCCTCCAATTCTGGCCTGTTGGGCATCCTTGATTTTAGTCGTTCTGCCCTTGGCAGCTGTGCCTTCAGCTGCTTGGGCCCTAAGTTCTGGAATTCCCTCCCTAAACCTCACCACCTCTCTTTCCTCCTTTAAAACGCTCCTTAAAACTTGCCTCTTTAACCAAGCTCTGTACTAATAATTCTTTATGTGGTTTGTCATCAAATTTTGTTTAATAATCAGGCCTGTGAAGTGCCTTGGGATGTTTTACTACGTAAAGGCGCTATATAAATGCAGGTTGTTGTAGTAGTAGATAACACTGTCGAGTTTGTCTCATTAATCGGCTTTCTAAACTTCTCTTGATGCCTGCACTGAGATTGTCCTCATCGCCATCCCAGTGATAAGTCACTACAGTAAACTCTTAACTGTTAGTTTATGGAGGTAGTCCACAGTTGGTTACCAACAAAGTGTGTGGTTTTTATTCATTCTTTGGGATGTGAGCGCAGTGGAAAGACTGCATTTATTGCCCATTCCCAATTGCCCTTGAGAAGTTGGTGATGAGCCACCAAGTTGAACCTCTGCAGTCCATGTGGTTGGTGCAGGTGCATCCAGAGTGCTGTTAGGGAGGGAGGTCCAGGATTTTGAGCCAGCGACAGTGAAGGAACGACGATATAGTTCCAAGTCAGGATGATAACTGACTTGGTGGGGAATTTGCAGGTGGTGGTGTTCCCATACACCTATTGCCCTTGTCCTTCTAAGTGGTAGGGGTCGCGGGTTTGGAAAGTGCTGTCAAAGAAGTCTTGAGTTGCTGCAATGCATCTTGTAGATGGTACACACTGCTGCCATGGAGGGAGAAACAGTTCTAAATTCTAAGTTTGTGCAGACAGCGCTGCAACTGGGTGAGATAATTTGTGAGTAATTTAATCCTGTGGAGACAATTAAGACCAAGCCCTGAAGTGCTTGTCTGTGCCATCTAAAGAGCAACACCATCTCACTCATTCTAATCAAAGAAAGACTTGCATTTATGTAGCATCTTTCACAACCTCAGGAAGTCCGAAAGTGCTTTACAGCAAATGAAGTACTTTTGAAGTGTAGTCACTGATGTAGTGTGGGAATGACAATAGCCAGTTTGTGCACAGCAAGCTCCCACAAACAGCAATGTGATAATGACCAGATATTCTGTTTGTGTTGAGGGATAAATATTGGCCAGGACACCATGGTAAAACCCCCCCCACTCCTCCTCCTCTTATTTTAATCACGCTGAGGGATCTTTTTACACCCACCTGAGAGGGCAGTGAGATCTCGGTTTATTGTCTCATCTGAAAGATGACCCCTCTGACTGTGCAGTACACCCTCAGTACTGCACTGGGGGTTCCAGCCTAGATTCTGTGCTCAGGTCTCTGGGGTGGGACTTGAACCCACAACCGTCTGACACAGGGGCGAGGTGCGACCCACTGAACCACGGCTGACATCTAATCTGCAAAATAATTCTTGGGCATAACAGAACAGAAGCTAACAACTGATGGGATAAAGCTCAGCACAATCACAAACACCTAGACGGTAATGTGTTGAGTTCAGCTGTGTATTTTGGTCGTTCTGATTGCAGAGTTGCTGCTGGTGACACCCCCAACTTCTGTTGCACACCTGTGATGGGAATGCAAGGTGATCGCTGTGCTGCTGCTAACAGCCTCAGAGCGCAGACGGTTGCTCAGGATCCTACAGTCTGTCTATGCCAGGTGTAATGGAGCCTCGAGAAGAATTGTACTTGAATCTAATCTGCAGTCTGTCCTCTGGCTCTGGCAGGGAGCTCCTGAAGGACGACCCTTTCTTCTATGTTCCAGAAGTGATTGATGAACTCACAACAAAGCGAATTCTCACCGCGGAGCTTGTGACCGGTGTGCCCCTGGATAAGTGTGAGGAGCTCGATCAAAACATTCGCAATAAGGTTTGCTTGCAGACCTTTTATAATCTCTGTCTCTCTCTGTCTTTCCCTGGCTCTCCCTCGGCCTCTGCCCTCTTCCTCGCTCTGGCTCCGGCTCCCTCGCTCTGGCTCCGGCTCCCTCTTCCTCGCTCTGGCTCCGGCTCCCTCGCTCTGGCTTCGGCTCCCTCTCCCTCGCTCTGGCTCCGGCTCCCCCTCCCTCGCTCTGGCTCCGGCTCCCTCTCCCTCTCCCTCGCTCTGGCTCCGGCTCCCTCTCCCTCGCTCTGGCTCCGGCTCCCTCTCCCTCGCTCTGGCTCCGGCTCCCTCTCCCTCGCTCTGGCTCCGGCTCCCTCTTCCTCGCTCTGGCTCCGGCTCCCTCTCCCTCGCTCTGGCTCCGGCTCCCTCTCCCTCGCTCTGGCTCCGGCTCCCTCTCCCTCGCTCTGGCTCCGGCTCCCTCTTCCTCGCTCTGGCTCCGGCTCCCTCTCCCTCGCTCTGGCTCCGGCTCCCTCTCCCTCGCTCTGGCTCCGGCTCCCTCTCCCTCGCTCTGGCTCCGGCTCCCTCTCCCTCGCTCTGGCTCCGGCTCCCTCTCCCTCGCTCTGGCTCCGGCTCCCTCTCCCTCGCTCTGGCTCCGGCTCCCTCTCCCTCGCTCTGGCTCCGGCTCCCTCTCCCTCGCTCTGGCTCCGGCTCCCTCTCCCTCGCTCTGGCTCCGGCTCCCTCTCCCTCGCTCTGGCTCCGGCTCCCTCTCCCTCTCCCTCGCTCTGGCTCCGGCTCCCTCTCCCTCGCTCTGGCTCCGGCTCCCTCTCCCTCGCTCTGGCTCCCTCTGGCTCTGGCTCCCTCTGGCTCTGGCTCCCTCTGGCTCTGGCTCCCTCTGGCTCTGGCTCCCTCTGGCTCTGGCTCCCTCTGGCTCTGGCTCCCTCTGGCTCTGGCTCCCTCTGGCTCTGGCTCCCTCTGGCTCTGGCTCCCTCTGGCTCTGGCTCCCTCTGGCTCTGGCTCCCTCGCCCTCTGGCTCCCTCGCCCTCTGGCTCCCTCGCCCTCTGGCTCCCTCGCCCTCTGGCTCTGGCTCCCTCGCCCTCTGGCTCTGGCTCCCTCGCCCTCTGGCTCTGGCTCCCTCGCGCTCTGGCTCTGGCTCCCTCGCGCTCTGGCTCTGGCTCCCTCGCGCTCTGGCTCTGGCTCCCTCGCGCTCTGGCTCTGGCTCCCTCGCGCTCTGGCTCTGGCTCCCTCGCGCTCTGGCTCTGGCTCCCTCGCGCTCTGGCTCTGGCTCCCTCGCGCTCTGGCTCTGGCTCCCTCGCGCTCTGGCTCTGGCTCCCTCGCGCTCTGGCTCTGGCTCCCTCGCGCTCTGGCTCTGGCTCCCTCGCGCTCTGGCTCCCTCGCGCTCTGGCTCCCTCGCCCTCTGGCTCCCTCGCCCTCTGGCTCCCTCGCCCTCTGGCTCCCTCGCCCTCTGGCTCCCTCGCCCTCTGGCTCCCTCGCCCTCTGGCTCCCTCGCCCTCTGGCTCCCTCGCCCTCTGGCTCCCTCGCCCTCTGGCTCCCTCGCCCTCTGGCTCCCTCGCCCTCTGGCTCCCTCGCCCTCTGGCTCCCTCGCCCTCTGGCTCCCTCGCCCTCTGGCTCCCTCGCCCTCTGGCTCCCTCGCCCTCTGGCTCCCTCGCCCTCTGGCTCCCTCGCCCTCTGGCTCCCTCGCCCTCTGGCTCCCTCGCCCTCTGGCTCCCTCGCCCTCTGGCTCCCTCGCCCTCTGGCTCCCTCGCCCTCTGGCTCCCTCGCCCTCTGGCTCCCTCGCCCTCTGGCTCCCTCGCCCTCTGGCTCCCTCGCCCTCTGGCTCCCTCGCCCTCTGGCTCCCTCGCCCTCTGGCTCCCTCGCCCTCTGGCTCCCTCGCCCTCTGGCTCCCTCGCCCTCTGGCTCCCTCGCCCTCTGGCTCCCTCGCCCTCTGGCTCCCTCGCCCTCTGGCTCCCTCGCCCTCTGGCTCCCTCGCCCTCTGGCTCCCTCGCCCTCTGGCTCCCTCGCCCTCTGGCTCCCTCGCCCTCCGGCTCCCTCGCCCTCCGGCTCCCTCGCCCTCCGGCTCCCTCGCCCTCCGGCTCCCTCGCCCTCCGGCTCCCTCGCCCTCCGGCTCCCTCGCCCTCCGGCTCCCTCGCCCTCCGGCTCCCTCGCCCTCCGGCTCCGGCTCCCTCGCCCTCCGGCTCCGGCTCCCTCGCCCTCCGGCTCCCTGCGTCCCGGAATTGTCGGAAGTTTCTCTCGATTGGCAGGTGTCTTGGTGCCCAGGGTCATAAAACGAGAAATAATTTTACGATTCTTGAGTTTCTTTCTCTCGTCTTTTTAATTGTTCGGTTTTGATTTCTTAACGTTTTATACCTGGGTATGAGGGACAAATTGTACTTGACTCTATAAAACAGTACATCACAAATGAGAAAGGAAGGCGGTTACTTTTAACACTGCTTTCTTCACACCTGGAGCCAGAATTGACCAGCACTGTACAATTAGCAAATTGCCTCACTGCACAACAAGTTTAACTCCTTGAGGTTGTGTTCACTTAACCAGGCGACTTGTGACCTTAACACCTTAACCGATAAATACGTTGTATTTTACACAGTATAACACTCCTATCTTTCTGAAGCGCAGTTCAATGCTACTCACCATGCGCAGTTCCACAGGAGATCCACTAGAATGCGATCTATATTTTCTTGTTTTATGAAGCCATGTTTCGGTAAAAGGTATATGTTCCTTTTCCAGATCTGTTTCAACATTCTTGAGCTCTGTCTCCGCGAAGTTTTCGAATTCAGGTTCATGCAGACTGACCCGAACTGGTCCAATTTCTTCTTTGATGAGGGGAAGCAGAAGGTGTGTCACGTAATATTTCTCCCCCCACCAACCCCTCTCCTTCAGCATGTTCTCGTATTTGCAATGGCCTAAATTTTGATACTTTTTTTCGCCTTCCTGTTTAGTTCGCTGTCTCCAGTCAGGAGGGAGTAGAGATGGGGGAGGGGGCTGTCACTCTGCAGTTAAGTTAAACTGCACTATACATAGTGTTTTGTTATAAGGGTGTAGGTAACACTCTTACTGCTGAGTCAGAAGATTGTGGGTTCAAGTCCCACACCAGAGGCCTGAGCCCAAAATCTAAACTGACGTGCCAGTGCCGTACTGAGGGAGACCTGCACTGTCGGAGGTGTCGTCTTTTCGGATGAGGCGTTAATCTGAGGCCCCGTCTGCCCTCGCAGGTGGATGTAAAATATCCCACTCCTTCTTTGAAGAAGAACACAACCTTGCTGTTTCTGGGAGCTTTCTGTGCACAAATCGTTTGCTACCTTTTCCTACATTGCAACAGTAAGTGCACTTCAGATGTACTTTACATGATGTAAAGCAGTTGCGATATCCTGAGGTCAAGAAGGCAAGTTTTTCTTTTTTATTGTGCAGTGTTGACAGTGAGAATTAACTTTTTACTTCTTGCCCTTCAGGTAACCTTGTTGGACTTTGGAGCAAGTAGAGAGTTTGCGAAAGAATTTACAGATAACTATATTGAGGTATGTGCAAAAGTTTCCTTTCTTTTCCTACAGAGTGTAAAACACTTCAGTGGCTCAGTTAGCAGAGCTAGTGTGGGTGAGATATTTGTACAAATGATTTTCCATCCTCTCAGCCAACCAATTTTCAGTGGCTCAGGGGTAGCACTCTCGCCTCCGAGTGTGAAGGTTCAAGCCCCACTCTGGAGACTTGGTTGCTTTTTGAAGTAATGTTGTAATGTGGAAAAATGCAGCAGCCAATTTGCACACAGGAAGCTCCCACAAATAGCAATGTGATGATGACCAGATAATCTTTTTTTTTATATACTGGTGTTGGTTGAGTGATAAATATTGGCCAGGACACTGGGGAGAAGGCCCCTGCTCCTCTTCGTAATAGTGTTGTGGGACCTTTCTCATCCACCTAAGAGAGCAGAAGGTTTAGTGTCTCATCTGAAAGACAGCATTTCTGATAGTGCAGCACTCCCTTTGGTACTGCATTGGAGTGCCAGCCCTAATTTTTCTTCACAGGTCTTTGAAGAGGTCTTTGAACCAACAGTCTGCTGACTCGGAGGTGAGAGAGTGCTGTGCACTGAGCCACAACTGACCAGGTTAGATGATACAGTTCTCCGTTATTGCCCACATGTCCGAGTATGTACAGCAGGACTTGTGGGAAAGAGCATGTAATATACTAGTGAAATTAGGATCTTTCTGTTGGGTTAGGGCTACATGTTTCTGCCATGAACTGCACACCAGAGCCCAAGTTGCCTACAAAGGGTAGAAATGGAGAGTGCTGCAGTGGTCACAGCCTCCAAACAGGAACAGAGGCACCCTGTACATATCATCATGGCTCTTAATTCCTTTCCTGTAGCTCCAACTGTGATCTCCAATGTTTGTTCTTGCAGGTAGTTCGAGCAGCTGCCGATGGTGACCGGGAGAAAGTGCTACAGAAATCCAGGGACTTGAAATTCCTCACTGGCTATGAGACAAAGGCAAGTCTGAGATTCATTCAGTTGGGGAGTGCAGAGCATTGAGGACAGAACCTTCAACTTAGAGCTAGGCTGTTCAGGGCTGATATCAGGAAGCACTTCTTCACACAAGGATAGTGGAAATCTGGAACACCCTCCCCGAAACAGCTGTTGTGGCTCGGGGTGCAATGAAAATGTCTAAACTGTGATTGGTACTTCCTTCGCCTAACAAAATTCTCAGAAACCTTGGTGGTAAATGGAGTTGAGGTGCAGATCAGCCATGATCTAATTCTGTGGCGGAACAGGCACAAAGGACCTAACAGCCTCCTCCTGTACTCCTATTCACGAGTGCACTGATTGCCTCCCGTTAACTCCTATTCTGGGCGTGGTTCAGTGAAGCATAGGGGTGGAAAATGATGGAAATGCACGGGGTGGTGATCAGTTTCTGGGATGGGGGCACTGGCTGGTTATCTAAAATGTTATCACATCAACGCTTCCACTTGCTGAGGCTCAGAGCGGTTCCCCACCTGGTACTTCACTGATTTCAGCCACGGCAAGTGGAAATTGGGTGCTTTTGACTGGAGGGAAGAATTGGCTCCAAAATTGGACATGCCCTGAGGGAGCCAGTTTCATCACAATTGTTACAGTGCAGAAGGAGGCCATTCAGCCCATTGTGTCTGCACCGGCTCTCCGAAAGAGAAATTCCCTCAGTTCCATTACCTCGCCTTGTCCCCATAATCCTGCATATCCTTCCTTTTCATATAACTGTCTAATTCCCTTTTGAATGCTTCAATTGAACCTGCCTCCACCCCACACTCAGGCAGCGCATTCCAGATCTTAACCACTCACTGCGTGGAAAAAGTTTTTCCTCATGTCACATTTGCTTCTCTTACCAAATACTTCAAATCTATGCCCTTTCGTCCTCGATCCTTTCATGAGTCGGAACAGTTTCTCTCTAACTACTCTGTCCAGACCCCTCATGATTTTGAATACCTCTATCAAATCACCTCTCAGCCTTCTCTTCTCCAAGGAAAACAGTCCTAACTTCTCCCGTCTATCTTCATAACTGAAATCATGCGGGGGTTGGGAGTAATTTGAGAGGTAGTTGCTTGGCAGCCCGATGGCATGGTGCAGAGTGACAGAACAGACTTGAAGGGTTCCAGCTGTTTGTGGTAATGATGAGTCGGAACCTTGAGCAGTCTAGTTGAAAGGTCTATTGTACACTGTGCTCCCACCAAGGCGGAAGTAAATCATAGTTGTACAGCACTGAAGTATACCATTTGTCCCAATACACCTATGTCAGCTCTTTTGAAAGAGGTATCCAATTAGTCTCACTCCCCCTACTCTTTCCCCACAGCCCTGCAAATATTTCCTTTTCAAGTATTTCTCCAATTCCGTTTTGAAAGTTATTATTGAATCTGCTTCCTATGTCCTTTCAGGCAGCGTGTTTCATAACAACTCACTATGTTTAAAAAAAAAAAATTGTCTGCCCCTCTGGTTCTTTTGCCAATTATCTTACATCTGTGTCTTCTGGTTACCGATCCTGCTGCCAATAGAAACAGTTTCTCCCTATCTACTCTATCAAAACCCCTCAAAATTTTGAACACCTCTTTTAAATTTTCCCTTAACCTTCTCTGCTCTAAGGCGAGCAATCTCAACTTCTGCAGTCTCTCCACAAAACTGAAGTACCTCATCCCTGGTACCATTCTAGTAAATCTTCTCTGCACCCTCTCCAAGGCCCTGACATCCTTCCTGTTGTGTGGTGGCCAGAATTGGACGCAATCCTCCAGCTGAGGGCCTAACCAGTGATTTATAAAGAAGTAATGATTAGATGGTTCCAAACGTGGGTTTTGAAAATCACTTGGATTCTAGAAAAAGGCAAGACTGAGGGGAGGTAAGCAGGGCCACCACTTTAAGGCCCTGGAGAAGCAAAGTTGAAGTGGCAGGTTCTTTGGACTTTCGGGGGTTTCAGTAACATTGAGGTTGGCGATTTGGTTGTGTAGGACTTTTACAGTTTGGGAGAGGCGAGGCAGGAATCTTCAGAGGGATACTGGCCAACGCATTCTCGATAGAACAGAGACGAGAAAGGTTATGATGGCATTCATTTAGTGCTTTTAATGTAGTAAACGATCCCAAGGCCCTTCACTTGAGCTGAGAAAAGCAGTGTCTATCTGACAATGGGCTTTTTCTTGTATTATGCAAGAGGCTTTCCTAGATGCGGGAGCAGTAGTCAAGGCCAGGGTGACCTGAAAGGGAGAATCAAAGGGATCTTTGCATGAAAGAAACCGAACTTTATGAATGGAGCTTCAGCAAGAAAGATGATTCCCGCTTGAGATCAGAGGCACTACCAAGCTGAATACCAACAACTTGCATTTATATAGCGTCTTTAACATAGTATAACATCCTAAGGCGGTTCAGAGGAACATAATCTCACAATATTTGGCACCGAGCTGCATAAGAAGATATTCAGACAGATGACCAAAGCCTGGTCAAAGAGGTTGGTTTTAAAGAGTGTCGTAAAGGAGGAGAGAGAGGCAGAGAGGTTTAAGGAAGGAATTCTGGAGCTTAGGGCCAAGGCAGCTAAAGGCATGACTGCCAATGGTGGAGCAATTAAAATCAGCGGTGCTCAAGAGGTAAGAATTAAGAGGCATGCAGATATCGCAGAGGTTGTGGGGCTGGAGGAGGTTGCGGAGATAGAGACGGTTGAGGTCATGGAGGGATTTGAAAACCAGAATGAGAATTTTAAAGTCGAGGCACTGGGAGCCAGTGTAGGTCAATGAGCCCTCTAACTTCTGTTTGCTGTGCGCAGCTAGCTTGTTTCACTGTGCTGTTCCTTTAAGATTGATGTGCAGCTACGCATCTTAACAGGAGTGTTGCTAGTGCACAGCCTGTTTGTTCCCTGTGTGGCACATTCCCGAACGCTGCATACCCATGCAGCTTAGAGGAAATATTAGTGATGGGTGATCAGGATTTGTTGTGAATTAGGATGAGGGCAGCAGAGTTTTGGATCTCAAGTTTGCAGAGGTTGGAAGATTGGAGGCTGACCAGGATAGCATTGGAATAGTCGAGTCTGGAGGTAACCAGGGGCATGGATGGAGGTTTCAGCAGTAGATCAGCTGAGGCAGGGACAGCGACGGATGATGTTATGCAGGTGGAAGTAGACAGTCTTGGTGGTGGAGTGGATATGGGATCAGAAGCTAAAATGTTAATTGATGAAGGACTGGGGTAGAGCAATCAAAGCGTGGGTGTGGTTGGTTATGCTGTTTGTTGTACTTGCAAGAGACGCAAGGTTACTGTGCCTCTGACACACTGATGGAGCCAGTTTGCTGTGCTGTTTTCAGGTGTTTGAGGATGCTCATGTCGATGCTGTCATGACCCTTGGGGAGGCGTTTTCTCAGCCGCAATCCTTCAACTTTGGGACTCAGGACACCACGCGCCGGATCCAGAGCCTGATCCCAGTGATGCTGAAACACAGGCTGACCCCTCCTCCCGAGGAATCCTACTCCCTCCATCGCAAAATGGCTGGCTCCTTCCTCATCTGCTCCAGACTGCAAGCCTTCTTTCCTTGCAAGGAGATGTTTGACCAGGTCTACGCCAGATATTTTAATCAAGAGGACCAAGAGCTGATTAAGATGCAGCATTGTAAATAGCCACCATCACATTGAACCAGGCTTCGCCAATGGAGACATTCTTTTTGTATAACATTTTATAGCTGGGTGCTGCAAATGGAATCTGTGCAATGGGACTTGCCCTTATCTCTCTGTGCCAGTGTCTGAACAAACACTCTGTGTATTGAATGCTGCTGGACCACTCACTGTCTCTCTCAAGCTCGTTGGGTGAGACGTCGCTGGGGTATTTGCATGTTGTGACTGTTTGTCGTCTGGATCATTGAGCAACAAGTTCATATTCCGTGTGAGATCGTTTTCTAAAAAAAAATACGCTAGTCAATACTTATTAAATGGGATTGGCGCTGTCAGTCTTTTAACCCGTATTTTGGATAATTTGTGGTGCGAGACGTGCATTTATACAGTGCTTTCTCATGACCTCAGGACACCCCAAAGCATTTTACAGACAATCAAATCCTTTTGTGAAGTGTAGTCACTTATAACGTAGGAAATGTGGCAGGCAATTTGTGCACAGCAAGATCCCAGAAACAGCTCTTGCTCTTCAAATAAATCGCGGGATCTTTTACATCCACCTGAGAGGCCTTGGATTAATGTCTCACCCGAAAAACTGCACTCCGACAGTGCAGCACCCTCCTCAGTACCAGCACTGTCCCAGAGGGCTGTGGATGCTCAGTTGTTGAGTGCATTTAAGTCATAGATTGATGGATTTTTTTGGGTACTATGGGAATCAAAGGATTATGGGGATAGTGCGGGAAGGTGGAGTTGAGGTAGAAGATTGGCCATGATCTTATTGAATGGAGGAGCAGGCTCAAAGGGCTGAATGGCCTACTCCAGTGCCTATTATTCCAAAATGTTTTGTGGTACTGGTGATTTTACACTTGGCAAAATGAAGAACATAATATGACAGATCAAACAATGTTGGAAACGCTCACCCAGGTCAGGCAATGTCTGTATTTAAAAAAAAAAGTTACAAAAAGTTAATGTTTCAGGTATGACCCTTTGTTGATATATCCAAGAAATTAACTTCTTTGCCTTCCTTTACAGAGGCTGCCTGGCCTCTTGAATGTATCCAACATTTCCTGAAAAACAAAATGATGGGTGAAGTGTGCAAATTCTTTTCCACCCTTCCCTTTCCGTAACTAGTTTAAATCGGTGCCCTCGCTCATTACAAACTTGCCAACCAGCAGAAATCATCTATTTCTATTTATTTCAGACCCTTTGTAATCTTGGAAGACGTCCATCCGTTCACCAGTTGGCTTTTCAGCTCTATGGCAAAAAAAACCCCCATAATGTCCACTGGGTTAGGTATGTTGCAAGTTGGCAGTGCCCCCTGGCCTAACTCTGGGCTGGATCAACCCCGAGTGAGGGAGCAAAATTGGACGGGGGGGAGGTGGGGGGAGGAAATTAAACTGTGAATGTTTTGTAAAAGCTTGCTTCTGTAAAGTGAGATCTTGTTCTTGAATTGTTGGCAAGGACAGCAATCTTGAAACAACTCGATGAAACCTTCCAATATTTAAGTGCTGACTTAAAGGGCTTCCATCAGTAAAGATCCTGGGACAGATCCACCTGCACAACATCAAGTTTTTAAGCCATTTTGGGATTCGAAGTATTTGAAATAATTTGACTTCCAGTGCAGTTCAGTCGTCTGCCATCCATTACTGGAGCCTCGCTCCATTCAGGGCCTCTTATTCCTCTCTTGGCTCCTTTAAATGGCCTTGGAAATGCACCAAGATTATATAATTGTGATATTTCATCTGTAGTATGTCATTTACAGGAGAACTGTTGGGTTAGGCTAACAGAGATTGTGATAGGAACAAGAGAATCTGGTGAAGCTGGCATTGTTCTCTTTAGAGTCGAGAAAGTTAAGGGTCGATTTAATTGCGATGTTGAAAATTCTAAAAGGTTTTGATAGAGTAAATAAGGAGAAACTGTTTCCACTGGCAGGAGGGTTGGTAACCAGAGGACACAGATTTAAGATAATTGGTGAAAGAAACCAGAGGAGAGGTGAGATTTTTTTTTTTACGCAGCAAGATGTGATCTAGAATGCGCTGCTTGACCGGGCAGTGAAAGCAGATTCAACAGTAACTTATAAAAGTTGTATAAGAACTGGAAAAGGAAAAAAAATTGCAGGGCTGTGGAGAAAGAGCTGGTGAGTGGGACTAATTAGGTAGTTTCTGTGAAGTTCCTTGGGAAGTTTTGCTAAGTTAACTACAAGTTGTTGTTGTTGTAGTAAAACATCCGAAGGTGCTTTGCAGGAGAGTTATCAGAAGTAATTTGATGCTGAGCCACATAAGGAGCTGTTACACAGGTGACCAAAAGCTTGGGCAAACAGGAGCATCTTAAAGGAGGAGAAAAAGGCAGAGAGGTTTAGGGAGGGAATTCCAGAGCTTCCTGCCAACGAAGTGGAGGCTGCATAGAAGCGGGAAGTGGTGGAACGCAAGAGTTCTTGTCGGGTTGTGAGGCTGAAGGAGGTTACTGCGATGGTGGGATTGAGGCTATGGAGGGATTTGAATACGAGGATATGAATTTTAAATTTGAGGTGTTGCTGGAGGCATTGCAGGTCAACGAGCACAGCAGTGATGGGACTTGGAGCAATGTAAGTGTAATGGGTGACTGCAAAATCGTACCCCATCATGGAGTTTGAGCTTCAAGGGGGTGGTGCGGGGGAGCGGAGGGATCAAAATGGAGTGTGCTGTTTCCAGTATAGCTACATTTAGAGACACAGTAATTAGCGTCTAGATGCTGACTGCCTGCTATCTAACCATGTGGAAAGGAATTTTAGTTATCCCATTTGTCACATTCATTTGCTTCTGAGTAGTGCATAACCAGAACTATTTGAGTCCTTTTTAAAATTTAGCTCTACATCTGCTCATTCTGTTAGCATCACCTGATCTGCTATAGGTTTCCAACTTGACATCGTTTCCATATGTTGCCATGCCTGCCAGGTTAATGGGATAAATAGGTTGATTGAGTAATTCAGGGTTTGAAATGAGCACTGCTTCCCTGCACAGAGACCAGTCAGTGCAGCGATGTGTCCTTGCTCCTGCAGGTGTAGCCTCAATGACTTGGTGATGTATTTTCTGGTGCAGACACGTTTAAACCGCACTGTATTTCATGTGCAAAGACCTTATGCTGTGGGATACTAGTCTGTGAAAGGGTAACATTTGGATAATATAGATATATATTTCATATTTTTCTTGTGTGCTTTCCGAATTTGCCTGCAATTCCAAAGGCGTCTCTTGCCTGGGTTAAGATTCCACAGGTGTTTGGGGTGTAGACGTCAATCCTGAAGAGCTAATGATGATCCCATTCTAGTCTTTCTACGCTTATGAGCAGAGGTCACCAGAGTACAGGTGGGTTGGAGGGAGTCCGGAACAAGGAGGCATCATCCTAAAATTTGAGTGCAGCTGTTCAGGGGTGATGTCAGGAAGCGTATCACACAAAGGGTAGTAGAAATCTGGAACTGTCATCCCCCAAAAGCTGTTGAGGCTGGAGGTCAATTGAAAATTTCAAGACAGAGATTAGTCCTCGAGTCATAGAGAGATACAGCACTGAAACAGGCCCGTCGGCCAGATTGATAGATTTTTGTTAGACACGGTGACGTGGCTAGTAATGGTGTTAGAATTTCACTGCCTGAAAGGGTGGTTAAGGCAGAAAGCCTCATCACATTTAAAAAGCACTTGGAGAGGCACTTGAAGTGCCTTAACCTACAAGGTTACCGACCAATAGCTGGAAAATGAGATTAGGCTGGATAACTTCTTTTGGCCGGCACAGCCACAATGGGCTAAATTCCCTCACTATGTGCCATAACTTCCTATGATTCAATAATTGGCCTCAATAACTGTGTGTGTATAGATGGATCAATTATTCCATAGAATTACATAGAACCTACCGCACAAAAACAGGCCATTCAGCCCAACTGGTCTATACCCCTGTTTAAGCTCCATATGAGCCTTCTCTCATCAGATCAGTATACCCTTCTAATCCTTTCTCCCTAATGTGTTTATCCAGCTTCCCCCTAAACGCATCTATGCTATTCACATCAACCACTTCATTTGATAGCTAGTTCCATACTCTCAATCATCTGGGTAAATATATTTTCTTTTGAGTTCCCAATTTGTTTTGTCTTATATTGATGACCCCTAGTTTTATTATTACCTCTTGCTGTACTTTGAAGTAATCCAAGCTGCTTTGTCGAGTAATGACCTCAAATGTCTTGACCTAGTGTTTGTAGGACAAACAACAGTTGGAGTCGTCAGTGCTGTAGCACCAGACAAAGGAGGTCATCTGTGGACCTCCACCTCTGGTTCAGAATTAATCGCCATGTTGGGCTTCCAGGGTCAAAGAGTTTGTTAGTACTCCCTTTTGAGATTGACATGAAGGATGTGATACTAGAGGATTGCTTTAATGAGAGGAGGAGAACTAGAAGTCACTGCAGATGGGGAATTTTCAATAAGGCTTTCTAAGGATACTTTAGATATATATAAACCCTCTGTTTTATTTCCACAATAAATCTGGCCCCTGGTGTCACTCATCCTGCCTATACTCAATCACTTCAAGGATTGAATTGCATGGGCTTCATAACAGGCTGATTGATCATTAAATTGTTGAATACTAGTGTCAAGAAAACCCATATGCCAAATGAGAAATTCATCGGTTAGAAACTTACCTAAGACTTTTAATGAAAAAAAATCCTACAGTTAACTTTAAAAAAGAAGAGTAGCCAAGATGGCCACTGCAATTTGCATCGGAAATGCCAGGAGATTGAACTGGAGACAAAAGTCTAACAAGAAGCCCAGCCAGAACAATGCTTTGGCTAACTGAGTAGTTTATGCATATCATCCTCGTTAGCAGGACAGTTAAAGCTATCTTGAGGCATTCATAAGTGGAAACATCCCTCCAGCGGGTAAACACTGACAACCCCACCGAAGAGAGGTTTTGGGTTTTAGACTTTGGACCTCATTAAAAACAAAGGGGATTGAGCGAACCATGTGATTGTCTGTCCATCTCTGAAAAAACTGGAAGTTTTGTTAGACTTGCAGAAGACGAGCAGTAACTGAGTGTGCAACAGCAGAGGAGGCTGTGTGCTTCCCTTTCTCTCTCTCACCAGAAAACATCAAGTTTGAAAACTGTCTGTGACTGTGGACCCTCAGACTGCTACAGCTAGAGAGCAGGGGAAGAGAGCTACCTATCAGTCTGCCTTCAATAAAACCCTGAGCAAAGCAGGCCAACCACAAAGTACGCTTTGACCAATCAAGGACTTAGAGTACAACTCCAGCCAGACAATTGCTGACTCATCCAACCTCACTATGTAATTAAGTTCCATTTATTCTGGACTTTAATCCAACCACCAAATCTGTTTTTCCCTCTGTAATCTACTGTCTGTGTACCGTATTTCGTTATTATTGTAAACCGGGGTTACATTGTTAAGTATACACTCACGACAACCTGTCCGATTGCTTCTTTCATGATCACGTTAAAAGACAAATGAAATCCACTCGCTCAGGTGGTAAACGCCACCAATGTTTAAAAAGGAATAAACCCCGTTGTCGTTAAACAAAAGGAAGGGCAAGAGGGGAGCCAAAAACCCCCTCCTCAACTGTTCGTAACAACTGAGCTTTTAATAAAAAGGACTGGTTACGTTGTCAGACTTGTAACAAGTAGGTTGTCACTGGGTCAGTAAGTTCAGCCCAGGCGCAGGAAAAGTAGCTTTAGTGCTGGTGTTGGCTTAGCTGGGAGAAGCTGTGGTTAAACCATGAGTGAGAAGAATGTTTACTTGGGATCCAGTTCTAAATGCATCGGACCAGGGGTTCAGTGAGCAACTGTACCACACTGACTCGGACAGTGCCAGGTTTGAACGCCACTCTATGCTGAGTTAGTTGATCTAAAATGGATTAGCGGGTTCAGTGGCCCTCGGGTGAGGGTACTCAGCCAGTGTTCCCACTCCTGAGTGCTATCTAGTGGTGCTCCAAGAACTTGCAAGCATGAGGACGTCAGGTAACGACAGGATTGGACTTGGCTGTGATGCCACTGTAGTCAAATCAGACCACTGGCTTTCAGCACTGGGGCTCAGACGATTAGTGGGGACCTGGGCTATGGACTGGGAGGTGACCGGCACATGTGGCGCTGTACCCCAAGAATAAACTCTCATTTTTGTGTCACCTGAAGATGTTCCAAAGCACCTGGTTTACCATATATTGATGGTGATGTCATGGTAGGCCCCCACCTGCTACTAATGAGGCATATTAATTTTGTCATAAACATTGATTTTAAACTGTGGCTGGAAAAGACATTTGCATATTAACAGACGGTGCTTAGAAGGACAAAGGACGGTTCCCTGACATATTCAACCCACACTGGACCTTGATCACCAGGTATTGTGTGTAAAAGGATCATTAGACTGGAAAGTGATACAACCCAGGACTGGTTAGACCAGCTGGTCACATGACTAACTGGCTGTTCCAGGGTTTTTTTTAACGAGCCACAGAGGGTTTGAGGAGAGTGTCTGTTTGCTCCTGGACTGAAAATACTTCTGTCTGGCTCTCCTTCTCTTTCTCACGGAATTCCAAATCCACTGAAGACACACGTACCTCGAGAGAGAAAGGTCTCCAACAGCAAACAAGGTTTAAGAAGAATACTGGGCCCCAATGAAGAGCAAGATCTACCTACAATCAAGGACTCTACAATGCGCTCAAAGAACTGTATCAAAAACCCTCTTCAGAGATTGCCTCAAACTTTTCCACTTTATTTTTCTTCTCTTTTCTGTCTCTATCTATATGTGTGTATCGCGCATGCATGCTAGCATGGGCGCGTCGTGTATCCGTAGGTGTTAACCGAATTAGCGTTTAAGTTTAATAAATTTCAATCTTTCTTTAAACCTAAGAAAACCTGTTTAGCTGGTTTCTTTGCCTTATAATTGGAAAGCAGTGATCAAGGATTCACCAAGAGGGAGTTAAAAATACGGTGTGTTTAAAATTAAACCCTGGTGTAGGTAGGTGGTAGGAGAATTGAGGGAAAGTGAGGATATGAGAGGGAAAATGGGATTAAGACCAGGTGAAGGCTGAAAGGGACCCCTAGACACCTTTCTCACTGGGTCGTAACAGTGAGCATTAGCAACCTGTTCCATCATAGGGTTCACAACTGAATACAATCCTTTGTTACTGGATACTGATTAGGAGTGGAGCCATTTAATTCTCTTCCCCCCCCCCCCCCCCCCTCCTCCACCTGTCTCCCATTCCTTTCCCCTCTCCTTGAAAATGGACTGATAATTCTCATCCTTGTGATAAATCCTTCCATGTCCTCACCTCTCCATGTCTCTGTAGCCTCCTCCAGCCCGACAACCCACCCAAGATCTCTGCATTCGCCCAATTCTGGCATCTTGTGCACCCCCCCCCTTTTCCTTTTGCCTCACTATTAGCAGACATGCATTCAGCCCAAGCTCTGGAACTCCCTCGTGAATCTTCTCCACCTGTCTTTTCTCCTTTATGACGCACCTTAAAAACTACTTCTTTCCTGTCCTAATATCTGCTCGTGTGGTTCAGCGTCAAATTCTGTCTGGTGGCGCAGTGGTTAGCACCGCAGCCTCACAGCTCCAGCGACCCGGGTTCGGTTCTGGGTACTGCCTGTGCCTGTTTGCAAGTTCTCCCTGTGATCGTGTGGGTTTCCTCCGGGTGCTCCGGTTTTCTCCCACATGCCAAAGACTTGCGGGCTGAGAGGTAAATTGGCCATTGTAAAAAATTGCCCCTGGTGTAGGTAGGTGGTAGGAGAATTGAGGGAAAGTGAGGATGTGAGAGGGAAAATGGGATTAATGTAGGGTTAGTATAAATGGGTAGTTGATGGTCGGCGCGGACTCGGTGGGCCGAAGGGCCTGTTTCGGTGCTGTATTTTTCTATGCCTCTCTAACACTCCTGTGAAGCTCCTTGGGCTGTTTTACAATGTTAAAGATGCTATATAAATGCAAGTTGTTATTTTTGCCAATCACTTTTTGTACTGTTGGAATAAGGCTTAACGGCCATTAAAGGAAAGAGAACAATGTAGCTGAGAGGGAATCGTGAATGTCGGCATCCCTGTCATATTAACAAGATCTCTTGGTGTCTAATAATTAATGTCACACTGTGATATGATGTTCAGAGTAAATAGGAAGCTCCGAAGAACTCCCTATGAAGTCTCCTGTGATTTTTATTTGCCAGTTGTTACAGATGTCAATGATTCATTTACTCTTCCTGTCCCTCAAACGAGTTTAGTTCTCTGACCGACAGAACAGCTTTTGAGTTAAACTGCACAGTGATTGTGTAAATTAGACCCACACTTCCAGTAAATTACCCAGGAAAATACAGAGTCAGAGACATCAACTACAGCTGAACTCCACTCCCACTGTTTGTCTACCGATGGCCATGGGCAAGATTCTTCGGAGGGAGGTTTCCAGCAAGGTGTGAACTGGCAGCACGGCCTGCATTTTGTTCTCAGTCCATCCGCTTGCCCCCTCCCCCATCCTCGATGCTCTTTTGCTGGGTGCAATATCATAAGCCCCTCACTGCGGGTGGCGAGGGGGCTCGGGAGTGCGGAGCGATCCCGGCCGAGCTGACTCCTGCTCGGCTGGAACTGCTCATCGGACCCAGGCCCCAAAACCCTCCTCGGGAGCCGGTCCTCCAGCCGAGCCGCCTCTTGGAAATGCCCTCCGTGCCATTCTAATTGGCGTGGAGGGGTTTCCTGTACGGGCTGCTCCTGCACACTCTCCACTTCCTCGCCCTCGTCAGCCGGCCGGACACGCCCTGGTGGTCCGCGTTGCCATCTGGCGGCGAGGGGAAACCCCGATGGAGGTCTCTCTATGTGGAAGTCTTCCCCCTTTACATCGGGGACCTGGGGTGGAGGGTGCTGCACACAGCAGTCCCGTGCAATAGACTTTTAAGTAGGTTCACGGACTCCCAGGCCGCCTGTACTTTCTGCGGCCTGGACGAGTCCGTGTTCCACGTTTATACGGAGTGTGCGAGGTTGCAGCCCCTATTTGAGTATCTGAAGGGGCTGCTCCTCAAATTCTGGCTGCACTTCAGTCCCACGCTCCTGATCTTTGGGCACCCGGTGCGGAGGGGCTTGGGCCGGGAGGAGGATCTCCTCGTCGGTCTGCTCCTGGGCCTGGCCAAGGTGGCAATTCACAGGTCCAGGTTGCGGGCCGTCGGGGGGTCCATCCTCCCCGATTGCCTGCCTCTCTTCCGCGGTTACGTTCGCGCCCGGGTGTCCCTGGAAAAGGAGCATGCGGTGTCCGCCGGTACACTTGAGGCCTTCCGCGACCGGTGGGCACCGCAGGGACTGGAGTGCATCATCAACGCCGAGAATGACATTTTAATTTGAGTTTTTTTTTTGTTTATTTATCTGGTTTTAATAAAGTTATTTTAAAACTGTAAATATGTATATAAAGGGGGCCTGAGGAATAAAGGCCCCCTCGATGTGAAAAAAAAAAAATCACAAGCTCTGTTACCTCACGTGAGGGAGCTTTCAGAACCCTAGAGATTAATGAACCAGATAAGACAGTCACTAATAAGACAATAAGGAATTCAGGAGAACAGTTTCTGCTCAGTGGTGAGCAATGTTCTCTCTAAGCTACACAGGATGCAGTCCAGAACTTACCGCTCGGAACAAACGGCGCACGAGAGGCACGCATATGCAGTCGTGCGGTAATCTTAAAGGGATCGAGCAGTGCAACAAATGAGCCGCACACAGTGAAGAAAAATTAGAGGGAGGGTTGATGATGAAAATGTGGTAACTCATTACCGCTTAGAGTGGTTACAGTGAATAGCACAGATGAATTTAAGGGGAAGCTCAATAAACATGAGAGAGAATGGAATAGGAGAATGTGCAGATAGGGTTAGATGAAGTGGAGTATGGAGCATAAACACAGCATAGATTAGTTGTGCTGAATGGCCTGTTCCTGTGCTGTAAATTCTATGTAATCTGTTTAAGTGATGTTGGTTTTAGATGTATCAATAGACCATTTGATCATGTCCATTATCACGGCTGGACTGAATTCTATCATAACAGACACACTTTCCAGAAGAGCTCGTTAGAAAACGGTAAGGCTTCAGTAATCCTAGCATGGAGGTAAATTCTGGGGCCTGAGCTGGAACCCTGGGGTATTCAAGTATGTAGGACCCTCACTCTATTCCAATAAGCTACACCAAGCTTCTCACATTGTACCTGAGTAACTTTCAAATGGACCCTCGATGCTTATGCTCTTTGTTCCAACCCCGTACAGTGATCTGGCACTGATCCATTTCTTGGCTAACTTGTTACAATAGAATAGTTATCTCCCTTGATTTGGTGTGGAATCCATATGCTCGGGACTTATTATTCCTGTAAACTCTACAAAAGCCAACAAAACTCTTTAATAATGAAGTCCTTTCGCTGCATTATGCAATCTCCCTTGCAAGGACTCATAGTTCTCTCTAGTAACTACAAACCGCCATTCTCTCTCTGTGGCTCGGGCACTAGCTGTTTTGTTTTGATGCGTTGAGGAGTTTTACTTGGAGCTGGTTTGCTTGGCCTCATCCATTGTCTTTTGTCTATCTTCCTGCCACACCGGAACACAGCGGTCTGGTTCTCCCAGGAACTGATGATCGAGTGCTCTTTGTCACAGGCTGGATAGGAAGTTTCACCCACGATGAGCTAGGGAAAAAAATTGTTTGCAAAGGAACTTGTGCCGTGACTCAGTTGGTCGTACTCTCGCCTCTGAGTCAGAAAGTTGTGTGTTTGAGTCAGAAGGTTATGGCTCTTGAGCACAGAATCTAGGCTGACGCTCCCGGTGCCAGCACTGGTGCAGTGCTGCTTTTCTGATGAGAGATGTTAAAGGTCCTGTCTTCCCTCTCGGGCGGGCATAAAAGATCCCGTGGCCACTATTTCAAAGCTGGGATAAATCTGAGTGTCCAAAGGTCATTGGATACATACTTGATAAATATTTGCAAAGCTATGGGGAAAGAGTTAAAGGCCTGCTCCGGTCTGCAAATGAGACCCGACCTGAGCCCGACAGAACCCCAGCTGGCACCAGGCCCGACCTGGCCCGAGTCCTTTCGTTTTTCACTTTGTTCCTGGCCTGCACAAGCTTAAAATAACTGTAACAAAACCAACTGTAAAGTCCAAAAAGTAAATTAACATCAGAGTCACTTAGCTGAGGTGGTGATGGAGCGTGTCCGATTCGACCCGACCCGACCCGAGCCTGAATGCCGGACCCGGAAGTGCGATCCGACCCAAACCCGACACACGTCGTCAGGTCCCGTCGGGTTTGGTCGGGTAGCAGGCCTTTAGAAAGAGATAAGTCTTCCAAGGAGTCATCATGGGAACAGGAGGAGGCCACTTAGCTCTTTTGAGTCAGTTTCACCATTCAGTAAGATCATGGCTGATCTCCACATACTGGCCTTTGCCCTTAATATCTTTGGTTAACAAAAATCTATCCATCTCAGTTTAAAGTTAACAATTGATCTAGCATCTAGAGTTTCAGCGATCACAGGCATGGAGGGCTGAATGGCCTCCCTCTGTGATGTAAGATTCTACGATAATCTAAACAGCCATCTGCCCAGACTGGGACACAATCAGCAACACCTATGAAGGACAAGGACCCAGGAAACTTGATGAACGATTTCATCCTCATTCTCTCAGCCTCACCAGCAGCCACCATGTGCTCTTAATGCCCAATAAAAATCCAATCACTAACTGCAGACAGTGGCAGTATTTCCTCTTTCACGGCTTGTATCTTGAGGTGACGGACGGCCATGATGGGAAATGGGATTTCTTTTTTTCCCCAGGTCTTACCATGGTTACCGCTAGTCACCGGGCTATCGGATGACAAGTGACATGAGAAATGTGAAGCTCGCGCTATCTTGTATCAGAGGAGCCTGCATTTATACGGAGCTAGAATCACTTCTCTTCAAACGTCCTGAAACTATTTGCTTATGATGACATATTTCGAAATGCAGTGCTTCCGCTTACAGGTGAGAACATGGCAGCCATTTTGAGCACTGCAAGTTCCCACAAGCGATGCACCCAATGACGCATTTTTTTTTGGTGTGGCGGTTGAGGGAGGAATGTTGGCCCAGGAAGGTGAGGAAACTCCCTGCTCCTTGTCAAATAGAACTGTGGGACCCTTAACATCCACTTGAGCTGCCTGGAGAGGCAAACAGGCACCTGTGGCAATGTAGCACTCCCTCAGTACTGAACTGCAGTGTCAGCTTACATTGTGCACTCAGGAAGGCTCTTCCCAGCCACATGATCATACCGGGCAAGAGTCAGGTCATCGCTATGACTCAGTGCCTGAGTCAGTAGATGATGGATTTAAGTCCCACTCCAGAGACTTGAGCACAAAATCTAGGTCCACAATCCCAGTGAAGTACATATGCAAATAATTCTAGCAACATTACCCGCCATATCGCCACATCCCTTCAGGCTCCTTTTGCTTCATCACCTATTCAGTCTAAGCTTAAATGTTGACATAGGGTCTATCTCGACTATTAACGCTGCAAGTGCATTCCACAGCCACACAACTCCTGACGTGTGCAATGCATCACCCTGCTGCTGCGTCTCTTTAAGTCGACAAAGCTGACTGGTTCCCAAGTATAAACAGCCTCAGGCCGAATCACTTTTGGTTGGAGAACTATAGGGATTGGTAATAGCTTTGAAATTTCAGGCTTCTGATTACACAGACCCAGGATTAAATGACTGCCTTTCTTTTAAAATTTTTATATATTTAATACGCTGTGATAATGGTGTGCAATGGACAAAATGAGGCGGATTTAATTTTGCTTCCCTTGGCTGTTACTGATACTGAAACAGCAACAGCCAGAAAGCTGCCAGTATTTAATAACTAGTGAACACTGGATAACCAGGTTATAATAGCCCAGGTTCAATATAACATCCGTCCCAAAAAGTGCAATTAATTTAGCTTATATACATCTACTGGATTGGTACTGAAAACAGCTGGAGGCAAAAACCACACCAACGCTCATTTGTAATTAGATGGAGGGCTGCACTGTCAGAGAATGAAACATTAAGGCCAGGCCCCACCTACCCTCCCCATCACAGCAGCCAAGATGATCATCATCTGAGGTTGATAGATTTTTGTTGGGCAAGGATATTAAGGGCTACATAACCCAAGGCGGGGAGATAGAGTTAAGATACCTGGGCTAGGGAGGCGGGGGAAAATCTAACAAGGCACCCTCCTCCTGATTACTTTCCCGTTTGCAGGCTGGAAAGTATGCGTGCATGGGTTTGTGCTTGGCTGTGATGCCCGATGCGGTGGAATAGTTTGCAAGGCAGTGGAGAGCGGCTGACAGCTCCGTTTCATCCAGGGCAGAGGAAGATCCCCAGAATCGTCGCAAACATAACCTTGGATTCAGTGGCTGTAATTATGATGGTGCAGCTGGTCTACATCTCGGGCAGATCCAGGTGTAAATTGCTCCGAATTGGGTCAAAATCTTATATTGTTGCTGACAACTCCAAATTGATACAGTTGGGTTTGTGCTGACCCTGTTGCCACTTAAACCAGGAGAAAAGTAAATGGAATTAAGATACAGATCAGCCATGATCTCATTGAACGGCGGCGGAACAGGGTTGTGGGGCTGAATGGCCTTCTCGTGTTCTATTTGTTCAGCACCGAGCAAAGATCACACCTGGGACCCTCATGGCCTATATGAGCCAGTACCACATGGTACGTGTGCCTTGCACTCAATAAGCAGTCTCTCTCTCTCTCTCGCTCCTGTATCTCTGTTTTCCTCTCCCTCCTCCTTCACCCTGCGTCGGGCCATCACATTTCTCAGGAAGAGCTCATTTGAGGAGATACATTTTCTGCACAGGATCAATTTGGAATTACTTCCTTAGTCGCAGCGATGGTGGGAATCAGTGCAAGGCTCAAAATGCTGGACCAGCTGCTCCATGCAGCAGCCGCAGTCAGCCCGGTGTGGTTGCCAGGCAACCTGACGTCAGGTCCCCTGAAATAAATGCTCCCTCTTGATACCACGGTGAAGGACTCTTCCTCTCCATCAGCTGCAAGTTGCCGCTGCGTGGAATCCACCAAACCCCACGTGGACACTCTCCCTGGATATCTCAGCTACTGAAGCCGCTGCTTTCAGAGAACCTGTGACCTTCACCCACATACTGGTAAAACAGTTCTGATTTTATGCTGTGTAGTCCTCTGAGGAGGCGGGTAAATTGTTCAGTGCTAAGAAATATTTGTAAATGAAATGAGGATTTGTGTTGAATTTTATGTGTGTCCGCTAGGTTTTATGAATGTATTTGGGACATGCAGGCTGTTCTGTACTAGCCAGAAGGACGTGGGATCTTAAATCCCAATCCTTTTTTATTAAAATTACATTTTAAGCCTAAAAGCTGCTACTTTTTAAAATGTTTCTACATTTCTTTTAACAAATTCAATTTGACCTTTTATTTTACAATCCAAAATTTTAATCCTTTGAAATGACTTGACAAGGAGAAGGTGACTTTGGACCGAGGGTTTCCCCCAAAGCTGTCCATCACCAGGGGATTTCCTCATGTCGTTTCTCGGTCTGTTGTAGCCTAATTGATAGAGATTGATTGCTATGTTTAGTCAGCACCTCTCAAACATTGTATTGTGATTAACAGGAGGGTTCGAAAGCAAACGAACTGGACCTCAGTCTCTTTTTGTCTAGCAGTTCCTATTTCAGTTCACCATTAAGTTTAGAAGCTGTGATGGGGCCTGGTCCAGAGAGTGAAAGGACGATAGATGACAGAGTGCAGCCCCCTTCTCTCCGCAGCACCTGAATAAACCCCAGTTCCACTCAGACTGAACATGGCAATAGAGGGCAGCAACTTAAAGCGAGCAAGTTGTATCCTAAAGCAAAAGTTCGATGGTGAATCGGAGACTTAAAACAGAGGGCGATGCTGCTTTAATCAGTTGGTGTCTTCTGTAAAGAGCTAATTTAATTCGGGATTTGCAGTTTCCCCAGATCATGGGAGCAGGAGCATTAGTAACTTAAATTGGACCTCTAGATCTGGAACTCTCTCTCTCTCTCGCTCTCCTGCACAAAGCTGTTGAAGCTGGGGCGTGGCCGGGGCAGGGGTCAGGGGGGGCCAATTGAAAATGTCAATACTGAGATTGATAGATTTTATTTTTGTTAGGTTAGGGTATTAAGGGTTACGGAACCAAGGCAGGTAGATGGAGTTAAGCTTCAGATCAACCATGATCTCGTTGAATGGCAGAATGGGCTCCTCCTATTCCTAGCAGCACAGCAGCATGCAAGCATTGTTCCCAGACCTGGCAATGCTTTATACATTTTCTACACCAAGCCGTGCCTTTTAAGATATTAAAAACTTTGGTGGAGGGATCGGAGGTCAGGGGAGTAGCAGTCTCACTGTGTAGCCCTGGGCAGGGGGCCCACCTCATGTACGCTGACTCTCAGCCCTGCTCTTTCAGGTGAAGCTCACAGTCCATCAGCATGTCCAGAGAACAGCGGGAGTCGAGAGCCAGAGGAACTGATCTCCGGTCTTCCAGAGTGACTTGTAAGTTCGGCACACAGAATTGCAGCTGATTCCTGACTCTTACTGGGATACATTTTCACAGTTTGTGGGACCTTCCTGTGCATAAATTGGCTGCCACATTTCCCTATATTAGAACAGGTCCCATAAACAGCAGTAAGCTAAATGACCAATTAAACTGTATTTTGGTGATGTTGGTTCTTGAACACCAGGGAGAACTCCCCTGCTCCTCTCAGGAGTGCCATATTTTTTATATCCACCTGAGATGGCAGATGAGGCTTAGTTTAATGCCTCAGACAATGTAGCACTTCCTCAGTACTGTACTATCAGCCTAGATTTCATGCTTAAGCAGCTGGAGTGAGTTTTGAACTCTCAACTTTCTGATTTAGAGGCAAGAGCACTACCCACTGAGCCACAGCTGACCCGCTGAAATAAGTCCAGCAAAAAATAATGGGGTGCTTATCGATGGGCCTTTATTGAATCATAGAATATTACAGCACATGAAGGGGCCATTTGCCCCGTCATGCCTGTGCCAGTTTTTTGAAAGAGCTCTCCGATTAGTCCCACTCCCCTAGTCTTTTCCCATAGCTCTGCAGTTCTTCCCCTTGTCCCAGCTACTTAAAATAATGTAACATGGACTGTACACCTTGATACCCCACTGCCATATGTTTGTTCATATTTTTCACTCGAACCGCCTCTCAGTTGTCTTCAATTATATGGAAGTCGCCTTATTTAGACCCTTTGGTTATTTCTCAAGGTCAGGACATACAGTGATTCGCTCCGGCAGCCTTTCCCCACTTTGGTCCAATTTTTATTTACTAAGCAAACACAGTGGCGCAGTGGTTAGCACCGCAGCCTCACAGCTCCAGGGACCCGGGTTCGATTCTGGGTACTGCCTGTGCGGAGTTTGCAAGTTCTCCCTGTGACCGCGTGGGTTTTCGCCGGGTGCTCCGGTTTCCTCCCACAAGCCAAAAGACTTGCAGGTTGATAGGTAAATTGGCCCATTATAAAATTGCTTCTAGTGCAGGTAGGTGGTGGGGAATATGGGATTAGTGTAGGATTAGTATAAATGGGTGGTTGTTGGTCGGCACAGACTCGGTGGGCCGAAGGGCCTGTTTCAGTGCTGTATCTCTAAATAAATAAATACCATGTAAGAACGTAATGAGTAGGCACAGGAGTAGGCCATTTGGCCCCTCAAGCCTGCTACACCATTCAGTACAATCACGGCGGCATTTCTACATCAACTCCGTTTTCCTGCGCGATCCCCATATCCATTGATTCCCTTTAATGTCCAAAAATCTATCAGTCTCACTCTTGAATATAGTCAATGACTAAATATCCACAGCTATCGGTGGTAGATAATTCTCTGCGTGAAGAAATTTCTCCTCATCTTAGTCCTAAATGGCCAACCCTTATTCTGAGACTGTGACCCCATCTTCTAAGGTGTCCAGCCAGAGGAAACAGCCGTTCAGCATCTACCTTGTCAAGCCTGCTACGTGGGGTCTCCAAAACTAGGGGCCATAAATATAAGGTAGTCAATCAAATAAGGAATTCAGGTGAAACATCTTTACCCAGAGCGGTGAGGATGTGGGACTCACTACCACAATGAGTGGTTGGTGCGAATAGTGTAGATACATTTAGGGGGAAGCTAGATAAACACATGAGGGAGAAGGGAATAGAAGGATAGACTGAAGGGTGAGATGAAGTAAGGTGGGGGAGACTCGTGTGGTGCATAAAACACCACAACAGACCAGTTGGGCAGTATGGCCTGTTTCTGTGCTGTAGAATTCAATGTAATTCTGCTGACATCCTTTGCTAATGCCGCATGGTTCGCTAGAGGGTGCTTTCAATCACAGTCTTGTCCACAGATTGACCTCTGCCGCTTTGTGTCTGTTCACTGTAAGTGGTTAGAATAATGGGGAAGTGATGAGCTAGCCCGAGAGCTCAGTGCAGAGATTGTGCTTGACTAGAGAGACCACAAAGGCCCCAGGTCCTATCCCTGGGCTATGACTGTTTAGTTGAGCAGTAGTGGGGGGTATTGTTACAGTTGTCTTAAATACCCTTGAGCTAAGTACGGAAAAAAGAAGCCACAGCTAACTGATCTGAATTGGGCTCACGGTATAGCTACTGCCATTAGTATCAGTGTCAGTGCATTAGGGAGGATAGAAAGAAAACAACAACCAAAATTCCCGTTCCTGAATGCTGCCCCGTGACCCATTGGAAAATTCATATCCGTGATTGGATAACAGGTGGAGTCGGGCGCAATTGGGTTCAGCTGTAGCGCCTTTCAGAGTTGAACAGCCGACGGACAGTCAGCACCTAGGCTCTTATGCGAAGATGGGAGTTTGGATGAGGCAACAGAGGACAGTCAGTGACCCTGGTAGGTATATCGTAGCAAGAGTCAGCTCTTGGATAGGGTAAGGGAAAAATGCCCCAAATGGTAACTAGCGACATAAGTCACGACACAATTAAACCTACATTCTCCGCCATGTCGATTAGTGTGTGTATGAAATAATTCCCTCTGCATGTACTTCTGTTCAACTTTTCTCATTATAAATTCCTATGTCCACATTTATAATGGGCATCGCCTATGTAAACCCGTCACACTGTAGTTACACCCTCGTTGCTGAAGGAGACACTGCAACACCAGCTTACAGAGTTTCTATAGATGATTTGCAGTATAAATGTGGACAGAGGAATTTGTATCAAAATAAGGACAGAATCTTTAATATAAGGATTGAATTAAGTTTTCCCATCCTTGTCCTGTTATTCTCCACCCAGCTCTTTAACTCCACTTCACCCCATGCGCCAGCACCCATGCTGAATTCGCACCCCTCCCCGCCCTCCACCCCTCAGCCATGTACAATGCAACAGGAGAACAAAATAATGTCTGTGTCTCTTGGTCCAATGAACCCGTACCCTGTAACCCCACTTCACTTGAAGGCTACACTTCGTTCAGTGCCTTGGTGAGGCCAACTCATAATACATTAAAATCCTTGACTTGGTAATGTTGTATTTCCCCAGAAGTGGCGATGTTGTCTCTCTCAGCCAGTTACAACAACACAACTTGAAGACGTACAATTAACCGTGAGCAGGGCCCGGCCACAGGAGATTCATTAATATTAATATTTTAAAAGTCTTGCCTGCATTTCTTGTCACATTTACCTGCCGTATTCTAACTCGCACCAAGTCCCATTCACCCATCACCCCTTGTGCTCGCTGACCTACGTTGGCTCCCAGCCTGGCACCATCTCGGATTTAAAGTGTTCATCCTTGTTTTCAATCCCCTCCATGGCCTCACCTCTCCCTATCTCTGTAATCTCCTTCAGCACCTCGACCCTCCGAGATAGCTGCCCTCCTCCAATTGTGGCCTCTTGTGATTTTAATCGCTCCAACCCTGGCGGCCGTGCCTTCAGATGCCTGAGCCCTAAACTCTGGAATTCCCTCCCTAAACCTCTCTGACTCTCTATCTCTCTTTCCTCCTGTAAGACCCTCCTTAAAATCTACCTCTTTGACCAAGCTTTTAGTCACCTGATGTGACTCGGTGTCGAATTTTGTTTGATAACGCTCCTGTGAAGCACCTACGGACATTTCGCTTTGCTGTCGGCACTGTATAAAGTCAAGTTGTTGTCATTGTCTTCACCCCACTAATCCGAGCCCACCAGGATACCTTTGAAGCCAGCTTTCAAACCCTACGCACAGAAACCGGCAACATGTTTTAAAAGGACAAACAGACCTATAAATAGAACAGAGCAGCATAAGCCCTTCTTGGAAATAAATTGCTTTTTTCCAGCTTAGTGAAGATTTTAACAAAAAGCTCATTCTGGGCTAGGGGTTGCCAACTCTCCAGGATTGTCCTGGAATTTCCAAACATTGAAGATGAATTTCCAGGACACTGCTGTGACCAATCGGGGGCTAGGGGTGTAATTTGGGGGCATAATGAATGTTTTGGGGACTTCTGCATTTCCCATATTTACAGCAGCAGCTACACTTCAAAGGCACTTCATTGGCTGTGAAATGCTTTGGGATGTTCTGAGATGTTGAGAGGAACAAGTTCTTTCACTTACGTATGTAAGGCTCCATTTTTAAACAGCTCAGAGGCCAAATGCTTTGCCAAATGTTCAGACAGGTGTACTCTGGAGAGATGCAGCTTGTCCCACTGCACATCAAAGGATCTCTTGCTTTATTCCCTGCTGCATTTGTTCTGCTTGGAATACCTGGCATCAAATGTTGTCCGCAGTGGCAGCCTGCAAAAAAATAAATAAATAGATGTGACCCTTGCAGTATCACAGAGGACAGTATTTTCTAGCTTTCTGGAAAACTGGACTCTACAGCACCTATGCAGTTATTCTTTCTTCCCTCCTGCTAATACCAGTAGCCCAAAGACATCACATTTACATTCTGTCCACGTGAGACTAAATGGTAAATATTATCAGGCTACTTGATGGTTTGGTGGGGAAGGGGAGGGTGTCCATCGACACCGTTATGTCAGCCAGTGTTGGAGGTGGGGCGTGATTTACAGTCGGACTCAGCAAACAGTCAACCTCACAGAAAACAAAGTCTGTTTACTCAGCAAACATAGTCTATTTAAACAATGCACTACAACAAACAGTCTACAGAGTCTAATTAAAAAGAGCCTCTCTGAACTACAGCAAACAGAACTCATGACTGAAACCACAGCAAAATCTCCCAATAAAAAGCAGGGTTATTTCTCCAGCAAAATGCAGTGAGTGGAGTATAGTTACACAAATCATGCACGCAGAATCAATCCCAGTCACTTACAGCAGTCCCGGCATGATTGACAGAGTAATTACTGAATCATTTCTATTCTGGCCTGGAATAGCAGTGCCAAAATTTGTAGCCTCCTATGTTTGCCCAACTTGCACATGCACACACTGTCCAGGAGGGGGTCACCGGATAGCACACAGAAGCAGAAAACCTGGCTGATTTTCCCCCTCTCTAGCTCCGCTCTCATCTTGACTGAGGTCAGTTCCGTCTGCTAAACTCATCCTGACTCTGTTGTTAACAACTGAGCTTTTAAAAAAAAAAAGAGCTTGCATTTCTATAGCACCTATCACAACCTCAGAATGTCCCGAAGCGGCCTTACAGACAATTGAAGTGTAATATAGGAAATACAGCAGCCAATTCCCACCAACAGCGGTGAGCTACTGACTGGATAATCTGTTGTTTTAGTGATGATTGGGGGAATAAATATGAAGACACTGCAGAAAGCTCGCCTGCTCTTCTTTGAATAGTGCTTTGGGATCTTTTACATGCACCCAACAGGGCAGACAGGTCCTTCACTTAAAATCTCACCAGAGAGGTGTTACCTCCAACAGGACAACACTCCCATATCAGCCTAGTTTTTGTGTTTATATTCTGAGAGTTGGGGATTGAACCTAGTACTTACAGACTACACAATTAAAAGAATGACACACTGAGCCAAGGAGCAGCTGACTCAGTAAAGACCGTCCGGGCCTTTGATAGTCACCCTGCTTTGTGGTGTCCAGTGAAGAATCCCAAACATCATTTACATTTCTGGGCTTGTGCTTTCAGCTGCAGAGAAGCACAGTGACTGACTGACCAGATGACTAAGTGAACTTGAACTGGTCCCAACTCCCATTAGGAATAATCTTTAGTAATCCTTTTGGATTTATGACAAATAAAATCTAAAAGGAATGCAGCCAACAGTCTGGTAAATAGTGCTTTCAAATGGATGAACATGGCAGTACATACTAACAAATTGTCTAGGTATCTACATTCTAACAACAGCCAGTTACACTATGTAAAGTTCCTCAAATACCATCAAGACAGGAAATGAAAGATTTACATTTATATAGCACCTTTCACAACCTCAGGGTCTCCCAAAGCGCTCCACAGCCACTTTTGACGTGTAGTCACTGTCGTAATGTAGGAAAACACAATCACAGCAAGCTTCCACAAGCAGCAATGTGATAATGACCAGATAATCTGTTTTAGTGATGTTGATTGAGGGATAAACATCGGACAGGCCAGCAGGGCGAACCCGCCTGCGCTTCTTCGAAATAGAGCCGTGGGATTTGTGACGTCCACCTGAGAGGATAGAGGGGGCCTTGGTTTAACTTCTCATCCAAAAGACAGCACCTCCAACATTGCACTGGCACGTTAGCATGGATTTCAGGCTTAACATCCTGGAGTGGGACTTGAACCCACAACAGGTGAAAGTGCTACCTGCTAAGCCACAGCAAGACAACTGTAACTGACAGGTAATCTATTGGCCTGGGTTAGCAATCCAGCTCAAATCTCACCAAAGCATTTTGCGAATTAGAAAATAAATACTTGGTATCTGTAAACCTGACCATGAAGCTGTCAGATTGATGTAAAAGTCCAACTGGTTCACCAATATCTTTCAGGGAAAGAAACCTAATGTCCTTACCCCATCTGGCCTAGATGTGACTCCACTCCCCACCGACATGGTTCATGCTTAACTGCCCTTTGAAGTGGCTTACCAAGCCATAGTCAGGGCAATGAGGGATGGGCAATAAATGCCAGCCCAGCCAAAGATGCCCACATCCTGAGAAGTAATTTTTAAACAACTGACACTAGGGAAAGTTAAAAAATGGCATTCTCAATAGCAAGGAGAAGCAAGAAGGTCTCAGCTTCATTCTCTGGTCTAAGCTGAGTTTACCGATCTCATCCAGGACAGCATTTGGGACACTACCATCATGCCCTGCAACAGGAAGGTGAAAGATTGCCTGGGGTTTCCATTCCTGACCCAGTTAGTCATGCTGGAAAGCAGGTTATCAGGGGAGGACAAGATCAGGCTTGGTTGTGATGCCTCCCATAGTTGAATATCTGACTGTCACCCTGCAGCTCCCTCCCCAACATTCTCACATGTGAAAATTGATTATTTGAAAGAGTCAGCAAAGAGACACCACCAACAGGAGAGCAAACTGTCACAAACCAAATCACCTCCATTGTTATTGGTAACGTGATGTGACGCACATTAGTGCTTTTACAGCAGTGTGTAGGAAGTCAAACTCCCAATCTCAGGGAAAGGCTTTGGAGACACACCCCGTTGGCAGGAGCCCCAGTAGGTCCCTCTCGAGGCTGCCACTGTCGCAAGCCCCATAACAATGAGGTGGAAAGCCAAACAGGCAAAGGATGTGACTGAGGCTGGTGGGCGAAGAGGGGCTAAATGGAGAGGGGCGGGGTAGAGAATGGAAGGAGGAAGAGACACAATAATCATCCCAGGTTTTCTTCTCCAACTTAGATACTGGTTTCAACACTGCTTTCTTCAACCAAGTGGGCAGGGAGCAAGGAAATCCCACCTCAAGACGATTATCACCGATGCCGCAATGCGATCGCACAAGAGGATGCAGCCATACAGCTGGGTAAGATGGGTAATGCTTCCTTCTGCACATGTGTAGTCAACATTATTGGCCTCTTGAGACAGTCAGTGCTCCATGGCCACTCCCCCCCCCCCCCCACCCCCCAATCCCCCTGTATCTCTGTGACCTCCTCCAGCCCTACAACCTTCCAGTATCTCTGCATCCCTCCCATTCTGGCCTCTTGCCCACCCCTTATTTCCTTCACTGAAACATTGGCAGCCATGCCTTCAGCTACCTGGGCCCTAAGCTCTGGAATTCCCTCCCTAAACCTCTCCTCCTCTCTCTCCTCCTTTAAGACTCTCCTTAAAACCTTCCTTCTTTAACTAAGCTTTTGGTCACCTGATCTAATATCTCCATATGTGGCTCAGTGTCTTGTTTTATAACACTCCTGTGAAGCGCCTTGGGATGTTTTATTACATTATTCTTTCTTTTCTTTTGGGCCTCCTTATCTCGAGAGACAATGGATAAGCGCCTGGAGGTGGTCAGTGGTTTGTGAAGCAGCGCCTGGAGTGGCTATAAAGGCCAATTCTAGAGTGACAGGCTCTTCCACAGGTGCTGCAGAGAAATTTGTTTGTCGGGGCTGTTACACAGTTGGCTCTCCCCTTGCGCCTCTGTCTTTTTTCCTGCCAACTACTAAGTCTCTTCGACTCGCCACATTTTAGCCCCGTCTTTATGGCTACCCGCCAGCTCTGGCGAACGCTGGCAACTGACTCCCACGACTTGTGATCAATGTCACAGGATTTCATGTCGCGTTTGCAGACGTCTTTAAAGCGGAGACATGGACGGCCGATGGGTCTGATACCAGTGGCGAGCTCGCTGTACAATGTGTCTTTGGGGATCCTGCCATCTTCCATGCGGCTCACATGGCCAAGCCATCTCAAGCGCCGCTGACTCGGTAGTGTGTACAAGCTGGGGATGTTGGCCGCCTCGAGGACTTCTGTGTTGGAGATATGGTCCTGCCACCTGATGCCAAGTATTCTCCGGAGGCAGCGAAGATGGAATGAATTGAGACGTCGCTACATTAAAGGTGCTATATAAATAAAAGTTGTTGTTGCTGCTGATCCACAACTGCAGTCTAAATCTAAAGTTCCAGTATTATTAGCTCAAATTCTCTCTAGAACACCAGAACATTGACCACCTGTCAATAATACTAAATCCCTGTCAATACTTGCCTGGCAGGTTATTGGCTGTACTGTGTGTGTGGCTCAACGCACAAATGCACTGCCAGGTCACAAAGACCAGAAGATGCCAGCGTCACACACTGTGCTGATATTAAACGGCTGCAACTGACCTCAGCTAACCCCTGGCCTGGGGTTGGGGGGGTGCTGAAATCAGAGAAAGTTCCCATCTCCTGATTACTATCCAGCGACCCAGGCTGGAAAGTGCGTGTTTTAATCTTCCAGCAATCTCTGCTGGGAATTGCACATGTGGACGTCGGGAGAGGAGGGGATTGCGTTGGACTGTGATACCCCTCACAATCGAGTAACGTGCCCAGGTTGAACTTACAGCCTCCGATGAGAAGAGTGCCCTTTGGGTGCAGTACCAAGGGCAGGGGGGGGGATTGTGGAACTGGACTCCTGTCAGACTCAATGCCTTCAGGAGAGGAAGCGGGGAAAATGGGGATGAGAGAATAATAAGTACCCTCTTTAAGCACTGCTTAATACATTCCGAAAACTCTGACCACCTGTGTATGTCCAGTTGTCTGTATAGCTGCACACCAAAGTAGTTAATTTTCCAGTGCACTGATTTTTGCCAATGTTGAGTTTCTCCACTAGATGGTGCTCCCTCACCTCAAGGCGGCCCCTTGTCTTCTGTCCACTTCAGCTGCCCATTGGCTCAACTACTGAGTCCCTACGAATGGAGACCCTGCATTTGAGGTGCTGCTGGAGTTGTGCTTTGTCAGCCGTGGCTCAGTGGGTAGCAGTCTTGCTTCTGAATCAGGAGATTGTGGGTTCATGTCCCACTCCAGAGAGTTGAGCATAAAATCCAGGCTGACCCCTCCCAGTGCCAGTACTGAGGGAGTGCTGCGGTGTCTTTTGGATGAGGCGTTAAACAGAGGCCCCGTTCGCCCTCCCAGGTGGATGCAAAAGATCCAAAAGCCACTATTTGAAAAAGAGCCTGGGAGCTATCCCTGGTGTCCTGGCCAGTATTTATCCCTCAACCTACATCACTGAAACAGATGATCTGGTCATTATCGCGTTGTTGCTTGTGGGAGCTTGCTGTGCGCAAATTGGCTGCCACCTTTTCTACATCACAACAGTGACTACACTTCAAAAAAAGTACCATAATTGGCTGTAAAGCACTTGGGGACGTCCTGAGGAGCTGTATAAATGCAAGTCTTTATTTCTTAACTGTGATGTCCTGTAGATCACTACCTTCAGCAGAACAGAAACATGCACGAGGATCAGGCATCACTTTGAGGAGAGGAGGGGGGAAAAAACTGCATCAGAGGGACAGGGAAGAGGCAGATTGCTGTGGAACAAAATATATTTTGATTTTTAAAAAGATTAAATTCTCTTTATAAATGTTCAATTTTACTCTGTATTACGGGGGCGTAATAAACTCCAGCGTTATTGGGAAATAAGTTGTATAACAGCCCTGCTTACAGCCTCAGCCCCTCAGAGACTGAGCTCAGTTGACCCTGGAATAACCCTGATGATTTCTCTTCCCTTGGGTTGATATTGAAGGCTGCCTGACTGAGTTAAAGAGAATCCAGCTACCTGCCTAATGCAGTCTGAAGACGACAGGCCAGTTTTCATCAGATATTAATATTGACCTGTCAGTAAATCTTTAGTTTACCAGCCACAGAAAATTCTTGTCAAGGGTGGGAGGGTTTTATTTTTTTACGGTTACAGGGGTGATCTGATCGAGGTTTTGATAAGGTAAATCAAGAGAAACTATTTCCTCTGATGGCAGGAGTCCAGAACAAGAGGACAAAACCTTAAAATTAGAGTTAGGCTGTTCAGGGGTGATGTCAGGAAATATGTCTTCACACAAAGGGTAGTGCAAATCTGGAACTCTCTCTTCCCCACCCCCCCCCCCCCCCCCCCCCCCACTCCCCAAATAGCTGTTGATGTTGGGCCAATAGCAAATTTCAAAACTGAGATTGATAGATTTTTGTTGGGAAAGTGTATTAAGGGATAGGGAACCAAGGCAGGTAAATGGAGTTAAGGTACTGATCAGCCATGATCTAATTGAATGGTGGAAAAGGCTCAAGGGGCTGAATGGCCTCCTCCTGTCCCTGGGTTCCTGTGGTGATGCATGTGGGGAGTCAAATCCAAACGCAGTCTTCTGCTGGAAAGATGTTAGAGGCCTGGGGGTAATTGAACCACTGATGCACAAAGATAATTCAATCCCAATTTTATAGTCAGAAATTCTACCCTTTTTTTATATATTCCAATTATAAATTCCTAATATAATTCTACATTTAGAAAGGAAAATGTGTATGTAAACTTGTCACACTGTAATAACACCCTTCTGCCATTAGTGGCGCTACAGTCAATTTGTCTGAAGATTAAACGGCTTCAAAATATATAGTAAAAGCTGTAAATATATAACATCTGCTAACGCTGGAAACAGAGAAAGACGGGATTAAGTTATCAGCAGGTCTGGCAGCATCTGTGGAGAGAGAAACGGAGTTAACGTTTCAGGTCGACGACCCTTCATCAGAACCCAGAGTCATGGACCTGAAACAGTAACTGTTCCTCTGCCAGACCTGCTGAGTTTTCCAGCATTTTCCGTTTTTATTTCAGATTTCCAGCATCTGCAGTATTTTGCTTTTGTTTTCGATTGAGTTCTAACTGGTCCAACTGCTGTTTATGGGAGATTGCTGTCATAAAGTGGCTGCCACTTTCTCCTACACCCTGAACTGCAGCATATTGATTAAATGAAGGGTCATGATAAGTGCAAGTATAAAAACCTCAGCAGTTATACTAACTGGGTGAGATGAAGTAGGATGGAGCATAACAAAGAACAGTACAGCACAGGAACAGGCCATTCAGCCCTCCAAGCCTGCGCCGATCTTGATGCCTGCCTAAACTAAAACCTTCTACATTTCCGGGGACCGTATCTCTCTATTCCCATCCTATTCATGTATTTGTCAAGATGCCTCTTAAACGTTGCGATCGTATCTGCTTCCACCACCTCCCCCGGCAGCAAGTTCCAGGCACTCACCACCCTCTGTGTAAAAAACTTGCCTCGCACATCCCCTCGAAACTTTGCCCCTCTCACCTTAAACCTATGTCCCCTAGTAACTGACTCCTCCACCCTGGGAAAAAGCTTCTGACTATCCACTCTGTCCATGCCGCTCATAATTTTGTAAACCTCTATCATGTCGCCCCGCCACCTCCGTCGTTCCAGTGAAAACAATCCAAGTTTATCCAACCTCTCCTCATAGCTAATGCCCTCCAGACCAGGCAACATCCTGGTAAACCTCTTCTGTACCCCCTCCAAAGCCTCCACATCCTTCTGGTAGTGTGGCGACCAGAATTGCACGCAATATTCTAAGTGTGGCCTAACTAAAGTTCTGTACAGCTGCAGCATGACTTGCCAATTTTTATACTCTATGCCCCGACTGATGAAGGCAAGCATGCCGTTGGCCTTCTTGACTACCTTATCCACCTGCGTTGCCACTTTCAGTGACCTGTGGACCTGTACGCCCAGATCTCTCTGCCTGTCAATACTCCTAAGGGTTCTGCCATTTACTGTATACTTCCCACCTTCCAAAATGCATTACCTCACATTTGTCCGGATTAAACTCCATCTGCCATTTCTCCGCCCAAGTCTCCAACCGATCTATATCCTGCTGTATCCTCTGACAATCCTCATCACTATCCGCAACTCCACCAACCTTTGTGTCGTCCGCAAACTTACTAATCAGACCAGCTACATTTTCCTCCAAATCATTTATATATACTACAAACAGCAAAGGTCCCAGCACTGATCCCTGCGGAACACCACTAGTCACATCCCTCCATTCAGCAAAGCACCCTTCCACTGTTACCCTCTGTCTTCTATGACCGAGCCAGTTCTGTATCCATCTTGCCAGCACATCTCTGATCCCGTGTGACTTCACCTTTTGTACCAGTCTGCCATGAAACACCAGCGTCGGGCGAATTCGCCTTATTCTGTGCTGTTAATTCAATGTGATTCAAGGTAACCAGGTTAACCTTTCAAGTGCAGACTTTACCTCGTGGCCAAAGCATTAACCTTGTTGCTTCTTTTCATTTGCTGTTGGGCCTCTCGACAACTTTCTGTTTCCAATTTCCAGTTTTCTTTTGAAATGTATTTTTACGACGGGGTGTCTTGTGAAGGGTATTTTTATTCCAGTAACCCTGTACCTCATTAGCCCTTCCCTTCACCACTTTCCTGGTCCTCAATCTTAAAATTCTCATCCTTGTTTTCAAATCCATCTGTGGCCTCGCCCATTCCCTATCTCTCTAACCTCCTCCAGCTCCACAACCCTCCGAGATATCTGTGTTGCACAATTCCGGCCTCTTGAGCATCCCCGATTTTAATTGCTGCATCATTGGCAGCCGTGCCTTCAGCTGCCAAAGCAATTCCCTGCTTAAACCTCTCCATCTCTCTACCTCTCTCCTCCTTTAAGATGTTCCTCAAAACCAACCTCTTTAAACAAGCTTTTGAACAAGGGCAGCAGGTGCATGGGAACACCACCACCTGCAGGTTCCCCTCCAAGCCACACACCATCCTGACCTGAAAATATATCGCCGTTCCTTCACTGTCGCTGGATCAAAATTCTGGAACTCCCTCCCTAACAGCACTGTGCGTGTAACTACACCACAGGGACTGCAACAGTTCAGGAAGGCAGCTCACCATCACCTTCTCAAGGGCAATTAGGGATGGGCAACAACTGCTCGCCTTGCCAGTGACGCCCACGTACAATGAACTAATTTAAAAATACTGTCCTGATGTCTCCTTATGTGACTCTGTGTCAATTTTTGTCTGATTTACGCTCCTGTGAAGTCCCATAATCAATATGGGACGTTTTACTACAGTAAAGGTGCTATATAAATAGAAGTTATTGTTGTCATTCCCATCCAGGCAGGTGGGGGAGGGGCAGGTGTATTTGGGTCCCATCTCCTCTTCTGCAAGAGATTTGAAATTGAGATTCCTATTGATATTATGGTCATGACAGCAAGTCATGAATAATTAAGTGTAAAACCCACTGAGCAGGAACATGATGGCACCATGTTTATAGTGTTTCAGTGCCAACCCCTCGAATGCTTCAAAAAAGGAACATCCACACAAGTAACCTCTGCAGTCAACTCATCTCGCAAAATAACTAACTCTCCAATGTACCATTGATGGAATTTTCTAATTACCGTAGCTATTTCTAAAGAGACAGTCCCGACTTCAAAATCTCATCTAATGAGGGAAGCTGAGGGTCAGAAGCCTTTATGTCGTCAACTGTGGCTCGGTTTCTGTCACCTCCGTCAGAAGGTTGTGGGTTCAAGTCCCACATCAGAGACCTGAGCACAAAATCCAGGCTGACGTTCCCAGTGCAGTACTGAGGGAGTGCAGCACCTACAGAGGTGCCGTCTTTCGGATGAGATGTTAAACCCGAGGCCCGATCTGCCCTCTCACGTGGTTGTAAAAGAATCCCACAGCCGCTGTTCAAAGTGGAGGAGGAGAGTTGTCCCTGGTGCCTTGGTCAATGTTTGTCACTCAAACAGATTATCTGGTCATTATCACATTGGTGTTTGTGGGAGCTTGCTGTGCACAAATTAGCTGCTATGTTTCCTACATTACAAAGGTGACTACTCCTCTCTCTGCTTCCTTCCTTCCGTGGGGCCACATGTAAAATTTAAGCACATCTTCCTATTATTTGACATATCCAGGTAGCATCACTAACAGGAGTCTGTTCTGAGTCGATCCACCATTGAGGCAAACAGCCCTTTCCTAACCCTAGGTCCTCAAAATTCAAATAGGACAAAGCAGCCTGTGAGGGATACGAGCTCAGCTAGACCTTGGCTCACACCTCCTTGTAGCAGATTGCCAGAGCTCAGGGGCAGGATGTGGCCACAGTTTGGTGCAGCTCATTGTCAACCACAACTTGTTATCCTTTTGTCTGCTTCACACTGTAACAATCTCAAACAAAGTCGTTTTTTTTTTGTTGCCTGTCTGGGAATTTTATTCTGGCCAAAATGCAATCATTCTGGGGCAGCAGACGACACCCTATTTAAATTGCCCCCAGCAGCATTTTAACAAGAAGAACGTCCCAGCTCTTAATGGGAGCAGTTAGCAGTCACAGTTTCGCATATGAAGGCAAGGTTTCTGGGATAGGAGATAGGAGACCATCTGCCCATCAACAGTCCCCTAAAACTATATTAAATAGTATTTACAAAACAGAAACAGGCCATTCAGCCCATCTGGTCCATGCTGGTGTTGATGCTCCACATGAGCCTCCTCCCACCCCTTTCCATCTCACCCTATCAGCATCTCCTTCTATTCCTTTCTCCCTCATGTGTTTATCCAGCTTCCCCTTAAATGTATCGATACTATTCACCTCAACCACTCCCTGTAGTAGTGAGTTCCACATTTTCACAACTCTCTGATTTAAAAGGTTTCTCCTGAATTCTCTGTTGGATTTATTAGTGACTGTCTTATATTTATAGCCTCTGGTTTTGTATTGTTGCAGAACAGAATTAGAGGAAGGTGTAAGAGTATTAAAAAAACTTGTTACTGATTTATCTTTTAAATTCAAGCCTGCTTACTGGTCCAGCCTGCTGATAGTTCTCCTCAGAGCAGAGAAGGGGAGGCCTAATAGAGTTGTTCAGAATTGTGAGGGGTTTTGATACAGCAAATAGGGAGAAACTGTTTCCTCTGGCAAGTGGATCGGGAAACAGAGGTAATAAATTTAAAATAATGGGCAAAAGAACTAGAGGGGAAATGAGGAGAGATTTCTTCACACAGAGGGTTGTGAAGACCTGGAACAGTGGTTGGCTTCCTCCCATCTATGAAAGATGATGGACAGGCAGCAAACTATCCATTTCGGTGGGGTGTCTTCTCTTGGTGCACCTTTGCTGATGGCTGTGAAGGCCAATCCTTGGGAGGCGGGTTCTGCCACAAGTGCCGCACGTGAAGCTGCCAAGTGATGCTGTGAGCTGTTGTTTTTGGCGTTGGTGCCCGTTGCCAAGTGGCTGTAGCCACTGGTTGTCGTGCACACCAGTCGCAGTATGTGTCGCTATTTCCCTCTCACCAGCTAGTGTCTCCCATGTACGACAGTTGACATTTAGGGCCTTCATGTCACGCTTGCAAGCATCCTTGAAGCGGAGCTTTGGGCTCCCCACTGGTCGTCTGGTCCCGGCTACCTCACCATACAGGAGGTCCTTGGGTATGTGACCGTCTTCCATCCTACAGACGTGTCTGATCCACCGCAGCCACCTCTGTTTGATTAGTGCCAGCACATTTGTGATTTTTGTCCTGCCAGGATATACCCATAATGTGCCACAGGCAGCAATGATGGAAATTATTGAGCTTCTTTTCCTGGTAGCTGTAAGTGGCCCATGTTTCACAGTCATTCAGCAAGGTGCTGAGAACACAGGCCTTATAAACCATCAGCTTGGTCCTAAGGGTCAGCTTGGTTTTATCCCGTGCACATTTCATAAGTCGGCCAAAGGTGGTAGCAGCTTTCCCTATGCTGATATGGAGCTCTGCATCAAGGGACAGATTGTCTGTCACCATGGAGCCAAAGTAGCAGAATTTACGAAGCACTTCCAGTCGGGTGTTATTTAGTGTGATCAGGGGCAAAGATGCAACACCTTGTCCCATGACCACAGTTTTCTTGACACTTATGGTCAACAAGTTGCAAGCTCAGGAGAGACAGTCCATGGTGGAAACTGATTCCATCGGAACTTTTAAAAAGCAATTTGATGTGTACTTGAAGAGGATTACTTTGCAGGATTGTGGGGCAAAAAGCTGGGGCGTGGGACTAAATTTTACAGCTCTTTCAAAGAGCCAGTACAGATACAATGGTCCGAGTGGCCTCAGTCTGTGGTCTAAGTTTCTATGATGGGTTTAGAAGAATGAGAGGCGATGTCATTGAAACATATAAAATTCTTAAGGGGCTTGACAGGGTGGCTGTTGGGTGGATGTTTCCCCCTGGCTGGGGAATCCAGAAAACAGGGGCACAGTCTCAGGATAAGGGGTTAATCGTTTAGAAGACTGAGATGAGGAGAAATTTCTTCATTCAAAGGATTGGGAATTTGGTATTCTCCACCCCAGAGAGCTCTGGATGCTCAGTTGTTGAGTATATTCAAGACAGAGAGTGATAGATTTGGGGGGAATTAAGGATATGGGGATATTGTGGGAAGGTGAAGTTGAAGTGGATGATCAGTCATGATATTATAGAATGGGTGGAAGGGCTGAGTGGCCTCCTGCAGCTCCTGTTGATGTTTTCATAAGGGGTTAACAAGGCACTGTACTTCCCAGCCTCGCTGAACCGTGGATGATTGGCGTCGGATTTGACCAATGGCGGGCAGGAGCTCATTAACATATTAATTAGGCAGTGTAGCCAATGGGTGGAATGGGGTGGGCGGGCGCTGTGTGGGGCGGATTAAAGATTGGAGCGGAGCGCCTGCGCGCTACATTGTAACTTGTGCGGACTGTAGCGATTCGGGGGCGAGTGTTGCAAAGTGACAGCGGATACATCTGAGAGAGACCGCAGGGAATATTGAATTATCAGTAAGGAAAGGAATCTGGACCCTGGTGGTGGAGGTGGAGGAGGAGGAGGAGGAGGAGGAGGAGGGGGGGGGTTAATACCCCACAAAATAGCAAGAGTCCCATCACTGGCCCTGTGGATGTTACAGGAGAGACACGGAACTGAAGAAGGAATCAGGAGTCTCTTAAACGCACCAGTAAGTCTCGCCTCCCTCCCGTCTCCTCTGATGGGTTTCATTGTGAAATTTACAAAGAGGTGTTTGCAGCGGCTGAAACTGACGCGCTGCAGCTGACGGCTGCTGCTGTTGCCTCGCCGTTGCCGGCTTCTGTGTGACCGAAGTGGCTTATTGTGCGTTAACGTTCTCACAATCCATACATTTTCAGTGGCGTCTCTCCTCTGCTGGCGAGTGGAATGCAGTGATTAGATGGGGAAGCAACTGCTTCTCTGTAGAATTGATCGAGGGGTGGGGGTGGGGGTGGGTGGGGGGGGGGGGGGAGAGAGAGAGAGAGAGAGAGAGTGAGGTACAGTTGACTATTTTTGATAACCACTTTGGGAGATATAAAGTTCTCTTGCACTTTCCCCACCCCCTTAATCACAATCTATCCATCTGATGTTTGAAAAGACAGCAGTGCAATTGCAGAAGGGAGACTAATGTGGATTTGAATTTCCAGATGGTCGGAGGGCAGGCAATCAGACAAGATACGGCGAATTTTCTTGCACATCTAAGAATTTGATACTTTTAAAAAGAGAGTTAGCGGATAACTTGAATGGGTCTTTATTTTTTTTTATGTATACATGCGATTAAATTGTCATGGACGTATATGTTTCCGTCCCCTAGCTGTTTAATGTTCCTTGTGGAAGTTTACAGGGAGTGGCTGAACATCCACAGCCCTGAAGTACTCTGTGAGGGGGTGGGGGGGGAGGGCTGGTGTTTACAGCATCTGAAGGTAGCAGCTCCCTATTTAATAAAAAAAAATCTCAAGAGTACTCTTGTGAAACATCCCATTGATAGCCTACACCACCTGCTGCATTCTACAATTATACTTTCCTCCCTGTCTCTCTACGTCAGTATTGAACTGCAGGTCAGACGCAGAATCTGTTATTTCTGCAGGGACTCATTTGGGAGTGTGTTACGGGCAGGTGGGTGATGAGATGCTGATCAAGAGACAGAAGGAGAGGATCTGAAGCATGCAAGATGGGGAGGGGGGTGGGGGAGGGGGTGAGTTCCAGAGAGTTTCGGGGGGGGGGGGGGGGGGAGCCTTAGAGTAAATTAGCAGAAATAACAAACACTCAACAAGTCAGGCAGCATCTGTGGAGTGAGAAACAAGAGTTCATGTTTCAGCTCGATAGCCTTTCATCAGAAATAAATAAGGAGAAACTGTTTCCTCTGACAGGAGGGTCAGTAACCAGAGGACACTGGTTCATTTGGCAAAAGAACCAGAGGGGAGAGATGAGGAGAAATTGTTTTACACAGTGAGTTGTTGTGATCGGGAACGGACTGCCTGAAAGGGCGGTGGAAGCAGATTCAATAGTAACTTCAAAAGGGAATTGGATAAATATTTTGAAGGGGAAAAATAGCAGGCACATGGGGAAAGAGCAGTGGGGAGTGGGACAGTTTGGGTCACCCTATACCTAAGAGCCAGCACAGGCACGTTGTTCTGAATGGCCTCCTTCTGTGCTGTACCAAGTCCCATTCGCCCATCACCCTCTGTACTCGCTGACCTGCATTGGCTCCGATTCTGGCAACAGCTCGGTTTTAAAATTCTCATCCTTGTTTTCAAATCCCTCCAAGGCCTCTCCCCTCCCTATCTCTGTAACCTCCTCCAGCCTTACAACTCTCCGATATCTCTGCTGCTCTAATTCCGGCCGCTTGAGCATCCCGATTTTCATTGCTCATTGGTGGCGGAGCCTTCAGCTACCTGGGCCCTAAGCTCTGGAATTCATTCCCTAAACCTCTCCACCTCTCTGCCTTGCTTTCCTCCTTTTAAGACACTTTGACTTGCATTTATATAGCACTTTTAACATAGTAGAACATCCCATAGTGCTTCACAGGAGCGATTATCAAACACAATTTGACACCGAGCCACACAAGGAGATATGGCTGTGGTTGGTGTTGCACTATCGGAGGTGACCAAGCTTTTGGGCATCTGCCCTAATATCTCATGTGGCTCGTTGTCAAATTTTGTTTGATAATCGCTTCTGTGAAGCGCTTTGGGATGTTTTACTATGTTATAGGTGCTATATAAATGTAAGTCATTGTTGTTGAATACAGGCCAATTGAGGAGGCTGAGGAAAGGTAGTCTTGCTCTGTGTTCAAATAGTATCGCTCCCAACCTCTCCAAAGTGGTGGGGGTAGGAGACTTTATAACTCGCAACAGACATTGTTCACTGAATGGCCAGAGATTCATGAACATTTAAAATTTTCTCACTTTTAAAAAAAATATAATTTCTGAATCTGCCATGCTTGCAGGACTACAGGCTCCTCAGAATTCATATGTATTGTCTATGTAATTTCTAGCACCTGCTAAGGCACGTTGTACACAGGGAATGCATTAATGATTGGGAGTGTGCAGGGATGTGTCACAAAGTGACGATAGGCTGTGTGAGTGAGAGTTATGAGGCCTGTGCACCCAAGTTGACCTAAGTCAATGGAATCCAATTCTGAGCAACTGTTATGCAGTAAGACAGCCCTTTGCAATGATAGAATTCCAATGTGCGTAACTGTCTTGCCCCTCTTGATGTGTCTGGGGACATGTTTTGACATTAAAAGTGCTGTAAAAATGCAACTCGTCGTGAAGATGGATAATATTGTGTATGTGTTGCTTCAGTCCAGACGGATGCACCCAGAGCAGTACTGAGGATGTGCTGCATTGTCTGAGGTGCTGTCTTTTGGTTAAAACATTAAACCAAGGCCTCGTCTACTTTCTCGGGTGGGCGTAAAAGATCCCATGGCAACTATTTTGAAGAACAGCAGGGGTGTCCTTGGCCAATATTTACTCTTCAACCAACGTCTATTTAAAAATAGATGATCTGGTCATTATTTTATTGGTGTTTGTGGGAGCTTCCTGTGTGTAAATTGGTTGCTGTGTTTCATGCATTCCAACTGTGACTACACTTCAATAGTACTTTATTAGCTGTAGAGCACTTTGGGATGTACTGAGGCTGTGAAAGGCGCTATAGAAATGCCCGTCTTTTTCTTTATCCAGCGAGTAGCTGAGTCAGAGATGACTCCCACCATCATCTGGAAGTTTGGGTGTGTGTGTTTGTGTAGGTGGTGGGTGAGTGCAGAAATGGGCTAGGATTCGATGCCGTTCAAAGTTGAGCAGCTTGCTGCCTCTCCGTTGTCTACGGCTTAGATGTGAAAAGTGGCCGCTTGGGGGGGGGGATGGCCTCTTGTCGAACTGTCCCTCTGCAGGAGTTGGCACCTTCAGGGAGACCGTAAAATTGATCAGGATGTGTAAAAAGCCTCAGAAGGTGTTTTGTTTAAATAATTCCAAATCAGCCGCAAGGAGATTGTGTTTTTTTTCCCTCTCTCTCCTTAAATATTCAGTGATGCTGAGGTCAGGCTGGTAGCACTGAATCGAGCACCTGCTTGGGGCTCCGAGAATCCATGAATCACTCTTTGAATCCGTGAGCAAAATGTCGACATTTCTAGTTGAGCTCTCAGATTTGCTGTAACCGTGCTTAATCTTTCTGTGTTGGCTGTGCTGTGTCAAACTGACAGCCTCCAGGTACAGTTCCATGCTGTGGGAACCCTTCTTTCACGGGAGGGTGTTTAGGTTTCTCGATCTTATCAACTTTCTTTGTATAATGTTGCAGGTTTATTTGTACAGATCTTGCAGGTTTTGTTTTAAAGGGGCGGTGTCACTGCCACTTGGGAGTAGTTTGCTGGGCTGAGTTCCCAGAGTAGTTTACTTTGCCTTTATCCATTATCATCTGTCTGTGCTTACTTTCAGCAGGCATGGCTTAACTGTGAGGAAATTTACTGCAGTGTTTTTATTAAACTTACATTAGATGGTGTTAAACTGGGAATATTCTCCTTAAGAGAGCTGTGAAGGTTATGGGGAGATTTTATAGAGGCGTTCAAAACCATGAAGGGGTTTGATAGGGTAAGTGAGGAGAAACCATTCCCATTGGTAGAAGAATCAATAACCAGAGGACACAGACTTCAGGCAATTGAGAAAGGAACCAGAGGCTACACAGCAAATTGTTATGATCTGCCTGAAAGGTTGATGGAAGCAGATTCAATATTGACTTTCAAAAGGGAATTGGATAAATACTGGGAGGGGAGAACATTTTCAAGGCTATGGATGAAAGAGCAGGGGAGTGGGACTAAATGGATAGCTCTTTCAAACAGCTAACGCAGTCACAATGGGCCGAAGGGCCGCCTTCTGTTGAAGAAGACATGCATTTATATAGCACCTTTTACGGCCCCAGGACGTCCCGAAGCACTTTATAGCCAATAAAATACTTTTCAAGGGTAATTACTGTCGTAACGTAGGAAAGGCTGTAAGTTTAAAAAAAAATATTATGCAAGCTATGCAGAAACACTTGCAAGACATGCAGCTGTGACGTTTCATTCCAGAGGCAAATTAAATCATGCCCCCACTTGGCCCACCCTGTACTCTTGTGCACACAGATGCAATGTGTTCTGGCTTTTAACATAAAGCATCATATAAACGCAGGTGTTGTATATCAGAAGTCTTGAGTAAGCTAAACCCTTCCCATCCACAGTGTTTGCGTCTTGTCCCACTTTGTTGGTGGCCCTGTTTTATTCCACATTTAACGTGCCATGTTGCTATGTAAACGCTTCCCATTTGAATTTTTGTCACATCAGTTGTCACAATGTATTTGTAGCTTCTGGCCAATAGTTGGCTCTGGAGTGAGTTTCTGAACTCACCTCCTCCATTCTGTCTATAATTCATCAATTGATGCAGGTGACGCCACAGGAAATGAACCCAGTATTTAATATTTATAGATATGTAAATGGTAGTTAATTAAAATTAATCGTACACGACACTAAATCAGCTGGGTGCCGGAGAAACATCCATCGAGTGATGTAACTGCATTAATCTAATTGAATTGCTCGGTCCAGAGAGGCCAGATGGTAACTCAGTCCTGTGTCTCGGGCCTAATATATGAAATAATTAATCAGAAATTGGAATTCTTGACGTTTTTTTTCATTCCTCCTCCTCTCCAGAAGGTGCTACCGATTTTATTGCTGGGATGCCGTTCCTCGGCAAGTGCTCGGGGCCTTGCCCATGTGGCCGTTCTCGGTGTATAAACCCAAGCAGAGAGAGCCACAGCGGAGGGGAAATAATCAGGTCAATCCTGTCCGCAGTTGATGCTCAGGGCGTGACTGACATTTTCCAAATATTGGCCAGGACTCTGGGCAGAACTCCCCTGATCCATGCTTGGGCCTCGGCTAGTTACAATTTATATCCTTGAGTTGGATGAGGGGACCGAGTGAAATGTAAATTTGCTGATGATACATAGGTGAGAAAGTAAGCTGTGGGAGGATGCAAAGGGATACAGGTGTGTGGGCAAGAATGCGGCAGATGGAATACAATGTGGAAAAGTGTGAAGTTGTCCACTTTGGAAGGGAAAAATGGAAAAACAGAATATTTTTTAAATAATGAGAGGCTGGGAAATGTTGGTGTTCAGAGGGACCTGGGTTTCCTTGTACATAAATTACCGGAACTTTAACAGCAAGCAATTAGGAAAACAAATGGAGTGTTGGCCTTCATTACAAATAGATTGGTGTATAAGAGTGAAGAAGTCTGACAGAAATTGAATAGGATAAGACCTCACCTGGAGTATTGTGTTCAGTTTTGGTCTCCTTACAAAAGTAAGGATATATTTGCCTGAGTGGGGGTGCAATGAAGGTTCACTAGACTGATGCTGGGATGAGATTGTTCCAATGTGAGAGGTTGAGTAGACTAGGTCTATATTCCCTAGAGTTTAGAAGAAGGAGATGTGATCTCATTGAAACATATGAAATTCTTAAGGAGCTTGACAGGTAGATGCTGGGAGGATGTTTCACTTGGCTGGGGAATCTAGAACCAGGGGTCACAGTCTCAGAATATGGACTGAAATGAAGAGACGTTTCTTCACTCAAAGGATTGTTAATCTTTAGAATTCTCTACCTCAGAGCAGTGGATGCTCAGTCATTGAGTATATTCAGGCCAGCGATTGATAGATTTTTGAATACTAAGGGATGTGGGGATAGATTGGAAAGATGAGGTTGAGGTAGAAGGTCAGCCATGATCTTAGTGAATGGGGGAGCAGGCTTGAGGGGCTGAATGGCCTACTCCCAGCTCCTATTTATTATGATCTTCCACTAAATAGTGCAGTCAAATCTTTTAACATCTCTCCACCACATCACAATTTCCCAAATGCTTTACAGCCAATTGAAGCACTTTTGAAGTCTGGTCACTGTTGTAAAGTAGGAAATGCAGCAGCCAATTTGCACACAGCAAGCTCCCACAAACAGCGATGAGGTAATCTGTTCTTTCAGTGATTTTTGATTGAGGGATAAATATTGGCCAGGACACTGGGGAGAACTCCCCTGCTCTTCTTTGAATCGTGGCTGTGAGGTGTTTTATGCCCACCTGAGGGGATAGATTGGGCCGAAGTTTAACGTCTCATCAGAAAGACAGCACCTGCAACAGTGCAGCACTCCCATCTAATTACAGATGAGCGTTGGTGTGATTTCTGGCCCCAGCTGATTTCAGTACCAATCCAATAGATGTATATAATCTAAACTAATAGCATTTTTGGACAGATGTTATATTGAACATGGGCGATTATAACCTAGTTATCCAGTGTTCACTAGTCATTAACTAGCAGCAGCTTTCTGGCTGTTGCTGTATCAAGGGGCGCAAATTATCACAGCTTGTTAAACTTGTAAAAATTTAAAAAGCAAGGCAGTTGCTTAGTGCTGGTTCTGTCTGATCAGAAGCCTGAAATTTAGAAACCATTACCAGTCTCTATAGTTCTCAAACCAAAAGTGATTCGGCCTGAAGCTGTTTGTACTTGGGAACCAGTCAACTTTGTTGACTTAAAGAGACGCAGCAGCAGGTTGATGCATTGCACACGTCAGGAGTTGTGGAATGCACTTGCAGTGTTTGTGGTCGAGGCAGCCCCTATGTCAACATTCAAGCTTAGATTGCATCGGTGATGAAGCAAAAGGTCCCTGAAGGGATGTGGGAACAGGGAAGGTAATGTGACTAGAATTATTTCCTTATGAAATATTACTGAAACCCTCATCAATGCCTTTGTTACCTCTCAACTTAACTATTCCAGTGCTCTCCAGGCTGGCCTCCCGCCTTACACCCTTTGAACTCGTCTCAAACTCTGCTGCCCGTATTCTAACTCTCACCAAATCCTGTTCACCCATCACCCCCGTGCTCACTGGCCTACATTGGCTCCCAGTCCAGTAACCCCTTCAATTAAAAATTTGTGTACTTGTGTTTAAATCCCTCCATGGCCTCGCCTTCTCTGTAACCTGCAGCCCTACGGCCCTCCAAGATCTCTGCGCTCCTCCCATTCTGACCTCTTGCAAATCCCTGATTTTTCATCCCTCTACCATTGGTGGCCGTACTGTCAGCTGCCTGGGTCCTAAGCTCTGGCATTCCTTCCCTAAATCTCTCCACCTCTCTTTTTAAAACCCGTAAAACCTACCTTTTTTGACCAAGCTATTGGTTGCCTATCCTAATATCTCCTTACGTGGCTCGGTGTCGAATTATGTTTGGCGCTCCTGTGAAGCACCTTGGGATATTTTACTATGCTAAGACGCTGCATAATTCCAGGTGGAGGGTTAGTACTGACAGGGAGTGGTTGGGCTGAATGGACTGTCTCTGCATATGCATGTATCTATTCACTGCAAAGTGCTTTGGGGAGTATCGAGAATATGAAAGCCTGCCCTCTTTATATCCATTCCAGTGTTTGCCTCAAGCAGATTTGTGTCACTATTGAAGTTTATTGCAATGAATACAGAATAAGCGCCTGATGGTGAATAATTCATCAATTTATGATTCTGCTCGAAGAAGCACATTTAACAAAATCTTTATGGAAATGGAGCTAGGAGGATATTGATCACTGCTTCATTACTCTTCCATTAATTATCCGATAAAAAGCATTTAGCTGAGGCCTGGGACAGGCTGTGGGCCGGGCTCTGATAATGGACTCGAGTGTTTGGAATTGGGAGATTTGTTTTGATGAGGGTTCAATGATACGGCTAAGATTGCATCATAACATTTTGAGGTGTTTTTTTTTTTGCAGAATTTTAAATACAATATTGTAAATCTTTTTATTTTTAAATCTTTTCTAAGAAAAGCAACTGGCTGGGTTGTAGTCCATCTATAGATTTTATATAGAACCTTACTTAGATCACACAGTGCACTGCTCTGATCTCCATAATTAAAAAAAAAAAGGATATAGAAGCACTGGAGAAAGTGCTATAAACATTTACAAAGATGAGACCAGAACCGAAAGGTTACAACTATGGATGAAGACTGAACAGGCTTGGGGCTCTTTTCTCTAGAAAAGAGAGGGGTGACCAAATGGAGGTTTTTTAAAAATTATGAAGGGATTTGATAGGGTACATATGGAGAGGATGTTTCCACTTGTCGGGGAGTGCAGAATTAGGGGACCATTAAAATAAAATAGTTACTATTAAATCCAGTAGGGAATTCAGGAGAAACTTACTTTGCCCAGCGAGTGGTGAGAATGTGGAACTCGCTACCACGAGGATTGGTTGAGGCGAAGTGCATTTAAGGGGATAAACAAGAGAGAGAAGAATAGAAGGATCTGCAGATGGGGTGAGATGAAGGGGGGTGGGAGGAGGCTCACGTGGAGCATAAACACCAGCACGGAGCCGTTGGCCCGAATGGCTTGTTTCTGTGCTGTACATTCTGTGCAATCTAAGCCATGCAGACTGGAATATCCCAGATTCGATCTCTGCTTTTTTTTAATTTCCAAAATATACTTTATTCATAAAAATCTGTAAAAAAAAAAAAATACATGACAAAACAGTTCCAAACAGCACCAAGTTAAACAATACAAAGAGTGCAAAGGAGATCAGTTTCCTTCAATACAGGAGTGAGTTGCCTCACAACCCTTCTGTTTCATTTTACATGCCCTGTACATTTTACAGCAAGCAAATATTTTCTGGAAACAGTCCGAGGGGGTTTCCCATGGATCCAGCCCCTCAGTTCACCTTGGGGGGACCTTACACTGTGGTCTTTCCCCATTGAGCCATTGCTGCGGCTGCCCCAAGCTTTAGTGCGTCCCTCAGCACATAGTCCTGGACCTTGGAATGTGCCAATCTGCAACATTCGGTTGTGGACAACTCTTTGCGCTGGAAGACCAGCAAGTTTCTGGCAGACCAAAGAGCGTCTTTTACCGTGCTGTGGCTGATCCCCGGCTGGTCACAGCTGGTCTCTGTGTTCCTTTTTAAGGGGCTGAGGCAACATTACAGGGTCCCCTCCTCATGATTCTATACAGTGTTTGCTGCGCCTGGGATGCTAAAGGGACGAGATCATGTCAACCTTGTCTACAGCAATAGAACCAGAGGATACGGCCTGCGCTTGAAGTGGGATAAACTCAAAACTAATCTGTGGAAACAATATTACAGTGATTGAGTTGTCAATCTGTGTAACAGATTCCCCAGGGACGGGGGAAAGCCGACGATGCTAATTCATTCAGATGCAAATTAGACAGATTTCTTTCAGAAAATAACAATTTGGGACATGGTGTATAAGTAATGTGAGATGCGACATGTGGTTAACGTAGTGTGCGTGGATGGAACAGGTGACTTTGGACCTGTAGTTCCGAAAGCTCTCCACCACTGGGGGTTTTCCTCAGCTCATGTCTGGATCTGTTGTACTCATCGATAGAGATTGATCGCTGTGATCAGTCAGCAACTCCATTATCATTGTATCACAACTGTCAGAATGGTAGAGGAAGAACCATATGGACTCTTTTTCTTCCAGTCCAGCAATACCTATACTCATGTTCCCCTTGCAACTGAGTGCATTTGTGACCCTGCTTACGAAAGTCAGGTGAGGACCATATCGGGATGTGATGCCTTCTGTTGTTGGACAGCTTGCTGTCTTGTTTCCTTGGCTTGGCTACTTTTTGTGAGGTGCTGGAGGGCTGTTGCTAATATGTCAGTACTTCCTGTAGTGGAGAAAATTAAGGGAGGGCAATAAATATTAATGCCCCCCCCCCCCCCCACAAACTTCTTGCTCCTTGGTAACGCAAGGCTGGTACTGATGCAACAGCCTCCCCTTTGAAAGCAGGAGCCCAGGTGTACACTTCGGTTTATAGGTGGTACTCTTTTTTTTTTTTTGATGGCACCTTCCAACCCGTGATCTCTGCTACCCAGAAGGACAAGGGCAGCAGGCGCAGGGGAACACCACTTCCTGCAAGTTCCCCTCCAAGTCTCACACCATGGGGAGGGGGAGGCGGTGGCGTAGTGGTAATGTCACTGGACTAGTAATTCAGAGGCCCAGGCTAGTGCTCTGGGGACATGGGTTCGAATCCCACCACGGCAGATGGTGAAATTTGAATTCAATGAATAAATCTGGAATTAAAAAGTTAGTCCATTAAACCATTGTTGATTGTTGTAAAAACCCATCTGTTCGCTAATGTCCTTGAGGGAAGGAAATCTGCTGTCCTTACCTGGTCTGGCCTACATGTGACTCTAGACCCACAGCAATGTGGTTGGCTCTTAAATGCTCTCTGAAATGGCTGAGCAAGCCACTCAGTTCAAGGGCAATTCGAGATAGGCAATAAGTGCTGGCCTAGCTAGTGATGCCCACATCCCACAAACGCAAATAAAAAAAGAATATCAAAAAAAACATCCTGACTTGGAACTATATCGCCGTTCCTTCACCGTCACTGGGTTAAAATCCACCAGCATTAAGGTAGATAAGTCCCCAGGGCCTGATGGGATCTACCCCAGAATACTGAGGGAGGCAAGGGAAGAAATTGCTGGGGCCTTGACAGAAATCTTTGCATCCTCATTGGCTACAGGTGAGGTCCCAGAGGACTGGAGAATAGCCAATGTTGTTCCTTTGTTTAAGAAGGGTAACAAGGATAATCCAGGAAATTATAGGCCGGTGAGCCTTACGTCAGTGGTAGGGAAATTGTTAGAGAGGATTCTTCGGGACAGGATGATTGATGAAGGAAGGGCAGTGGATGTTATCTATATGGACTTCAGTAAAGCCTTTGACAAGGTCCCTCATGTCAGACTGGTACAAAAGGTGAAGTCACACGGGATCAGAGGTGAGCTGGCAAGATGGATACAGAACTGGCTCAGTCATAGAAGACAGAGGGTAGCAGTGGAAGCGTGCTTTTCTGAATGGAGGGCTGTGACTAGTGGTGTTCCGCAGGGATCAGTGCTGGGACCTTTGCTCTTTGTAGTATATATAAATGATTTGGAGGAAAATATAGCTGGTCTGATTAGTAAGTTTGCGGACGACACAAAGGTTGGAGTAGTTGTGGATAGTGATGAGGATTGTCAGAGGATACAGCAGGATATAGATCGGTTGGAGACTTGGGCGGAGAAATGGCAGCTGGAGTTTAATCCGGACAAATGTCAGGTAATGCATTTTGGAAGGTCTAATGCAGGTGGGAAGTATACAGTAAATGGCAGAACCCTTAGGAGTATTGACAGGCAGAGAGATCTGGGCATACAGGTCCACAGGTCACTGAAAGTGGCAACGCAGGTGGATAAGGTAGTCAAGAAGGCATACGGCATGCTTTCCTTCATCGGTCGGGGCATAGAGTATAAAAATTGGCAAGTCATGCTGCAGCTGTACAGAACTTTAGTTAGGCCACACTTAGAATATTGCGTGCAATTCTGGTCGCCACACTACTAGAAGGATGTGGAGGCTTTGGAGAGGGTACAGAGGAGGTTTACCAGGGTGTTGCCTGGTCTGGAGGGCATTAGCTATGAGGAGAGGTTGGATAAACTCGGATTGTTTTCACTGGAACGACGGAGGTGGAGGGGCGACATGATAGAGGTTTACAAAGTTATGAGCGGCATGGACAGAGTGGATAGTCAGAAGCTTTTTCCCAGGGTGGAGGAGTCAGTTACTAGGGGACATAGGTTTAAGGTGAGAGGGGCAAAGTTTAGAGGGGATGAGTGAGGCAAGTTCTTTACACAGAGGGTGGTGAGTGCCTGGAACTTGCTGCCGGGGGAGGTGGTGGAAGCAGGTACGATAGCAACGTCTAAGAGGCATCTTGACAAATACACGAATAGGATGGGAAAAGAGGGATACGGTCCCCGGAAGTGCAGAAGGTTTTAGTTTAGGCAGGCATCAAGATCGGCGCAGGCTTGGAGGGCCGAATGGCCTGTTCCTGTGCTGTACTGTTCTTTGTTCACTGTGGGTGTACCTACACCACACGGACTGCAGCGGTTCAATAAGGCAACTCACCACCTCAAGGGCAATTAGTGATGGGTAATAAATGCTGCCAAATACCCCTGTCAAAATATCTGGATCGAGAGTGCATGCAATGTTCAGACTTACATGCCTGTGACTGCGCCCGTGTCTCAGAAAAGATTCAAATGGAGGGTAGCTGATCAAACACACAAATGCCCTTTAATTGGCAGATGGATAACATGGGTTTACAGTTGGAGGCCAATCATTGAGGTAAAACCAGTATTTGGGTGATGGGTGTGGTGGCTGTAAGGCTGGGAGTAGATGATCTGAGGGACATGAGTGGGGACAGATAGTTACAACAATGAGACCGGGTGAGATGGAGGTTAGTTTGTAATGTGCATCCTTTTTTAGTGATCTGTGATAAAATTGTAGCCCACTGGAAAACTTCCTTTTAAGCAATAGACATAGTTTGTAGGCAGCTTTCCAGCTGCGCCTACACATTGTCTACACAAACACTATAAAAATAAGATCAGCATTTGGCGTTTAATTGCAATCTGATATGTGGTCCTCCTTGTGTTAAACTATAAACCCATCTTCATTCTGCGTATTCTTTGGGAAGAACTTGTGTTCCAGATGTTGCAGTGACTTGTTCAGAAGGGAGAGAGGAGTGGTAAAGTGTTGTAAACCTGTTGGAGCGAAAGCCCAGTCTTTTTGAAGTTGCACAGCAAGCTGTCTTCATTAATAGATGTTGCTGAAATTCTGTTTAGTCTGAATTGTGCATGCTGTGTTAACCCTGCATTCTGCATGTGGGGTGTGTCCGATGTACAGCTGGTGTGGCCTTCCAATCTAGGCCCCAGAGGCCCAGGCTACATGGCTTCTCTAAAGGTAATTTCTTGGGATGTGGGCATTGCTGGCCATTCTTGGTTGCCCCCTTGAGAAGATGGTGGTGTGCCGCTTTCTTGAACCACGGCTCTCTGTGTGTTAAAAGTGCTGGTCGGAGTCCCACTCTTCTGTTCTAGCCACGATGAAGGAATGGTCGATATACGTCCAAGTCAGGATGATGCGTGTGTGACTTGGAGGCGATGGCGTTCCCTTGGCCTTCTGGGTGGCGGAGGTTGAGGGTTCGGGAGGTGCTGTCGTATACGGAATTTACCGATCCCAAGTACCCAGTGGGGAGCCACTTTCGGAGGGAGCGCAGAGTTGGAGATGGGTCTGCAACCTATTGTGCTGATTCTTACCTTGTTTTCAGGGTCCTGGCTGGGAGCCCAGGATCAGTTTAAATTTACTGTTAACATCTTGCCACTTGGGTTTGAATTCTGTGGATCTGGAGATTTGGAAAGGGCTGCAATGTCATGGCACCAATCCTAAAT